>NC_136421.1:98812500-99562500 GCF_052625555.1 Lactuca saligna
ATATACGATTACAATAATGAAGGATTCATTATTAATGGAATGTATACTATTCTATATAAATGTCTGATCCTAATCACTTAGAGTGTGGATCAGAAATTTATCCTATATATATAATGTATAACTGCCTAATATACATATGATCACCAAGATCATCAATTTCATGTTGATGTTATTCATTATGGAGCTGGCGTAGTCGATGGTGGTCAGCATGTAGTGTTTGACTCATCGAATCATAAGTTATGACCTTACACTAGTCAAACTGAAGCCTCGTGTGCGTGCATGCATTGTATGTATATTGTGATGTGTGGTATTTTAGGGTAACTCACTAATCTTTGCCTTAAAATTGTGGATCAAATGTTTTTCAGGTACCATTGGTGATCATAGGAAGGCGAAGGCATGACTGTACACACTCATCGGCAGCATTGGAGATTTTGCATTTTCTATATTACTATGTTTTAATAAATGTATTTTGAAACAAATGGGTTTTCTTAACTTGGGGTATACGTAAATGGTCTTTTACCTTAATTAAAAATGAATTTGTTTGTGAAAATAGGACATTATATATATATATATATATATATATATATATATATATATATATATATATATATAGGTATTATAATGCTTAAAAGGGGAGGGGGGATGGACCCATGTCCCTCTCATGAATCCACCTCTACATGTAATCATTGTCGGTTATGGCTTGTAATGTCAAACTTTGCATATGGGAGGGTGGGTATTCTGACGACTAGGAGCCTAATTACAGTCAACTAAACACTATAAGTCAACAGAGATGGAATAAAGATTCAGATTCTGGTATACGAAGATGTATTCAAGTACTCGTTAGTTATGGCTTGTAACGAGTAACCCATGTAATCATATAACAGGAACCAAAAAATAGACACTAAAAATATGAAAGTGAGGATGGTGAATCAAAGGAATCCAAAGATAAAGATGGAGAAAAGACCCAAGAGTGGACTGCTCATTAGGATAATACAATAAGATGGTGGAAAATCTACTAAAAACCTTACATGTCCAACAGGAAACAATGGAGAAGTGAAAAGGACGTTGAAAAATAATCATTTTAGAGATACTAACCATGTTCAATTAAATTGTTTGAAAATGAAAGCCCTTCGATCCATGGCTCATGCTAAGTCTCAATTTATGGTTACTCTCGATGCCAAGAATATGTTTTTCTTTGAACAATGCATCATCTTGTAACACCCGTGTTCCAAGATTGGTTTAGCTTAATATTTTGCCAGATCCGAAGACGGAGATTTTTGGAAAAATTGTGATGCCAACGACATGGGATAGAAGAATTGGAAAGCAAGTTTTTGTGAGTGCCATGTCATGGAAATAAGTGGCCACGACATATTTAGGCCCAAGCTCATAGTTCTAGGGTTTCCTCCTTTGCTTAAACAACATTTTCATAGCATTAGGTAATCCTCTTCAGCCTTCAACCCTCTACCTTCAAAACCTAGCCTCCCTTAAAGATTTTTGGCCATTTTGATGCCTTATCAATGGAAAGGTCTTCGAAACAATGAATCTTTCATCTCTTCTCATCCCACAAAAAGGACGATATTCTTGGTTCCTTGAAAAAGAAAAAGAATGTATTTTGGTTCATTAATCCAAAAAGCATCATCATCATCAACATATTGTGCATATTCTGGACCCTTGTGAGTTTTCAAGTTGCTATCTTTTTGGTTTATGCTTCTAGGTCTAGTGTTCTTGTCCCTTTTCTTCATGATTAGAGAAGTTTAAAGGGACAGATTCCATAAAGTTGGCAACTTTATGGATCCTTGAGGTCCATTTAACGTTATATGTTTCTGATCTTTTGTTCATTGATGTATTTGGCCTTGTGTCTAAGTTTAAGCCTTTGTCTTCGTTGGATTTGACCTATTTAGGGGTGAGACATGAATTGGACATGCACGTCCACAAAGCATATATTTTTATGATGTATTTTAGGTATGAATGTATTCTAGAATGTTTAGTGGGGTTAGAAGTTTTGGCCTATTTTTATGAATCAAGGTATAAGGTTGGAAACTTTATCTATTAAGACCTTGGAATAGAAAATATCTAAGCTTTGGAGCTCTTGAAATCGGAAGAAAATGGATGAAGCTCGTTTGGGTTCTTTAGACTAGTCCCCACGATGTGGCCTTGGGCTGCCATGGTGTGGTGATTAGGGAATCTTCTATTTTTTTGGCATTTAGTGCGTATGACTTGACCAATGAGGGCCATGACATGGAGGGCAGCTATTTGATAATTTTGACCTTGCTTTGACCGTTGACTTTTTGTTCAGTTTGACATTTGGTCAAACTTGACTAGAATTGAGTATTTGACTAAGGGTTTGTTTCAGTTTGGCCTTATGAAGCTTGAGTTAGCTGTTCTGATGATGATGTAGCTGTTGGGCTTTGGTTGAGTAGTTCAGGTGAGTCTTCGCACTAAACTTGTGGGTCGAAGGCACCCATACCTTCCTAAAGGATTGTGTTATGTAGGATGCTAGTTGTCTTAATGACCCTTGCATGTATGATTGGGTTGAAATACACCAAAGTTTGAGGCCCTAGAGATGGGCTCATAGTTGTATGTTCGGGTTGAAAGAAATCCCAAGGCTGGTCCCGTTATAGTATGTACGGGTTAATAGAAACCACAGGGTTGGGCCCGTTATTGTATGTTCGGGTTGAAAGAAACCCTAGGTTGGGCCCATGATTATATGTTGGGTTGGAATATACCCTAGGGCTAGGCCCAATAATATGTATGGTATGTGGTATTTTGGGAAACTCACTAAGCTTTATGCTTACAGATTTATGGTCTAAACATTTTCAGGTACCTCTGTCACACCCCAAAACCGGAACGGCAGAAACATTTTGGGGTGGATGACGTCATGTCAAGTATCACAACACATGCATTATAGTAATCAAAGTACAACAAAACATTGCATTAATAGTAATAGTTTTTACAAGGTTACATTAAAACACTTTAAAGTAATACAAGTAATAGTATAAATACAGCGTGGTACAAAGCTATCTTCATCAACAGCTCCGGGGATGTACCTGTCTAATGCTAACCTGAGAATACAAGTTATTTGAAAAGCAAGTATCAGCATTTTTACAAATCCTGGTGAGTTCATAAGCATTTAGTGACATTTCATTCAAATAACTTAAGAAAGTAGTAGTTTAAAAGATTTCAGTCTACTAGAGTCCTTTCCAGAAAATCCTATATTTTCTTTAATAAAAGCAGCCTTCTACCAAGACTGGTCAGTGATGTAGAGTAAAAAGTAGTTTTCCCTAAATTGCTATCATTATCAAAATAATGAATTTGATTATTGAGGAAAGCAACGACATCAGGGAATATCATATGCCTCAGCAGTGAGGACTGCTGACTAAGGCAAAGAACCATAGACTCCAGGAAAGTATCAAACATACGACACGCCTGGTTCAGTCTAACAAGTGGAGACACAGACCCCAGAAGGTACCAAATGAAAAGTTCATCTCGCAAGGTCAAAACAGTGAAGACAGACCGCAGACGATACCAAATGAAGGGTACATCTCGCAAGGTCAAAACAGTGAAGACAGACCGCAGACGATACCAAATGAATGGTACATCTCGCAGGGTCAAAACAGTGAAGACAGACCGCAGACGATACCAAATGAAGGGTACATCTCGCAAGGTCAAAACAGTGAAGACAGACCACATACGACACCAAATTGAGGGTACATCTCGCAAGGTCAAAACAGTGACTACAGACCGCAGACAGTATCACATGAAAGACACGTCTAGCAAGGTCAAATAGTGTGACTCTGAAAAAGGTGACATCAGCATACAGTGTAAATTGCTGACGAAATACCGTTACCTTAAAGCCATGAATTATAAGGCAACCCAGGATACTCGTAACCATACTGACTAGAGTACTAGACGCCCTACAAGCATCTATATATTGTGACATTTGTCACCCCTTGGCTTGGTAGGCCGTGGATTGTAGCTAGCAGTCAGGGTGCGGGGTTGTCAATCCCGTATAGGCCTATACACACAATGTCCGCTCTCCCTACAGGAGACTCTGGTTACCAACTAGACGACGGAGAAGGCCGCGTCCCAAAGATGCATCCCAAATAGAGGATAGTGTGTTACTAAGAGGGAGTGGGTTTCTAATGTAAGTGTAGACTAGAGGTAGAGACTCTTAACAGACTGAAGAAAACTCATATGTCTATACTCGTATACATAATATATAACTAATGAATCGAACGACCTTCAGATGGACATCCGATCCCACCAGACCACATCTCAACGAAGAAAAGGAAATAGGGAGGACAAGCCTTCCTAAGTCCTTCAGTCATTATTTATATGCATCTATACAAGCATAAACATACATCTAACTACGCTTGAGTGTGTATCATACAATGAAGTATAAGTGTACAGTGGAACATCTGAGTCGTGAAGTATAAGTGTACAGTGGAACATCTGAGTCGTGAAGTATAAGTGTACAGTGGAACATCTGAGTCGTGAAGTATAAGTGTACAGTGGAACATCTGAGTCGTGAAGTATAAGTGTACAGTGGAACATCTGAGTCGTGAAGTATAAGAGTACAGTGGAATATCCGTGTCGCGAAGTATACGTGTACAGTGTGGGATAATCGAACCATGAAGTATAAGCGTACCAAGTATAAGTGTATCACGAAGCAGAGACGACAATAAGTGATGTAAGAACATCTATCAAGTATAAGTGGAGTAAAGTCGTTATCCAGTATAAGTGAAGGAGAAATCGTATCACTAAGTAAGAGCGTGAATAAGTATAAGCATCATCAAGTATAAGCGACTATAGGTATAAGTGAAAGTGTTAGCGAGTCAGAGTACAAAATAAGTATAAGTGAATCAGCAGTGTTTAACAAGTAAAAGTATACGTCAAAAAGGGAAATCTTTAATGAAAAGCCTTTATGTAAAGAGAAAATCACAAATTGTATTCCTTTGTAAAATACGTTTAAAACCTTAGAGGATCTTTCATAAACCAATTTAGGATGAATTTGAATAAATCAGTATAAGTAAAAGTTATGAAATAAGTAAAAATCATTATAGTGTCCCACTCGGTAAAACAGTGTAAAGTGGTTAAATCTTGTGCATGCGGGTTATCAATCACATGTGATTGACATGATAACTGGCATGTTTAACTTGTATTCCCCCCCCCCCCCTATAAAACATTTAAAATCATTTAAAAGGTTCATTCAGGGGTATGAACTCACCTGGTGTAAGTAGGTCCGACGAAAGTGCCGATTAGGCATTCGGGGTCACGCAAGGACTTGAACACACACAAGGACCTATTTTAACATATGATAACATATGTTCACATACAATTAGCATATAATATACTAATTAAACAATTATACACACTCAAAGGAGTGGAAAACACTTTTGGTTGAGTGTTTGGGGTCCCGGGTAACGTTTACGGGTGCTAAGGGTCTCTTATCAGTTGTGGGACTTTGCTATACTCACATATCAAGTGTGTAAATGGATTTAAAACACCAAAATGGACCAAACAAGGAGTTTACAGCCCAACCTAAGGGAGTTTACGGCCGTAAACTCCCAAGGTCCTATTCTTGGGTGTTTGATGCTTCTAGCTTGGTCATTGAATTATTCTAAGCATTTTTCCTAAAGGGCATGAGTGGAATTGAGGCCTCTAAGGGTACTAAACAACAGTTTACGGCCTAGGAACTCTCCCAAGGGAGTTTACGGCCGTAAACTCTCAACCTTTGAGTTTAGTGAAGTTTTAAGCCCCTATTGCCTTCCCAGAATTTTCTTACGAAGTTTGATGCTATTTTGGGTGATTAAAACCAACATTTGAGGGGGTTTTGGGGAGTTTATGGCCTAAGCATGTGCTTGGGCCGTAAACTCATTTTCATCCTTCATTTTGATGTGTTTAAGTGATCCAAATCCAAAGGAATAAGCCCTTAATTTATGTGTTAAGCCCTAGTGTAGTTTGGGAGTGTTTTTGAGACATTTAAATAAGGTTTAGAGGTGTTTACGGCCTAAGCATGTGCTAGGGCCGTAAACTCTCTTTTATGCCACAAAATGATTGTTTTAAATGTGCAAACACTCCTAGGCTATTTCTTCTATTAATTTCCAAGCCATTTGGGACAAGTTTGGGTCATTTTGGCCTCATTTTGGGTGTTTACAGCTTAAGGAGGTTCTTAGGCCGTAAACTCCTTTTTCATTGCTTCTAAGTCCGATTTTTGGGCTATAAACTCAATTCAATATGTTTAGAATAAGCTAGGGTAAGCGGACTTACTATTTGGAAGCGTTTGGTTGCGGTTTCGGGGCGAAAACGGGTCTAGAGAGAGAGTATAGAGAGAGTGTGTAAAAAGTCTCCAATAGACTCCACTCACCCTTATATAGGGTTTTGAGTTGGGACACAGTGGAAGTCTACCCGATACTGCCGTTAAACGGGGCTTTTGGTCGCACCCGATTTAGTGGTCGTAATAATAAACTAATATTTTCCAAGTAAATGGAAATATGTGTTATGTATTTTATTTCCTTTTATCACGACTTAACAGCATATAAACATACACAATTGAAATGTTTATTAAACTTGAAGACTTCTCATTAACGGAACTTATGAACAGTGGAATATTCCGTTAACGGTAATGGAGAAATGTAACGGGACAACTTGGGTTGTCACATCATCCCCCCGTTAGAGGGAATTTCGTCCCAAAATTCAGATCTAGGCAAGGAAGTAGGTATGAATGGCCAAGTAGAGGTAAGAGAGTACTTCCTATGTGGTTGTCCTTGCATCCCCAAGTGATCTCTGGTCTGTGTTTGTCATTTCAACAGACCCTCACGTACGGGATGCGGATTCCGTCTCGTGTAGCTAGTGGGTTCCAACTAGTGTATCTACAAGGTTAGGGTTCTCGATGGATTCTATCAAGATGAGTGAGGTACGAAGAGTGTTGTCGGGAATTCACGTATCAAGTCTAAGAGGTGAATCGATCGAATGTGAGCCTTGTGGTATATCCGAAAGTAGTAGCGCCCTGAAAAGGGTCGGACCATGTCTCCATGAGGATTCTCGGATGGTCCTAAGCTCTCGGAAAGGAGTAGAGCTTTTCAGTACTAAGAACATAGTGTACTTCTATGGCAAGATCAACACTGGCGTGATCGCCATTACGAAGTTCCTAACGTTCTCGCTTGTACTAGATGTGTAGTCCTTCAGGTTAGTCCTTAGGAAGCTCAGGTGGTCTTCGGTTCCTTCTTGGATTAGAAGTTGATATATGGGCCCCTCGATGATTTTTTTTTGACCTATGTACCGGGCCCAGTCAGAACTAAATTGATGTGTTCAATGAAGTTCTTTATCAAACAAATCGGAAATCGGGAAACAAATGTTGGACAATAAGTAAGACATTGTTCCATGTATTTGTCCGACTGATATCTAGAACAGAGGATTATATGATCACTTATCTTAAATGGCGTACCATCATCTTCTCAAGTTTCGAGAAACCTTGTAAAGAGCTACGATTGCCGATCGGTTTCTGAAGTCATACTTGCAGTAATAGTTACTAGACTTATCCAAGTGGGAGACTGTTGGATAAGGTGCCTAAGTCCATAACTATTTCTGGTATGTACTTGACCCGACCCGGCATGGTCCATTTGGGTTGCATGGCACCATGCAATTGGATAGACTAAATGAGAGAAATAATACTTGGGGTTATTAATATATTATAAGTTCTAATATATTAATAATATTATTTGATTAGTTTGATCAAGAATTAATTTAGAATTAATTAAGTGATCAAAAGATAACTAATTAAATATATGGGTTGATTAAGTAAATCATCCATATCTTGTATAGTGGGCTAAAAGGCTCCATGGACCATCAAGTTGGGTTCCACCCATAGGATGCTCCATGGGAGTTACAAACCCATGGGTCATGGAAATGAAGAGTCATGACACATTAGGGTTTAACCCTAGATGTGTCAACACTATATAAGTAACATATCCTCCACCCAAAATCGGTTACGCTAAGAAACAAGAGGGCTTGGCCGATTTTGAAGAAGTGAGTATTCTCTCATAAGTTCTTCCAAGAGCATTTGGTGTTGTGTGAAGCATTTGAGGCATCACACTTGGGGTGCTAGGCTCAGAAGGTTTCAAGGAACACAAGCAACAACAAGGTAAGTTATTCTATCCATACTTTAAGGAAAAATTGTTCCCCATGTATGCTAGATAGGAATATAACCTTGGAATTCAACTTTGCATGACAAATTAGACAAACATAGATCCAAGGTTATTAGGGTTGCATGTACACTTAGGAAGTGTTAGAATGCTCAAAACCCATCAGTGGTATCAGAGCCTAGGCTTGTTTGCTCTTATTTGTGCTTAAAAGTTGAAAGAAATCGGAAATCTTGCTGTCTGCGAATGGACTCGTCGTGTCTATAGGGGGGACTCATCGAGTTCATGTGCATCTTCAACCAACTCGGCGAGTCAAGTTCATGCACTCGGCGAGTAGGGTCGATTGACTGCAGAATTTCGATTTAGTTGCTGGAAATGAATTATAAACATTACCCTAAACGTTTTTGGTACTTGAAAAAACTTGTTTTAGATGGTGTAATGCCTTTGATAATTCATTTACAACAACTAGTTATCAAAATTACAAAGTTTTAAGTGTAATTTTTGATATATGAATGTGTTCATATTCATGTTCTTGTTCTTATGATGTTTTAGATGATCCTAGGAATTATTTGTAACCTATGTGGTAGTTTAATTCTTGATCATAATGTGTTTTAATGGAGTCCATAACTTGTCCTCAAGTTATGGAAAACCAAGAGTCACACTTGAATTAAAAACCATTAAGAAAACACAAGAGTTAGAAAAATGAAGAGTCTTCATTTTAATACTCTATTAAACTCATAAGTTACAAGAAATGAAAAGTTTTGAAAGTTACAAAACTTGCCCTCAAGTTTTGGAACAAGTAAAGTTAAGTTAAAACTTTAAGTTCCAACCCCTAGAATTTTAAAAGTTAAAATTCAACCCTTATACTTATATTATGATGATTTAATAATATATATATATATATATATATATATATATATATATATATATATATATATATATATATATATATATGTATAAGAATAAAGTCATCTTACCGCTAGTACGCCTCATTCACGAAGCCGGTCTATAAGATGGGTATAAGGTTGTTGCCTATAAAATGGTGACTTAATGGGTGTCTATTCTCACCCACCGCTTGCTTGACTGGTGGAGGGTCGTTAGCCGAACGGGTAAGACAAGGACTTATAAACTCTCATTCAAAGCATGATGAATATTATAAAGTAACTAAATATTTTATTAAATTCCCAATCTTAGTTACTTTAGGAAAAATGTGAATAAGGTGCTAATCCATGAAATTACACTTTACACTTTGTCTAAGTCGTTGGTGGAGGGTGTGTGGTTAACCGGCACACTAACTTGGACTTAACAAGGTAGGTAAAGGGTGACTTAAGGTTTATTATAGTATCGGTGGAGCGTGTGTGGTTTACCGGCACATCGATTGAGTGATAAACTTTAAGGGTACCAAGTGATTTGCATGGTTACTTCACACCTCGTTTTGTGATCCTCGGTATCCCAGTCACAAAACCTGGAGGGCACTCTCGAGATTGAAACATGCCTTTGAAAAGTTCATTGAATCTCAAAGAATCTAGGAATTTCTAAGAACCAATTATAAAACCTAATATTTCGGTTTTCGTGGTGGAAATTGGTGAATCGTCATTCACCTACCTTTCAAATATGGTATAGCTTAGATTACGGCATACCTCTTCTAAGTTATATCATATTGTGATTGGATCCTAGCCTTAATATTACATTTGGGTGTTTTATTAAGGACACTCTTAAATCTATACTAAGCTTGTTCTCCTCTTTCAGATGTCTTCAAATAATGCTTCTGGCTCGAATCCTAATGGCTCCTTTACTCTTATGAGTATGTGTGGGAAAGTCACCTTTGATGGATCCAACTTCAATGAATGGATCAAAAACATCAGGATGATTACCCGCTACGAGGACAAAGAATATGTCCTTGACAAGGAGCTTAAGGAGATTGATAAGACCACTACAACTCCTCAGGAGATCGCTGACTTCGAGGCAAATTAAGGGATGCTACGAAAGTAGCATGCATCATGATGGCCACAATGACAGTAGAACTCCAAAAATCTTATGAAGATTTCTACCCTTACGAAATGCACCAAGATTTGATGGAAAGACACCATAAAAGTGCACGACAAGAGAGGTACGAAATCATCTGCTCCATGATAACGACCATAATGAAGGATGGGGATTCCGTCACGAGCCACATGTAGAAAATGCAAAGGTATGTGGATCGGTTGCTGAAGCTTAATGTGAACCTTCCTGAGGAGCTTGCAATAGATATAATTTTGCGCTCCTTACCATCGTGCTATGATCAATTCCGCATGACATATCACATGAATAAGGAAGAGGTCACTCTCAGCAAACTTCAGGGACTTCTCAAGACTGCAGAAACAGGTCTTAAGGGGAAGTCGGTTGCTATCACTCCTACTCCAAACTCAACTCCGGTTTTGGCAATCGGGAAAAGTCGAGGGAGGAAGAGAAAGAAAGCTTCGAAGGGTACCAAGGCTCGAACCCTTGATGGCTCATCTTCAAGTGGAACCAAGAAAGGTTTCATTACTCCTTCTTCTGACCCAAAAGAGGCTGAATGCTTCTGTTGCCACGAGAAAGCTCATTGGAAGCGAAACTGCCCAAAGTACCAGCAGGATGTGAAGGGTGGGAAAGTTAAACCCAACCATGCAGGTACTTACACTATCATTTCTAATAACTCACCCCATTCGAAATCTTGGGTCCTTGATACCGGTTGTGGTATTCACATTTGTTGTGACTTGCAGGGACTAAGTAGAAGTGAGAATGTGGAGCAAGGAAGAATAAACTTGATCATGGGGAACAGGAAAGCTTCACCTGTCACCAAGATAGGATTTTATACTTTATCGCTAAGTAGTGGGTTTAGTTTAGATTTGAATAAGTGTTGTTACTCGCCAGGAATGGAAAGAAATATTATTTCCTTTCATGCATTGTACAAACAAGGTTTCACCTTTTCATTTGATAATGAAGTTGGTTCGATTAATGCTTTCTTTAATAATGTTCTTTATTTTAAAGCATTACCTTGTGATGGTGTGTATGAAGCTGTATCTGTTGTAGATAACTCAGGAAATAATGTTTTGTGTATTGATTCTTCTAATAATAATAACTTGGATAAAGCATCATTATGGGATTGTCGTCTTGGACACATAAGCAAGAAACGCATAGGCCAACTCCAAAAGGATGGAGTCTTGAGTCGTTTGACCTAAAGTCAAATGATAGTTGCGAATCATGCTTACTTGGAAAAATGACAAAGTCACCCTTCACAGGCTCGTGTGAAAGAGGTGAAGGTTTGTTGGACCTTATACACACGGATGTGTGTGGACCATTCAAACATGCCACAAGGGATGCTAATCATTATTATTTGACTTTTACTGATGATTACAGTAGATATGGATATGTCTACTTAATCAAGCATAAGTCAGAGACTTTCGAGAAGTTTAAGGAATTTAAACAGGAAGTCGAGAATCAATTAGGCAGGAACATTAAGATGCTTCGATCCGATCGAGGTGGTGAGTATCTTAGTTCAGAGTTCCTCGACTATCTAAGGGAATGTGGGATTGTCTCACAATTGACACCTCCCAGGACACCGCAGTTGAATGGTGTGGCTGAGAGGCGTAATCGAACCTTGTTGGACATGGTTCGTTCCATGATGAGTCGAGCTTCGCTACTAATCTCATTCTGGGGGTATGCCTTAGAGACTGCCGCCCATATCCTTAATCTAGTCCCTACAAAGAAAGTTGCCAAAACTCCTCACGAGATGTGGACTGGTAAAGTACCTAAACTAGACCACATCAAGATTTGGGGCTGCGAGGCTTTCGTGAGACGCGAGACTCATGATAAGCTCGAACCCCGAAGCGAGAGGTGTATTTTCATCGGCTACCCACAGCAATGCTTTGGTTACCTCTTCTACAGACCTAGTGACAATGTGGTCTTTGTAGCAAGAAGAGTAGTCTTTCGAGAAAGAGAGTTTATAAGCCAAGGAGATAGTGGGAGGTAAGTTGATCTTGAAGAAATTCAAGAGTCAAGTGGTGAAGGAACTTCAAACTCTAGCCCTCAACTTGAGGAGGAAACTCCTGTTGAGCCAATTGACGAATCTGTACCTCTGAGGCGTTCCACGAGAGTTAGGAGTGCACCTGAGCATTACTATGGATTCCATATTATTGCAGAAGGTGAGACACTTATTAGTGATGAGATACTAGTAAGTCAAGATGACCCTAATAGCTACGACGAAGCCATGGCAGGCCCCGAGTCTGCTAAATGGAAAGAGGCTATGGATAGCGAGATACAATCCATGTATGACAATCAAGTTTGGAACTTGGTTGAGAATGTACCAGGTCGAAAGACTGTAGGGTGAAAATGGGTCTTCAAGAAGAAGACCGACATGGATGGTAAAGTACACACTTATAAGGCTAGACTGGTTGCAAAGGGCTTCTCTCAAATTCCTGGAGTGGATTATGATGAGACCTTTTCTCCGGTAGCCAAGATTAAGTCTATTCGGGTTCTGTTAGCCATAGTCGCATTTCATGACTATGAAATTTGGCAAATGGATGTCAAAACCGCTTTCCTTAATGGGAAGCTGGCTGAAGATGTTTACATGAGTCAGCCAGAGGGTTTTGTCAGTAACGAGTACCCTAATAGAGTGTGTAAGCTTGAGAAATCCATTTATGGATTAAAGCAAGCACCTCGCAGATGGAATCTTTGCTTTGATGAAAAGGTCAAGGAATTTGGATTTTCTAGGAGTGAAGATGAATCTTGTGTATATGTCAAGGCTAGTGGGAGTATAGTTAGCTTTTTGGTATTGTATGTGGATGACATACTACTCATAGGAAATAACATTCCAACCCTGCAGGAAGTAAAGTCCTGGCTTGGAAAGTGTTTCGCTATGAAGGACCTTGGTGAAGCTGCCTATATTTTGGGGATAAGGATCTTGAGAGATCGGAGTAAAAGACTAATTGGAATTAGTCAAAGTACCTACTTGGAGAAGGTTCTGAAGAGATTCAGAATGCAAGACTCCAAGAAAGGAGAGTTACCCATCCAGAGTAACGCCAAACTGAGTAAGACACAAAGCCCTAGCACTGAGGCTGAGATAGCAGAAATGAGTCGAGTACCTTATGCTTCGGCTGTAGGTTCGATCATGTATGCTATGACGTGTACTCGACCTGATGTAGCCTTTGCTTTGAGCATGGTTAGCAGGTTTCAGGGGAACCCTGGCAAGGCACACTGGACTGCGGTAAAGAATATTCTCAAGTACCTACGAAGGACTAAGGACTGGGTCCTTACCCTCGGTGGGAGTGATGACTTGAGAGTTGTAGGGTATAGTGATGCTAGCTTCCAGACTGATAGGGATAACTTCCGCTCTCAGTCGGGCTGGGTCTTTACCCTAAATGGAGGAGCAATTTCTTGGAAGAGTTCCAAGCAAGAGACAATGGCAGATTCTACTTGTGAATCAGAGTATATTGCAGCTAGTGAAGCGGCAAAGGAGGCATTATGGCTGAGAAACTTCATTGGAGACCTTGGAGTTGTACCAGCTATTAAAGAGCCAATGGAAATTTTCTGTGATAGTGAAAGTGTTGTTGCCTTAGCCAAGGAACCTAAGGATCACGGGAGATCCAGAAACATCGACAGAAAATACCATTTCATCAGACATCGGATCGAAGAGGGACTCCTCGTGGCAAAGAGGGTATCATCAGATGAGAATCCGGCAGATCCCCTCACGAAGGGACTGACTCGGGTTAAGCATCTCCAGCATGCTCGGAGCATAGGGCTGAAGGATGATATTAGATTTAGTAGTTAGATAACCTCGAAATTTGTAAAGTGTAATTGACATTTGATGATGAATAAAAAGTGTTTTATTTATGAGCAAAGTGTTGCTATCACTTGTCGATCGTTTACTATATTTCTTTTGCATGTTTTGACTTCCAGAATAATTTTGTTTGGTATAACATATTATTCAAACCTCCACAGTCGGTCATATGTCGGAAGTAGGTATGAATCAAGACTGTCATGTTTGGTTGTAGAGGTCTTGGACAAGGCTACAACTATCATGAGTGCTCATAAGGTCTGAGCATTGGACTCAACCCACGCTCACTGGAATCACTTCATGGAATTCTATCTCGAGTGATCGTGAGACGGTAATAGCATATAAGTCTTTAAACCTAGAGATATGATTTGTTACTTACAAGTTGGTTATGCATTGATTGTACGAAAAACGCATTGGTAACTCGATGTTATAAAATCGTGCTCTTGTGTGTAATTCAATGAGTAGTAGAACAAACATATGAGTCGAAGTTTATCTGTTCCTTCTTGGATTAGAAGCTGATATCTGGGCCCCTCGATGATTTTGTTTTGACCTATGTACTGGGCCCGGTCAGAACTAAATTGATGTGTTCAATGAAGTTCTTTGTCAAACAAATCGGAAATCGGGAAACAAATGTTGGACAATAAGTAAGACATTGTTCCATGTATTTGTCCGACTGATATCTAGAACAGAGGATTATATGATCACTTATCTTAAATGGCGTACCATCATCTTCTCAAGTTTCGAGAAACCTTGTAAAGAGCTACGATTGCCGATCGGTTCCTGAAGTCATACTTGCAGTAATAGTTACTAGACTTATCCAAGTGGGAGACTGTTGGATAAGGTGTCTAAGTCCATAACTATTTCTGGTATGTACTTGACCCGACCCGGCATGGTCCATTTGGGTTGCATGGCAGCATGCAATTGGATAGACTAAATGAGAGAAATAATACTTGGAGATTATTAATATATTATAAGTTCTAGTATATTAATAATATTATTTGATTAGTTTGATCAAGAATTAATTTAGAATTAATTAAGTGATCAAAAGATAACTAATTAAATATATGGGTTGATTAAGTAAATCATCCATATCTTGTATAGTGGGCTAAAAGGCTCCATGGACCATCAAGTTGGGTTCCACCCATAGGATGCTCCATGGATGCTGCATGGGAGTTACAAACCCATGGGTCATGGAAATGAAGAGTCATGACACATTAGGGTTTAACCCTAGATGTGTCAACACTATATAAGTAACATATCCTCCACCCAAAATCGGTTACACTAAGAAACAAGAGGGCTTGGCCGATTTTGAAGAAGTGAGTATTCTCTCATAAGTTCTTCCAAGAGCATTTGGTGTTGTGTGAAGCATTTGAGGCATCACACTTGGGGTGCTAGGCTCACAAGGTTTCAAGGAACACAAGCAACAACAAGGTAAGTTATTCTATCCATACTTTAAGGAAAAATTATTCCCCATGTATGCTAGATAGGAATATAACCTTGGAATTCAACTTTGCATGACAAATTAGACAAACATAGATCCAAGGTTATTAGGGTTGCATGTACACTTAGGAAGTGTTAGACTGCTCAAAACCCATCAGTATGTTCCTGCATAACCCTTCTACTAACACCAAGGCTGGTGTCAAGCCTATGATCTCTTCGGAATCCAGGTCATGAGATTTAACACAACTATTTTCACACTTGACCAAATATTCTTGGTTGCGAAGGTTATCCTGTGGTTCTCGGTATCCTAGTGTTCTCTTCGGAGAATGTATTTCATCGTCTATAGGGCAACGACGATTTCCTCCATGCAATAGGGTAGAGGATGATAGGCACCACTTGTCTATAACGAGGTGGACGAAGTGCCGGAGTAGTGCGGGCATATACTGCAACTACTCATCCGGAGATTCTGGGTTTTCTAGGTCTAGGTTAAATCTAGTGAGTATAGAGTCTTCTCACTCGAAACTTTTAAGAGCTCAACCCGTAGTGATTTTCTTGACTTCGGCTCCTATGTTATGGAATATGGTGAAGGTGTTTTGCTAAGGGTCCTTGGTAGAGCTCATGCTTAGTCTAACCACAAATATCGGGTGTATGCGAGCAATATACAATTGAGGTCAGCAGGACATTCAGCTGTGCGACTCCACCCCAAACCCACAACCCAACGAGGAACAGGGAATAGGGAGGAAACACACACCTTAAATCTTTTTGATCTCGATTATATACCACTTTTATGCATATACCTATTTATAGTGATCAGTCTCATGAGTTCTGTTCTCTAGGTTCACGAACCTAATGTGCGAGGTGCGAAGGGTCTCTCTGGGAAATTATACGGAGTATGCTTCGGTCGGATGTCGTCTTCTAGAGTATCTTGTAGTGTGTTTCACTTCGGTGTTCATCTGACTACGAGGGGTCGGTCAACAGTGTATTGTACCCTCCCTTGGGTACTTCGAAAGGTTTGAGATAAGAGGGACGATTGACGGATCGTATTAGGTTGATTTATTCGTGTTAGATTCAGGTTCGGAAGAACCTTTATTTGCCGATATAGCTATGGAGAAAGTTCTTTTTACACAGCACTAAAGGATTTACACACGGTTGCACGAGATCAAACCATGATCAATAGAATCGTCGAAGTTGGCACACTCCGACATGATATAAAGTGAAGATCGATAGAGTCATGCGCCGAACAGGCACACCAGTTCGAGGCATCTCGGGTTTCGTCCTACGTATCACTACCACGGATACTTGGACTGATAGATTTGACGCAGAACTATAGAGAGTTCTAAGTGTTTCCGAATAGAGTATCTTTTCATGAACGGATTCTCACAAGGCGTTTCTATAATCGCCTCACATATACTAGTCATGTATATTTAAGGTGGGGAGGACTGTTGACTGAGCGACCCTGCCCTAAATCCACAACCAAATGAGGAACAGGAGATGAGGCGGCATTCACTCACTCTAGGTCTGTCCATCTTAAATATACATGGTCGTAACGTATATGTTTAGCCACTATAGTTTTACCTAATGAATTTTAAATTTTTATAACAGTGCTGCGACTTTCGCCTTACTGGAAAGAATTTGCATTTGAATTAGTCTTTTATTGTTCTTAGCTTAGTTATCTGAGATCGAGAGTCATACCAAAATCTAATGAGTTCTTTGCCGCTTCTCCCTAAGCAGTAGTGTCAGGTTCCTTCTGTGTCTTTGTCTTTCCATTCGGTTGGGCAATCCTTCTTGAAGTGTCCAAACTCGCCACATAGGTGGCAAACCTGTATGGCCGCCGCATTGGTGATTGATGCAATACGTTCCACCGGAGTTCTGCATACACGAGCAGTATGCCCCTTCATGTGGCACCTAGCACAATAGAGTTCTCGGCAGGCACCATGATGATGGTAGCTGCACCTGTTGCAGTGGGGAAGGTCTCCTAGATAAGGTCTTCTTGGAGTCGGGAGGGAGGGTTTGACAGTGGTACAGACTGCCTCAGCTCGTTGTCCATCAGAAAGTCCTTGAGCCGAGGTACTTCCCTCCTCTATCTTGAGTTTCCTCTTTAGTGGGTTCAGTTGGGGTTCTCGGGTGGCTGAGTATGGAAGTGTGGATTGATGCTGTCCATCGTCAGAATTGGAATTTCCAACGGGCACCTTGCTAACATTGCCGTTGTTAGCATTTAGGTGAGCGATGATAACTGCTACGGCTGCTGAAAATGCAGCTTGGAACGTAGCTTCATCAAATAGGAGAGTAGGTTTCTTGCTTGTGGATTGGTTACGCTTCTTCGGTGGCATGGTTTTTCCTACACGGAAAGGAATACAAGGTAATGAGAGACGATGGTTAACCCTGGACATTTCCGTCCTGAACGTATTAGGCATAATATTTTTCCCGTGCCTCAAGTATTGGTTGTTTGAACGTCGACCTACATCCCTATGATGTAGTCCTGGAAATCAAAGTGGGTGTATGAATATCAGAAAAAAGGCCATATGATGCGAGTCGTTCCTACTAAGTTACCTTTATACTGAGAAAGGTTTCACTCTCCGGTCTGGAGAGATTTGAGAATAGTTCGGAACGAAGTTGCGGGAAGAGAGGCTCATGAGGGCTTATGGCTAAATAACCTCACAGAGGTGTGAGGATCCGCTCTAAGCGCATTACTGGCAACGGGAACAAGGCGATTTACCTAACACATAGCGTGAGCAGCGTAATCACTAACTCACTAAATTGTATTATTTTATGGGTGTATTAGTGTGAAGAACACGAGGAAAAGACTCTTCTCGGGGTTCCACGTACTGGCTCCCTCGGTCTGCCTCGTATCCTTGACTAGAATCGGCGTTGGTTTCCTTCGGGCAGTTTCCTAGGGTTCTCTTCTCGTATGGACATATTGAATTTCTACTCCGCCTTCCTTCTGATTCCAACTCTGGGTGTCATCACTTCGCGATGGATGACTGGGAATCTCCGAAGTTTAGGCGAGTTTCTCACCATTGTCCCTAAAAGAACACGGGCACTTGGTGTATTCAATAGTCTCGACCCAGTTCATTTATTTTCGAACAGGAAATATCCTCAATGAACCTCTTCGGGGTCGAATTCAACTCTTCTGTTATGCACTGAAGTGGATAGGGTTTTCTATAGGGTTCGTGCGAGAATGGAAATGTCTAAAGAATCCTAATAGATTATTAACATTTCGCTCGATGATCCACATCGAGTCCATCTACGATTACACAGGGTATACAAATCATATATAGCTTAGATCCGATAGGCCTTCGAATATGTGATACTACTCTAGAACCACATCCCAACGAGGAAAAGGAAATAGAGAGAAACCACACATTCTTAGCCTATGGGATCCTTATTATATATAACCTTGGAAGTATACCCTCTGTAGTTGTAGGTATATCAATGAGGATCTTTTAATTCTCACCCCAGGTTATCTATGTATCCTAAATACCCCTATGGTATTTTAATTCTTGTTTGTTTTCTCATCTTCTGAATGTCATTCTGGGATTAGTGTGAATCTTTTAGCGCTCTAAATACTCCTATAGTATTTTAACTTTATGTTTGGCTCTAGCAAATCCTAGTTGGTAAGTTTCAGACCTGTTGCACACCACAATCACTCCTGAGCACACGTTCATCGCATCTCGAATAAAGGTAGTTGATCAAGTTACATTTATTCCAGCGTACGATTACATAACTGCCCAAATTTGTCTGTAGTGCTCAACATCCAAAGACTTTTATTCTTGTTCTTCTTGTGATACTTGTGTTCGAGTGCTTAGATTCCGGATGTTATTATACTTTGGTAAAATATGGTTATTTATTAAAGTATAATTTATTGTTCAGAGTGTTTTATCCCATTGCATTTATAGGCTGTATATCTTTCATGAATTGATATACTCAGCTCACTATAAACAATGCTCTGATACCAATCTGTCACACCCCAAAACCGGAACGGCGGAAACGTTCTGAGGTGGATGACGTCATGTCAAGTATCACAACACATGCATTATAGTAATCAAAGTACAACAAAACATTGCATTAATAGTAATAGTTTTTACAAGGTTACATTGCAACACTTTAAAGTAATACAAGTAATAGTATAAATACAGCGTGGTACAAAGCTATCTTCATCAACAGCTCCGGGGATGTACCTGTCTAAGGCTAACCTGAGAATACAACTTATTTGAAAAGCGAGTATCAGCATTTTTACAAATGCTGGTGAGTTCATAAGCATTTAGTGACATTTCATTCAAATAACTTAAGAAAGTAGTAGTTTAAAAGATTTTAGTGTACTAGAGTCCTTTCCAGAAAATCCTATATTTTCTTTAATAAAAGCAGCCTTCTACCAAGACTTGTCAGTGATGTAGAGTAAAAAGTAGTTTTCCCTAAATTGCTATCATTATCAAAATAATGAATTTGATTATTGAGGAAAGCAACGACATCAGGGAATATCATATGCCTCAACAGTGAGGACTGCTGACTAAGGCAAAGAACCATAGACTCCAGGAAAGTATCAAACATACGACACGCCTGGTTTAGTCTAACAAGTGGAGACACAAACCCCAGAAGGTACCAAATGAAAAGTTCATCTCGCAAGGTCAAAACAGTGAAGACAGACCGTAGACGATACCAAATGAAGGGTACATCTCGCAAGGTCAAAACAGTGAAGACAGACCGCAGACGATACCAAATGAAGGGTACAACTCACAAGGTCAAAACAGTGAAGATAGACCGCAGACGATACCAAATGAAGGGTACATCTCGCAAGGTCAAAATAGTGAAGACAGACCGCAGGCGATACCAAATGAAGGGTACATCTCGCAAGGTCAAAACAGTGACTACAGACCGCAGACAGTATCACATGAAAGACACGTCTAGCAAGGTCAAACAGTGTGACTCTGAAAAAGGTGACATCAGCATACAGTGTAAATTGCTGACGAAATACCGTTACCTTAAAGCCGTGAATTATAAGGCAACCCAGGATACTCGTAACCATACTGACTAGAGTATTAGACGCCCTACAAGCATCTATATATTGTGACATTTGTCACCCCTTGGCTTGGTAGGCCGTGGACTGTAGCTACCAGTCAGGGTGCGGGGTTGTCAATCCCGTATAGGCCTATACACACAATGTCCGCTCTCCCTACAGGAGACTCTGGTTACCAACTAGACGACGGAGAAGGCTGCATCCGGAAGATGCATCCCAAATAGAGGATAGTGTGTTACTAAGAGGGAGTGGGTTTCTAATGTAAGTGTAGACTAGAGGTAGAGACTCTTAACAGACTGAAGAAAACTCGTATGTCTATGCTCGTATACATAATATATAACTAATGAATCGAACGACCTTCAGATGGACATCCGATCCCACCAGACCACATCTCAACGACGAAAAGGAAATAGGGAGGACAAGCCTTCCTAAGTCCTTCAATCATTATTTATATGCATCTATACAAGCATAAACATACATCTAACTACGCTTGAGTGTGTATCATATAGTGAAGTATAAGTGTACAGTGGAACATATGAGTCGTGAAGTATAAGTGTACAGTGGAACATCTGAGTCGTGAAGTATAAGTGTACAGTGGAACATCTGAGTTGTGAAGTATAAGTATACAGTGGAACATCTGAGTCGTGAAGTATAAGAATACAGTGGAACATCCGAGTCGCGAAGTATACGTGTACAGTGTGGGATAATCGAACCATGAAGTATAAGCGTACCAAGAATAAGTGTATCCCGAACCAGAGACGACATTAAGTGGTGTAAGAACGTCTATCAAGTATAAGTGGAGTAAAGTCGTTATCCAGTATAAGTGAAGGAGAAATCGTATCACTAAGTAAGAGCGTGAATAAGTATAAGCGTCATCAAGTATAAGCGACTATAGGTATAAGTGAAAGTGTTACCCAGTCAGAGTACAAAATAAGTATAAGTGAAGCAGCAGTGTTTAACAAGTAAAAGTATACGTCAAAAAAGGAAATCTTTAATGAAAAGCCTTTATGTACAGAGAAAATCACAAATTGTATTCCTTTGTAAAATACGTTTAAAACCTTAGAGGATCTTTCATAAACCAATTTAGGATGAATTTGAATAAATCAGTATAAGTAAAAGTTATGAAATAAGTAAAAATCATTATAGTGTCCCACTCGGTAAAACAGTGTAAAGTGGTTAAATCTTGTGCATGCGGGTTATCAATCACATGTGATTGACATGATAACTGGCATGTTTAACTTGTATTCCCCCCTCCCCTATAAAACATTTAAAAGCATTTAAAAGGTTCATTCAGGGGTATGAACTCACCTGGTGTAAGTAGGTCCGATGAAAGTGCCGATTGGGCGTTCGGGGTCACGCAAGGACTTGAACACACACAAGGACCTATTTTAACATATGATAACATATGTTCACATACAATTAGCATATAATATACTAATTAAACAATTATACACACTCAAAGGAGTGGAAAACACTTTTGGTTGAGTGTTTGGGGTCCCGGGTAACGTTTACAGGTGCTAAGGGTCTCTTATCAGTTGTGGGACTTTGCTATACTCACATATCAAGTGTGTAAATGGATTTAAAACACCAACATGGACCAAAAAAGGAGTTTACGGCCCAACCTAAGGGATTTTATGGCCGTAAACTCCCAAGGTCCTATTCTTGGGTGTTTGATGCTTCTAGCTTGTTCATTGAATTATTCTAAGCATTTTTCCTAAAGGGCATGAGTGGAATTGAGGCCTCTAAGGGTACTAAACAAGAGTTTACGGCCTAGGAACTCTCCCAAGGGAGTTTACGGCCGTAAACTCTCAACCTTTGAGTTTAGTGAAGTTTTAAGCCCCTATTGCCTTCCTAGAATTTTCTTATGAAGTTTGATGCTATTTTGGGTGATTAAAACCAACATTTGAGGGGGTTTTGGGGAGTTTACGGCCTAAGCATGTGCTTGGGCCGTAAACTCATTTTCATCCTTCATTTTGATGTGTTTAAGTGATCCAAACCCAAAGGAATAAGCCCTTAATTTATGTGTTAAGCCCTAGTGTAGTTTGGGAGTGTTTTTGAGACATTTAAACAAGGTTTAGAGGTGTTTACGGCTTAAGCATGTGCTTGGGCCGTAAACTCTCTTTTATGCCACAAAATTATTGTTTTAAATGTGCAAACACTCCTAGGCTATTTCTTCTATTTATTTCCAAGCCATTTGGGACAAGTTTGGGTCATTTTGGCCTCATTTTGGGTGTTTACAGCCTAAGGAGGTTCATAGGCCATAAACTACCGTTACCCTTATATAGGGTTTGGAGAGAGCGTATATAGAGAGAGTGTAAAAAGTCTCCAATAGACTCCACTCACCCTTATATAGGGTTTTGAGTTGGGACACAGTGGAAGTCTACCCGATACTGCCGTTAAATGGGGCTTTTGGTCGCACCCGATTTAGTGGTCGTAATAATAAACTAATATTTTCCAAGTAAATGGAAATATGTGTTATGTATATTATTTCCTTTTATCACGACTTAACGGAATATAAACATACACAATTGAAATGTTTATTAAACTTGAAGACTTCTCATTAACGGAACTTTTGAACAGTGGAATATTCCATTAACGGTAACGGAGAAATGTCACATCTTCCAATTTCAAAAGGAAGAGCCCAACTTAATCGTAGTGCATCCACTGGATATTATTCCGTAATGATTGTTTATGATTTTACTCTGATGTTTTGAGAATACTTTTACTTTGATCATCTTATTGGATAAAAAAAGAATGGTAGATGGCTCTGTCTGAACTCAAACTAAGGATTTCGGGCATACTATCGGGTGTGATTGAACTCAAACTAAGGATTTCTAAAATATTTGAAAATAAATGATTTCCTAAAAATGTTTTCTAAGAAAAATGGGTGCGATGCATGCAATCAGCCGAGCTCAAGTAAGTATTTCACAAAATACCCATACATGTGTTATGCTTATTGTTTTGGTATGAGTATATGAGAATTGCATGCTAGATTATGACTTAGGAGCTGCTCAGGATTGCTTGATAGAACGCTAAGTAGAGATGCCTGCATATTCATGTTGATTTAGCTTTTGGAACTGCATGCTAGTATGGATTTAAGAGGTTGGATATAATGCCATTCTTTGTGATGCCTTATAGCTTAGGAGGAAATGGATGCAATGCCAGATTTGGAATCTATGTTAATGGAATTAATTGTTAAGTGTATGCTTTAAAACTTGTATATGATTAGGATCATATAGCCATAGAAGGACTTATTTGGCCTTATTTCATCTCCCTTTTCTGGTTGTGGGCTTAGGGTAGAATCATTTATTTGACACTATATGTGATCCTATTTTGTGTATAATTTTCATGCATCAGGCAACTGGTAGTGTTGGTAGAAGTTCCAGGCATCACCGAAGCAAGTTAGTTGGAGGATGACTTTTTATATTTTATGTCCTATAGAGTGTTACTGCCTAAATGCTTCTTACTTTATGCTCTGTGGGACCCATATTCATGTGAGCTAACTATTAATTGAATATGTTCAGTTACATGCTGCAAAGCTTAAATAATTCTAGAATGATTGATTTGGCCCTAATTTGCAGCTCTCGTTTGAATCTATCTATCGTAGGGTTAGGTCTTTTATTTGAAAGATTATTTAAGTTTTGTTGCTTGTAATTGTATTCATGAAGTAGTTAGTTGATATTACTAGGGTTTTTCAGCATAAAATGGCAAGGTGATATGGGGAATCCGAGGAGAGCCTAGGAAGTGCCTTAGATGAATTTGTATGTTGTTTAACAGCGTTTATTTGTTGAGAACGTGTATATTTGTTTAGATCGGATGATAGTAGACATGGGTAGTTACTTGGAGGATCAGGAACGGTTCTTGAGCAAAACACGGATAGGTATGTAAGGTAGTATTGTGCTCGTACTACTGGAAGCACAAGATACGTACTTGAATCAAGGAACTTTATGGCAATCTAAGGAGATGATTAGACGGTAGATTGTATGGTTTGGAACCATCATTCATTACAATGTCTACCCTTATTATTTGATTGATTATTATGGTTTGCCAAACTGAGGATGCATCTAGTGATTGCTTAGGTCATAGTGGCCATGACAGTTTGGTTTGAATGGTGCAGACCTAGGTGGGTTAGTTGATTTTGAGCACTCGAGGGTCTTGCTCGAGGTAGTGCCAAATGTGTTGTGGGACTTAAGAACGAAACGATTGTGATGATCAGCTCGAGGATTGCAGCCAGATGCTGAGTGATTGGTTGATGGTTTGGGATGCCACAATCTTATTCGGGTATTATGTTATTCTAGATTTCCATGTTTAGGGGAAAGAGAGAGCAGACATCATATTTTTAGAGTCGGGATATAGACCCACCATGGGTCCAGATAGTTATAATTTTTGGTGGAAAGTATGGCTGTGTGGGAATGCACATGAGGATTCTTGTGGTAAGGTTTCCTCGAGATGAGTCAAGGTCCAACATTCTTCAAATATAGTACGGTCAGATGCTAGTTGTTCGTTTCAGGTGATCAAAGAAGCAAATCGGGAATGACAAATTCTATTTTCTCTAATGTATCCCAACTATGAGAATGGTATATCTTGTATTTATGAATGATGCTCGTGATGAACTGATGATTGGGGGATTCGTAGGCAAGTTGTGTGGTAGTCCATTAGTTTCTAGATGTAGAATTGGTGCTATGAATGGATTGTTATAATTATAGCTTCTGCATCTACATGGGATTCTTGATGTTAGAGGTTGTTATGATTGGGAAGTTTCTAAGGTCTCATCTTGCATTGCATTACACATTTGAAGGGTCAGGATGTTATGTATCTGGTTAAATCGTTTGAGGTTTGGTCGGTTTGCAACATTAATTGATGATAGTTTGAACCCTATGTTGGGGAGAATTGGGTGTTCTACTCGGAGGTCACCTATTTGCTTGAGTTTTTGATTTCTGAATAAAGGGCCATATAGATATGTGGTTTGATTATGCTAGACCATGGTTTAAGATTTGGTTAAGAAAAGGGTGCAAAGCAAATCAAATAGGATGCATGCTAAGTATTTTTGAGAAGAAATGTACCCGTGACCACCGTAGGGTCTACCACAGCCTCTTTGTGACCAATTACTAGAATTCTTCCAACCCCCCCACCCCCCAACATTTCCAGCTTTTGGAAAATTTCTTTTGAAATGCCCAGCTTCCCCGCATTCATAACATGCTTGACCTACTCCAGCAGCAGGTACTTGGCTAATCGGTTGGGTGGTGATTTATAGAATCGGGCAGTATGCCCTTTTCTGTTGCAGTTCCTTTTGGGTTTTGAGCATTCTAACACTTCCTAAGTGTACATGCAACCCTAATAACCTTGGATCTATGTTTGTCTAATTATCATGCAAAGTTGAATTCCAAGGCTATATTCCTATCTAGCATACATGGGGAACAATTTTAACTTGAATGATAGATAGAATAACTTACCTTGTTGTTGCTTATGTTCCTTGAAACCTTATGAGCCTAGCACCCCAAGTGTGATGCCTCAAATGCTTCACACAACACCAAATGCTCTTGGAAAGAATTTTGAGAGAATGCACACTTCTTGAAATCGGCCTAGCCCTCTTGTTTCCTTAGTGTGGCCATTTTGGTGGAGAATATGATTCTTATATAGTGTTGACACATCTAGGGCTACACCATGTAAACCCTAATGTGTCATGACTCTTCATTTCCATGACCCATGGGTTTGTAACTCCCATGGAGCATCCATGGAGCATCCTATGGGTGGAACCCAACTTGATAATCCATGGAGCCTCTTAGCCCACTATACAAGATTTGGATGATTTACATAATCAACCCATATATTTAATTAGTTCTCTTTTGATCACTTAATTAATTCTAAATTAATTCTTGATCAAACTAATCAAATAATATTATTAATATATTAGAACTTATAATATATTAATAGTCTCCAAGTGTTATTTCTCTCATTTAGTCTATCCAATTGCATGGTGCCATGCAACCCAGATGGACCATGCCGGGTCGGGTCAAGTACATACCAAAAATAGTTATGGAATTAGACACCTTATCCAACAGTCTCCCACTTGGATAAGTCTAATAACTATTACTGCAAGTATGGATTCAGGAACCGATCGGCAATTGTAGCTCTTTTCAAGGTTTCTCGAAACTGAGAAGATGATGGTACGCCATTTAAGATAAGTGATCATATAATCCTCTATTCTAGATATCAGTCGGACAAATACATGGAACAATGTCTTACTTATTGTCCAACAGTTTGTTTCCCGATTTCCGATTTGTTTGACAAAGAACTTAATTGAACACATCAACTTAGTTCTGACCGGGCCCAGTACATAGGTCAAAACAAAATCATCGAGGGGCCCAGATATCAGCTTCTAATCCAAGAAGGAACAGATAAACTTCGACTCATATGTTTGTTCTACCACTCATTGAATTACACACAAGAGCATGATTTATAACATCGAGTTACCAATGCATTTTCGTATAATCAATGCCTAACCAACTTGTAAGTAACAAATCATATCTCTAGGTTTGAAGACTTATATGATATTACCGTCTCACGATCACTCGAGATAGAATTCCATGAAGTGATTCAAGTGAGCGTGGGTTGAGTCCAATGCTCAGAGCTTATCAGCACTCATGATTATTGTAGCCTTGTCTAACACCTTAGACCTCTTCAACCAATCATGATAGTCTTGATTTATACCTACTTCCGACATATGACCGACTGTGGAGGTTTGAATAATATGTTATACCAAACAAAATTATTCTGGAAGTCAAAACATGCAAAAGAAATATAGTAAACAATTGACAAGAGATAGCAACACTTTACTCATAAATAAAACACCTTTTATTCATCATCTAATGTCAATTACACTTTACAAATTTTGAGGTTATCTAACTACTAAATCTAATATCATCCTTCAGCCCTATGCTCCGAGCATGCTGGAGATGCTTAACCCGAGTCAGTCCCTTCGTGAGGGGATCTGCTGGGTTCTCATCCGATGATACCCTTTTGCCACGAGGAGTCCTTCTTCTATTCGATGTCTAATAAAATGGTATTTTCTGTCGATGTGTCTGGATCTCCCGTGATCCCTTGGTTCCTTGGCTAAGGCAACAACGCTTTCACTATCACAGAAAATTTCCATTGGCTCTTTAATAGCTGGTACAACTCCAAGGTCTCCGATGAAGTTCTTTAGCCATATAGCCTCCTTTGCTGCCTCGCTCGCTACAATATACTCTGATTCGCAGGTTGAATCAGCCACTGTCTCTTGCTTGGAACTCTTCCAAGATATTGTTGCTCCGTTTAAGGTAAAGACCCAGCCCGAATGAGAGCGAAAATTATCCCTATCAGTCTGGAAGATAGCATCACTATACCCTGCAACTCTCAAGTCATCACTCCCACCAAGGGTAAGGACCCAGTCCTTAGTCCTTCATAGGTACTTGAGAATATTCTTTACCGCAGTCCAGTTGCCTTGCCAGGTTTCCCCTGAAACCTGCTAACCATGCTCAGGGCAAAGGCTACATCAGGTCGAGTACACGTCATAGCATACATGATCGATCCTACAGCCGAAGCATAAGGTATTTGACTCATTTCTGCTATATCAGCCTCAGTGCTAGGGCTTTTTGTCTTACTCAATTTGGCGTTACTATGGATGGGTAACTCTCCTTTCTTGGAGTCCTGCATGCTGAATCTTTTCAGCACCTTATCCAACTAGGTACTCTGACTAAGTCCAATTAGTCTTTTACTCCGATCACTCAAGATCCTTATCCCTAAAATATAGGCAGCTTCACCAAGGTCCTTCATAGCAAAACACTTCCCAAGCCAGGACATTACTTCCTGCAGGGTTGGAATGTCGTTTCCTATGAGTAGTATGGCATCCATATACAATACCAAAAAGCTAACTACACTCCCACTAGCCTTGACATACACACAAGATTCATCTTCACTCCTAGAAAATCCAAATTCCTTGACCTTTTCATCAAAGCAAAGATTCCATCTGCGAGGTGCTTGCTTTAATCCATAGATGGATTTCTCAAGCTTACACACTCTATTAGGGTACTCGCTGTTGACAAAACCTTCTGGCTGACTCATGCAAACATCTTCAGCCAACTTTCCATTAAGGAAAGCGGTTTTGACATCCATTTGCCAAATTTCATAGTCATGAAATGCGGCTATGGCTAACATAACCCTAATAGACTTAATCTTGGCTACTAGAGAAAAGGTCTCATCATAATCCACTCCAGGAATTTGAGAGAAGCCCTTTGGAACCAGTCAAGCCTTATAAGTGTGTACATTACCATCCATGTCGATCTTCTTCTTGAAAATCCATTTGCACCCTACTGTCTTACGACCTGGTACATTCTCAACCAAGTTCCAAACATGATTGTCATACATGGATTGTATCTCGCTATCCATAGCCTCTTTCCATTTAGCAGACTCGAGGCCTGCCATGGCTTCCTCGTAGCTGTTAGGGTCATCTTGACTTACTAGTGTCCCATCACTAATAAGTGTCTCACCTTTTGCAGTAATATGGAATCCATAGTAATGCTCACGTGCACTCCTAACTCTTGTGGAACGCCTCGGAGGTACAGATTCGTCAATTGGTTCAACAGGAGTTTCCTCCTCAAGTTGAGGGCTAGAGTTTGAAGTTCCTTCACCACTTGACTCTTGAATTTCTTCAAGATCAATTTGCCTCCCACTATCTCCTTGGCTTATAAACTCTCTTTCTCGAAAGACTCCTCTTCTTGCTACAAAGACCACATTATCACTAGGTGTGTAGAAGAGGTAACCAAAGGATTGTTGTGGGTAGCCGATGAAAATACACCTCTCGCTTCGAGGTTCGAGCTTATCATGAGTCTCGCGTCTCACGAAAGACTCGCAACCCCAAATCTTGATGTGGTCTAGTTTGGGTACTTTACCAGTCCACATCTCGTGAGGAGTTTTGGAAACTTTCTTTGTAGGGACTAGATTAAGGATATGGGAGGCAGTCTCTAAGGCATACCCCATAATGAGATTGGTAGCGAAGCTCGACTCATCATGGAATGAACCATGTCTAACAAGGTTCGATTACGCCTCTCAGCCACACCATTCAACTGCGGTGTCCTGGGAGGTGACAATTGTGAGATAATCCCACATTCCCTTAGATAGTCGAGGAACTCTGAACTAAGATACTCACCACCTCGATCGGATCGAAGCATCTTAATGTTCCTGCCCAATTGATTCTCGACTTCCTGTTTAAATTCCTTAAACCTTTCGAAAGTCTCTGACTTATGCTTGATTAAGTAGACATATCCATATCTACTGTAATCTTAGTAAAAGTCAAATAATAACGATTAGCATCCCTTGTGGCTTGTTTGAATGGTCCACACACATCCGTGTGTGCAAGGTCCAACAAACCTTCACCCCTCTCACACGAGCCTGTGAAGGGTGACTTCATCATTTTTCCAAGTAAGCATGATTCGCAACTATCATTTGACTTTAGGTCAAACGACTCCAAGACTCCATCCTTTTGGAGTTGGCCTATGCGTTTCTTGCTTATATGTCCAAGACGACAATGCCATAATGATGCTTTATCCAAGTTATTATTATTAGGAGAATCAATACACAAAACATTATTTCCTAAGTTATCTACAACAGATACAGCTTCATACACACCATCACAAGGTAATGCTTTAAAACAAAGAACATTATTAAAGAAAGCATTAATCGAAACAACTTCATTATCAAATGAAAAGGTGAAACCTTGTTTATACAATGCATGAAAGGAAATAATATTTCTTGCCATTTCTGGCGAATAACAACATTTATTCAAATCTAAATTTAACCCACTACTTAGTGATAAAGTATAAACTCCAATCTTGGTGATAGGTCTAACTTTCCAATTCCCCATGATTAAGTTTATTCTTCCTTGCTCCACATTCTCACTTCTTCTTAGTCCCTGCAAGTCACAACAATTGTGAATACCACAATCGGTATCAAGGACCCAGGATTTCGAATGGGGTGAGTTATTAGAAATGATAGTGTAAATACCTGCATGGTTGGGTTTAACATTCCCATCCTTCACATCTTGCTGGTATTTTGGGCAGTTCCGCTTCCAATGTGATTTTTCATGGCAATAGAAGCATTCAGCCTCTTTTAGGTCAGAAGAAGGAGTGACGAAACCTTTCTTGGTTCCACTTGAAGAAGAGCCATCAAGGGTCCTAACCTTGGTACCCTTCGAAGAACTCTTTCTCTTCTTCCCTCGACTTTTCCCGATTGCCAAACCCAGAGTGTAGTTTAGAGTAGGAGTGTTAACAACCAACTTCCCCTTAAGACCTGATTCTCCGGTCTTGAGAAGTCCCTGAAGTTTGCTGAGTGTGACCTCTTCCTTATTCATGTGATATGTCATGCGGAATTGATCATAGCACGATGGTGAGGAGCGCAAAATTATATCTATTGCAAGCTCCTCAGGGAAGTTCACATTAAGCTTCAACAATCGATCCACATACCTTTGCATTTTTTGCATGTGGCTCGTGACGGAATCCCTGTCCTTCATCATGGTTGTTATCATGGAGCAGATGATTTCGTACCTCTCTTGTCATGCACTTTGATGGTATTTTTCCATCAAATCTTGGTGCATTTCATAAAGGTAGAAATCCTCATAGGACATTTGGAGTTCCGCTGTCATTGTGGCCATCATGATGCATGCTACTTTCGTAGCATCCCTTTCATGTGCCTGAAAGTCAGCGATCTCCTGAGGAGTTGTAGTGGTCTCATCAATCTCCTTAAGATCCTTGTCAAGGAGATATTCTTTGTCCTTGTAGAGGGTAATCATCCTGATGTTTCTAATCCACTCATTGAAGTTGGATCCATCAAAAGTGACTTTCCCACACAAGTTCATAAGGGTAAAGGAGCCATTAGGATTAGAGCCAGAAGCAGCATTGTTTGAAGACATTTGAAGGAAGAGGACAAGATTAGTTTAGATATTAAGAGAGTCCTTAATAAAACACCCAAATGTAATATTAACGCTAGGATCCAATCACAATATATTATAACTTAGAATAGGTATGACGTAATCCAAGCTATAACATATTTAAAAGGTAGGTGAATGACGATTCACCAATTTCTACCACGAAAACCGAAATATTAGATATTAGGTTTTATGATTGGTTCTTAGAAATTCCTAGATTCTTTGAGATTCAATGAACTTTTCAAAGGCATGTTTCAATCTCGAGTGTGCCCTCCAAGTTTTGTGACTGGGATACCGAGGATCACAAAACGAGGTGTGAAGGAACCATGCAAATCACTTGGTACCCTTAAAGTTTATCACTCAATCGATGTGCCGGTAAACCACACACGCTCCACCGATACTATAATAAACCATAAGTCACCCTTTACCTACCTTTTTAAGTCCAAGTTAGTGTGCTGGTTAAGCAGACACCCTCCACCAACGACTTCGACAAAGTGTAAAGTGTAATTTCATGGATTAGCACCTTATTCACATTTTCCTAAAGTAACTAAGATTGGGAATTTAATAAAACATTTAGTTACTTTACAATATTCATCATACTTTTAATGAGAATTTATAAGTCCTTGTCCTACCCGTTCGGCTAACGACCCTCCACCAGTCAAGCGAGCGGTGGGTGAGAATGGACACCCATTAAGTTGCCATTTTATAGGCAACAACCTTATACCCACCTTATAGACCGGCTTCGCGAATGAGGCGTACTAGCGGTAAGACGACTTTGTTCTTATATATATATATATATATATATATATATATATATATATATATATATATATATATATATATATATATATATATATAATTATTAAATTATAATAATAGAAGTATAAGGGTTGAATTTTAACTTTTAAAATTCTAAGGGTTGGAACTAAAGTTTTAATAAGACTTTACTTGTTCCAAAACATGAGGGCAAGTTTCGTAACTTTCAAAACTTTTCATTTCTTGTAACTTATGAGTTTAATAGAGTAATAAAATGAAGACTCTTCATTTTTCTAACTCTTGTGTTCTTTTAATGGTTTTAATTCAAGTGTGACTCTTGGTTTTCCATAACTTGAGGACAAGTTATGGACTCCATTAAAACACATTATGATCAAGAATTAATCTACCACATAGGTTACAAATAATTCCTATGACCATCTAAAACATCATAAGAACAAGAACATGAATATGAACACATTCATAAATCAAAATTACACTTAAAACTTTGTAATTTTGATAACTAGTTGTTCTAAATGAATTAGCAAAGACATTACACCATCTAAAACAAGTTTTCAAGTACCAAAACAGTTTAGGGTAATGTTTCTAATCCATTTCCAGCAACTAAAGTCGGAAATCTGCACTCTGTCGACCCTACTCGCCGAGTGCATTAACCTACTCGACGAGTAGGTTGAAGATACAAGTGAACTCGACGAGTCCCCCATGGACTCAACAAGTCCCCCATGGACTCGACGAGTCCAACAGTCAGACGGCAAGTTTTTCGACTTTCTTCAACTTTTCAGCACAAATAACAAACAAACAAGCCTAGGCTCTGATACCACTGTTGGGTTTTGAGCATTCTAACACTTCCTAAGTGTACATGCAACCCTAATAACCTTGGATCTATGTTTGTCTAATTATCATGCAAAGTTGAATTCCAAGGCTATATTCCTATCTAGCATACATGGGGAACAATTTTAACTTGAATGATAGATAGAATAACTTACCTTCTTGTTGCTAATGTTCCTTGAAACCTTATGAGCCTAGCACCCCAAGTGTGATGCCCCAAATGATTCACACAACAGCAAATGCTCTTGGAAAGACTTTTGAAAGAATGCACACTTCTTGAAATCGGCCTAGCCCTCTTGTTTCCTTAGTGTGGCCATTTTGGTGGACAATATGATTCTTATATAGTGTTGACACATCTAGGGCTACACCATGTAAACCCTAATGTGTCATGACTCTTCATTTCCATGACCCATGGGTTTGTAACTCCCATGGAGCATCCTATGGGTGGAACCCAAGTTGATAATCCATGGAGCCTCTTAGCCCACTATACAAGATATGGATGATTTACATAATCATCCCATATATTTAATTAGTTCTCTTTTGATCACTTAATTAATTCTAAATTAATTGTTGATCAAACTAATCAAATAATATTATTAATATATTAGAACTTATAATATATTAATAATCTCCAAGTGTTATTTATCTCATTTAGTCTATCCAATTGCATGGTGCCATGCAACCCAAATGGACCATGTTGGGTCGGGTCAAGTACATACCAGAAATAGTTATGGACTTAGACACCTTATCCAACAGTTCCGACGCTGCATTTCCCAATAATTTCCGACACCTTATCCAACAGTTCCGACGCTGCATTTCCCAACAATTTCCGTTGTGGTGGAAATTACACTTGTTGCATTTAGGGAGACTACCAGCAGAAGGCTTAGTTGGCGAGGGGTTAGTAGGAACAACAGAAGGTACAGTATCAACATGGACTGCCACCAACTGTTGCTTTTTTGAGGATTCTTGAGAAGATTGACCTTTTTTTTATTCTAGTTTCTCTTCTTGTTGCTATTGTTATTATTGTTGTTGTTTCCCTTGGGTTGTTCTGGAGCGGTAATCATAGAGTTTTGATGGGCTCCATGGTCAATAAGTGACTGTGCTAGCTCTTTAGCACTATCAAAAGTAATAGGACTGGAAGCAATAACACTTCCCTGAATCTGAGGTGACAGCTCCCAAATATATCTTTCAATCTTTTTGCTCTCTAGAGCAACCATATCCGGGCATAGGTTCACTAAGTTGCTGAATTTATTAGTATAGGTTATTATGTCTGAAGCAACCATAGTTAGACCCCAAAACTCTTGTTCAAGCTTATGAAACTCTCCCTGCTAGCAGTAGTCCCACGTCAGCATTGACTTCAGGTCCTCCCAACTTATCAAATTAGCCACTACCAGAGTTAGTGACTTAACATGGCCGTTCCACCATGTTAGGGCTCTATCAACAAAGCTACAAGCAATGAATTTATCAATTTAACCTTGTTGCTTTCTGGACAAGAGCGGATTTTGAAGACTACCTCTATTTTCTTAATCCATTGTCTTAAGGCCATTACTCACCCAGTCCCCTTAAAGGTCCTAGGTTTTCCATTTGAAAATTCCTTGTAGTTACACTCTCGATGGTTCCCTTAATTTTTACTCTGATTAGATGGGTGTGGGCCATTCCCTGACCCACTTGCACCAGTTTTGTTTATATGTGACATAGCAGCTGCAATAACTGCAGTGACCGCCGCCTGAAACGTGGCAGCATCAAGTTGAGGAGGTGGTGGTGGTGGTGGTGTTGGCGCTTCATTAACATTGACACACATTGGGTTTCTCCGCGGAGGCATATTTTACTATAAAAGTTAAAGATGAAAAAGATGGTAAGATATCAAGAGTGATCAGGAATATGATATCTATGAACTAAAACACTTAGTTCAATATGAATTTTGTAAAGAATTGGTAATTATTACAAGTACAACCTGCAACAAGATAATATGAATTTGAGTGGTTATTTTTCAAAGAGTATGAAAATTCTTGTCGATTGTATTGGAATATTAAGTAGATATAGTCTGGAAAACTTGACCTTAAAGTTGGTCTACAATATACTACAATACTGGGAAAACATCAACATCAAACCAACCTACCGAAAATGAAATTTTCGCAGTCATACTGAAAAACATGAAAAATAACACTAGAACATATTCTTAGACTTAGACTATAACCAAAATTTATGAAATAAGATGTTTGTAAAAATTGCAATAACTCTTGTTGAAGTAAAATGCTTATCATTTTATTCATATATGGTTTTGTACATATAGTAAAAAGTAGTATATACATTCGATATCTTAATTTACATTAAATTAGAAAATAGAAGTAGTGTAAACACTACTTTCGGTGAGTACGACTCCTAGTACTTGGCCCGGTCACATGGGATTCTGATTCCCTTAAACACCTCTCCAGTGTAGTTTGACGCTCTTGAAGTGCTCTCATTTCAATTTGAGCTGCAATCATTTCTACATGGAGCATGTCTGTGTGGTGTCTGGTTTCATCGTGATCCCTGTCTAGATAATAAAGATTTATAGCTTTTTCTTGGTAGGCAACAATGACTTCTAGGATTCGAGTGATCGATATCTAGGATTCATCAACCTGATGAGAAATACGGTGCACTATAACAGGGAGGGCCCTGTCATCCGATCCTCCATTGCTGATGTTATAAAAATTTATGTTCATTCCAAATGGAGGGTGCTGTCCATGTTGTTCGCTCCTCCTATGAAATTCTTCACCCCATGATGGGGTTGGACCTTGAAAATGTTGTCTGGCTACTGGGCGTTGTACTCCTTACGGTGGATTATATGCCTCTAGTTCTGAGTCTGTGCCATTTGAATTTTCTTCTTCACTATCCTCCTTAGGATCCTCTTTCGGATCATCTTCTATCAAACCATAATTCCCCTGGTTAAGAAAATAGTGATCTTCAGGTGGAGGGTATCCTGCCATTTAGTCCACACGACGAGCAGGTAGGACGAGATCTAGGTGTCATCTCACCTTATCACGAGCCGTCATCCAATGTTGATAGACTTCCTAAGACTCATGAGGACGACACTCTTGATTTAGAGCCATCATCGGAGTCTCCAGCCTCAGACTGGCCTTCCAGTGTGTACGCCACAGGTTTTCGAGTGATCTACACCCCTGGAAAATCCATTCCTCTTCCATCCCAAAAGGGAGTAGCCTCACCCCATCATCCCCAAATCTATCCAAGAAACCTTGCCCTACCCATAACTAGACGCCCCAAGTACACGAGTCGATCCAGGACGACCTCAATGCCCACTACGAGATTGGAGAGTTGTCCTAGGCTCCAAGACGCGACCCCATCCCTTGGGATCCACAGATCGAGCAATTTTAGTGTTAGTTCTGCATGTGGGACTAGACGAGGATTGCATACATCTATTATAGGAGGATCGTGACTTGTTGTGCAGGAAGGTTAGGAGTTTGACAGACGTCGTCAGAGGTTGAGAGGAGAGGAGGGATTTTGATGTGATGAGGATCCTCCATGGTTATGATGACCTAGAGGAGACCCATTCTCTAGTGCAACATCATCTTATCAAGATTAAGAGTCTCGATCAACATGCGACAGAGGCAGAGTTGAGATTGTTGGTGTCAGAGATTGAAGCAGTCACTCTGGAGGCAATGATCGGGTGCCTACAGTAGTAGTTAGCCCAAATAGTTATTTGATTGGTAGTTTACTTTACGTTGTGGTGAATAGTCTAGTCTTGGTTAGCTTGGAACTATGATGTTTTTGAGTTTAAGGGAGGGAATAGCAGCGTAGCCGATATAAGAATCCACTACTTCTTTTCTGTATTATAAATCGTATTCCTGTTCAAACCACACTTTCATACACTCTTTTTGTTATGATAAACTGATGTATAAAATCTAATAAAATCCATAAAAGTTTTTATGATCTAAATGTTTATGTGTTATTTTGATTGCTTTAAATAAATTAACCCTTCTAACTTAGCAAGATAAAATAATAACTAACTCTTACATTAAATTAAGAATCATGCCTCATACTAGACGTAACCCAGGAGCACCTAAAAGGTATCATGAGCCATTGAGCTCAGCCTCAATTGATGCATTGATCGCCCAACATGTATTTGATGCCATAGCAAGTCTAGCAACCCCTAGGAATGTAGGATCAGGAGGAAATGGAGGTGAGAGCTCATAAGGAGACAATCAAGTTCCTACTAGAGTCTGTTCATATAATGATTTTATAAATTGTAATCCAAAAATCTTCTATGGAAATAAGGGAGTTGTTGGGATGACTAGGTGGATAGAGAAGATGGAATTGGTCTTTGAGATAAGTTTTTTTTCTAGAGGACTGTGAACTCAAATTTTCCGCTTTAACCTTGGCAGCTACAAACCAGAGCTGGTGGAACAGTTACTCCAAGATCATGGGTGTAAACATAGCTAACATTATGTCTTGGGATGAGGTGAAGAAACTCATGATTAGAGAATACTATCCACGTGAGGAGATGTAGAAAATGGAGCAAGGGTCGTGGAATCTGATGATGCAGGAAGCTAATATTACCACCTATACAAGTCACTTCAATGACGTCGCCACCTTGTCTATCAGGATGGTTAACCCAGAGGAGAAGAAGATAGAAATATATATTTGGGGTTTGCCTCAGCCTATTTAAGGCTTAGTTACTACCTTAAAATCTACTACCTTTGATAGCACCAAAATATTAGTCTTTAGTCTGACCCATCAAGTGGTTCATCGAGTAACGATGGTTTAAAACGATGACCTTCCAAAGGCAGTGGGTAGTAAAAGGAAAGGCAGGAAAGGGAAAGCTAAGAAGTCATCAGAAAAGAAGAGCAAAGTGATTCAAGCATTTATAGTTGCAGCACCCTCGGTAGGGACTACTTTAAGAGGTAGTCTTAAGTGAAAGGAATGTAGGTATCATCACCATGGAACATGTTGGATCTGTACCAAGTATGGAAAGAGAGCTCATCTAGCAATCAAGTGTAGAACCCAATCCAATAGAGATAGACGAGCATCCTATGAGTGCAAGGAAATTAGACACATGTGAAGGGATTGTCCAAAACTAAGAGGTCAAGGAGGTGCTGCTAGAGGTAGGGCTTTTGTTATCGGAGCGAGGGAAGCTGTCGAAGATCCGACGGTAGTGAAGAGTACGTTCTTAATCAATAACTTGTATGCAAATACTCTTTTTGTTACTAGCACTGATAGAAGCTATATTCATCTCGAATTTAGGAAGTTATTAGATCACTGTGACAATCGTTAAATTCCGGACAAGTCAAAGTCAAATAAAGTCAACAAGTCAAACCAGTCAACTCAATTAACCCGGGTACATCAGGGTTACGTTATGTAATCACTGTACAATTCACTATTCTAATGAGAAAACATCATTTGGAAAATCCATGTTGTAACGTCCAGATTCTTTGGTATGTTAGATTATTTATATATTTCGATTTAATCGAAGGGACTCGGCGAGTTGGTGGATTAACTCGTCACGTAAGGGCGCGATCAGGTGATGTGTTTAAATGAACGGACTCGATGAGTCGAGCATTGGACTCGCCGAGTCGGTGTTGTGGAGGAAAAGCGTAATTGTCCGGTTTGGCACCTATTTAAAGAGCCTTAGGGTCTTCAATTGCGGCTATCTTTACCCTGGAGAAACCCTAAATAATCCTTGAGAGCTTAGAGAGTAAAGAAGAGCCATCTTGAGCATTTTGGTGTGTCATTTCTAAAGAGAAGATGAGATTCTAGCAAGAGGGACCAGAGGGGGTTGATGCACTAAGGTTATGAAGCCTGGAGCTTCACTTTGAGGTAACAAATCGGACCATTTCTCCTGTTTGATGTTGATTTCATGAATCTAGGGTTTCTTAACCATTCTCTTTAGAGGTTTATGGAATGTTTGAGGTCCCAATATGGAATAAGCCTTAAATCTTGTGACATCCCCATTTTCACGGCCAGAAAAGACCGATTTTGTTTATGCTTTATAAAAATCAGAGTTCTTCTTTTAATAAAAATGTTGCGGAATTTGTTCCAAGAAAAACACGATAAATACGTTATTAAAACATTTTTGAAGAAATGTATTTTATTCATTTTAAAACATTTGGGATGTCATCGTCAATACAGGAACATAAGCATAAATAGAACTTACATTTATTTACACTAGTAATCTACATCTCTTTAATCTCTCAGTGTAATGTGACTTCATATTAACACCTGCGATATAAATAACCTGAGTGGGTCAGGTTAGGAAACCTGGTGAGTACATAGGGTTTTCAACGCACAATAATATAATTATTATGTTTAAACAATCAAGCAATTAAGCCCAATTACCCATCCCCATTATCTTTTTTACGCTTAAGGATCTACCCTAAGAATCAGCTATTTCTCGTTTATTCATTCCTAAGGATTATCCTAAGGAATCAGCACAAAGTCCATCATTGCCACGGTTTACACAACGGGCACTAAGTCTGCATAGTCGTCAGGGTTCAGGCATCAAGTCTGCATGATCACCACGGTTTAGGCATCAAGTCTGCATGATCACCAGGGCTTAGTCATCAAGTCTGCATGATCACCAGGGTTTAGAGTACACCGGGTGAACACATCGTTCACAACACCTACAGGTTGCGAGCCTGCTAGTGTTCCACTGGACTGTCTAGAATAGTCCGTGGTTGTCATCCATACACTGCTGAATGATGGGGACATCATTTGGGAAAAAGGCTTCTCACATCATCCACCTCTCATCCTCACCTCACGGTCTATTTCACCTCTCAACTCATCATCCAACTCATACTCCATCTATTACATCTACCCATGTCTTACCCCAACATTATCGTAGATATAAAATACATATACAGTTTAAATCATTTAAAACATGTATAAAATCGTTCATCCAGCATAGACAACAAGTATTCAGATAATATGCACACATCGCACATAATTTATATAAAATACTTAATATCTATGTGTAAGATGAAAGTAACTATGTACTCACTTGAAATGGTGGTGATTCCGAACTCAGACAGCGCTTCACTTCTTGAAAAAAAAAAAAAAAAAAATCTTCGACGAAACCTAGTATTATTACCACTAGAGTTTAGTCTATTATTCACCGAGACTAATTAATAATCTAGCTATTATTACTATTATATAACCGTTAAATAATACTTATATAACCCATAATAATAGCCTAATTTGTTATTATATGTTCTTAATAACGTTAATATAATTAAATAAAAACTATATTAAAAATAGAGTAGGCGTAGCTCACGTACAGCGGGTTTTATAGAAAACCAGGCTTTGCTTGGAGCAGCATTCCCATGCGGAAAAGCTCATCTTCTCGGAGCCGTCAAGCACTCAGGGGCTTCCGCCTTGTGCTAGGGAAGTTCCCTAGGCTTTTCGGGGGGTTTCGGGGCTAGAGAGAGAATAAAGTAAAGAAAGAATGATAAATGTGTGAATAAAATGAGAGTGGGAGATGTTATATTTATAGGATGAAAATGGCTGAACTTGGTTCCACATGTCACCATCTAGTGGCAAGACTTGGTGTGAAAGCAATGGCTAAGATTGTGCCACATCACCCATTTTCGTAAAGCACACTTCCGACTTCTAAAATCCGTAACTTTCACATACGACCTCCATTTTTGACATTCTTTATATCCACACGTAGGTAAAAATAATATCTACAACTTTCATTTTGACTCCATTGGCTAATTCTCGAACGATCTTAAATTTAACCTTCCGAGGCGTTTAGACTGTTAAATGATCGCGAAGAATTCGTAACTCCTTCATATGGACTCCGTTTTCATCTGTCTTTTTACTGTTGAGTTCCTATTAATGAGATATTCAACTCTCATTTAGGTCGCATAAGCCAAAAACCGCTCGAACTAAAATTCGAGTTTTGGGTTGTACACTACTAAGCCAAATCTTAGAAAAATCATAACTTTTTCATACGAAGTCAGATTTGGGCGTTCTTTTTATGGATTTTCTCGGTTTAACATATTCTACAACTTTTGTTTAGATCACTAAGGCTAAATCTCACTCTATCGTAAATTCACTTTTTACACTTCCCGGTACCGTGTCGGTTCCGTCGCGAAACTTCGACGGGTCATAACTTCTTCGTTATAACTCGGATTTCGGCGTTCTTTATATGTACGGAAACCATGTGACATATACTACAACTTAATTCAAATTATTTATGCTAAATAATATTTTGTCGAAAAGTCATTTTCGACCCCTATTATCTCTAAATTGACTAGCCCGGATCTACGGGCGTTACAATTATCTCCCCCTTAGGATGATTACGTCCCGGAATCATCAATGAAACAGGGCTCGTATAATCACTCCATATATCATCTCTTCATCTTAGGTAATAATTGTAACTTCTATATTCCTGCAAGTCTATCTCTTAGACTCATTGGCTGTAAGCGGTACTCGATCGTGCACCTGCTCTGTACCTCGGGCTAGACTCCAAATTATGACCTTCAAGTCACAATCTCGATCCTTACTTGATACGAACTTGAGATAAGTTCTTTTATTACTACTATGGATTTATGTGTCATATTCTAATGACCTATGATCGTATGTTGCAACGCTTTAGACTTAGGTCTCTTAGAGTCAAACTCCAAAACAAAGTATACCTTCCTTCATGTTCTAATGCGATACAATCACATTTTAATATGTAGCATTTCTAGCTACCAACTTCTTTAACAATCATCACGATACTTCTACTGATCGCCCTGGGTTAGCTTTCATTTCCATCTTTTGGTTTAAGTTAGATGCTACATCGAACACGGTTCTCTGAACCACGTAACATACTCGTCGTATTCGGACTCAATTTGATATGACCACTAGGGTTAGAATAACAACAATCTTCTTAGTCATTACCGAAACGATGGTAACTACATGCATGAATAAAACAGACTCAATTATTGGCTTCTTGGTAACCTTGTGGCTTTCCCTGATCCAAGCGTGAGTCATGTGCTTCCGGTAGTATATGCATCTACTACCTTTCACACCTACTCATACTCGTCCCAAGTATTGTCTCACAGTTTTCCAAGTCACCATACAGGAAAAATCACATAACAATTTAACACATCAGATAACAAAACAAGGGCTTTATTATTTCTCGAAACTATTACATAGGTGTTCAAGTTCACCCTAGACTGTGCCTCTAAGAGGCTACATCATGTGGTTTTATCTATTAGGCTACCTCTTAACTCGATCTTCGGGTATAGATTCCTTATCCTTGGTTTCTCTTGTTGTTTTCCGCTTCGTCGAGGATCATGTTGAATGCCCTTGGCCTTCGTGGCGTTTCTGGTCTTGCTTCTTTATTTTTCCTCGGGCAGTCTATGGACATGTGCCCCTTGCCTCCACATCCGTAGCATAATTTATCATTATGTGTGCAATCCTTGGAATAGTGACCAGTCCTTCCACACTTGTAACAAGTTACTTCTTCGTTGCACTTCCCACAATGCTTCTTCTTGCATTTATCACACCATCTAGCTTCACCTCCATTTCCTCCTCCAAGCTTTGAGAATTTGGTTTCCTTGTTGGACCTTGAAGGTCCTTCAAAATTCCATTTCTCTCCTACATTATCTTTTTCTAGACCCTTTTCTCTTATCAGGGCCTCTACGTTCTTAGCTGCCCTAACAGCTGCTTTCAAGGTAGTTGCCATTTTGACCATTGCGCCAAAGTCTGTGGGTAATCCGTTAGCAAACCTATCAATCTTGGAGAGTTCAGTAGGCACCAAGTAGGGGAATAGCTTCATCCTCTCGGTGAATGCGGTGGCATAGTCATCAATACTCATCTTCCCTTTCTTCAGGTTTTGAAACTCGTTGTTTAGGTCTATCAGATCTATCTCCGAGCAGTACTGCATTTTCAAGTATTCCAAGAACTCTTCCCATGACATCCTTAAGGCTTCTCGTCGTGGCATCGTATCTGCCAATAGCTTCCACCAGCTCAAGACTCCAATTTTTAGTTGTCTTACAACGAAGACGGTTTTCTGTTTCTCGCTACAGTCGCAGCTCTCAAACACCATCTCCATCTCGGAGATCCAATCCATAATCTCAACTAGCTTTGGGTTTCCTGAGAGAATCGGTGGTTTGCACCTAGGAAATTCTTGTACATTCACCCATCCTTGTCGTTTCTCCCCTCCGGGCCTTCCCTTCATTCGCCTTGAGTCCCCACTTGACTCGCTTGGCGGCTGTAGTTCCCTTCCTCAGATTGTTCGGGAATTGGCTCGGTCGGCTCAACATGTATGGTAGGTTCGTCCCTATTTTCGTGGAACATCTGTCTCATTTCTTCCCTTTGTTCAGCTATCATAGCCCGAATCATGGCTTGAACTCCAGCCATGGTGACTGGCTCAGGTGCAACTTCTTCTACAACAGGTATTTGCTGAACCACTGGGGGTTGAGGAGGTTGGTTCCTATTTCCATTTGCGTTTACGTTTCCACTACGGGTCCTTTCCATCTTGATATATACACTAAATAAGGTGAATCCAGATCTTTATTTAGGATTGACGTTTAAATCATGCTTATCACTGCGAAACGTTTATATGCTTGTTCTAATATTGTATCCGTATGTTTACAATCCTAAACACATAAGGTTTCCAGATCCGGTCGGCAACATACCATAGATCCAATCAAACTATACCATAACAAATCATTTAGCACATAAAAGTAATTTAGGCATCATTCCTACATTAAGCTAGTGCTCACACCTCACAATCATCGCTTAGAATTCTAAGTTTAAGTCTAAAATTAATTCATATTCCTAGTTCGCTTTAACTAATGCTCTGATACCAACTGTAACATCCCCATTTTCACGGCCAGAAAAGACCGATTTTGTTTATGCTTTATAAAAATCAGAGTTCTTCTTTTAATAAAATGTTGCGGAATTCGTTCCCAGAAAAACACGATATATACGTTATTAAAACATTTTCGAAGAAACGTATTTTATTCATTTTAAATCGTTTGGGATGTCATCGTCAATATAGGAACATAAGCATAAACAGAACTTACATTTATTTACACTAGTGATCTACATCTTTTTAATCTCTCAGTGTAATGTGACTTCATATCAACACCTGTGATATAAATAAACTGAGTGGGTCCGGTTGGGAAACCTAGTGAGTACATAGGGTTTTCAACCCACAATAATATAATTATTATGTTTAAACAATCAACCTATTAAGCCCAATTACCCATCCCCATTATCTATTTTACTCTTAAGGATCTACCCTAAGAATCAGTTATTTCTCGTTCATTCATTCCTAAGGATTATCCTAAGGAATCGGCACAAAGTCCATCATTGCCACGGTTTACACAACATGCACTAAGTCTGCATAGTCGTCAGGGTTTAGGCATCAAGTCTGCATGATCACCAAGGTTTAGGCATCAAGTCTGCATGATCACCAGGGTTTAGGCATCAAGTCTGCATGATCACCAGGGTTTAGAGTACACCGGGTGAACACGTCGTTCACAACACCTACAGGTTGTGAGCCTGCTAGTGTTCCACCGGACTGTATAGAATAGTCTGTGGTTGTCATCCATACTCTGCTGAATGACGGGGCCATCATTTGGGAAAAAGGCTTCTCACATTGTCCACCTCTCATCCTCACCTCACGGTCTATTTCACCTCTCAACTCATCATCCAACTCATACTCCATCTATTACATCTAACCATGTCTTACCCCAACATTATCGTAGATATAAAATACATATACAGTTTAAATCATTTAAAACATGTATAAAATCGTTCATCCAGCATAGACAACAAGTATTCAGATAATATGCACATATAACACGTAATTTATATAAAATACTTCATATCTATGTGTAACATGAAAGTAACTATGCACTCACTTGAAAAGGTGTTGATTCCGAACTCAGACAACGCTTCACTTCTTGAAAAAAAAATCCTTTGACGAAACCTAGTATTTTTACCACTAGAGTTTAGTCTATTATTCACCGAGACTAATTAATAGTCTAGCTATTATTACTATTAGATAGCTGTTAAATAATACCTATATAACCCATAATAATAGCCTAATTTCTTATTATATGTTCTTAATAACGTTAATATAATTAAATAAAAATTATATTAAAAATAGCGTAGGCGTAGCTCACTTACAGCGGGTTTATAGAAAACCAGGCTTTACTTGGAGCAGCATTCCCATGTGGAAAAGATCTTCTTCTCGGAGCCGTCGAGCACTCAGGGGCTTCCGCCTTGTGCTAGGGAGGTTCCCTAGGCCTTTCGGGGGGTTTCGGGGCTAGAGAGAGAGTAAAGAGAAGAAAGATTGAGAAATGTGTGAAGAAAATGAGGGCAAGAGATGTTCTATTTATAGGGTTAAAATGGTTGAACTTGGTGCCACATGTCACCATCTAGTGGCAAGACTTGGGGAGAAAGCAATGGCCAAGATTGTGCCACATCACCCATTTTCGCACAACACACTTCCGACTTCTAAAATCCGTAACTTTCACATATGACCTCCATTTTTGACGTTCTTTATGTCCACGCGTAGGTAAAAATAATATCTACAACTTTCATTTTGACCCTGTCAGCTAATTCTCAACCGATCATAAATTTAACAGTACGAGGCGTTTAGATTATTAAATGACCGCAAAGAATTCGTAACTCCTTCATACGGACTCCGTTTTCATCTGTCTTTTTACCGTTGGGTTCCTATTAATGAGATATTCAACTCTCATTTAGGTCGCATTAGCCAAAAACCGCTCGAACTAAAATTCGAGTTTCGGGCTGTACACTGCTAAGCCGAATCTTAGAAAAATCATAACTTCTTCATACGAAGTCAGATTTAGGCGTTATTTTTATGGATTTTCTCGGTTTAACATATTTTATGACTTTCATTTAGATCACTAAGGCTAAATCTTGCTCTATCGTAAATTCACTTTTTACGCTTCCTGGTGTCGTGCCGGTTCCGTCGCGAAACTTCGACGAGTCATAACTTCTTCGTTATAACTCGGATTTCGGCGTTCTTTATATGTACGAAAACCTTGTGACATATACTACAACTTGGTTCAAATTATTTATTCTAAATAATATTTTGTCGAAAAGTCATTTTCGACCCCTATTATCTCTAAATTGACTAGCCCGGATCTACACGTGTTACAAATTTGGACCATGGGAGGTCTAGAGAGTCCCTTATGTTTAGCTTTATGTAGTCACATAGAGAGTTTCAGCCTAGGTTTCCATTTAGATGACTATTTCTTCATTATGGCTCTAATCATGATGCGTGGATGCAAAGTTTGGCCCTTTATGTGATTTGTGGGTGCTAGAAGGATAGATTTACAAGTTGGCGAAGCAGATCCAACCTCAGAAGGTCATATGAGTTTGGTCATGGAGGAGACTCGCCGAGTCCATCTATGGACTCGACAAGTCAGATCGAGTTTAACCGAGTTCCGTGATCAGTGGAGACCCGACGAGTTGGGTGGGTGACTCAGTGAGTCGAGTGAGACCTTGTGAGGAATCTGATTATGCATGTGGACTCGCCAAGTCGTTTCCTGACTCGACGAGTCTGGTCAAAGTTGGACCGTTGACTTCCGTTGACTTTTAGGGTTTAGTCAACTAGTGGACTATTGGATGGGAGCGGTAGAATGGTCTTTTACCCTTCTCAGAAGCATAGTATGAGACTTGTCTAGCCTTTGAGAGCCACTGCTGATTTAAAGTTATTTATTTATGTGATTAGGCGGCGGCTGGATCGGTATTTCGAGCTCAAGACTTTTCGAGAAGTTCCCGAGGTGAGTCTTCTTACTATACGTTACCTTGAGTGGTAGTTATGTGTGATCGGAGGGTCTTATGTGCTTACATTGAGTATTATGTTATATGCGATATGCTATGCATCATGTCTTTGTGATTTATGCTATGCGGCTTTTATAGACCGGACCGGAGAGTCCAACGATATAGACAAAATCGGAGGGTCCAACGATACAGACCGGACCGGAGGGTCCAACGATACGGAACTGGAGGGTTCCGCCGAGACACACCGACCGGAGGGTCATATTGTAGCCTTAAGTAATGTATGTGTTGTATGTGGTATTTTGGGGAACTCACTAAGCTTCTTGCTTACCGTGTTATCTGTTATGCGTTTCAGGTTTTTCAGAATTGCGGGAAGGCGGCGGCTCGATTGTACACACACAATAGAAAAGAGTGATGAATACAAATCATGGAATTTCATAATGTTTTGAAAACCTTGTTGATGATTTTTAAATAAAAAGTGTTTATATAAAATAATGTGCATTTTTTTGAAATAAAAATGAATAAAAAAAATTCAAAATTTTTCGGTGTTACACATGTGATTGAATTTCATAAGCCTTAAATGCAGTAAAAAATGAACCAAAGCGATAAAACACTAATGCACACTCACCAGGACTATGTAAGACACTAAAACATGGCTTAACGGGGTTTATGGACCTTGCGTTACAAAGCCGGACACTCGAAAAGGTCACAAACAAAACCTCTCTCAATCGTTTTCACTCTATCTCTTTCTATTTTAAATCTCTCCCAAATCTCTCTCAAAAGTTCCCGTAACTTCTTGTAATCATTCGGGTCATCCCGACCCTTAACTGGGTCAAAAATCGCTTAAAACGGGGTTAGAGCGGGTAAATACCCTAAAAGACCCGAAACCCCCTTTATAGGGCCGAAGCCTCTTAGGGCCCAAAGTCGTCTTAGGGACCGAGCCCGAAGGTTGCTGAACCGATACCAGGAGGACCGAACCTGAAGGTTGTTGAACCGAAACAAGGCGGACCAAACCCGAAGGGTGCTCTCGGGCCCGAACCTCACACAAGACCCGAACCCGAAGCCTTCGATCCATTTCACCTTCGTTCCATTTCGGTCCAAATCAGCTTTGCCCCATTTTGCTTGCACACACTCTCGGACCTGAACCAAGAGGGACCGAACCCTCGCACCTTCGGTCCCTCATGCGAGAAGCCTCGTAGGAAGCTCAAAATAGCCCGGTTTTCGACTACGAATTCATTTTAAGCTCGTTTTTCATCATTTTAACACGGTATTTTCGCCCAAAACTTTATTTGATGAGCTGTAAAATTCTCTTTGATCGTTTAGATCTTACATAGGTTAATCAGAATCATGCAAACAAAATAACAAACAAAAGAATGAATCAACAACGAGCTGAATGATTCAATAGGTTCACGCATCAGCAGAGCTCGATGAAGAACTTCCGCTATAGAGGCTTTTAGGGTTACAATCGATAGAAAATAATAATCGCTATTAATGATCGACTAAACAGCTACGTACCAAGATGCATGCAAGCATCTATAAAAACTTAAACCCTAATAATTAAATCACGGATAGACAAGCCCAATCCGGATATAAAACTGGGCCAAGGAACGAGCCCAAGACGCAACTCATAATAGACCCAACAATCTCCCCCTTTGCGTCAATTGGGGCGAGACCCTACTTTGGCTTACTTGAACCTGCGACACCAACCATCTTCGTTGTTTTGAACAAGCAAGGAATGATGGCAAGAAGAGTTTTTCGGAAATGAATATACCAGTGGACCATATCATTGAAGTATTTCTTATCACTTTCAGAATTTTGCTTGCACCGATTGATGATCCCCAGAACATGCTCCAGACAAGAGGTGGTGTAAAGATGTTTGTCAGCCAAAGCGAATAGACATTTATGGCCTTCTGCCCTGGTGAACATAACTGAGTTTCGCTTCGGATCAATCCTCCCCATCTGTATTTTATTCAAATCACTTGCACAACCGACTGGGGTGATAGTGGGCTTCTTTCTGAGTACACTAGCAACTTCCTGATCCAACCTGGCAACCTCCAATATGTAACAGACCAACATCCTCTTGAAGTGATCTATGATTGGCCCATATTTCGTTTCATTGGTGAGGAGGATGTTGTGCAGGATGATCCAGTCATGACGATTTAGGTTTGGGAAGATCAGCGAGAGAAATGGCATGTTCGGCTTTATCTGATCCCTTTAAGACTTTGAATCTGACATTTGTGAAGTTACCCTCCCGAAAGGGTTTGAGGACCCGAACGTTGATAATCTTCTGTGCACTCCACGTCTGATACTGAGGCTGAGCAGTCCTCAGATAGAAATCAATAAGTTCCCTATCAACCTTCGGGTGACGATGAGGGATTTCAGCTATGTGGGAAAATGCATGAAAGATAAATGCCTTTCGGGTCAAGGGCATGTCAAATTGAGAATCAACCGAATTAACCCTGTCCAAGGAGATCATAACTTCAAGCCAAAGGATGTTGGGGGACTCGATAGCTTCTTTGACAAGCTTTTCAAGAGTCCATGGAGGGAATAGGGTTTTTCAACTTTCAAGGAGATCATGAGCCTTCTTCATCCTCCTTTCATTTGCTTCGGCCTCCCTAGCAATCCAAGCATTCGTATCCAGTTCCTTCTCCCTGACCTGTTTCTTCAGAATATCAGCAATGGTTTCTTTGTCTTCACTTCCATCACTGTCATCAAGAACCTTTTTGCCTTTGTCTTGAGCACCCGAACCAGATGCAGGACCAGTTGTTGGTGGTTCGGTTGCTTTAGGTGGAACTGATGAAGAAACTGGAAGCGGTTGAGATTGAGTTGTGGGAACAGGAGGAGGTTAAGATTGAGCTATGCCCTTTGAAGCCCCTTTTCCCCCTTGTTTTGGATGGACCACTTGCTCAGGAAGCCCCTTAATTCGGCTAAGCATGGCAATGGCAGGAGCAAGTTTCTCAGCAAGAGTTCGCCTCACCGAGTAGTTGAGAATCGGGTCATGAGCTTCAATTATGTTTGAGAGGGCTCTGTGGACATCCGAAACACAACTCTTGACCACAGCAGACTCTAACCGAAGAGAATCAACCTCCTTCTCTATTTGACAAAGTTGATGACTCGTGATTTGGAGCTCAGTCGCTTTGCGGGCAAGGTCATCCTTTGAAGAATATTCCGTTGCAAGGTTTTGTTGGAGCTTGATCAAACGATCCTCAACGGATGACTGGAAGGATTGGTTGTCTTCTTTGAGGGTTTGACGAAGACTGGCAAAATGTTGCTTTTCTGTTTCTAAGGAAGTAGCCAGCTTCTCAACAACCGAATTAACCTTTGCTGCATTAGATTCGGCTGCCCCCTGCAAAGACTCCAAAAAGATGTTAGCATCTTGAAATAGTTTTTCAACTTTTTCAGTCATAGCAGCACAAGCCTTTGTTGATTTTTCGATAGCAGCAGTAGCGGAGTTGATTGAGGCTTCGTTTGCCTTGGTGAACGTATCGACCATCCCCTTAATGGTAGCTTCCGAGATATGGGACCGAGAGGAGGAGGAAGAAGCGATGAGATTATCAATCTTTTCGTGAAGTTCCTTGATGTGCTTTTTGGTGACAGGAGAATCATCATCATCATCGCTTTGAACCTGGTAGGGACTGTAGTAAATGGAATCGAAATTCATATCTTCCCCTCCTAGAAATGTCTCGGTTTCGGCTAAGTGAGTGGGAGATAAAGGCGATGATGATGGTTCGGTTGTGGGAGGAGGTTCGGGTGTGGAAGTGGGTTCGGGTGTAGGTGTAGGTTCGGGTGCTGAAGTACGATCCCCCATATTAGATACGTTGGTTCGAACTCCAGTTGTTGTTTTGGTGGCTTCAGAGAAAATGGGTGGTGGTATAGGAATAGAAGTGGGTGGAATATGAGTAGAGGATGTTATGGGGGGAATAGAAATAGAAGAGGTTATGATGGGAATAGAAACAGATATAGTGATAGGTGGAGAAGAGATAGGTTCGGTTGTGACAGGTACCTCATGTAAAGGCGATCGGGGAGGAGAGTCCTCGAACCGACTCTTTTGTGTTTGAACCTTCATCATCTGATTCGCTTGAGGAAAAAGCAAGAACAAGTTTTCGTTTAGGCTGTATTTTCTTCTTCTTCAGTGGAGGTGATTGGGCTGCTTTTGTTGACTTTCACTTCTTAGGAGTAGGGCCTATCGCCCCTTTGGCCACTTTCTTTATTTTCCCTTTTTCTGGTTTCTTGCCCCTGGTAGCAGGTTTGTCTGCGTCATTGATGGACTGAATCATCTCGGCAGTCAGCTCTCTCGGACCCGAAGGAGGAAGCTCCTTGTAGGCTTTGAAGATTCAGCTCTCTTTTGATACACCGACATACATGGACTCTGGAATTGAGCCAACAAAAATGAACTTGGATTGATCAGTGACAATAATGTTGGTGGTGTGAAAGACACCAATCCAGGAGAGTGGAGAAGTGGCCACAGTGGGGACATGATACTTGTCCATAGACCATTTGGTGACGAGCGTCCAAAACCTGGCATAGGAGATTTCAGTGTGCCGAGAAGTAGAGTAGAGGCTTTGAATCAACTACTGCCAAAGAACCGAGCCATAATCGAGGTTGATCGCATTGTACAACCCATAATGAATGGTCATGAATAAACGAATGGCCCCATCAGAACCTACACTCCTCTCAGATAAACCTTTGAATAAGATCGTGAAAAAGTCATTCCATTGAGGAGGAAGGCATGACTTCTTGAATTTCTTCACGGTTGTAAGGATTTCGGTGTAACCCATGTTGTAAAACATGGAGAATATTTGACCCAAGGAGATCGAATCAGGGTTAACCGTCGATTCGTCAGGTTCAACCCCTAGAAGCCAGCAAAATCACTGCTTTGAGATGGAGGTTTTGTTGTCAATGATGTCAAAGTAGATGCAATCCACAAATTTGTCGTAGTAAGCGGTGGAGAAAATCTGGGAGAGACATTCCATAGGCACAATTTCCACCTTGCAGAGTGCGAGAATCAATGGAGAGTATTTGAGATACTCCACTATGGGATACATGAAGGCATCATAGGAGATTGGGTTGAGGTCGATGACCAAGCTTTGCTGAGTTCTGATTGGGAGAATGGTAGATCGAGAAAATGTTTCATGAACAGAGGAGGAATCCGCCATTGTTGAATGCTTCGAAGAAGAAGATGAACAATGGGAGAAAAAGTGCCTTCATTTGGTCTCAGAAATTTGGGTTGCGGTAAAGAGGGAAAACAACTTGGGTTTAACCCTATCATATCGGTTATGGAGGTGAGAGAAAAATTCGGAATGGTGCTTGAATTGATTGAAATGTGACAGTTGGCAACCCCGATGATTACACATGAGAGAGAAAGTTGTTTCCGTTTAGCACGCCTTCCCACCAAATCCCTTTTGAAATGTTGAAACCGTTAATCTTTTGGCTGAGTCATCATCTTATCTTTTAAATGAGCTGTCATCAGTAAATAAAAGCAAAGACTTATAAAAATCACAACATTCCCTTGTTGAGTACATCATTAAGAACCGAAGCTACATAAAGGAAAGTAGCTGGTAGAGAACCGAACCAGACTTTTGGAAAATCAAAGATTTTTGTGCATAGAGTGTCAAAGATAAAGAAATAAAGCTATATCTACGTGGGAATTTGTGATGTCAATATAGACACGAAACAGTGGATCCCGGGCAGGAATCTCTTCCTTCAAAGTCAAGAGAGACTGTAAAGTGTCTGTGTGGTTTCCCGCGAATTACAATCAAGCACTTGTTAAGAAGTGTTGAAAGGCATCTTTTGATGAGGCTTAGATGGGTGGCTTTCGCTTCAATTCAGAATTCCGGATCTTGACATAAGACCGAAACCGAACGAAGTACCTGTGAGACCGATGTGGTCTGTTGAACAAGTAGGTTTGGACTATATTCAGTGACTTGTTTGAAACGTGTGGTATGAAATCTCAAAAAAATTTAAAACTGGATTCTAAGGGAAGAAATGTTATGGTATCTAACAATTTCATAAGAATCACACACAAAAAAAAATTAGAGATTTCATGGTACAACCACTTAGGTGGTTTCGTTAATTCATGGGTGAAAGCTAGAGCAATTTTAATTGTTCACCGTCAATGCATTGTGGGTATTGAATTTTGGGTTTCACTTAGAACGTAGTGACACAAAGCTAAGATCATAAACACATAGATTGTGTAACCATAAACCTCAGTGGTTATATCTGAGAGTCTCAAGTGTTATAGAGATTGTGTAATCATAAACCTTTACATGAGGGTTACAAAAATGAACCGAAATATGAGAAAAGAGTAAGGTAGCTCATGATTAGAATAAAATTAGCAGCCTGATTGGGAAGACGAGGTTTGTATATACTGAGTCAGTAAGGCTTTATTCAAAATCAGGTGAGGCTTTGGACAACATGCAGCAGCATGCTTCTACGGACACTTAGCTAGTATAAAGTGTGAGAATGATACATGTTCCATCGATATTCCAGAAACCGCTAACATAAATAGAAGTAAAGACAAGAGAGAGAAAATATTTTTGGAATTTTGATATGTTAGTAAAAAGAGGGACAAAACAAAACAAACAACAAAAAAATGAACCGAACCAGAAATGGACCGTACGTAGGGTTCATTTTGGTTCCTTAAAAAAAATTGGATTGTTGGAAAACAATTGTACAAAAGTATACAACCAAAGACATCACCTTTTTGAGATAAGTGAAAATAATTTTAGTGGGACCGAACCCGAAATAGAACGAGAGTTCGGTTCATTTCGGTTCCCGTGTGAACCACGCCCGAAATAGACCGAGCGTTCGGTTCAGTTCGCTTTCAATTTTTAGTTTTGAGAAGGTGTTTTTGGTACTGACCCCAATTCCATCATACCTAGGCCTTGTAGGATTTTATTAAAACTTGCTTCAGGAAGGGATTTGGTGAAGATGTCGGCCAGTTCATCAGTGGTTCGAACAAAGTGAATTTCGACGTTTCCATCTTCCACATGATCCTTAAGAAAGTGATACCTTAGTGCTATATGCTTGGTATTGGAATGTTGCACTAGGTTATGACAAATCCTAATTGCACTTTCTGAATCGCAATATAGTGGGATCTTTTTCATATTGAGTCCATAATCCCGAAGTTGGCTTTGGATCCAAATCACTTGTGATGTGCAGGAGACGGCTGCAATGTACTATGCTTCGGCTGTAGATAGAGAAACACATGTTTGTTTCATCGATTGCCAGCTAACCAACTTCCCATCTAGGAATTGGCAGCCTCCTGTGATGCTTTTCCGGTCTATACCGCATCCTCCTAAGTCTGCATCTGAGTAGGCTTGAACAAAGAATCCTGAGTTTGAGGGATACCAGAGACGAGAGAGGTGGTTCGCTTCGAATACTGGAAGATATTCTTCATTGCCAGCATGTGTGGTTCATGAGGATTTGCTTGAAACCTGGCACAATAGCATACTGAAAACATTATATCGGGCCTGCTAGCTGTGAGGTACATTAGGGAACCAATCATTTGGCGATATAGCATGATGTCGACTGCCGGTTTCTCCAAAGAAGGTGTGAGCTTGGTGCCGAATGCCATATGGACATTAACCTTTGAGTCTCCAATCATGCCGAATTTAGCAAGGAGAGTCGTTGTGTATGCTTCCTGATTGATAAAGATTCCTTCGGGTCCCTGTCTAATATTTAAACCAAGGAAAAAGTTAATCGGACCCATTGAGCTCATTTGAAATTTAGTCTCCATCAACTTCCTGAATTCAGCTATTAGGCTCGGATTCATGGAGCCGAAGATGATATCATCGACATAGATTTGAACAATCATAAGGTGGTTACCTTCTTTTTTACGAAAGAAGGATGGGTCATGTTAGAACAAAGTTCTTTTAGGATCGTATGATTCTAAGCAAGATATTAAATAAGAACGTAATAAAGAACACAAGTATGGCGCTGAATATGTCAAATGATTAATGCAATAATACCTCAGAAGAGCTCGATAACGAACTTCAATCTGTAGATGTCACACCCCAAAACCGATAACGGCGGAATACGTTTCGGGGTGGAGGACGTCATGTACAGTATCATCACAATTGCATAATAGTAAAAATAAGAAACATACAACCATTTCATTTACATAATGAGTTTAATTACAAGTGTGTTTTGTAATGTTCAACAAACACCAAAAGTAATACAAAAACAAGAGATGGATCTTGTATGCTCCACCTTCTCCAAAATGCTGCACCTGTACCTATCTATCTTTGACCTGAGGATACAAGTTATTTTGAAAACGAATATCAGCATAAAGCTGGTGAGTTCATAAGTGTTTAGTGTGAGTTTTTGTATAACATGCATTAGAACCAATAGTATGGAAAACTGCAATTTACAATCATAAGTAGTAGAAAACCCTAGAAAATCCTATCTTTTCCAGAAAATACATTGTAAGTGAAAACCTTTAAGAAACAAGAAATCTTCATCTTTGAAAACCGTTTATTGTAAAAGTATATTATGGAATCTCCAATAAGTAATGTGATAAGATAGGATATGCCTTTAGTAATAGAGGTGCAAAATCTCTTTAGTGATAGATACTTGTTTACTTTGAGATGTTAGATTAGACGTTAGTTTAGTATTTTAATGTGGATATAGTGTATTCCTTGTATGTTACCGATAGTATGAGCAATAGAGGACCCCATGAACTTCCCGGTCATACATAATGTAATGAAGTAGTGGCATCCCTGGGCCTGCATGGCTTGGACTGAAGTTAACAGTCGGGATGTAATAGTGTCTGCCCCGTATAGATCTATACATGTAGTGTCGTCTTCCGGTCGGAAAAACTCTGGGCATAGAATGTAGCGAATAGAGAATCTCATAGTGAGTTAGTGTGTTATCTTCTGTTTAGTGCCTTTTCTTGTATTATAGTGTAGTAGTCTTTGGTATAGCTCATAGTGTCTTCTCTTATTAGTGTATCGTCAAATAATAGTGTGTATTATAGTGTGCAGAGTAGTAGTTATAGCGAGGAGTAATGGCCTTAACTATACCTATTATAGTTAACTTAGTGTGTATAGTTCTTATCAATTTAGTGGTTTAAGCATCAGATGAAATGAAAATGCTCGTATACAACACTAATATACATGATATATAACTAAGAAATCAACGACAGTCGGACGGATAACAACTACCCTAAGCCCACAATCAAACAAGAACGGGAAATAAGGCGAACTATCGGTCCTAAGTCCTTCAAGTCTTACTTATATAAATATATTAGTGTGGTTACATTTTATAAGAAAATTTATTTAAGAAAGATGTTGTCTAAAGGGAACATTTAAAAAGTTGTTTATTTATTCAAAATGGTTTTGAAAACGTAAAATCCTTTTATAAGGCATAGTGGTAAATCGCATGTGATTTGAACTACGTATAGTGAATCACATGTGATTAATTTCCATAAACATGTATAATTGACTTGTATCCCCCTCCTAAAACATATAATAACATTTTAAAGGTTCATTAAAGGGGTATGAACTCACCAGTTGTAAGTGGATCCGACGGATGTGCCGGTATAGGATGTTATGTGTCAAGTGAGGACTTGACCACACATGCGAATCCTATTTAACATGTAATGATACATTTAAATATCTAATTAGTCATTTAACAACTAATTAAGCAATTAAGGGTGTTTTACGACATAAAAACTCTTTACTACAAGTGCTAGAAGTGTCCTAGGTTTCATAGAAGTTGTGTATGGACTCACATTGGAGTTTACTCCTCAAATGAAGGCCCTTATGGGTGTTTACGGTTTCAAGACCCTTTACCCCATGAGTTTATGGCCATAAACTCATGTTAGTAGTGTCATGGGATGCTTAAAGGTCTTAACTCACTCATGGAGTCATGCTAGAGTTGAATCAAGGGCTAAGGAAGTGATTAGGGTTCAAAATGGGCACTAAATGGAGTTTACGATCCATTGTTTACTCCTTGAGGAGTTTACGATCCATTGTTTACTCCTTGAGGAGTTTACGGTCTAAGGAGATACACTTGGGGAGTTTACTACCTTAAACACATGAGTTTATGGCAGTAAAATCATGTTGGTCCCTAAATCATGCGTTTTTGTGGTTGTAGGTTAAGCATACGAAGTTCTAGGTCCAAATCTAAGCCATACAAAGTGTTAAGGGCATTTTAACACCCTTTGGGGGTGTTTATGGTCTATGAATGGGTGTTTACGGTCCAAGAATCTTCTTGGGCTATAAAATCATGTGTGACATGATTTTTGTATGCTTTGGTGCATAAAATGAAGGAAAATAAGGTTCTATGCACCCTAGGAAGTTCATGGAAGCCCTTGGAGGTGTTTGAGGGGTAGTTTGACACCATAAAAAATGTTTATGGTTCATGAACATGGGTTTACGGTCCAAGAACATTCTTAGACCGTAAACTCATGTTTACTCCCCATTTGGTCCGATTTTGGTGTTCTAAGTCCTTTCGGGTAAGCATCTAAGCCATTGCTATGCATGAGAAGTGGTTTGGAAGGGTTTTTGAGCATAATAACCCTTTTATGAGTGTTTACGGTCCATGAAGGTGTTCATGGGCCGTAAACTCATGTTCTTGAGATTTCTGGATGATTAAGTCACGATTTTGCAAGATAGAAGTGTTAAACAACAAGCTAGGGAGGTTTACTTACCGATTTGAGGCTCGGAGGGACGATTTTTGACCAAAATCCGTTTGAAGAGAGAGAAAGTAGAGAGAGAGAGAGAGTCTAAGGTGGGAAAAGGCTTCTAAGGAGTGTCCACCCACCCTTATATAGGGGTTGGATGTTGTACCCGGTATACGACTACCCGATACTTATGTTTAACGAGGTTTAAAATTTTACCCAGTTAAATGGCCGTAAATAAGAATTAACTTTTTCCAAATAAATGGAAAGATAATTTATGTGTATTTATTTTCTCTTGACGAATATTAATTAAAATATTCCAACGGGTTTAAATCCGATCAAAAATATTTTCGGGATAAATTTGATAAATTTTTGACGTAATAGAATTTGACGTTAATTTTTGACGTTAACTTTGACGTTAAAACTAACGGAAATTTTTGACGTTAATTTTTGTCATTAACTTTGACGTTAAAACTAACTGAAATTTTTTAGTTGTCACATCATCCCCCCGTTAGAGGGAATTTTATCTCGAAATTTAGAATTCATACAGATAAGTATTACAATACTACTAAGCGAAGAGATGGGGGTAATTGAGTTTCATTTGATCCTCACGCTCCCAAGTAAATTCCGGTCCCCGTTTGGCGTTCCTCCGAACTTTCACAATTGGGATGCGACTTTGTTTCGTTCGTTTCACTTCCCGATCCATAATCTCCGCAGGCTCTTCCACGTACTTGAGGCTCTCATTAACCTCGATCTCGTCGAGTGGAATCACGAGAGTCTCGTCGGATAGGCATTTCTTCAAATTTGAGACGTGGAAGGTAGGATGTATGTTACTTAGTTCGTGGGGTAGGTTGAGTTTGTAAGCTACTGGGCCGATTCTAGCGAGAATCTCAAAAGGCCCTATGTACCTTGGGTTCAGCTTTCCATGCTTTCCGAAGCGTATCGTGCCCTTCCAGGGCGAGACCTTCAAAAGCACTCGGTCTCCCACCTGGAATTCCAAGGGTTTCCTTCGTTTGTCGGCGTAGCTTTTCTGTCGATCCCTAGCGGCTTTTAATCGTTCACGAATCTGTACAATCTTCTCGGTCGTTTCTCGAATGATCTCCGGACCAGAGAGAGCGCTGTCAGGAATTCGTCCTTTAGCTAACTGAGTATCACCCACCTCAGCCCAGCACAGAGGGGATCTGCACTTCCGTCCGTAGAGGGCTTCGAATGTGGCTGCCTTAATCATCGTATGATAACTATTGTTGTAGGAAAACTCCACAAGAGGTAAGTGTGTATCCCACGATTTACCGAAGTCGATCACGCAAGCTCGTAGCATATCTTCTAGAGTTTGGATCGTCCTCTCACTTTGTCTGTCAGTCTGCGGATGGTAGGCTGTGCTCATATCTAACCTCGTCCCTAGTGCCTTTTGTAGTGATTGCCAAAACCTTGAGCTAAACCGACTATCTCTATCTGAGATAATAGATATAGGAATGCCATGCAGCCGTACTATTTCCTTAATGTATGTTCTTGTGAGTTTCTTCATCTTGTCCGTTTCCTTGATGGGTAGGAAGTGTGCAGACTTGGTCAATCTGTCGATGATGACCCAAATGGTATCCAACCCACCCGTTGTCTTGGGTAGTTGGTTATAAAGTCCATTGTAATCCGCTCCCACTTCCATTCCGGTATCTCTGGTTGTTGGAGGAGTCCTGATGGCTTTTGATATTCGACCTTGACCTTCACGGAAGTAAGGCACTTACTCACAAAGGTAGCGATCTCCGCTTTCATGTTAGGCCACCAGTATAGCTTTTTGAGATCCAGATACATCTTATCTGAACCTGGGTGGACGGAGTATCGAGTGTGGTGTGCTTCCTTCATGACCAGATCTCTGAAACCTCCATGACGCGGAGTCCAGATTCGATCCATGAGATAGTATGCTCCGTCACCCTTGACCTCCAAACTCTTATCCATTCCGCGTAGGCTTTCTCTCGTCACATTCTCAGGCTTCAAGGCCTCCAACTGAGCCTCCCTGATCTGCGAGGACAGATGCGAATGGATTGTCATTGTTAACAATTTGGTTCTTCGACCAGAATGCTCTTTCCTACTCAGGGCGTCTGCTACCACGTTGGTTTTTCTCGGGTGATATCGAATTTAACAATCGGAATCGTTAAGTAGCTCGACCCATCAGCATTGTCTCATGTTGATCTCTTTCTGGTTTAGTATGTGTTGGAGGCTCTTGTGATCAGTGTACACTACGCTCTTCGTCCCATACAAGTAGTGTCTCCAGATTTTTAGTGCGAAGATGACCGCTCCTAACTCGAGGTCATGAGTAGTGTAGTTCACCTCATGCGTTTTTAGCTATCTTAAGGCATAGGTGATAACTTTACCTCGTTGCATCAAAACACAACCGAGCCCCTGATTCGATGCATCGTAGTACACAACAAAATCTTCAACTCCTTTGGGCAGGGATAATACTGGTGCAGTGCATAATGCTTGTTTCAGAGTCTGGAATGCCTTCTCCTCTTTCTCTTCCCAATTGAATGATACGCCCTTCTGTGTCAACATGGTGAGAAGCTTCGCAATCCGAGAGAAGTTTTGAATGAATCTGCGGTAGTAGCCAGCGAGGCCTAGAAATTGGCGAATTTCTGTAGGCGTCTTCAGTGCGGACCAATTCTCAATAGCTTCAATTTTGGAGGGATCCACATGGATTCCGTCTTCACTAACCACGTGTCCTAAGGATTCAACTCTTCGGATCCAAAATTCGCACTTAGAGAACTTCGCATATAACTTCTCTGACCATAGGGTTTCTAGGACTCGTTGTTAATGATCCATGTGTTCTTCTTTGCTCCGAGAGTAGATGAGTATATCGTCAATGATGAACTGATCTAGATATGGACGACACACCCTATTCATCAGGTCCATGAATATTGCGGGGGCGTTAGTCAGTCCAAAGGGCATCACCACGAACTCGTAGTGCCCGTAACGGATTTGGAAGGCTGTCTTCGAAACATCTTCCTCGAGTACTCATAACTGGTGATACCCAGACCTAAGATCAATCTTGGAGAAGTAGCTTGCTCCTTGTAGTTGGTCGAATAAATCATCGATACGAGGGAGAGGGTAGCGATTTTTAACCGTGAGTTTGTTGAGTTCCCTATAATCGATGCACATACGGAACGATCCATCCTTCTTCTTCACGAACAAGACCGGAGCTCCCCAAGGTGAGAAGCTTGGTCTTATAAAGACCTTGCTGAGCAATTTGTTAAGCTGACCGGATAGTTCCTACATATCGGCAGGTGCTAAACGATAGGGTGACTTAGCTACGGGAGTAGCTCCTGGAACTAGGTCGATTCTGAACTCAACCTGACGTTTGGGAGGTAAACCTGGAAGGTCCTCTGGGAAGACATCAGGGAAATCACATACAACGGGGATGCCTTTTGGGTTCTTCGATTTCTAGCTTGTGTCGACAACGTGAGCAAGGAAGGCGCGGTATTCCTTATGTATGTATTTTTGAGCCTGAATACTTGAGATGATACGAAGACTCGTACCGGGTTTATCTCCATAGATCAATAGAGTTTCGCAATTCAGAAGATTTAAGCGAATGCCTTTGTCAAAACATAGGATATCGGCATGATAAAGGCTCAACCAGTCCATACCAACAATGACATCGAAACTCTTGATTGAGACTAGCATGCGATCGATTGGAAATGAGTGATCGTCTAACATGAGGGTAAAACCTACGTAGATTTCGTTAGAGCTTTCGGTCTTCCCGTTATCCATTTCTACGACGAATGTTTCTTTTAGTGGTTGTGGGGATTGTTTGAGTAAGTGTTTAAAGTTTTGGTTTACGAAGCTTCTTTCTGCACCACTATCGAATAAGACACAGGCATAAGAGTTGTTGAGAAGAAGCGTACCCGTGACTACTGTGGGATCCGCCACCGCTTCATTGTAACCAATAGCGAGTAGTCTTCCGGTTCCCCCAGCATTTGCAGCCTTCGGATAGTTTTTATTGAAGTGACCAGCTTCACCGCAGCCGTAACACGTCGGGGTCACTCCCGAACCGGGAACTTGCGAAATAGGTTTGGGAGGGGCTTTGCAGAATCGCACCGTATGGCCCTTCCGACTGCAGTTGGTGTTGGATAAGGTGTCTAAGTCCATAACTTATTTGGTATATACTTGACCCGACCGGCATGGTCCATTTGGGTTGCATCTCATCCAAACTATTATGGATAATTTTATGAGAGTTATACACATATGTTTATTAATATATTATAAGTTATAATATATTAATATGAAGTTACGTTATTTAATTAGTTTTAGTCTTAAATTAATTATGAATTAATTTAGAGATTAAAAGGAAGACTAATTAGATTATGGGCTATTTGGTTTATATAGTGTGGGCTAATACTCATTTGTTAATGGGCTAGGCTTATGTGGAAGTCCATGGATGATCCATGGAGCTTCTAACCCATGGGTCCTTGGAGAGGAAAAGACATGGGTTATTAGGGTTTCACCCTAACCATGCACACTATATAAGCATGCTTATGGAGCATGAAATGGAGCCTAAGGAAAAACTAGTGAACTAGTGTGTGTGTGTGTGCATGTGTGTGGCCGAAAATACAAGAGTGTGTATACTCTCTCAAAGTTTTCCAAGAGTTTGTGGTGTTTTGTGATTCCATTTGAGGCATTCACACTATTGGTGCTTGGCCCTCAAACTCCTTAGAACCAAACTCATCAAAAGGTATGTAATCTCTTCTAAATCTTTTATGTTGAAATGTTCCCCATGCCATGTTAGATAGGTTATAAACCTTGGAAAATTTAATATTTTGCATGTATTTAGACAAACATAGATCCAAGGTTTATTAGGGTTGCATGCACACTTAGGAAGTGTTAGATTGCTCAAAATCCAACAGTAGTATCAGAGCCTAGGCTTGTTTGTTTGATACTTGATGCAAAATAGTGAAAAAAGTCGAAATCGTTGCTGTCTGCATGGTGGACTCGCCGAGTCCATGGGGGGGGGGAGGGGAATCGACGAGTCCAAGGCAAACTTCAACCTACTCGTTGAGTAGGTTCATGCACTCGACGAGTAGGATCGAAAGAGTGCAGTTTTTCGACTTTTGCTGCTGGAAATGGACTAGAAACATTACCCTAAACTGTTTTGGTGTTATAAAACTTATTTTAGTTGGTGTAATGGTTGTTCTAATCCATTTACAATAGCATATATCAAAATTCCATGATTTTATGTGTTCATACAATTCTTGAATTTTTGATGATCATGTTCATGTTCTTATGAATTTAGAAAATGATAGGAATTATTTGCTGAATTGTTTAGGATTAATTCTTGATCATTTATGTGTTTTAATGGAGTCCATAATTTGTCCTCAAGTTATGGATTTCCAAAGGTCACCTTTATTTAACACACACTTAAAACACATAAGTTACATGAAAATGAAGAGTCTTCATTTTTATGAATCTTTAATTCATAAGTTATGAAATGAAGAGTTTTGCAAAGTTACAAAACTTGCCCTCAAGTTTTGGAATTTGTAAAGTTTCACACACTTTAATAAACTTTAATTCCAACTCTTAGAGTTTTAATAGTTAAAATTCATCCCTTATACTATTTATAACATTAATGGTTAATTATTATATATATATATATATATATATATATATATATATATATATATATATATATATATATATATATATATATATGTATAAGAATAAGTTGTTTTACCGTTAGTAGGACTCATTCACGAAGCCGGTCTATAAGGTGGGTATAAGGTTGTTGCTTATAAAATGGCGACTTAACGGGTGTCCATTCTCACCCACCGCTTGCTTGACTGGTGGAGGGTCGTTAGCCGAACGGGTAGGACAATGACTTTAAATCCTCATTAAAAGTATAATGAATATTATAAAGTAACTAAACTCTTTTAATTCCCAATCTTAGTTATTTTAGGAAAAATGTGAACATGGTGCTAGTCCATGGAATTCACACTTTGTACCTTACCAAGTCATTGGTGGAGCGTGTGTGGTTAACCGACACACTAACTAGGACTAGTAAGGATCACGAAGGGTGACTTAATGTTTGTCATAGATCAATGGAGCGTGTGTGGTTAACCGACACATTGATTAGGTGATAATAGTAAGGGTACCAAGTGAATTAGCATGGTTATTCACACCTTGTTTTGTGATCCTCGGCATCCCAGTCACAAAACTTGAAGGGCACTATCGAGATTGAAACATGCCATTGAAAAGTTCAATGAATCTCAATAGAATCTAGGAATTTCAAATCCAATTAAACCTAATAAATCATTTCGTTTTCATGGTGGAAATTGGTGAATCGTCATTCACCTACCTTTCAAATATATTATTAGTTAGATTACGGCATCCCTCTTCTAAGTGTAATATATTTTGATTGGATCCTAGCCTTAATATTACATTTGGGTGTCTTATTAAGGATTCTATATACTAATTTAAACTTACTCTCTTCTTTCAGATGTCTTCCAACACTAATGCTTCCGGCTCTAACCCAACTGGTTCTTTCTCTCTCATGAATCTTTGCGGGAGGGTCATCTTTGATGGTTCCAACTTCATGGATTGGATTAAGAACATCAGGATGATTACTCGTTATGAGGACAAAGAATATGTCCTCGATAAGGAGTTAAAATAACTTGAAGAGTCTACTGCTACTCTTGAGGAGATCACTGAATTCAGGACTCATGAGAGAGATGCTACTAAGGTGGCATGTATCTTGATGGCCACGATGACAGCTGAGCTCCAAAAGTCGTATCAAGATTTCTACCCTTTTGAGATGCACCAAGACCTGATGGAAAGGTACCATCAGAGTGCTCGTCAGGAGCGGTATGAAATAATCTCCTCCATAATAACTACCCGCATGAAGGACGATGAATCCGTCACGGGCCACATGCAAAAGATGCAAAGGTATATGGACCGTTTGCTGAAGCTGAATGTTAACATCCCTGAGGAGTTGGCAATTGACATCATTTTGCACTCCTTGCCTTCTTGTTATGATCATTTTCGAATGACATATCATATGAACAAGGAGGAAGTTACCCTCAGCAAGCTTCAAGGTCTCTTGAAGACCGCGGAATCCGGTCTTAAGGGTAAAGCGGTTGTTACCTCTACTACTCCTACTCCAACATCTACCCTTGTTTTAGCTATCGGGCAAGGCAAAGGGAAAAAGAGGAAGCATTCTTCGAAGGGTACCAAGGGAAAGTCTCTTGAAGGCTCCTCATCAAAGACTAAGAACGGTTCTGTCACTCCTTCTGCCATTCCCAAGGATGCTGAATGCTTTTATTGCCATGAAAAGGCACACTGGAAGCGAAACTGCCCTAAGTACTTGCAAGATCTAAAGGATGGGAAAGTGAAACCCACCCATGCAGGTATTTACACTATATTGTCTAATTACTCAACATATTCTAACTCTTGGGTGCTTGTTACAGGATTTGGTATTCACATATGTTCTGATTTGCAGGGCCTAAGAAGAAGTGAGAATGTGGAGCATGGGAAGATAAACTTGATCATGGGGAATAGGAAGGCTTCACCTGTTTCCAAGATTGGAGTTTATACTTTGTTGCTGAATAATGGGTTAAAATTAGATTTGAATAAATGTGTGTATTCGTCTGAAATGGCGAGGAACATTATTTCTTTTCATGCATTGTACAAACAAGGTTTTACCTTTTCGTTTGATAATGAATGTGGTGGTATTAATGCTTTCTTTAATAATGTATTTTATTTTAAAGCATTACCTTCTGATGGTGTGTATGAAACTGTGTCGATTTTAGACAACTTAGGAAATAATGTGTTGTATATTCATTCTTCTACTAGCCTAGATAAAGCATCATTGTGGTATTGTCGTCTTGGACATGTAAACAAGAAACGCATAGGCCAACTCCAAAAGAGTGGAGTCTTGGAATCATTTGACCTTAAATCGGATGATAGTTGTGAATCTTTTCTACTTGGAAAGATAACAAAATCACCCTTCACGGGAACTTGTGAGAGGGGTGACGGTTTATTGGACCTAATACATACTGATGTATGTGGGCCATTCAAAACCACCACAAGGGATGCTAATCGGTATTATGTGACTTTTATTGATGATTTTAGTAGATATGGATATGTCTACTTAATCAAACATAAGTCAGAAACCTTTGAAAGGTTTAAGGAATTCAAACAGGAAGTAGAAAATCAATTGGGCAGGAACATTAAGATGCTTCGATCCAATCGAGGTGGTGAGTATCTTAGTACCGAGTTCCTTGACTATCTTAAGGAGTGTGGGATTGTCTCACAATTGACTCCTCCCAGGACACCACAGCTGAATGGTGTGGCTGAGAGGCGTAATCGAACTTTGCTGGACATGGTTCACTCTATGATGAGTCGAGTTTTGTTACCAATCTCTTTTTGGGGGTATGCCTTAGAGATTGCCGCCCATATCCTTAATCTAGTCCCTACAAAGAAGGTTACCAAAACACCTCATGAGATGTGGACTGGGAAGGTTCCCAATTTGGACCACATCAAAAATTGGGGTTGCGAGGCTTTCGTGAGACGTGAGACTCATGATAAGCTTGAACCCCGAAGTGAAAGGTGTATTTTCATCGGCTACCCACAGAAATCCTTTGGTTACCTCTTCTACAGACCCAGTGAGAATGTGGTCTTTGTAGCACGAAGAGGGATCTTTCGTGAGAGAGAATTTATAAGCCAAGGAGACAGTGGGAGGCAAATTGATCTTGAATAAATTCAAGAATCGATTGGTGAAGGAACCTCAAACACTAGCAATCAACCTGAGGAGGAAACTCCTGTTGATCCAGCTGACGAGTCTGTACCTCCGAGGCGTTCCACACGAGTTAGGAACACACCTTCGTTTTATTATGGATTTCATATTACTACGGAAGGTGATACGTTTATCAGTGATAGTACACTGGTAAATTTCGATGAATCCAGCAGTGTTAAGGAAGCCATGGCAGGCCCAGAGTCTGCTAAATGGAAGGAGGCTATGGACAGCGAGATACAGTCCATGTATGACAATCAAGTTTGGAACTTGGTTGACTATGTACCAGGCCATAAAACAGTTGGGTGCAAATGGATCTTCAAGAAGAAGACAGACATGGAAAGAAAAGTGCATACTTATAAGGCTCGACTGGTTGCGAAGGGTTTTACTCAAACTCAAGGTATTGATTATGATGAAACCTTCTCGCCGGTAGCAAAGATTAAGTCTATTAGGGTTATGCTAGCCATTGCAGCATTTCATGATTATGAAATATGGCAAATGGATGTCAAAACCGCTTTCCTTAATGGAAAGTTGGCTGAGGATGTGTACATGAATCAGCCAGAGGGTTTTGTCAGTGCAGAGTACCCCAATAGAGTATGCAAGCTTGAGAAATCCATTTATGGATTAAAACAAGCATCTCGCAGCTGGAATCTTTATTTTGATGAGAAGGTAAAAGAGTTTGGCTTCTCGAGAAGCGAAGATGAGTCTTGCGTGTATGTTAGAGCTAGTGGGAGTATAGTTAGCTTCTTGGTACTATATGTGGATGACATACTACTTATAGGAAATGACATCCCAACCTTGCAGGAGGTTAAGTCCTGTCTTGGGAAGTGCTTTGCTATGAAGGACCTAGGGGAGGCTGCCTATATCCTAGGGATAAGGATATTAAGAGAAAGGAGTAGAAGACTAATTGGACTTAGTCAGAGTACCTACTTGGATAAGGTGTTGAAAAGGTTCAACATGGAGAATTCCAAGAAAGGAGATTTAACGATCCAAAGCAATACCAAACTGAGTAAGACTCAGAGTCCGAGTACAGAGGCAGAGATAGCTGAGATGAGCCAATTACCGTATGCTTCTGCAGTTGGCTCGATCATGTATGCTATGACTTGTACCCATCCTGATGTGGCATTTGCTTTGAGCATGGTCAGCAGGTATCACGGGAACCCTGGCAAGGCTCATTGGACCGCGGTAAAGAACATTCTCAAGTACCTGCGGAGGACTAAGGATTGGGTCCTTACCCTTGGTGGGAGTGATGACTTGAGAGTATTAGGGTATAGTGATGCTAGTTTTCAGACTAATAGGGATAATTTCCGCTCTCAGTTAGGTTGGATCTTTACCTTAAATGGAGGGGCAATCTCTTGGAAAAGTTCCAAGCAGGAGACGGTGGCTGATTCGACTTGTGAATCAGAGTATATAGCAGCGAGTGAAGCAGCGAAGGAGGCAATATGGCTAAAGAACTTCATCGTAGACCTTGGAGTTGTACCAGCTATTAAGGAACCTATGGAGATTTTCTGTGACAACAATAGTGCGGTTGCCTTAGCCATGGAACCAAGAGATCATGGCAGATCTCGACACATTGACAGAAAATATCACTTCATAAGACACAAGATTGAAGAAGGACTCCTCGTGGCAAGTAGGATATCATCGGATGAGAATCCTGCAGATCCCCTTACGAAGGGACTGACGATAATTTCATGGAATTTATCTCGAGTGATCGTGAGACGATAATATCATATAAATCTTTAAACCTAGAGATATGAGTTGTTTCCTATGAGTTGGTTGTGCATTGATTGCATGTAAACGCATCAGTAACTTGATGTTATAAAACGTGCCTTTGTGTACAATTCAATAAGTAGTAGAACAAGCATATCAGTCGAAGTTTATCTGTTCCTTCTAGAAATAGAAGCGATATCTGGGCCCCTCGATGATTTTGTGTTGACCTATGTACCGGGCCCGGTCAGAACTAAACCGATGTGTTCAGTGAAGTTCTTCGTCAAACAAATCGGAAAATCGAGAAACAACTGCTAGACAATAAGCAAGACATAGTTCCATGTGTTTGTCCGGCTGATATCATGAGAACAAAGGATTATGTGATCCCTTGTCTTAAAATGGCGCTTCATAGTTCGGCGGAGTTTTCGAGAGCTACGATTGCTGGTTGGTTCCTGAAGTTATAGGCAAATACAGTTATTAGACTTATCCAAGTGGAAGTCTGTTGGATAAGGTGTCTAAGTCCATAACTTATTTGGTATATACTTGACCCGACCGACATGGTCCATTTGGGTTGCATCTGATCCAAACTATTATGGATAATTTTATGAGAGTTATACACATATGTTTATTAGTATATTATAAGTTATAATATATAAATATGAAGTTACGTTATTTAATTAGTTTTAGTCTTAAATTAATTATGAATTAATTTAGAGATTAAAAGGAAGACTAATTAGATTATGGGCTATTTGTTTTATATAGTGTGGGCTAATACTTATTTGTTAATGGGCTAGGCTTATGTGGAAGTCCATGGATGATCCATGGAGCTTCTAACCCATGGATCCTTGGAAAGGAAAAGACATGGGTTATTAGGGTTTCACCCTAACCATGCACACTATATAAGCATGCTTATGGAGCATGAAATGGAGCCTAAGGAAAAACTAGTGAACTAGTGTGTGTGTGCATGTGTGTGGATGAAAATACAAGAGTGTGTATACTCTCTCAAAGTTTTCCAAGAGTTTGTGGTGTTTTGTGATTCCATTTGAGGCATTCACACTATTGGTGCTTGGCCCTCAAACTCCTTAGAACCAAACTGTAACAACGCAAAATTTTCATTTAAAATAAAGTGATTTATTTCAACCAAATATAATTATTCCAAACTTCATATCAAAATACAATCATAACATCCCCAAGATCTCAAAACATCAACAATGTGTACGCGTCATGCCGGCGCCTTCCCACGGTCCTCGCTAGTACCTGAAACACATACATAACAATTGTAAGCATAAATGCTTAGTGAGTTCCCCAGTATACTACTTACGCATATACGCCTTTCCAGGCCCTGACCTTCCGGTCTACAACGCAACGCCTTCCGGCCCGTAACATAATCGCCTTCTGGCCCATAACATATTGCCTTCCGGCCCATAAACATACACAGCAAATAATACATTTATCCTAACACATATAGCACATATATCATATATCATATCCGACCTTTCAGTCACATAATATATTGCCTTCCGGCCCATATAAACATACATAGCACGCATAGCAAATACCTTACCATTTATAGCACGTATAACACGTATCATTTCCGACCTTCCGGTCACACAGTCAAACCCTTCCGGGTACAGTATAGTGAGAAGACTCACCTCGTGGGTAATGAAAGCTAGCGACTACTGAAATCACTCGCACTCGATCCGCTGAGCTACAGACTCCCTATAATATCATATATCCCTTATTAATACTTTTATCTTTCAAGACAACTGACCCTGAGAAATCACATGTAGGTCAACTCTGGTCAACGGTCAACGGTCAACTTGACCGGACTCGGCGAGTGCTAAGGCGACTCGGCGAGTCTAGACGTCCTCACCAAATCCTGATGTTCCCTTTCTACTCGTCGAGTATCCCTCTTGACTCGACGAGTTCCTCGTGGAAGAATCGCGGGGCCACCCCGACTCCACTCGCCGAGTCTGAAGAACAGCTGGACGAGTCCCAGTTAATCTTCAAGCTACTCGCCGAGTCTGTTCATCGGACTCGGCGAGTCCATGCCATGCAGTCGATCAAACTGCTTCCTGAGATCTGTATTGTCCCGACCATTCATAGGTCTGGTCCTCCTAAGCTGGTACAACACGTAAGACCTTCATTTAGGTGCTCATGCTACGCTCCGAGACTTGTAATTTACCTTTTGACTTAAGGCATAAGGATTCCAATCCAAAGCCTCTCTTAATTCCCGAAATACACAGGCATGGGACATTCTGGACCTCTAAAGGTCCTAATACAGGGTTATAATCGTATGGGGAACAAGGGTAATAATCAATCTAGTCACAAAAGGGTTCCATAAACCCTAAATCCATGCACACATCAACATAGCAGAATATGATCCGAAATATTACCTGAATAATGCACTCTCTGTGTCCCCAATCCTCAAACTTAATTCCCTTGCTGTTCCTTTAGCCAAACTCTTCTCTTCCTTGCACAATAACTTCTTGAAGATCACCAATGGCCTTCAATCCTTGCTCTAGATGCCCACAACCGATTTAGGGTTCTTCTCAGTCGCTAAAGACGGACAATGACGGCCTATAAGTCCGTTATATACGTTCCAAAACTGAACAACTAGGGTTTCCGCTGAACAGCGTAGACTCGCCGAGTCCATAATGGACTCGTCGAGTCCAGTCGCGAACCCGCGACCAAGTCTGTGGTCCTACTCGGCAAGTCTGGCTCCAACTCGCCAAGTCCCCTCCTAAAACACCCCAAAAACAATATTATGACAATACCTGAAATTCCAGGCTGTTACAACTCTCCCCCACTAGGACTAGACTTCGCCCTCGAAGTCTCACTCTGCAAATAACTCCGGATGTTGCTCCCGCATCTCACGCTCCAGCTCCCAAGTCATCTCCGATCCTTTCCGGTGTTGCCACTGAACCAACACCAGAGGTACCTCCTTGTTCCTCAGAACCTTGATCTTCCGATCCCTGATGGGTACTGGTCTCTCGGCGTAATTCAGGCTCGCATCCACCTGAATATCCTCTAATGGAACCACTACCGATTCATCGGCTATACACTTCCTCAACTGTGATACGTGAAAAGTATTGTGGATCTGTCCCAACTCTGCTGGCAACTCCAACCGATAAGCTACCCGGCCTACCCTTGCAATCACACGAAATGGACCTATAAACCGGGGCCCCAACTTGCCCCTCTTCCTGAACCGGATCACTCCTTTCCAAGGAGAAACCTTCAGGAGAACGAAGTCGCCAACCTGAAATTCAAGCTCGGACCGGCGCCTGTCCGCATAACTCTTCTGTCGGCTCTGGGCGGTCAATAACCTCTGTCTAACCTGCTGAATCTGCTCTGTCGTCTGAAGTACGATCTCCGTACTGCCCATCACTCTCTGTCCCACCTCTCCCCAGCAAATGGGGGTCCGACACCTCCTACCATACAATAACTCAAAAGGTGGCATACCAATGCTCGAATGATGGTTGTTGTTGTAGGAAAACTCTGCCAAGGGTAAATGCGCATCCCAGCTACCCCCGAAGTCTAACACACACGCTCGAAGCATGTCCTCCAATGTCTGAATCGTCCGTTCGCTCTGACCGTCTGTCTGGGGATGGTATGCGGTACTAAAATGCAATTTAGTACCCAGCTCCTCATGGAATTTCTTCCAGAACCTGGAAGTGAAGCGTACATCACGGTCCGAAAAAATCGAGATCGGCACTCCATGCCGAGATACTACTTCCCTCACGTATATCTCCGCTAACTTCTCCGCTGATGAACTCTCGTTGATGGCAAGGAAATGTACACTCTTCGTCAACCTATCCACAATCACCCAAATTGCATCGACTCCCCTGGCAGTTCTCGGCAATTTGGTGATGAAATCCATAGTAATCTGTTCCCACTTCCACTCAGGAATCTCCAAAGGCTGCAACTTGCCATGCGGTCTCTGGTGCTCGGCCTTAACCCTACAGCAGGTCAAACACCTCTCAACAAACCAGGCGACATCTCTCTTCATACAAGGCCACCAGTATTCCTTCCTCAAGTCCAAATACATCTTTGTAGCACCGGGATGAATCGAAAATTTCGATCTGTGAGCCTCTTCAATCAAAGTAGCACGCGTACCGCCCACGAACGGTACCCAAATCCGACCCTGAAACGTCAGAAGTCATCGTTCATCCTTAACGAACTCTAAGATTGACCCAATGACCCGTTCTTTCTTCTGCATCTCGGATCTCACAGCCTCGGCCTGCGCCCCACGAATAGCATCCAATACCGGAGTCTTCACCGTCAGTCTCAGACATACATCTCGCAATGGAGTGCTCTCTGCCCTGCGGCTCAATGCATCGGCTACCACATTAGCCTTGCCCGGGTGGTATAGGATTTCACAGTCATAATCCTTGACCACATCCAACCATCTCCTCTGACGCATATTTAGGTTGGGTTGATCCATCAAATACTTCAAACTCTTATGGTCCGTGTATATCATACATCGAACCCCATACAGGTAGTGACGCCAAATCTTGAGAGCGAACACTACTGCCCCCAATTCTAGGTCATGCGTGGGATATCTCGCCTCGTGAGGCTTTAGCTGCCTCGATGCATAAGCTATCACATGACCTCTCTGCATCAACACTGCACCCAGTCCCGAAATTGATGCATCGCAATATACGACAAAATCTTCCATCCCTTCCGGGAGAGCTAACACCGGGGCTTCGCACAATCTCTGGCGAAGTGTCTCGAAAGAAATCTGTTGCTCGGGTTCCCATGAGAATGCAACACCCTTCCGGGTCAGTCTGGTGAGCGGTACTGCGATCTTGGAGAAGTCTCTAATAAACCTCCGATAATACCCCGCCAACCCAAGGAAATTCCTGATCTCGGAAGGTGACTTCGGTACCTCCCAACTCATCACTACCTCGACCTTGGCCGGATCGACCAATATCCCTACCTGATTAACAACATGTCCAAGAAATTGGACCTCCCGCAACTAGAAGTCACATTTGGAGAATTTTGCATATAGCTTCTCCGACCTCAGTACCCCAAGGACCTCCCTCAAATGTCCCTCATGCTGCTCTCTAGATCGCGAATACACCAGGATGTCATCGATAAATACAATCACAGACCGATCCAGCATCGGCCTGCATACCCTGTTCATGAGGTCCATGAACACTGCCGGGGCATTGGTGAGCCCGAAAGGCATCACCACGAACTCATAATGCCCATATCGCATCCTAAATGCTGTCTTCTGGACGTCCTCACCCCGCACTCTTACCTGATGGTACCCTGATCTCAGATCGATCTTGGAAAACCAAAATGCCCCTTGCAACTGATCGAATAAATCATCGATCCTCGGTAATGGATAGCGGTTCTTGACCGTCACTTTGTTCAACTCCCGGTAATCAATGCACATCCGGTGTGAACCATCCTTCTTCTTGACGAACAGGATCGGTGCTTCCCACGGCGAGCTGCTCGGCCAAATAAATCCCTTCCCCAACAACTCCTGGAGTTGCGAGGACAACTCTTGCATCTCTGGAGGTGCGAGACGATAAGGCACCTTCGCAATAGGCGCAGCCCCCGGAATCAGATCGATACCAAACTCTACTTGCCTCGCAGGAGGTACTCCCGGCAGTTCCTCGGGAAAAACATCTGGAAACTCACGCACCACTGGGACCTCCTCCACTGACCTTGGTCTCTCGGAAGCCTCCCGCGTATCCATCACATACGCCACAAAACCCTTACATCCCTACTGTAGACATTGCCTCGCCCTAGCGGCCGAACAAAAAGCTGATCCCGAACGGGTACCCTCACCGTACACCGTAAGAACTCCTCCACTAGGGTCTTGTACAGTCACCAGTTGGCGCTCACAGTCGATGACAGCGCTGAATCGACTCAACCAGTCCATGCCCACGATGAAACAGACATCACCCATCGCAATAGGAATTAGGTCAATCGGAAACTCAAACCCGAAAATCTCTAGTACGCATCCCCGAAGAACCTCCGTGGCACAAACCACCCTCTCGGCCGCTATAGAAATGCTCAGGGGCCGACTTAACGGCTCACGACTAATGCTGATATGCTGACTAAAAGCTACAGATACAAAGGACCTACTCGCACCCGAATCAAATAACACTAGAGCAGGCATAGAGGTCACAAGAAAAGTACCTGCCACAACATCGGGCGCAGCGCGGACCTCCTCTGAAGTCAGCTGAAAAGCTCTCCCGCGAGCCCTCGGGGCCTCGACCTTCACCGGTCGAGTCTCAGTAGTCCTGGTAGTAGGTGTAGATCCCTGACGAAGTTGCGGGCACTCGGCCTTCCGATGGCCTGTCTGGTTGCAATGAAAACAAACCCTAAACCCCTTAGGACAATCCCTGGCAATGTGTCCTTCCTTGCCACACTTGTAGCAACCACCAGCTCGGCACGCCCCCTCATGACCCTTGTCGCACTTCCCGCAAGAGCGGCCCTTCTGACCTCCCATCCTCAAATCAGCGGACTTGATCCGCTTGGCTGCCGGCTGAGACTGAGCCGGCCGCCGGTCCACCTGCCGAGACTCGGCCTCCTCCCAGGCCTGGGTCTCCAACTCGATCTCGCGCTTCCTGGCATTCACCTGAAGCTCAGTAAAAGTACGATAGGTTGAGTTTGACACAAACTCCCGGATATCCCTCCTCAAAACGCCTAAGTACCGGCTCATCCGCGACTGCTCTGTAGACACCAGCTCAGGGCAGAACATCGCCCTCTCATGAAACTTCCGTGTGACCACCGTAACCAAATCAGTACCTTGCTTAAGGGTCAAGAACTCCTGAATCAATCGTTCCCTCTCCACTGGGGGAACGTACTCGTCCCTGAACATGTCAGTAAACCTCTCCCATGTCACTACTGCAATCTCCGCCAGAGTGAAGTTCGCCGTCATGAACTTCCACCAATCCTTCGCTCCCAGACGGAGCTGGTTCAAAGCGAACCGTACCCTCAGGTGCTCCGGGCATGAGCAAGTGTAGAAACACCCTTCAATGTCGGCGATCCACCTCATCGCAGCAATCGGATCCTGCGTCCCATCGAACTCAGGGGGTTTCGTGTTGCTAAATTCCCGGAATAGTAACGAATCGCCCCCTTGCGGCCTGGCAGCGGCCACGGCTGCGGTAGCGGCAGCAGCTGCAGTCTCAGTCAGTGCGGTGTACTGCTCTTCGAACGTCTCCATCAGAGTGGTCTTAATAGACCCAAACATCTCCGGGATCTCAGCCCGGATCGCTGCAGCTACCTCTTCCTGAATCATCTGACGAATATCCTCGTCGCTCACACCGCTCGAACTCGCCCCGTGGCGTGTGGTAACCATGATGTCTCTGAAATACAACATAAAATTATCAAAGACTCCATCAAGTACAATTGCACTTGATACGCAACCCTACTCAGTCTCCGATATCCAGGGATTCTTACTTGGGTCTCCCACCGACCCGGTGTCTTCGGTAGTACGGGCCCAATACTACCGACCACACCATATCAGTATTCGTCCCAAATCTTCCTCCCCAAACCCCGAATAGTGAGTACTCTACTTTGATATGCACTATCTATCTGCATGCTACCAAATATCTCATATCTGCAAACTCCCTAGACTAAGGCATCACAAATCAGGCCTCTCTAGTCCTATCATGAATACCTAGTCTTCTAGCATGCATAACAATTCATAATTCATTGCATAGCATAACATTGTAAGGTATTCTTGGGATCTTTACCGTTCGGGCGCTGGTTGATCGTACACACTGCTTCTTTCTTGTTTACCACTTTACCATTTATAAAAGTTTATGTCTTTATTATTTTTAAAAGATTCTCCTCAAATCCTCGGTTTGAGTTCAGTTACACCCAAAGGTACACCCGAATCCCTCAAACCAAGGCTCTGATACTAATTGTAACAATGCAAAATTTTCAATTAAAATAAAGTGATTTATTTCAACCAAATATAATTATTCCAAACTTCATATCAAAATACAATCATAACATACCCAAGATCTCAAAACATCAACAGTGTGTACGCGTCATGTCGGCGCCTTCCCACGGTCCTCGCTAGTACCTGAAACACATACATAACAACTGTAAGCATAAATGCTTAGTGAGTTCCCCAGTATACTACATACGCATATACGCCTTTCCAGGCCCTGACCTTCCGGTCTACAACGCAACGCCTTCCGGCCCGTAACATAATCACCTTCCGGCCCATAACATATTGCCTTCCGGCCCATAAACATACACAACAAATAATACATTTATCCTAACACATATAGCACATATATCATATATCATATCCGACCTTTCAGTCACATAATATATTGCCTTCCGGCCCATATAAACATACATAGCACGCATAGCAAATACCTTACCATTTATAGCACGTATAACACATATCATTTCCGACCTTCCGGTCACACAGTCAAACCCTTCCGGGTACAGTATAGTGAGAAGACTCACCTCGTGGGTAATGAAAGCTAGCGACTCCTGAAATCACTCGCACTCGATCCGCCGAGCTACAGACTCCCTATAATATCATATATCCCTTACTAATACTTTTATCTTTCAAGACAACTGACCCTGAGAAATCACATGTAGGTCAACTCTGGTCAACGGTCAACGGTCAACTTGACCGGACTTGGCGAGTGCTAAGGCGACTCAGCGAGTCTAGATGTCCTCACCAAATCCTGATGTTCCCTTTCTACTCGTCGAGTATCCCTCTTGACTCGATGAGTTCCTCGTGGAAGAATCGCGGGGCCACCCCGACTCCACTTGCTGAGTCTGAAGAACAGCTCGACGAGTCCCAGTTAATCTTTAAGCTACTCGCCGAGTCTGTTCATCGGACTCGGCGAGTCCATGTCATGCAGTCGATCAAACTGCTTCCTGAGATCTGTCTTGTCCCGACCATTCATAGGTCTGGTCCTCCTAAGCTGGTACAACACGTAAGACCTTCATTTAGGTGCTCATGCTACGCTCCAAGAGTTGTAATTTACCTTTTGACTTAAGGCATAAGGATTCCAATCCAAAGCCTCTCTTAATTCCCGAAATACACAGGCATAGGACATTCTAGACCTCTAAAGGTCCTAATACAGGGTTACAATCGTTTGGGGAACAAGGGTAATAATCAATCTAGTCACAAAAGGGTTCCATAAACCCTAAATCCATGCACACATCAACATAGCAGAATATGATCCGAAATATTACCTGAATAATGCACTCTCTGTGTCCCCAATCCTCAGACTTAATTCCCTTGCTGTTCCTTTAGCCAAACTCTTCTCTTCCTTGCACAATAACTTCTTCAAGATCACCAATGGCCTTCAATCCTTGCTCTATATACGTTCCAAATTCGAACGGCTAGGGTTTCCGCTGAACAGCGCAGACTCGCCGAGTCCATAATGGACTCGTCGAGTCCAGTCGCGAACCCGCGACCAAGTCTGTGGTCCTACTCGGCGAGTCTGGCTCCAACTCGCCGAGTCCCCTCCTAAAACACCCCAAAAACAATATTATGACAATACCTGAAATTCCAGGCTGTTACACAAACTCATCAAAAGGTATGTAATCTCTTCTAACTCTTTTATGTTGAAATGTTCCCCATGCCATGTTAGATAGGTTATAAACCTTGGAAAATTTAATATTTTGCATGTATTTAGACAAACATAGATCCATGGTTTATTAGGGTTGCATGCACACTTAGGAAGTGTTAGATTGCTCAAAACCCAACAGTTGGAACACTGCAATTCACGGCAGGGGCCGTTATGGTGGTAAGGGCACTTTGAACATTTGGGCAGATTCCCACTATAAGGCTTTGGTGGTACAGGAGCGGCTGCAGTAGTGGCAGCACGGACCGCCACAATTTGCTGGTCCCTAGAGGAGGTTTGAGTCTTCTTGCCCTTCTTCTTATTCCATCGTTTCCTCTTTCTGTCAGATGAATCGGGTGGTGCAATGGTAGTTGTGGTTGCTGTTGCTGGAGTGGAGGAGATTTCATGATTGATCAGACTCTGGGCCAATTCCTTGGCGTTGTCGAAGGTGGTAGGGCGTGAGGCTAGAACATTTCCTCGATACGGGGGCACTAAATCCTAGATGTACCGTTCAATCTTCTTGCTTTCGGACGGTATCATATTGGGACACATAGCCGCCAAGTCACTAAACCTGGCCGTATACGCTATTATGTCGGTCCCTTTCATCTTGAGGTTCCAGAGTTCCTCCTCAAGTTTCTGAATTTCGCCTCTAGGGCAGTACTCCTTTCTCATGAGATCCTTTAGAGTGTCCCAGCCCATGGCGTTGGCTGTAACCAAGGAAAGCGCACTGACATGGCCGTTCCACCATGTCAATGCCCTGTTAGTGAGGGTGGCGGTTGCGAACTTGATTTTGCTCTCTTCGGGACAAGAGCACATTTCAAAGACAGCTTCGGTTCTTTCGAACCATTGGGACAATGCTAGAATTCCTCCGCTACCATCGCAGAAGGTAGGTTTACAGTTCACGAAGTCCTTATAAGTGCATCCCTGCACTCTTTGATGGACTTCACCAAATCTAGAGTTGCCACCGCTCGCATCACCGGAGTTCACTTGAGCATGGCTGTTGTCACAGCTACAGTCATAGCCGTTTGGAATAGCACTGGGTGGAACTGCGGAGGAGGAGGTGGTGGAGGAGGGGTTTGAGTTGCTGGTCTTCCTCTGCTTGAACACCTTCGTGAAGGCATCTTTCACTGGAAAACCATAGAAATGATAGCAATAGTAAGAGTCTATTGTGAATATGAACAGAGTGTTTCATGGATTAAATCGCATAATTCAAGATCAGAATGAGAGTCATAGCAATAGAGTAGTCAACTGCCAATACACTGGTATTAATGATGTAACACAAGTTCATCAAAATTGACCTAACAGTAGGTCTTACATCAAACCATAGAGAAAATGTTGGCAGTTTAGAGGTCTAGTTAGAGTACTTTTAAGCTAGGAATGTTTACAGACAAGAGATCTACGGAACATCGAAAGGAAAGGCTAGTCCTTTAAACAAAAGAGTGGGGTACTAGACATCTTCTACTGGCGACAATTACTTGTTGGGCGAACCCTCAGATCCGCTAGCTGACTCATAACTTCTTGAAGGTGCCGATCATGAATCCTTTAACGTGCTCAGAGTTCCCTAACTTTGGCTCGAGATGCAGCTAGTTGATGCTGTAGAGCCTCGTTGGTCCTCCTTGTCCTGTCCACGGCTTCTTCGAGTTGGTGGATGCGATTAGTGTTGAGATTCGAGTTAGCATCCACTTCTACAACTCGACCAATGGCTGCTTGACCCTGCTCAACATTCCTGGCGATCCTTCGGACCATGATGAGTAGAACTCAGTCCGTTGATCCTCCTTCGGTTATGTTGTAGAAGCTTCGGTCTCCATTGTAAGGTAAGGGCTAGCCCTGCTCCTCTCTCCATCGGTTCAGGGATATTGCCCACAAGGGAGTGGGACCCTGAAATGCCAGACGGGGGTTGGGGTTCGGAGCTCCGGGAGGTAGGTTATTAACTTCTGGCTCGGAGTCGGAGTTACCCGAAAAGCCTTCTGCTCGGTGGTCATCTAGAAGGATTGGGTGATCGCCGTCCGACTCTTCGTCGAGCCATCCTCCATTGCCCTGGTTTGGGTAGTACGGGTCGCCTGGAAGGTGCAAGCCAGCCATGATATCTATGCGAGAAAAGGGGAAAAGAAGATTAATAGACGCACTAACCTAAAATACTTATAAGATGATCATCACAAGTTAGACCAATACTTGCATAATGCATACTAATTACATGTGACCGGGGCAGGATAGTCCGTCGAATAAGTGACCCTAACTCTAAATCCACAACCAAACAAGGAACAGGAAGTAAAGCAAAGATCACAGATTCTAAGTCTATAACGCCCTAGTCACATGTAACTGGAAGGTATCCATTTAGCAACTATTACTCCACTAGTAACGACCCTTTTTGGTTCTCACACATGTATATTTTAGAGGTACAGAACACTCCTATAGTATTCTTATGCTAACGTTATTGTGGTAGTATTGGTAAGTTTTAGACGTGTTGCAACACCAAAACCAAGCTTAGGCACATGCTAGTCACTCCCTGGAAAGCGTAGTTGATTAGGCTACATCCCCCCAAATGTGACCATATGTCTCTAAGTCCAATTGCGCTATCCAACAATCTTAATACTTTTGTTCTGTTCTAGTGCGATACTGACTTCTGTATTTTATAGTGGTGTGTGTGTGTGTGTATATATATATATATATATATATATATACTTAGTTAAATCTTTTAGATACTTATCAGTATATATTCTTGGTCAGAGTGTTTTATTCCCGAAGTGTTTATAGTTCGTATATCTTTTATATGTTGATATACTTGATTCACTATAAACAATGCTCTGTTACCAATATGTCACACCCCAAAACCGATAACGACGGAATACGTTTCGGGGTGGAGGACGTCATGTACAGTATCATCACAACTGCATAATAGTAAAAACAAGAAACATACAACCATTTCATTTATTTAATGAGTTTAATTACAAGTGTGTTTTGTAATGTTCAACAAACACCAAAAGTAATACAAAAATAAGAGATGGATCTTGTATGCTCCACCTTCTCCAAAATGCTGCACCTGTACCTGTCTATCTTTGACCTGAGGATACAAGTTATTTTGAAAACGAATATCAGCATAAAGCTGGTGAGTTCATAAGAGTTTAGTGTGAGTTTTTGTATAACATGCATTAGAACCAATAGTATGGAAAACTGCAATTTAAATTCATAAGTAGTAGAAAACCCTAGAAAATCCTATATTTTCCAGAAAATACATTGTAAGTGAAAACCTTTAAGAATCAAGAAATCTTCATCTTTGAAAACCGTTAATTGTAAAAGTATATTATGGAATCTCCAATAAGTAATGTGATAAGATACGATATGCCTTTACTAATAGAGGTGCAAACTCTCTTTAGTGATAGATACTTGTTTACTCCGGGATGTTAGATTAGACGTTAGTTTAGTATTTTAATGTGGATATAGTGTATTCCTTGTATGTTACCGATAGTATGAGCAATAGAGGACCCCATGACCTTCCCGATCATACATAATGTAATGAAGTAGTGGCATCCCTGGGCCTGCATGGCTTGGACTGAAGTTAAAAATCGGGATGTAATAGTGTCTGCCCCGTATAGATCTATACATGTAGTGTCGTCTTCCGGTCGGAAAAACTCTGGGCATAGTATGTAGCGAATAGAGAATCTCATAGTCAGTTAGTGTGTTATCTTCTGTTTAGTACCTTTTCTTATAATATAGTGTAGTAGTATTTGGTATAGCTCGTAGTGTGTTCTCTCATTAGTGTATCGTCATGTAATAGTGTGTATTATAGTGTGTAGAGTAGTAGTTATAGCGAGGAGTAATGGCCTTAACTATACCTATTACAGTTAACTTAGTGTGTATAGTTCTTATCAATTTAGTGGTTTAAGTATCATATGAAATGAAAATCCTCGTATCCAACACTAATATACATGATATATAACTATGAAATCCATGACAGTCGGACGGATAACAACTATCCTAAGCCCACAATCAAACAAGAACAGGAAATAAGGCAAGCTATTGGTCCTAAGTCCTTCAAGTCTTACTTATATAAATATATTAGTATGGTTACATTTTATAAGAAAATTTATTTAAGAAAGATGTTGTCCAAAGGGAACATTTAAAAAGTTGTTTATTTATTCAAAATAGTTTTGAAAACGTAAAATCCTTTTATAAGGCATAGTGGTAAACCACATGTGATTTGAACTACGTATAGTGAACCACATGTGATTAATTTCCATAAACATGTATAATTAACTTGTATCCCCCCCCAAAACATATAAAAACATTTGAAAGGTTCATTAAAGGGGTATGAACTCACCAGTTGTAAGTGGATCCGACAGAGGTACCGGTATAGGATGTTAAGTGTCAAGTAAGGACTTGACCACACACGCGAATCCTATTTAACATGTAATGATACATTTAAGTATCTAATTAGTCATTTAACAACTAATTAAGAAATTAAGGGTGTCTTACAACATAAAAACACTTTGCTACAAGTCATAGAAGTGTCCTGGGTTTCATAGAAGGTGTGTATGGACTCACATTGAAGTTTACTCCTCAAATGAAGGCCCTTATGGGTGTTTACGGTTTCAAGACCCTTTCCCCCATGAGTTTACGTCCATAAACTCATGGTAGTAGTGTCATGGGATGCTTAAAGGTCTTAACTCACTCATGGAGACATGCTAGAGTTGAATCAAGGGCTAAGGAAGTGATTGGGGTTCAAAATGGGCACTAAATGGAGTTTACGGTCCATTGTTTACTCCTTGAGGAGTTTACGGTCTAAGGAGATGCACATGGGGAGTTTACTACCTTAAACACATGAGTTTACGACTGTAAACTCATGTTGGTCCCTAAATCATGCGTTTTTGTGGTTGTAGGTTAAGCATACGAAGTTCTAGGTCCAAATCTAAGCCATACAAAGTGTTAAGGGCATTTTAACACCCTTTGGGGGTGTTTATGGTCTATGAATGGGTGTTTACGGTCCAAGAATCTTATTGGGCCGTAAGCTCATGTGTGACATAATTTTTGTATGCTTTGGTGCATAAATTGAGGGAAAATAAGGTTCTGTGGACCCTAGGAAGTTCATGGAAGCCCTTGGAGGTGTTTGAGGGGTAGTTTGACACCATAAAAGGTGTTTATGGTTCATGAACATGGGTTTACGGTCCAAGAACATTCTTAGACCGTAAACTCATGTTTACTCCCCATTTGGTCCGATTTTGATGTTCTAAGTCCTTTTGGGTAAGCATCTAAGCCATTGGTAAGCATGAGAAGTGGGTTGGAAGGGTTTTTGAGCATAAAAACCCTTTTATGAGTACTTACGGTCCATGAAGGTGTTCATGGGCCATAAACTCATGTTCTTGGGGTTTCCGGATGATTAAGTCACGATTTTGCAAGATAGAAGTGTTAAACAACAAGCTAGGGAGGTTTACTTACCGATTTGAGGCTCGGAGGGACGATTTTTGACCAAAACCCGTTTGTAGAGAGAGAAAGTAGAGAGAGAGAGAGAGAGTCTAAGGTGGGAAAAGGCTTCTAAGGAGTGTCCACCCACCCTTATATAGGGCTTGGATGTTGTACCCGGTATACGACTACCCGATACTTATGTTTAACGAGGTTTAAAATTTTACCCAGTTAAATGGCCGTAAATAAAAATAAACTTTTTCCAAATAAATGGAAAGATAATTTACGTGTATTTATTTTCTCTTGACGAATATTAATTAAAATATTCCAACGGGTTTAAATCCGATCAAAAATATTTTCGGGATAAATTAGATAAATTTTTGACGTAATAGAATTTGACGTTAATTTTTGTCGTTAACTTTGACGTTAAAACTAACGGAAATTTTTGACGTGAATTTTTGACACTAACTTTGACGTTAAAACTAACTGAAATTTTTGGGTTGTCACAGTAGAGACGTTTAGGGTTACAAGAATCAACGTAATGAACAACTTATTAATATACGCATACATGCATGCACACATATACTATAACCCTAACAATGAATCTAGATAACAATGAAACTAATCTAGATAGACACGAATGGATAGGCCCAATCCGGATACAAAATACATAGCCCAAGATGCAACACAAATATACTCAACAATCTCCCCCTTTGAGTTCTTGGAGCAGAAACTTCATTCCTTTTTAACTGCAGAAGGATTCTTCACTGTTTTAAACACCTTCGGTATAATGGCCAAGAGATGATGTCAAAAGGTAATATACCACCGAAGCATGTCTATAAAGTTCTTCTTGTCAGCCGCCGAGTTCTGCTTGCATCGATGTATGATATTTATGATATGCTCCAAACAATCTGTTGAAAACAGATGCTTATCGACCAAAGCAAACAGAAACTTGTGTCTATCACCTTTAGTGAACATAACAGTCAGATTTGTTAAATCTATCTATCCCAATTTCATTTTGTTCACGTCACTAGGCTTAGATGTCGGCTTCACAGTTGGCTTCTTGTTCATAACCTTTGCTATCTCCTGATCCATGGTTGCAAGCTCATGAATATAGGAGGCCAACATTCTTTTCAGATGTTCAAGAATCGGCTCATACTCCCTAAGATTAGAGAGCAGAATTTTGTGTAGCAAAATCCAGTCATGCGGATTAAGGTTAGGAAGATCTGCCAGAGAGATAAAAGACTGCGTGTTTGCTGAACCACGGTTGATCTTGAAATTGACATTTACCAATGTCCCTGCAGATGAAGGTTTCAGTACCTTGACTATTGTAATCTTCTGTGCACTCCAAGTCAAGTACTGCGGTTGACCATTCTTCAAGTAAAAATCAATTAGTTCCCTATCAACCTTAGGATGTGGATATGGAACCTCAGCAGTTGCCTCAAAGCAGTGAAATGTGAAAGCTTTTCTGGTGATAGGCATGTCAAACTGCGAGTCTTTAGAGTTATCACAGTCAAACGGAGCAACTAGTTCCAACCAATAGACATAAGGAAACTCAATCGCTTTATTGATAAGTGTATCTCTGTTCCACACCGGAAATAAAGTCTTCTTGCATTGCAAGGCATCTTCATCTTCCTTGTTCTTCCTCTCCCTTTCTTCTGCTTCTCTGGCCACTTGCATTGTCTCATCAAGCTCTCTGTCTCTTTTCTCTCTTTTGAGAGCATCAACAATTGTTTCTTCTTCTGTATCACTATCACTTTCAACACGAATCTCTTTCTGCTTTAACTGAGAACCAGAAACCTAAGCTAAATTAACCTTCGGTTCTGTTTTGACTTGTTATGCACTACCCTCTCTCCCTTGTTCTGGATGTATGAATCCCTCCGAAATACCCTTCATCTCGCTGAGAATTGCAATAGCAGGATGGAGTTTCAATTGAAGATGTTTACGAATGGTCAAGGTTAAGATTGGATCATGAGCTTCAAGCAGATCGGTCAGCATATCCTTGACATCTCCTGCACAACTTTTCTACATAGCCCTTTCAGTTTTTAACAAAGAAATTTCTTTCTCTGCTTGGGCTACCTGCACCTTCTCTACATCAATAGCGGCTTCTTGTTTAACCAGATCCTCTTTCAAATTACTCTCAGTTGCCAGATTACCAGCAAGAGCATCGAAACGAGAATCCACAAATTTTAAGAACAAAGTGGTTTTTGTTTTGAGCTCAGTGCGAACAGCCTCAAACATGTCAGTTTCTTCATGAAGAGACTTAGAAAAGGAATCCACTGAGGTTGGTATTTTGCTTCATTGGTGTCAGCATGAGACTTCACAGAATCAAGGAAAATTTGAGTTGTATGAACAACCTCAGAAAATTCCTTGGTAGCCTTCTTACATGTAGAGGTAGACTCATTCACAACATTTATAGATTTATCAATTGCATCAGTGTATTGTTTAATGGCTGTCTCCAAAAATGCTTTGAGAACAACACCACCATAGGCTTTATTGTCTGCAAGCAATCTATCCAACTTCTCATGAATGCCCTGTGACTTATGATAGGAGCATCAGCTTCATCTTCGGTTGGAAGTCTATAGGGATTGTAATAGATGGAGTCAAAATCCTCGTCATCTCCCCCAAGAGTGGCACCCGAATTGGAGGATGGGGTTGGTGAAGGTGGTATGTTGATAACTGGAGGTTCAGTCACAGTAGTAGCCCCTGTATCAGATACATTGACTTCTACTGTGGGTTTGGGAATGGTAGTGGTTGTTGATTAGGTTACGAGTGGAGTAGATAATGGTATAGTAGATATAGCAACTCAAGCAATTGGTGATGAAGTTGGCAGAGTTGTTGTTTGAGTAATAATGGGTGGAGTGACAGTAGGAGCAGAAAGTTGAACTGTCTGTTTCGGTGATTGAAGTGGAGTTGGAACTTTGGTTTGTTTTGGAGATTCTGGTGGAGTAGGAGAACGTAGAGGAGTGGGCTCTCGGGGCGAGACATGATGAACCTTCTCTTCCTCAGTTTGCTCATCAGCAGGCTTTGTACTTGGAGGAGTGGTCTCCCTGGGTTGATGAGCCATCTTCCTTATCTTCTTCTGTTTTGGTTGAGAAGAGTCTCCTTCACCAGATTTACGTTTAGAGGACTTGGCGTTGGGTTCCTCAGGATCCTCTTTCTTTGTAACTCTCTTTCCTCTATTGGCAGGCTTCTGCAATGCATCCAATCCAACTTGCTTCTCAGGAGATAGAACTCTCTGTCTAATAGGAGGAAGTTTCCTAGTGTTCGCCAAAACGTTGCTCTATTCCAAAACACACCTATACATTGTTTCAGGAATCATTCCATAATGAAGAAACTTACGTGGATGAAAGAGAATGATGTTCTTTGTATTGAATATGGAAATAGTAGCAAGGAGAGCATCCTTCATGATTGGAATCTCCAACGAATCAATGGCCTTCCTTGTAATCAAGGTCAAAAAACGCCCACAAGAAATTTCTGAATGGCATGTCGAAGTGTTTAAACTCTGCCAAACCCTTAATCAACAGAGTGAGGAAGCCATTCCATTGAGATAGTAAGCAGGATTTCTTCACTTTTGTAATCGTCGTGAGCACATCAGTATACCCCATCTCGTACATCATTGAGAACAACTGTGATGTCGTGATAAAATCTGGCGAGATGATTGAAGAATCGACTGCAAGGCCCAAAATCGAACAAAACTTCACTTTTGAAATCGAAGATTTCTTGTTCTGGATGGTAAAATAGATGCGATCCTTGTTCTTGTCATAAGTCGCTGTGGAATAAACCTGTGATAATAGCGACATTGGAACGACTTCAACCTGGGTTAGAGCTAAAACCAGGGAGAATATTTTAAACATTCCACAACCTGTAGCATATATGAATCATATAAGAACGGACTAAGTTGAATGATCATATTTTGGTTAGGTTTAATGGTGAGCAAAGAAGATGATGTCGTCTGATCATGTGCTGAAGAAGAAGTCGCCATTGATGAGTGAAGAAGAAGATGAACAGTGTGTACTTGTTCTTTACGTTTGAGAGAATTGAGAGCTGGTAAATGACAAATAAAACGTTCAACCCTTTATATAACATTGCCTGGAGAGAGAAAATCGTGATGATGTCGTTGCTAAAACGTCGCCTAAAAAAGCGCGATGTGACAGTGTGGTTACTCCTAGGAATACGTCAGCACGCATGGGTTTAGAAACCGATCAAATTCACATGCCTAAATCTTATCTTTAATTGGCGTTTGAAATTCCAAATAGCCCCTTGTTTGGTTACAATGGATAACCAAAACTCATACCAAACAGTAACTAGAAAGTTGGAAAATAAAATTTCCGTGCATAAGTGTGACAAAGATAAAGAAATAAATCAAATGTGTATGGGATGTGAGTGATGTCTTGAAATGCTTGTGCGGGCAAGAATCGCTTCCTTCAAAGTCAAGAGAGACTTGAAATGCTTGTGCGGTTTCCTGAAAAATAAGATCAACTGTTTGTTAATAAACATTGAAAGGCTTCTTTTAATCATAGGCTTCGAGTTTTAACATAAAACCAATCGTTGGAAGAAGTACCTGTGAGACCGATGTGGTCTGCTAAATAGGTAGGTGGGATATATTATTTTAGTGACTATATAGGAATCAGAAATCCCAAAAAAAATAAACTGGATCTCTTTGGGAAGAAATGCCTTGGCTGTAGACAATTTCATAAAAGATCACACAAAAATAAAAAGAGATTTCCTTAGGAAACCAGTAAGTTCTTGAATACATAATTCACCGTCAATTCATTTTTGGTGTTGGATATTGGGTTTCACTCAGCACGTGGTAAACGTATCTAAGATCAGAAACACAGATGTTGTCTAACCATAAACCTCAGTGGTAAAGACCGAGAGTCTCAAGGGTTACGTTGGTGAACCGAAAGTAGATGGAGAATATAAGGAGGTGGCTTAAGAACCGAATGTACCTTCTACTAGATAATCCTGACAGAGCAGAGAAACTCTTAACTCATATGAGAAGAGTAAGGTAGCTCTAGACCGTGTAGTATAAATTAGCCTGATTTAGAAGAAACGATAGGTATAGATCGAATCATTAAGGCCTACTCAAGATCGTAGAGGCTTAAGACAACATGCAGCAGCATGCTTCTAGGGACCCTTAACTAGTTCATTTTGGAAATTGAATCATACCTGCCTTAGATCCACAGTCGGTTATACTTGTATTCGTATCACCTAAGAAGAATAAAGAGATACACCAAACAAACCAAACAAACATTCGAGACAGATAAAACTTAGTGAAAGTTTAGAATTTTCTGGAAAAATAATACTAAAAATAGAAATATAAAATGTTTTTGGATTTTTGAAATTTTCTGAAAAAGAATAAAAACAAAAAGATAAAATATTTTTGGATTTTTGAAATTTTCTGAAAAAGAATAAAAACAGACAGATAAAATTAATTAAGTTTAAAGCAAAAGAAAAATATGCACAAAATATACAACCGAAACCTTATCTTTTAATGAGTGAAGCGAGATAGACTGATCATTCGGTTCATTTCTGTTCCAGTAAATTACGGAGTAGAGATAGACAGAGCGGTCTGTCCATTTCTGTTCCCTAAAATTCTAGAGCCAAAATAGACTGAGCGGTTTGTCCATTTCGGTTGTCTAATTTTTAATGAGAGATTTGAGGATTCGGTACCGACTCTCCTTCCATCATGCCCAAGACTTGTAAAAAAATTTTAAAGGTTGCTTCGGGTAAGGCTTTAGTGAAGATGTTAGCCAGTTGATCAGCAGATCGAACAAAGTGAACTTGCATGTTCCCGTCTTCTACATGATCCTTGATGAAATGATACCTAAGTACAATGTGCTTGGTTTTTGAGTGTTGCACTAAATTATGAGAAATCCTCATTGCACTTTCAGAGTCGCAATAGAGAAGAATCTTTTTCATACTCAGACCATAATCTCTTAATTGACTTTGAATCCAAACCACTTGAGAGGTACAAGATGCAGCAACAATGTAGTCAACTTCGGCTGTGGATAGGGAAACACAGGTTTGTTTCTTGGATTGCCAACTAACAATTTTTCCAACAAGAAATTGGCATCCCCCTGTAGTACTCTTTCTGTCCATTCCACATCCTCCTAAATCAGCATCAGAAAAGGCTTGAATGAAGAATCCAGATTTTGCAGGATACCAGAGACCAAGAGATGAAGTTTTCTTCAGATATCGAGAAATGTTCTTCACAGCAAGCATGTGAGGTTCTCTTGGATTGGCTTGAAACCTGGCACAGTAACAAACAGAAAACATAATATATGTTCTACTAGCTGTTAGATACATAAAGGACCCTATCATTTGACGATAAAGTGTTATGTCCACAACAGGTTTCTCCAAAGATGGGGTTAGCTTCACTTTTTAATCACCCTTCATTCCAAATTTTGTCAGTAAGTTCTTAGTGTATGCATCCTGGTTTATAAAGATACTTTTTGGTCCCTGTCTAATATTTAAACCAAGGAAAAAGTTAATTGGACCCATTGTGCTCATTTCAAATTTAGTCTCCATTAACTTCCTGAATTCAGCTGTTAAGCTAGGATTCATGGAGCCGAAGATGATATCATCAACATAAATTTAAACAATCATCAAATGTTCTCCTTCCTTCTTATGAAAGAAGGTTGGGTCAACCGAACCTTGTTTAAATTTTGACATTTTTAAGAAGTGAGTTAGCGTTTCATACCAGGCTCTCGGTGCTTGTTTTAGCCCATAGACAGCTTTATCCAACACATAGCAGTGATCAGGGTATTTTTCATTCCCAAAACCAAGCGGTTGCTCGTCATAGACGGTTTCTTCTAATTCTCCATTCAAGAAAGCGCATTTGACATCCATTTGGAAAACCTCGAAGTTCTTGTGAGCAACATATGCAAGAAAGATTTTAACAGATTCCAACCTTGCTACTGGAGCAAAGGTTTCTTCATAATCTATCCCTTTTCTTGACAATAACCTTTTACAACCAACCGAACCTTGTTACGAATGACGTTTCCCTCTTTGTCCAGCTTATTTTTGAACACCCATTTCAAGCCGACAACAGAGGCATCTTTCGGTGTAGGAATCAATCTCCAAACTCTATTGCGTTTGAACCCATGGAGCTCATCCTGCATTGCTTGAACCCAATCAGAATGATCAAGTGCTGCATTTACAGTTTTCGGCTCAATTTTGGAGATAAAAGAATTAAACATACAAAATTCCACTTTAGAGAATAATGCAGTTTGTTTCGCTTCAGTTGAGACCGAGTAAGAACACTTTTGGAAGTTTCACAATAATTTTCTCTTTGCTATGGTCCTTTGTCCATTTTACTAATGGAGGACAGCTTGGATCATATTCTGGATTCAATTCAGCTTCTACTACTATTTCAACATCTGACTGATCACCTTCACCTTCATCAGTAGTACTATCACTTGCTTTCTCCTTCTCCCCCTCGACTGGCGAAGTGAAATCTCTGTCAGCATCAGAGTCTATGACAACCCAAAATTTCCATTTATACGAACATTATCTATTCAATAGAAGTTAGTCCAGTTTCAGTGAGTTTCAGACTTTTCCGTATAAGTTTGCGTACATTAGGGTTTACGTTTAAGGAGATATCAGGAGAGTGGATACTCCTGGGTTTGTGAAATTTGAACATTCCAAGTTTCATAATGTTATAGTCCAACTTCTGGAATAAAAATATTTTATGTCAAAATATTTCAGGACTATAAATAGATTTCTGAATTTAATTAATTCATTATTCACAATTCCAACTACAGAAAAGCCATTTTTCTCTGACGGATCTTCGGGTTTTCATCCCAGATTGTGAGTCTACTTTCCTAGATGTGTTTTATTACTTGTTTTATGCTTTATAACATAGATTACATGTCTAAAGTACAAGATCTGGGAGCTTACGGCCCAAGAACGTTCTTGGGGCGGAAACTCCAAAACAAGGCTTAAAAGCTACCTAGTCTCATTTCCATGTTAGGTATCTAATTAAGGACAATATGTATGAACATTCGAGGCTTGAAATCAATTAAGAACCACAAGTTATAGAAGTTTACGGCCAAGGATATGCTCTTGGGTCGTAAACCCCTTTTTCAAGGGCTAAGAGTGCCCTAAACACCCCTAAGGCCTTAAGACAATTACCCTTTGATACTTGTAACTTGAATGGGGAGAAAATGGCATCAAAATCATCCCTTAAAGGGAGTTTACGGCCAAGGAACATCTCTTGGGCCGTAAACTCCAAGTAAAGGCACAAATGTGTGCCTAATGTCCCCTTTAGCCTTAAACAAAAACATAGAAGCTATCCTACATGTGTAAGTGACTTAAAAGAATTAAAACCAACACCCCATAGGAGTTTACGGCCGTAAACTCTAGGGGATATGGTCCTTTGCCCATAAACTCCCCAAATGGAGCATTCTAGGGCCTTAAACAACTTGAAGAATTATTCCACAAGTACTAGGCTTATTCTAGGATTTAGATAGCACCTTAAAACACCCAAAACCACCAAGTGTGGAGTTCACGGCCATAAACTCAAGGAGTTTATGACCGTAAACTCCAAGGGTGGGGTTTGTTGGGTGGTAAACTCTTATACAAGGTTCTTGGAAGCTTTAAACCCCTTTAGCTTGTCCCATAACAACTTAGATGCAACCATTAGGACCTATAACACTTATACAAAGTGTTTACATGTTCCTAAGTGTCTCAACTTATTTTCTTAAGTTATTATTTGGCTAATTAGTTATATATATGCTCATTATATGATAACTAGGCTCGTGCGTGTGAACAAGTCTCCTTTGCCACCTAACACGGTACCTGATACATCAATCCAATCTACTTACCACAAGTGAGTTCATACCCCATAAATTAACCTTTGAAATGCTTTTAAATGCTTTTAAATACTTTATGGGGGGATACCAGTTAAATACTTATAGTTATTCCATCAATCACATGTGATTGGATTAATCACATGTGATTAATAACTAGAAAACCAATGATTTATTCACTGTTCAAACTTATATCAAATTGTTTCACTTCAAATCATATTACAAACTCTTTTACTTACCAAATGCTTTTATTAAACTTTAGTTTATTCCTTATAAAAATTGCATGCCCATATATGTATAGCTATATAAGTAATGTTTAAAGGGCTTAGGAAGGCCATCCGCCCTATTTCCTTTTCCTCGATTTGGATGTGGTCTGGTGGGATTTCGGGTGACCATCCGAGGGTCGTTTCAATATTAGTTATATATCATATATACATGTATAGACATAAAAGTACTTCCATATTCATACTTATCAGTGATGGGTTTTAGCCATAAGAACTTTCCTATGTGCACATGCAAAACCCTAATGCTTGGATCTAGGCTTTCTAATTAAACATGCTTTGAATCCAAGACTTCTAATGGCTAATTAAGTTAAATAACAACATTGAAACAGATCTAGAATCATACCTTTGGATTCCTTGTTGATCTTGTTGTCTTGGAGCTTCTAAAGTCACAAATGTCACTCCTCTAATGGCTTACAAACACCAATAGCAAGCAAGATGATTTAGGAGAGAGGAGAGGGGAGGAATTCGGCCAGAGTATCTCTACTTTAGATGGTGTGTCGAATTCCCTCACCCCTAGGGTCTATTTATGCTTGTAGACTCCTTAAGGGTTACAATCTAAACCCTAATTGGATAATCTTCTCTTAAGGCTATCCAAATCCATTCCATAGATAAGCCTTTGGACGATTTTAGCTATCCTATATCTCATAGAATTCGTCCAAAGCATATCCCAATGGATTTATAGTCTAAAGTTTAACTATCAAACAATTGACAGTTTATACCCCTTTATTTAATTAATCTCTTTAAGTCACCAAATTAATTCAAATTAATTTATGACTTATATTAATCAAATAACCATATATTATTCCTTATAATATTTATTCTCTCTTAACAAATCATCCATCAAGTTGCTATGGTGAAGGCAACCCAAAAGGACCATGCACAACCGGATCAAATACTTGCCTAATATAGTTGCAGCCTTAGACACTATTCCAACAGTCTCCCACTTGGATAAGTCTAGTAACTATACAAGTACAATTCGGTTTGCAATCGTAGCTCTCAAAGACGCTATAAACTCTGATCTAATCAATCTTGTCCTTTAGATAAGGGATCTTACAGTCCTCTGTTAGATATCATGCTGACAATCCTATGGAATGGTTAGTCAAGCATTTGATTTCTCGATCTCTGATTTATTTGACATAGAACTTAATCAAACACATCAATTCAGTTCTGACCGGGCCCGGCACATAAGTCAAATCAAATCATCGAGTGGGCAAGATATCTCTTTTACCCTCTTAGGATAAAATTTACAGATAAACTTCGACTTATATGCATTTACTTATTCATTAACCAAGTATACACAACAATGCGTTTTATAACACCAAGTTACTGATGCGTTTTCGCATTATCAATGCACAATCATTTAACAAATAATAAATCATATATCTAGGTTTTAAGACTATATGATATTATCGTCTTGCGATCACCTTTTATATCGTATTCCATAAAGTGATTCTAGCAAGCGCGGGTTTATTCCAATGCTCAAAACCAGTTCATAAGCACTAATGAACGTTGCAACAACCCTTGCTATGTCTAACACCATTTAGACATTCTACACACCAATTCATGACAATCTTTATTCATATCTACTCCCAACATATGAACGATTGTGGACCATTTGAATAATTTGATTATTCCTAATAAACTCAATTATTCTGGAAGTCAAAACATGCAAAGTGAAACAATAGTTAAACAATTAACAAGTGACAGTAACTTTACTCATAAATAAAACTCCATTATTTAATCATCAAATGTTAATTACATTTATCTATTAACCGTTTCTAATACTATCTAATCTATACTAATATCATCCTTCAGCCCAATACTCCTAGCATGCTGCAAGTGCTTAACCCTACTCAGTCCCTTCGTAATCGGATCTGCTGGGTTATCTTCTGATGATATCCTCTTCACTACGAGTTGTCCTTCTTCTACACGATGTCTAATGAAGTGATATTTTCTGTCGATATATGGAGATCTACCATGATCCCTCGGCTCCTTGGTCAAGGCAACCGCACCTTCGTTATCACAGAAAATCTCCATGGGCTCCTTTATGGCCGGCACAACTCCAAGATCACCAATGAAGTTCTTTAGCCATATTGCCTCCTTCAACGCTTCGCTCGCTGCGATGTACTCTGATTCGCACGTTGAATCAGCTACGGTTTCCTGCTTGGAACTTTTCCATGTCACTGCTCCTCCATTTAGGGTAAAGACCCAGCCCGACTGCGAACGATAGTTGTCCCTGTCGGTCTGAAAGCTGGCGTCACTATACCCTTGCACCTTCAAGTCATCACTCCCTCCAAGGACTAAGAACCATTCTTTCGTCCTCCGAAGGTACTTAACGATGTTCTTCACCACAATCCAATGTGGTTTGCCAGGGTTCCCTTGGTACTGCTAACCATTCTCAAAGCGAAGGTTACATCAGGACGAGTACAAGTCATAGCGTACATGATTGAGCCAACTGCGGAAGTGTATGGTACTCGGCTCATTTCTGCTATCTCAGCTTCGGTACTCGGACTTTGAGTCTTACTCAACTTGGCATTTCCTTGTATCGGTAGTTCTCCCTTCTTTGAGTTTTCCATACTAAAACGTTTTAGTACCTTCTCTAAGTAAGTATTCTGACTAAGTCCAATTAGTCTCTTACTTCTTTCTCTTACTATCCTTATTCCCAAAATGTAAGAAGCTTCTCCGAGGTCCTTCATAGCGAAACACTTCCCGAGCCAGGACTTAACTTCTTGCAGAGTCGGGATGTCGTTCCCTATGAGTAATATGTCATCGACATATAGAATGAGAAAGCTTACTATACTCCCACTGGCTTTGACATATGCACAAGATTCGTATTCACTTCGTACAAATCCAAACTCTTTGACTTTCTCATCGAAGCAAAGATTCCATCTGCGAGACGCTTGCTTAAGTCCATAAATGGACTTCTCAAGCTTACACACTCAATTCGGATGCTTCGGATCCACAAACCCCTCTGGCTGAGCCATGTAAACATCCTCAGCCAACTTTCTGTTAAGGAAAGCGGTCTTGACATCCATTTGCCAAATCTCATAATCATGAAATGCGGCAATTTCTAGCATCACTCTAATAGATTTAATCTTGGCAACTGGTGAGAAGGTCTCATCATAGTCAACTCCGGGAGTTTGAGTAAAGCCCTTCGCGACGAATCGCGCCTTATATGTGTGTACGTTCCCATCCACATCGGTCTTTTTTTTGAAGATCCATTTGCACCCAACGGTCTTACGTTCGGGCACATAATCAATCAAATTCCAAACTTGGTTATCGTACATGGATTGGATCTCGCTATCCATTGCCTCTTTCCATTTCGCAGACTCCGGGCCTGCCATGGCTTCCTTATAGCTATTAGGTTCATCAAGATTTACTAGTGTACCATCACTAATATACGTGTCCCCTTCGGTAGTAATATGAAAACCATAAAACTGGGGGTGAACTCTAACTCTATCGGAACGTCTGAGAGGTAAGGATTTGTCAATCGGTTCAACCGGAGTTTCCTCCTCAGGTTGAATGCCAGCGGTAGAGGTTCCTTCATCTATCGACTCTTGAATCTCTTCAAGTTCTATTGGCCTCCCACTGTCTCCTTGGCTTATGAGTTCTCGCTCTCGGAAAACTCCTCTCCTCGCAACAAAGACAACATTGTCTTTCGGTCTATAGAAGAGATATCTAAAGGATGTTTGCGGGTAGCCGATGAAAATACATCGCTCACTTCAAGGTTCAAGCTTGTCGTGAGTATCTCGTCTTACAAAAGCCTCGCAATCCCAAACCTTGATATGTGCCAACGAGGGAGCTTTCCCTGTCCACATCTCGTGAGGTGTTTTTGGCAACCTTCTTAGTAGGGACTCGGTTAAGGATATGGGCGGCAGTCTCTAAGGCATACCCCTAAAAGAAGATAGGTAGTGAAGCACGACTCATCATAGAGTGAACCATATCCAATAAGGTTCGATTACGCCTTTCTGCCACACCATTCAACTGCGGTGTCCTAGGAGGCGTCAATTGCGAAACTATTCCACACTCCTTGAGATAATCGTGGAATTCAATACTTAGGTACTCTCCTCCTCGATCGGATCGAAGCATCTTGATTTTCCTGCCCAATTGATTCTCCACTTCATTCTTGAACTCTTTGAACTTTTCAAAGGTGTCTGACTTTTGCTTGATTAAGTAGATATACCCATATCTACTATAGTCATCGGTAAAAGTCACATAGAAGCGGTTCCCATCCTTCGTGGTTGATCTAAAGGGTCCACATACATCGGTATGTATTAGGTCCAATAGCCCCTCACCCCTTTCACAAGTACTCGTGAAGGGTGACTTAGTCATCTTTCCAAGTAAACAAGACTCGCATGTGTCATCTTCCCTAAGGTCGAATGACTCCAACACTCCATCCTTTTGGAGTTGTGCTATGCGTTTCTTGTTGACATGTCCAAGACGACAATGCCACAAGGATGCTTTATCCATACTAGTGGAAGAATCAATATTCAAAACATCATTTCCTATGTTATCAACAATCATAACAGTTTCATATATTCCATTACATGGTATAGCTTCAAAGTAAAAAACACCATTTAGATAAGCCAAAATAGAACCATTCTCATTATTAAAAGAAAATCTAAATCCTTGTCTATATAAACCATGAAATGAAATGATGTTTCTAGCCATTTCTGGAGAATAGCAACAATTGTTCAAATCTAAAACCAAACTATTCCTAAGCACTAAAGAATACACTCCAATCTTGGTCACAGGCGACGATCTTCTGTTCCCCATGATTAGATTGATCCTTCCTTGCTCTACATCCCTACTTCTTCTTAGTCCCTGCACATTAGAACAAATGTGATAACCACAACCGGTATCAAGAACCCAAGAAACAGCATGATTAGAATTGTTAGATTTGATTGTGTATATACCTGCGAAAGATGGCTTGATCTTTCCTACTTTGATCGCTTGCAGGTAATCCGGGCAGCTTCTCTTCCAATGTCGTATCTTGTGGCAGTGGTGGCACTCTGCCTCCTTTGGGTTTGAGCAGGGCTTAGCGGGATCAACTTTAGTCCCACTAGAAGAGGCACCATCTCGGGCTTTCACCTTGCGATAGTTATTCGATGAAGCTTTCCTCTTCTTTCCCTTCCCTTGACCAATAGCCAAGACAGGAGCAGCGGGCGGATTGGGAGTAGGTGCAACAGACTTGTCCTTGAAGTTGCTCTCAGCGACCCAAAGAGACCTTGGAGTTTGCTTAGGGTGACCTCTTCTTTGTTCATGTGGTAGGTCATCCTAAATTGGTTGTACATCGGAGGCAAAGAGTGAAGCACCATATCGATCGCCAAGTCTTCACCGAAGTCAACATTTAACTTGCGAAGGCGGTCCACATACCTTTTCATCTTTTGCAGGTGCACGGTAAGAGATTCTCCATGACCCATCTTAGCGGAGATCATGTTAGTGAAAATCTCATAACGCTCTTGTCTCGCGTTTTGGTGGTATCTCTCCAACAAGTCTTGATGCATCTCGTATGGATACATGTCCTCGTAGGACTTTTGGAATTCGGAGTTCATGGTGGCGATCATGATGCAATGTACCTTCGTTGCATCTTGCTCATGAGTTTCAAAGGCGGTGATTTCTTCGGGAGTAGCAACTTCGGGGTTGATTTTCTCGAGCTTCTCATCGAGGACATACTCTTTATCCTCATAGCGAGCAATGGTGTGAATGTATCTTATCCATTCGCTAAAGTTCGTTCCATCGAAGGTGACCTTTTGGCAAAGGCTCATCAACGTGAAAGAACTAGCAGCAGATTTCTTTGCGTTCAACATCTTCAATTAGAAAAAGGACAAAGATAGATTAGAATAATAATCCCTAATTATCACCCAATAAGAAAATTAGGGCTAGGATCCAACAATAACATTTACATACTAGAAAAGGGATGCCGTAATCTAACATGCAAATAAATTGAAGGTAAGTGAATGACGATTCACTAATTCTCCATTACAAAACTTAAACTATTAGTCCTAAGTGTTATTGAGAATTCCTAGGTTCGGATGAGATTCATTGAACTATTCAATGGCATGTTTAAATCTCGATATGCCCCTCTTGTTTGTGACTGGGATGCCGAGGATCACAAAGCGGGTGTGAATTACCATGCAAATTCACATGGTGCCTTCAATGTAACGATCACCTATTCGATGTGCCGGTAAACCACACACGCTCCATCGAACTATGATAAACAATGAATCACCCTTTGCCACCTTTGCTTAGAACCAATTAGTGTGCCGGTAAACCAGACACGCTCCACTAACTTCTTAGCAAGGTGCAAAGTGTAATTTCATGGGATTGCATCAATTCACTTTTCCTAAAGTAACTAAGATTGGGAAATTTTTTAAAACGTGTAGTTACTTTGTATTTCTTATTATACTTTTAATGAGAAGATGAGGTTGCCCTATCCTACCCGTTCGGCTAACGACCCTCCACCAATCAAGCAAGCGGTGGGTGTGAGTGTACACCCATTAAGCGCCATTTTATAGGCCGCAACCTTATACCCACCTTATAGATCGGCTTCTTGAATGAGGCCTACTAACGGTAAGACTAGCATTTAGTTATACATATATATATATTATTCTAGTAATATCATATTAGTATAGGGTTGTATTTTAAAACTTTTTCAAAATCTAGGGTTTGAAATTTAAGTTGTCTAAATTAAAACTTTTAATCACAAATATAAATTTCAAAACTTTAGGGTAGGTTTTAAACATTTAAAACATGAAGGATCAAATAACAAATAATTCCAATTAACAATTAATATCTTAATTATCTTTATTTGATTTATCCAAGATTTCTTTTAAGATAATTATCAAAATAATTAATCATTTATCACATAAGGAAATTAAATATTTTATTAGATGATAAATATCTTTAATTATATCAAGATAATAGTCATATATATCAAAAAATCGGATTAGGGTTGATCTAATATGATTAAGGTAAGTTTCCATAAGATAAACATGAAAAAATCCCGGTTTTGCCTAATCCAGACGCTCGGACTTGCCGAGTACAGGCCTACTCGCCGAGTCCACTTTGGAACTCGCCGAGTACATGACTCATAAACCCAAAATCGAATTTTGCAGGTTTGTTTCAGTTAATCAAGCAACAATTTAAAGAAAACCAAGCTAGGCTCTGATACCACTGATGGGTTTTAGCCATAAGAACTTTCCTATGTGCGCATGCAAAACCCTAATGCTTGGATCTAGGCTTTCTAATTAAACATGCTTTGAATCCAAGACTTCTAATGGCTAATTAAGTTAAATAACAACATTCAAACAGATCTAGAATCATACCTTTGGATTCCTTGTTGATCTTGTTGTCTTGGAGCTTCTAGAGTCACAAATGTCACTCCTCTAATGGCTTACAAACACCAATAGCAAGCAAGATGATTTAGGAGAGAGGAGAGGGGAGGAATTCGGCCAGAGTATCTCTACTATAGATGGTGTGTCGAATTCCCTCACCCCTAGGCTCTATTTATACTTGTAGACTCCTTAAGGGTTACAATCTAAACCCTAATTGGATAATCTTCTCTTAAGGCTATCCAAATCCATTCCATAGATAAGCCTTTGGACGATTTTAGCTATCCTATATCTCATAGAATTCGTCCAAAGCATATCCCAATGGATTTATAGTCTAAAGTTTAACTATCAAACAATTGACAGTTTATACCCCTTTATTTAATTAATCTCTTTAAGTCACCAAATTAATTCCAATTAATTTATGACATATATTAATCAAATAACCATATATTATTCCTTATAATATTTACTCTCTCTTAACAAATCATCCATCAAGTTGCTATGGTGAAGGCAACCCAAAAGGACCATGCACAACCGGATCAAATACTTGCCTAATATAGTTGCAGCCTTAGACACTATTCCAACAATCAGTACATCAATAGTTAGTTGCCATCGGGGTAACACAGAACATATACAACTATACTAGAAACAGAACATATATAACTATACTAGAAACAGAACATATACAAGTATACTAGAAAGAGAACATATACAACTATACTAGAACGAGAAACATTACATATACATGAACACGTTAACAATTGTGATCCACTATGTCAGAGAATGCCTTAAATGCCATGGCCCGAGTTGTAGTCAGAATTCTCTTGGAGGGAGAGCGTGAGTTTGCGTATAGATCTATACTGGATTGACTATCCTACACCTTGCTGCTAGCTACAGCTGGACCTGCAAGTCTGCGGGTGCCAAACGTCATTCCGTTAATACGACCATTCGTATGTCGTTGTTACCAGTCGATAGTATGGTGCAATTTATCACATGATACCTTAATATAAATCCGGTTTAAGGTAGTTAGTACAACAGTAGTTCCTATAATACAAAACTACATTACTACAATCATTTACCCATTACATATTTTAGTGACAACCTCACTTAAACATTAATGTACAAACTATATTTTGTTAAATGATAGTTACACTTGGGAAATTACACACTTTTACAACAAACGAGCATACAAAACGGTTAAGCCTTGGTAGAAGGCTACTTTAATAGAAAATATAGGTTTTTCTGAGAGATTCAAACTTTTACAAACACTTACAAACCTTTACATACGTTTTACAAACTTATACTTGATACATGTTCAAACATTTTTGGATGAAAAATACCGACACTAAAATACTTATGAACTCACCAACTTAATGCTGATAAACTCTTTCAAAATAACTTGTATTCTCAGGTCATCAGTAGACAGGTACCGAGGCCAGCTTTTGAGAAGATGGTGCGCATCCAAGACTCATCTTATTATTTTGACATACATTATTTTTGGTGTCTATACTGTACAGAACACGCTTCTATTAAAATTATATATTTAATGCAATGGATGATGTTGTTTGCTTATTTACATTTACTGTGTTGTGATACTTTACATGACGTCCTCCGCCCCAGAACGTTTCTACCGTTCTTGGTTTTGCGGTGTGACAGATTGGTATCAGAGCATTGTTTATAGAGAATCAAGTATATCAACCCATAAAAGATATACTAAACTATAAACCCATTTGGGATTAAAACACTCTGACCAAGAGTCTATACTTTAAATATTAAAATATTTAATTAAGTATACTAGTATGCATTCATACTAAAATCAGTGTCACAATGACAAGAACAAAAGTATTACGATTGTTAAATATCACAGGTAAGCTCGGGGATATATGGTCAGTCCTAGGAATGGCATAGCCTGATCAACTATGCTGGTCCAAGGAGTGATTAGCATATGCCCTAGAATAGTTGTGATGTGTTAACAAGTCTAAAAACTTACCAACAATACCACAAGAAGATCAGTAGAACTTAAACTTAAAATATTATAGGTGTATTTTGTAATACTAACTACATATATACTATATCTTTATACCTCTCTTCTCGCGTAGATTTAAATGGTTGGATTCCATCACGGCGACCCATACTTTCCAAATGAAGGCAACGTAGGATGGCTCGAAGCAGAGTCGGACGATGAACACCAAATTCCATTGGATGATCATCAAGCTGAAGGCTTCTCGGATGGATCAGACTCTAAGCCCGAAGTCAACAACCTACCTCCAGTAGGTCAAGCCCCGAACAACAACCCTCGACCAGCTTTTCCAGGTCCCACTCCCTTGTGGGTAGATAACTTGAATCACTGGAGTGATGAACAGGGTCAACCCTTACCCTACATTGGGGACCGAAGCTTTTACAACGTCAGCGGAGGTGGTTCTGCTGACCGAGCTCTGCCCGTCATAATCTGCAGAATAGCTCGTAATGTTGAGCAAGGTCGAGCAGCCATCGACCGGGTCGTGGAGATTGATGCCAACTCTGGTGTCAACACAGTCCGCATCCGCCATCTCGAAGAAGACATGGAATGGACCCAGAGAACCAATGAAACCCTACAGCAACATCTGGCTGCCTCTCAAGCAGAAGTCATGGAACTCCGAGCTCGTCAAAGGACTCATGAACGACACCTTCAAGAGGTGGTCCGTCAAATTAGAGACCTCAGGGTTCTCCCGAGGAATACTCATCGCCGTTAGATGATGTCTAGTACATCATTATCTTTTGAGTTAAGGATTAGCCTTTAACATCTATGCTCTAAGTAGCACTTATCTATAAAATATTCCTAACTTTCAGTACTCTAATTAGGAATCTAAGAACTGTCAAACTTACAGTATGGTATGATGTAAGACCTACTGTTAGGTCAATTTTCATTGAACTCGTTACATCAGTAATACTAGTATTATTAACAACTACCTACTCTATGGGAAGAATCTTTACACTTGTGTTTTCCTACAAATCTTCCTTATTATGATCTCAAACACTCATTCAATTGTTGGGCTATGGTTAGTTAGTCCATGTGTCACTCTCACCTTACTTACAAATTGATTCTTACCACTTTTCTCATCTTTATAAACTTATAGCTGAAAGATGCCTCCTCGAAAATCTCCCCGGAATAACCCTACACCTACACCGCCTCCTCCACCTCCGATCATCGATACAGCAGCCCTAAATGCTGCCGTAGCTGCAGCAGTGGCAACTGCCATGGCACAGTATCACTCTACTGATGCAAGCAGAGGTGGAACCCTTGTAAACTCTATTCCGGTTGAAACTCCAGTGCGCTCGAGAGAGTGCTCTTACAAGGATTTCACCAACTGCAAGCCGAAGTCCTTTCATTGGACCGGCAGAGTCATTGCTCTCTCGCAATGGTTTGAGAAGACTGAATCAGTCTTCGAAATTTGTTCATGCCCTGCTGCGAGCAAAGTCAAATATGCCGCATGCACCTTTGAAGGAAAGGCCCTGACGTAGTGGAACGGCCACGTTAAAGCTCTAACTCTCGTCATGGCCAATGACATAGGCTGGGAAACGATGAAAGACCTCATGATTGAGGAATACTGCCCGAGGGGCGAGATCGAAAAACTAGAGCAGGAGCTTTGGTGCCTAACCATGAAGGGCACCAACATTGTTGCTTATACCACCAGATTCAGCGAACTGGTGGCCCTCTGCCCCAATATGGTTCCCACTGAGGGGAAAAAGATCGAACGGTACATATGGGGGCTAGTGCCTCCGTATCAGGGCAATGTCCTATCATCAAACCCCACTACCTTCAACAGTGCCAAGCGACTGGCACAGCGACTCAATGACCATGGTGTCAAAACCCCTGCAACCACAACAACCCTAGCCATCCCGGAACCCTCCAAACCCACTGACACCAAGCGGAAGTTCTGGGATGACAAGAAGAAGCAGCGAGCTGCCAAAAAGCAGCAAATTGTGGCAGTGCATGCCGCGGTAACCCCTGCTGCTGCTACTGCTCCGATGAAGCAGTATGCTGGAAGTTTTCCAAAGTGCAACAAATGCAACTTCCACCACAACGGCCCCTACCGTGAAATGCAGTGCTCTAACTGCAACAGGAAAGGACACACCATCCATTTCTGTAAGTTCTCGGCACAACCGATCACACAAGTCCCCGGTTCTGGCGCGAGCCCGACCTGCTACGGATGTGGCGAAGCAGGCCACTTTAAGAGGGACTGCCCCAAGGCGAAGAATGCTGGGGGAGCAGGGAGGGTACTAGCTATAGGCCACGGGGAAGCAGTTGCTGACCCGACAGTGGTGACTAGTACGTTCCTCCTCGATAACTCCTATGCATGCATTCTGTTTGATAGTGGAGCGGAGCGAAGCTTCGTGAACCATAAATTTGCTCGCATGCTTAAACAACAACCACACGCACTTAAAGAACAATTCACAGTAGAAATGGCTAATGGAAAAATAGAAAACACTAGTAGCATATACTTAGGTTGTATCCTAACTCTAGATAACCATTCATTCCCAATTGACCTCATGCGGTCTCAATAAAAAGCTTCGACGTTATCATCGGCATGGATTGGTTGAGTCTTCATCGCGCTAACATCATGTGCTTCGAGAAAGCAGTCTGTTTAAACCTCCCGTCTAATGAAACTCTTATCGTCTACGGTGACAAACCTGGTGCGAGTCTTCGCATTATATCAAGTATTCAAGCACAGAAATATATGCGCAAAGAATACCACGCATTCCTTGCTCACGTCGTCGACACGAGCCTCGAAGCAAAAGAACTAAAGAACATCCCAGTAGTGAGCGACTTCCCCGACATTTTCCCAGAAGAACTACATGGATTACCTCCGCAACGACAGGTCGTGTTCAGAATCGACTTAGTCCCAGGAGCTACCCCAGTAGCCAAGTCACCTTACCGCTTAGCACCAGCAGAGATGCAGGAATTATCTGGTCAACTTAACGAACTGCTCAGCAAGGGCTTCATAAGACCAAGCTTCTCACCTTAAGGAGCACCGGTCTTGTTCGTTAAGAAGAAAGACGGATCATTCCGTATGTGTATCGACTTCAGAGAACTCAACAAACTGATGGTCAAAAATCGTTATCCTTTGCCTCGCATAGACAATCTATTTGACCAACTGCAAGGGGCGAACTATTTTTCCAAAATTGATCTAAGATCCGGATATCACCAGTTACGGGTGCTAGAGGAGGATGTTCCAAAGACAGCCTTCCGAACTCATTACGGACACTACGAGTTCGTGGTGATGCCATTCGGATTGACCAATGCGCCTACAGTTTTCATGGACCTAATGAACAGAGTATGTCGACCTTACTTGGATCAGTTCATCATCGTTTTCATTGACGACATCCTGATCTACTCTCTAAGTAAGGAAGAGCATGGCGATCACCTGCGACAAGTTTTAGGAACTTTACGAACAGAGAAACTATATGCAAAGTTCTCGAAGTGTGAATTTTGGATCTGAAGAGTCGAATTCTTAGGACACGTGGTAAGCTAAGAGGGAATCCACGTGGACCCATCCAAAATTAAAGCCATTGAGAACTAGTCAGCACCCAAGACGCCGACAGAAATTCGTCAATTTCTAGGCCTCGCTGGCTACTACCGCATATTCATTCAGAACTTCTCCCGAATAGCGAAACCTCTTACAACCCTGACCCAGAAAGGCGTGGCTTTTGACTGGGAAGAGAAACAAGAGAGAGCGTTCCAAACGCTCAAGCGAGCCTTGTGCACCGTGCCAATTCTATCCCTTCCCGAAGGAATACAAGACTTCGTGGTCTATTGCGATGCATCGAATCAAGGGCTCAGGTGTGTTCTGATGCAGCGAGGTAAGGTCATCGCCTACGCCTCGAGACAATTGAAGACACACGAGGTTAACTACATGACCCACGATCTTGAACTGGGAGCAGTGGTGTTTGCTCTGAAGATCTGGAGACATTACTTGTATGGAACGAAAAGCACTCTCTTTACCAACCACAAGAGTTTACAACACATATTCGATCAGAAGGAGCTCAACATGAGATAACGATGGTGGGTCGAGCTACTCAGTGATTACGAATGCGATATTCGTTATCATCCGGGTAAAGCTAACGTAGTAGCAGACGCCCTAAGTCAGAAGGAATATTCTGGTCGTAGGGTCAAGTCATTGTCAATAACCATCCATTCACACTTGTCTAATCAAATTCAGGCGGCCCAACTTGAAGCCATGAAACCTGAAAATGAGACGAGTGAATCCCTCAGAGGAATGGACAAGAATTTAGAAGCCAAGGGTGATGGAGCCTTATATTTCATGGACCGGATCTGGACACCGAAACACGGTGGTTTCCGAGACTTGGTCATGACCGAGGCGCACACCACTCAGTATTATGTCCACCCAGGTTCAGATAAGATGTATCTGGATCTTAAAAAGCTATACTGGTGGCCTAATATGAAAGCAGAGATTGCTACCTTCGTAAGTAAATGCCTTACTTGTGCAAAGGTTAAGGTCAAGTACCAGAAGCCCTCCGGTTTACTGCAACAACCAGAGATTCCAGAATGGAAGTGGGAGCGGATCACTATGGATTTCATAACCAAGTTTCCCAAGACAACGGGTGGACTTGATACCATATGGGTCATCATCGATAGATTGACCAAGTCTGCACACTTCCTGCCTATCAAAGAAACCGACAAGATGGAGAAACTTACGAGAACATACATTAGGGAAATCGTACGGCTAGATGGTGTGCCTATATCCATAATCTCCGATAGAGATAGTAGGTTCACCTCAAGATTCTGGCAATCACTACAACATTCCCTGGGAACAAGGCTAGACATGAGCACAACCTGCCATCCACAGACCGACGGACAGAGTGAGAGGACAATCTAGACTTTAGAAGATATGTTGCGTGCTTGTGTAATTGACTTTGGAAAAGCATGGGATACCCATTTACCCCTCGTCGAATTTTCCTACAATAACAGTTATCACACGAGCATAAAGGCAGCACCATTTAAAGCCCTCTACGGCCGAAAGTGCAGATCCCTTCTGTGTTGGGCTGAGGTGGGTGATACCCAATTAGCCAGGGGGCAAACTCCTGATAGTACTCTCACCGGTCCGGAGATCATTCGGGAAACGACAGAGAAAATCGTTCAGATTCGTGAACGATTGAAAGCCTCTAGAGACCGACAGAAGAGCTACGCTGATAAGCGAAGAAAACCTTTAGAATTTCAGGTGGGAGACCGAGTCCTTCTCAAAGTCTCACCCTGGAAGGGCTTGATACGCTTCGGTAAGCGTGGGAAGCTTAATCCGAGGTACATAGGGCCTTTCGAGATTCTCGCAAGAGTCACCCCGTAGCTTACAAACTCGATCTACCTGACACCCTTCGTAACGTCCATTCTACATTCCACGTATCTAACTTGAAAAAGTGTCTGTCCGACGAGACTCTCTTAATCCCACTTGAAGAGATCGAGATCAACGAAAGCCTCAACTTCGTGGAAGAACCTGTAGAGATCATGGACCATGAGGTCAAGCAGACGAAACAAAGCCGTATCCCTATCGTGAAGGTTTGCTGGAATGCCAAGCGAGGACCGGAATTCACTTGGGAACGCGAGGAGCAGATGAAACTGAAATACCCTCATCTTTTCGCTTAGTTATTTGTAACTTCTTATTTGCTTAAATTCTAATTTCAGGACAAAATTCCTTCTAACGGGGGGATGATGTGACAACCCGAAATTTCCATTTGTACGAACATTATCTATTCAATAGAAGCCAGTCCAGTTTCAGTGGGTTTCAGACTTTCCGTATAAGTTTGCGTACATTAGGGTTTACGTTTAAGAAGATATCAGGAGAGTGGATACTCCTGGGTTTGTGAAATTTGAACATTCCAAGTTTCATAATGTTATAGTCCAACTTCCGGAATAAAAATATTTTATGTCAAAATATTTCAGGACTATAAATAGATTTCTGAATTTGATTAATTCATTATTCACAATTCCAACTACAGAAAAGCCATTTTTCTCTGACGGATCTTTGGGTTTTCATCCCAGATTGTGAGTCTACTTTCCTAGATGTGTTTTATTACTTGTTTTATGCTTTATAACATAGATTACATGTCTAAACTACAAGATCCGGGAGCTTACGGCCCAAGAACGTTCTTGGGGTGTAAACTCCAAAACAAGGCCTAAAAGTTACCTAGTCTCATTTCCACGTTATGTATCTAATTAAGGACAATATGTATGAACATTAGAGGCTAGAAATCAATTAAGAACCACAAGTTATAGGAGTTTACGGCCAAGGATATGCTATTGGGCCGTAAACCCCTTTTTCAAGGGCTAAGAGTGCCCTAAACACCCCTAAGGCCTTAAGACAATTACCAATTGATACTTGTAACTTGAATGGGGAGAAAATGACATCAAAATCATCCCTTAAAGGGAGTTTACGGCCAAGGAACATCTCTTGGGCCGTAAACTCCAAGTAAAGGCACAAATGTGTGCCTAATGTCCCCTTTAGCCTTAAACAAAAACATAGAAGCTATCCGACATGTGCAAGTGACTTAAAAGAATTAAAACCAACACCCTATAGGAGTTTACGGCCGTAAACTCTAGGGGATATGATCCTTTGGCCGTAAACTCCCCAAATGGAGCATTCTAGGGCCTTAAACAACTTCAAGAATTATTCCACAAGTACTAGGCTTATTCTAGGATTTAGATAGCACCTTAAAACACCCAAAACCACCAAGTGTGGAGTTCACGGCCGTAAACTCAAGGAGTTTATGACCGTAAACTCCAAGGGTGGGGTTTGTTGGGTGGTAAACTCTTATACAAGGTTCTTGGAAGCTTTAAACCCCTTTAGCTTGTCCCATAACAACTTAGATGCAACCATTAGGACCTATAACACTTATACAAAGTGTTTACATGTTCCTAAGAGTCTCAACTTATTTTGTTATGTTATTATTTGGCTAATTAGTTATATATGCTCATTATATGATAACTAGGCTCGTGCGTGTGAACAAGTCTCCGTTTGCCACCTAGCACGGTACCCGATACATCAATCCAATCTACTCACCACAAGTGAGTTCATACCCCTTAAATTAACCTTTGAAATGATTTTAAATGTTTTAAATACTTTATGGGGGGCATACAAGTTAAACACTTATAGTTATTGCATCAATCACATGTGATTGCATTAATCACATGTGATTAATAACTAGAAAACCAATGATTTATTCACTGTTCAAACTTATATCAAATTGTTTCACTTCAAATCATATTACAAACTCTTTTACTTACCAAATGCTTTTATTAAACTTTAGTTTATTCCTTATAAAAATTGCATGCCCATATATGTATAGCTATATAAGTAATGTTTAAAGGGCTTAGGAAGGCCATCCGCCCTATTTCCTTTTCCTCGATTTGGATGTGGTCTGGTGGGATTTCGGGTGACCATCCGAGGGTCATTTCAATATTAGTTATATATCATATATACATGTATAGACATAAAAGTACTTCCATAGTCATACTTATCAGTACATCAATAGTTAGTTACCATCGGGGTAACATAGAACATATACAACTATACTAGAAACAGAACATATACAACTATACTAGAAACAGAACATATACAACTATACTAGAAACATAACATATACAACTATACTAGAACGAGAAACATTACATATACATGAACACGTTAACAATTGTGATCCACTGTGTCGGAGCATGCCTTAAATGTCATGGTCCGAGTTGTAGCCAGAATTCTCTTGGAGGGAGAGCGTGAGTTTGCATATAGATCTATACTGGATTAACTATCCTACACCTTGCTGCTAGCTACAGCCGGACCTGCAAGTCTGCGGGTGCCAAACATCATTCCGTTAATACGACCATTCGTATGTCGTTGTTACCAGTCGATAGTATGGTGCACTTTATCATATGATACCTTAATATCAACTTTCTGAATTCAACTATTAAGTTAGGATTCGTGGAGCCAAAGATGATGTCATCAACATAAATTTGGACTATCATAAGGTGGTTACCTTCACGCTTACGAAAGAAGGTTGGGTCAACCGGAACCTTGTTTGAATTTAGACATTTTTAAGAAACGAGTGAGGGTTTCATACCATTCTCTGGGAGCCTGTTTGAGGTCATATACAGTTTTGTCAAGGACATAACAATGATCTGGATACTTATCGTTCATGAAGCCTGACGGTTGCTCAACATATACGGTTTCTTCAAGTTCACCATTGAGGAAGCACATTTGACATCCATCTGATAGACTTCAAAGTTCTTGTGAGCTGTATAAGCAAGAAAGATATGAACAGACTCTAATCCTGCAACTGGAGCGAAGGTCTCTTCATAATCGATTCCCTCTTCCTAAAAGTATCCTTTGACCACCAACCTCGCTTTGTTATGAATGACATTCCCCTCCTTGTCCATCTTGTTCCTAAAACCCATTTGAGACGGACAACTGAAGCATCCTTTGGAGTTGGAATAAGACGCCATACTTTGTTTCTCTCAAAGTCGTTTAATTCATCTTGCATGGCTTGAACCCAGTATGAATGATCAAGCACTGAGTTAACAGTCTTCGGTTCAGCTTTCGAAACAATGGAGTTGAACATGAAAAACTTGACTTTAGAAAATAATGCAACCTATGTCGCTTCGATTTGAGAACGAGTTAACACATTTTCCGAAGATTCCCCGATAATTTGACTTTGAGGGTGATCTTTGGTCCATTTGATAAGTGGATGGAAATTCGGATCATAGATGGGATCCAATTCAACATTTATTTCCTCCTATAGCTCGGACTGAATGTCATCATCACCGACATTGGTGTTCTCCCCCTCGAGGACTGACGCCTGTTCGGTATTTGGATTGGTGCTCCCTTCTTTGAATGGACTCTCAAAGAGCTTGAAGAATGAGGCGATAAGCTCTCCCCCTGGAATGATGAACCTTGATCATGAAAAAAAGATGGACCCTCCCCCTCAACATCAGGATGGTCACTTACAGGTTCGCTTGCTTCTGGTCTTTCGGTTTCTTTAGATTGATCGTTAGCCATCTTTTGAGCAGCGTCGTAAATAATTTGTTTTAGACTATCAACTTTGTTGTCTTTTTCCGTAGATTCAGAGTCAATTGCCTTTTGAGTCTCATCAAACAAAAGCATGTATTGTTCGAAAAGATTTGAAAGAGAGGTTGTAACTTGACCATTCTGTGGAAAGATCTCTTGCATTCCACCATTTGTTGATTTTGCCTTCTTAACATAACTATCGTCAAAGGTGACATAGTATGTTTCTTCGATCTTCTTTGAGCTCTTATTGAGAACTCGATATGCCTTAGAGTTCAGGGAGTTGCCTAAGAAAATTCCTTCATCAGCCTTTGCATCAAACTTGTTTCCATTCTCTCTTGAGTTGAACACGAAGCATCTTGAACCAAACACATGAAAGAATTTCACATTTGGTTTACGATTTTTCAAGATCTCATAGGGAGTGATAGAGAATCATTTGTTTAAAAACGATCTGTTTTGGGTATAATAAGCAGCGGCAATTGCATCGGCCCAAAAATACAGTGGCAAGGAGGCGAAGCATAACATTGTGTGAGCTGCTTCACATAGAGATCGGTTCCGTCTTTCAACGATACCATTCTATTGTAGAGTGTATGGGGCCGATAAGTTGTGAGTCATTCCTTTTTCAGCAAGAAAGTCTTCAAAGTCTTTGTTCTTGAATTCCAGGTCGTTGTCACTTCTGACGTTGCGAACAACCTTCCTTAGTTGAGTCTCGACCTGTTTTATGAAGAGCTTGAGCCTTGGAGTAGCTTTAGATTTTTGCTTTAAGAATAACACCCATGTGAAATAAGAGAAATCATCCACTATTACCAGAATGTATTTGTTTCCCCCAATGCTTTCAATGGACGAGGGTCCACATAAATCAATATGTAACAGCTCTTGTTGCATCTATTGGGTTGCATCATGGGCTCGATCCATAGCCTAGTTTGAATGTCGGTATTAGGTCTGTCCAGTCGTGCATAATTTTGTACTAGGGTTTAGTATATAAGTTGCATGCATGCAGACTTAGATTTCAGTGTTTTGATTGTTTTTATTTCAGATCTATTCTAAACCCTAGCTTGCCTCTACACCAGAAGTTCTTTATCGAGCTCTGCTGAGGCATGACTTTGTTTGAATCATAAGCATAAGTTTGATTCTGTTTTGTGTTCATACTCATATTATTCTTAAATTGTTTGATTAGTTTTTTCATACTTGTGACAGATCTAATCGATCTAAGAGTTTATAACTCATCAATTGGTATCAGAGCAGGAGCCTGTGTAATCCATACACAACTCTTATGTCGAAGGAGCTCATAGGGTTTAATTCCGCATTAATTGACATTAATCGAGCCATCACTCTTTATTGACGTATCTCATTAATTTTTAATCAAACCCTAACGAAATACTACAAGTCTGATCTTTTACAGGTTATCGATCAAAAGTATTTACAATGTCCATCTACGATTCATAGACCAATCCGATCAATATTTCCAACAGCATAGGATCTACAACAAGAATATTGATCTTGTATACACAAGACTATGAAGTCTGGACGCATCATTTCGAAGATTACGTGATTGGATCGGAGGACAATGGGTATCTAATCTGGGAAGCCATCACTTCAGTCCCATTCGCTCATTCTAGCACATCAAAGATTGTTAAAACACAAAAAGAATACAATCAGCTTATCAATGACGTCAAAGACATTCCTCGGGATGAAAAAGAGAAGTTTCAGTGCAACATCAAAGCTCTAAGGATGATACGGTTTGGGCTGCAATCGGATACGTTTCGTTTGGTAAGTTCCTGTGCTACAGCTAAGGAGATCTGGGATAGATTGAAGGAACTATATTCCACAGATGAAGATCTGGAACACTATATTCAAACCCTCCTGTTATCAGAGTTTGGTGACTTTAAGCAAAAACCTGAAGAAAAACATATCCGAACTTTCGATTGTTTCAATCATCTTTTGAGTAAGATGATCAAGCATGGAATTGAAAGAAAAGTGATTGAAAAAAAGGTCACTTTCATGAATGGTCTCAGACCAGAATGGATGGCCGTTTTGTTAAGTGTCAAAGCTCATTAACAGTTTAAGTCATACTCTCTGGCAAAACTTGTGGGTATTTTAAAATCCCATCAGAATTCCTTATTGAAGGAAACGAATGTAGTTTCGGGTCTTGGTTCTTTAGCTCTTGTCTCCAAAGGAAAGAGTTCGGTTGAAGAAGAAGAGGAATTAGATCTTGCAGATTTTGATCTTACTGGCAAAGAATATGCAATGATGGTGTCAAACCCCAGAAAATTCATCAAGAAGAAATTCCCAGCCAACAAGAACCGAAACTGACAGGGAAGTTATAGCGCCGAACGGATTAAGGAGGAACCGAAGATGGGATCAAAATCGGAAGAGTCAAAGAAGGAAGCTAAAATTGGAGGCGACTCAGGGTTTGACTATCATTACTGTGGAGGAAAAAATCATTTTGCTAAAGACTGCATGCTGAGAATGAAAGAAGAGAAGACAGGTGAAGATGACGAGGAAGCGAGCCTCCTGAGAAGATTGGAGGAGATAAAGAAAAGAAAGTTTGTTGTTAATAACTCTACTATGAATGCTTTAATTGTGCAGGGTTCAAACAATAGTGATGAGTTTGGAGGTGTGGAGGTCTGGTCCACAGGTTCGGAGGATGATGAAGTTAGGAAGCCTACTCACGGAAAAGCTATGATTGCAAAAGTAGAGCAGTCAATGGGAAGATGCTTTGGAGTGACCGAGGGTGTGTCCCAAATGAGAGGATACACAACTGATGGGGGAGTTGAAGAGGAAAGAGAGCAAGAGGACAAATGTTTTGCTGCCAAGCCTGTTAGTGTTCAGATCAACGAATGTGATGAGTTGATCAAAAAGGTACAAGATATTCTTGCTTCTCTAAAAATACCTGCTAATAATTATGAAAACAAATTAAATAATTTGAAGTCAAAATTCTCTAGCATAAGTAGCAGTCTCACCCAAACTCGTGTCATGAATTCTAACCTAACTGATCAAATCAGCAGGATTTCATCAAAGAGTGAGGAACGAAGAATGTGGATCGAGTAAAAGGAAAAGGAATTAATTAGATCTAAAGATGATTCTATTTATTTACAGAGAGACAATCTTAAACTTCTCAAGCAGAGAAATGTTTTTTGTTTAATTGCAAATAGACTTTATTTTAACATCACTCAGTTGCATCTTGATTGTGGAATAGGGAAGAACCTACATCGTATGATTTTACCTTTCCTTGAATTAAAGGAGGATGAAATTGATGATGAAGCCTACATTTGTGAAAGTATTGTGTCTTCAGATGAAGTGTCCCCTGCATATAAAATAAGTCTGGGCAAAATTGAATTCTACATAAAGTCCAAGGACCACAAAGACATGCTCAAAAATCTATTAGATGAAATTGATAAATTGAAATTGAGAACCGAAACTATACAAAAATTTGACTCTTTGAATGCTAACTTGAGTTAAGAGAACAAAATTGATGTTGAAAATACATCTGAAGTTAATGAGGATGATGACATGAGTGAAATTTCTGTAGAAGATTTGGTAGACTGTTCTGAATTAGCCAAAAACGAACCCGAGTCCAATAAGAACCTAATTTCTGAAAACTCTATTGAGTTCTCTCGTTCCTCTACTAATAACTCCAAAGCCCTCAAAGCTAAAGTTGTTGTGTACCAAAAGGTACATACCACTCCAAACCAAGTCTACACAGTGCAGGGTATCACTCCACAACAAGCTACATAACTAACCGTTATGGTAGAAGAAGATAATGTTGGTGGATGCAATCAATTCTTCTGGTCAGCCCCAATAGACAATGCATACGAGACGAAGGGTCTTTCCCAGAAAACCTCATGGAGAGTAAAAGGTAGATACATACCTGAACCGCTAAATGAGCCTGAAAAGTATGATGTGCCGAGTACAAGCGGAACTAAAACTCCTTTAGATGAACCTGTACAAACCACTAGTGACTTCTTCAGCAAAGAATGAATGCTTTGCTCATGCTTCTAAAAGAAAGGCCAACATTCATAGAAATCCAAAACAGGTCGCTGATCGAAAACATCAACGAAACGTAAGGTACAAGAAAAATCTTTCCGAAAGAAAATGTTTTTGGAACTCTCAGAATCCTAATTTTGTAAGGATTGAAAAGAAGCAAAAATCAGAAAAAGACGAAATGAACCAAAAGGGAGGTTTCGGTCCTTCAATCAACAAGAAACAAAAGGACAATTTTATTCCTTCAACCAACTGGAACCGAAAGGCTGGTTTCGGCCCAACTACTGAAAACAACCGAAAGGGTAGTTTCGTTCCATCATCCATCAACAACCAAAAGGGCAGTTTCGGTCCCAAATCCTACTACAACCGAAAGGATAGTTTCGGTCCATCTTCCATCAACAACCGAAAGAGCTATTTTGGTCCCTCATCCTATAACAACCAAAAGGAGAGTTTCGGTTCCTCATCCAATGGCAAACGGGATAACAATTTGGGTCCTCAAGCCTACAAGTCTGATCACAAAAACCAAGAACCTAATGTCTCTCCTAATTCCAAATCTCTAAATTCTAGTCCTTCTGTCAAAAACCCTAGTCCTCCTAAGTCAACAAAAATTAAAGTTTTCACCATTAAAAGAAAATACGAAAAAACTTTAATTAAACGCACATATATGGTTGATATATCTCTTACAATACCATGTCTTGTAAAAGGCTCACAAGGACCCAAGAAATTTTGGGTTCCTAAATCTGCTTAATTCTTTGCAGTTTATACGTGACAAGCAGTTTGACAAAGAATGGTACAATGATAGTGGCTGCTCGCGTCACATGACAGGAAGGAAGGAGGAACTAAGGGAGTTTCTCTCTCTCAAAGATGGAGGTATTGTAAAGTATGGCAACAACTCTTTTGGAACTATTAAAGGCTACGGAATGATCACTAATGGTGAATTCTCATTAAGGAAAGTTGCATACGTTGAAGGGCTCCAACACAATCTCATCAGTGTAGCACAACTGGTGGTTGGTACCGGGTTAAAAGTATCATTCGACGATGAAGGCTCAGAAATTGTCGACAAGAAGTTAAGCAACATTCTATTAAAATCCAAGAAAAAAGGAGAAATGTATCCAATCAACCTCAATCCGATAAGAGGTAAACCAGTAGTATGTTTACTCACAAAGGATCACTCCGATGAAAGCTGGTTATGGCATAGAAGACTCTCTCACCTGAACTTCAAGAACATCAACAAATTAGTTTTAGGTGATCATGTTCGAGGGCTGCCAGTTCTGAAATTTGATAAAGAACATCTTTGTGCTGCATGTGAAATAGGAAAGCAAAGTCGGAAAAGTCATCCTTCTATTATCAATACCAAGGTAATAGAAGAATTATTACACATTGATCTATGTGGTCCTTCATCCAACGAAGGCATGGGAAGAAGCAAATACATTCTAGTTATTGTGGATGATTTCTCGAGGTTTACGTGGGTTTTCTTTCTCAAGCAAAAGTTTGAAGCAACTCCAAATCTCATGCTCTTCATTAAACAAATCGAGACGCAACTACGAAAGGTTGTTCATAATATAAGTAGTGATAATGGCCTAGAATTCAAAAACAAAGATTTTGAATGCTTTCTTGCTGAAAAGGGGACGACTCACACTTTCTCAGCACCTTATACTCCGCAGCAAAATGGCATTGTTGAAAGGAGAAATCGGTCACTATGTGAAGCTACTCGTACCATGTTATGTTTCGCGTCCTTGCGATTGTACTTATGGGCTGATGCAATCGCGGTTGCATGTTATACTCATAATCGATCATTCTTGAATAAATGATTCTCAATTACTCCTTACGAGATCCTGAACAATCGAAAACCAAACGTGAAATTCTTTCATGTCTTCAGTTCAAGATGTTTCATTTTCAACTCCAAAGAGAATCGAAACAAGTTCGACGTCAAGGAAGATGAAGGAATTTTCTTAGGCTATTCCCTGAACTCCAAGGCGTATAGAGTTATCAATAAATGATCGAAGAAAATTGAAGAAACATACTACGTCACTTTTGATGATAGTTATGTTAAGAAGTTGAAATCAACAGAAGATACATCACAAGATATATTTTCCAAGAATGGTTAGGTCACCATCTCCATCTCGAATATTTTCGACCAATTCATTCTCTTGTTTGATGAGCTTCAAAAGGCGATTGACTCTGAATCAACTGCCAAAGACAAAAAAGTTGATAATCTAAAAGAAGTTATAGAAGATGCTGCTAAGAAGATGGCTGAAAATCAATCCAAAGACATCGAAGGCACAAACACAAACGAACCTTCTCATGATCATCCTACTGTCCAGGGGGAGGGTTCGTCTACTCCTCATGATCATCCTACTATCCAAGGGGAGGGTTCGTCTGCTCCTCATGATCATCCTTCTGTCCAGGAGGAGGTTTCCTCTACACCTCACGATCACGGTCCTTCATTCCAGGGGGAGAACTCATCGCCAAATTCTTCCAGCTCCACCGAAATTCCAGTCAATGAAGAAGATACAAATGCTAGTCCTGAACATGGTTTATTCTTCGAGGGGGAGAACACCAATGTTGGTGATGATTACATCATGTCTGAACTAGGGGAAGAAGTAAATGCAGAACTGGATCCTATTTATGATCCAACGTTTCCTCGACTTGTTAAATGGACCAAAGATCATCCGCAAACTCAGATTATTGCAGAAACATCAGAAAAAGTGTTAACTCGCTCTCAAATCAAAGCAAAATAGGCTGCACTTTTTTCAAAATTAGAATTTTGCATGTTCAACTCATTCGTCTATAAAATTGAACCAAAAACTGTCAACACAGCTCTTGATCATTCAGACTGGGTTCAAGCAATGCGAGATGAGTTAAATGAGTTTGAGCGGAACAAGGTATGGCGTCTTCTTCCAACTCCTAAGGATGCTTCGATTGTCGGTCTCAAATGGGTATTCAGGAACAAGATGGACAAAGAGGGGAACGTCATTCGTAACAAAGTGAGGCTGGTCGTCAAAGGATATTGTCAGGAAGAAGGAATAGATTATGAAGAAACCTTCGCTCCCGTGGCAAGATTAGAATCTGTTCGTATCTTTCTTGCGTATGCTGCTCACAAGAACTTTGAAGTCTATCAAATGGACGTCAAATGTGTTATCCTCAATGGTGAACTTGAAGAAACCGTATATGTTGAGCAACCACCAGGCTTCGTGAACGAGAAGTATCCAGATCATTGTTATATTCTTGACAAAGCAGTATATGGTCTTAAACAGGCTCCCAGAGCATGGTATGAAACTTTTACTTGTTTCTTTAAAATGTCTAAATTCAAACAAGGTTTGGTTGACCCAACCTTCTTTCGTAAGCGAGAAGGTAACCACCTTATGATAGTCCAAATTTATGTTGATGACATCATCTTTGGCTCCCCGAATCCTAGCTTAACAGTGGAATTAGAAAAGCTGATGGAAACTAAATTTGAAATGAGCTCAATGGGTCCAATTAACTTTTTCCTTGGTTTAAACGTTAGAAAGGGACCCGAAGGCATTTTTATCAATCAGGAAGCATATACCAAGACTTTGCTAACCAAGTTTGCAATGATGGGAGACTCCAAAGTGAAAGTTTCTATGGCTTTTGGTACTAAACTCACACCATCCTTGGAGAAACCAGTAACCAATGTAACCCTATATCGGCAGATGATTGGATATCTGATGTATCTCACAGCAGTAGACCTGACATCATGTTCTCTGTCTGTTACTGTGCACGATTTCAAGCCAACCCTCGAGAACATCATCTTCAAGCAGTAAAGAACATCTTTCCATATCTGAAGCGAACCTCCTCTCTCGGCCTATGGTATCCAGCCAACTCAGGATTCTTCATTCAAGAATTTTCAGATGTAGATCTGGGTGGTTGTAGATTGGATCGAAAAAGCACCACAGGAGGATGTCAATTTCTTGATGGAAAATTAGTCAGTTGGCAATCCAAGAAACAGACATGCGTTTTGTTATCCACTGTAGAAGCTGAGTACATTGCTGCAGCATCCTGTACATCTCAGGTCGTATGAATACAATGTCAACTCAGGGATTATGGGTGAAACATGAAGAAAATCCCACTATATTGTGACTCTAAAAGTGCAATTAGGATTTGTCACAACCCAGTACAACACTCCAAGACGAAGCATATAGCTCTGAGATATCACTTCATCAAAGATCACGTAGAAGATGGTAGGTAGAAATTCACTTTGTTAGAACAACTGATCAATTGGCAGACATATTCACGAAGGCCTTACCAGAAGCAAGCTTCAATAAGATTCTACAAGGTCAAGGAATGATGCAACTCGAGTCTGTACCGAAATTGCCTTCGCTCTCCTAAAGGTAACAAGCAAAATTGAGCGAACCGAAATGAACCGAACGTTCGGTCTATTTCAGGTGAAGTTGGTCCATGAACCGAAATGAACCGAGCGTTCGGTCTATTTCAAGTTCGGTCCTTCTGAACTTGTTCATTTTTTAAGGCATTTTCAATCGTAAATTGTTTTCCTAGTTAGGAGTCCCTAGAAGCATGTTGCTGTATGTTGACTAAAGCCTCGACAGATTTTGAGTGAAGCCTTAATAACATGATATATACCAATCATGTTTTCCCAATCCAGGCTATGTGATTTAGTCTAATCATGAGCTACCTTACTCTACTCACATTGAGTTTAGAGTTTTATGCTTGGTCCTTCTTTTCTTCAATGCAAAGGTACTTCTGCTTCTTATACCATCTCTATCATCTTTCTACATTATAATTCATTTCATCAATATAACCCCTGAGACTTTCAGTCTTAACTACTGAAGTTTATGGTTATACAACATCTGTGTTCATGATCTTAGTCTCATGCTACTATGCAGTAAGTGAAACCCAAAGTTCAACACCTCTAATGAATTGATGGTGAATCTCACGATTCAAGATCTTACTTGTTACACTATGAAATCTCCTTTTTCTTGAGTGATCTTTATGATTTTGCCTTTCACCAACGCTTCTCTAACCCTAAAAGATCCAGTTTTAATTTTTTTGAGATTTCCTCTTTTCCTTGTCACTATAAAGTTTATCCTGCCTACTTGTTCAACAGATCATAATGATCTCACAAGTACTTCATTGAAATTCGGTCTTATGTTACATATCGAAATTATGAATTGAAGCAAAATCCACCCCCTTTAACCTTTAAAACAAGCCTTTCAAAACTTCTCAAAAAGTAATTGATCGTTATTCCATGGGAAACCAAGCAAGCACTTTAATGTCTCTCTTGACATTGAAGGGAGTGATTACTGCCCAGAATCAATTGTTTTATGTCAGATTTCGACATCACGTATAATCCCTAAAACATCGTTTTATTTCCTTATCTTTTACACCCTATGCACGAAAATTTTAATTTTCCAAATTCTAGTTCTGATTTCGATTGATCATTAAAGCACTATAGGTACAGAGATTCAAGTGTCATACAAAACGAGTCGGTTAAAGTGGACGCTGACTCAGCAGCTATCCAAATGCTTGGAGATTTGAAAAAGTGGATTTTATGAAACGGCGTGAAAAAGGGAACGTTTCTTTCTTTCTCCTGCGTCATCCTCGGCACACCAACTGTAGACCCATCAACTTAGGCGCTACTTATGAGATTTTCCAAGATTTCAGCCGAATTTTTCTCTTTCCTCAGTGTACCTATAAAAGGAATTGGAATGGCACACTCTCATCCTTTATCAATTCCAAAATCCTCTCAAAGAACCCCGGTGATTTTCTGCAACTGTTCACTATCTTCTTCAAGCTACTTCAATGGCAGACTCATCCTCAGTTCACGATACATCAATTCGTCAACATCTTCTCACCATCAAATCTCAACAGAATCTAATCATCGATCTTACGCCGTTCATCTATGAGCCATATATACTGTACGTGGTTGAGTGTCTCAAATACTCACCACTCGTCGAAGCACTAACTAAAGTTGAAGTGGTTCCCATGTCGTGCTTGTCTCTTGTCTACGCTTCTGCCTTCTATGACAGAATCAGTGAATGCATTCACTTTGAACTTCACAATGAGAAGACGTCCATCTCCAAGAATCGATTATGTTCCCTAATCAATCTTGCTCAAGATTCCTCTCTGGTCAATCCCGACTCCATTACTACTGGTCAATTATTTTCAATGTTCTATCAGATGGGGTATATTGAAACCCTAACCACCATTACGAAGTTCAAGAAGTCCTGCCTTCCTCCCCAATGGAATGGACTTTTTACGTTATTATTCAAGGGACTGTCTCAGCGAAGCGCCGGCTCCGATGGTGCAAGTAAATCCTTCATGACGGTACTATACGGGTTGCACCACAGCATTAACCTCAATTATGGGACCATCATATGGCAGCAGTTGGTTCAAAGCCTGGTTTCTTCATCTAGGAATTCTAAGATCTCCTGTGGGCATTTCTGGTCTATTATCACCCAATGGGCAATGGACCGCCTTCGTGTTCCAATAATGGCGGATTCCCTGCTCTCATCCATTGCTACCTTTCATATGACGAAGATCATTGTTACTGATCCATCGAAGTTTTCATTTATTGGCTCTATTCCTGAATCGATCCTCAGTCGTATTTCTACATCGAGTAATGTTCTACAAGAGTATAGGAAGCATCCATCAACTAGTCCACGAGAGCTTACGCAGGCAATGGTTCGGTCCATTGAGGAGGCTAACAAGCCAGCCAAGAGGGGCAAAAAGCCTGAAACACAGAGGGGAGAACAGGTCTCCAAACAAACCAAGGGGCAAACCCCCAAGAAGCAAAAGACTAATAAACCTGCCCCTTCTCAGGTTCAACCGAAAAAGAAAAAGAAGCTGGCTCAGAGACTTATTCTGCAATCTTCAAGCGATTCAGGATATGTCCCTCCTAAGCACAAAAATGCTCCTCCATCGGAATTTGAGAGCGAAAGCTCAGAAGAAGAGGCTTCGGGCCGAGGTGATACTGCACCTCGCTCTCCTACCCCATACATTCCAGTTCGCTCCAATCCCCTTTCACCTATCGCTATGACAATCCCAGTATTTACCTCTCAACCCTCCACTACAATTCCCATTCCCACTCCCATATTCACAGATACTACCACTACCACACAAACTTGCTCTGCTGTTCCTGATCCACCAGCAACTGAACCTCCAGTCACAACCGAACCTCCAGTCACAACCGAACCACAAGTTACAACCAAACCTCCACCTTCTTCCAAACCTATATCTCCTACGCAATCTGCTGAAACAACTCCTATACTGGGTGGTGAGGATTTGGAGTTTGATTCTACATACTTTAGTCCTTACAGAATGCAAAGCGATGATGATGAAGATGAGCCAGTTACCAAACGTCATTTAAAGGGCGTCAACGAAATGCTTGATAAGCTGCTTTCCTCCTCTTCCTCTACATCTGGTGCTTATTCTGAAGCTGCCTTGAAGGCTTTATTCTCTTCAGTTGTCACCGAACACAACACTGCCTTGTCCGATGCAGCCAAGGCAGTTGCAGCCTCCACTTCTCAATGTCAACAGGCATCCATTGCTATTGATGCTTCCACCAAGGAATGCAAGGAAGCGACCGCAAAATTCGATAAACTAGTCTCCGAAGCTCACATATTTTTAGATTCATTGCAGGGCGCTGCTGCCAAAAATGCTAAACTAGTCAACGCTTCAGTTGAGAACCTTCAAAAGTCCATTCAAGCTGAGCGCTCAAATCTTGAAGAGGCACGCCTAGCCATTCAACAAGCCAATGAGAAACTCCATGCTAATGTCAATGATCGCTTAACTCAACTGGAAGCGGAGTTAGCTGTGGAGAATAGAATTATGGATGAGCTTGACCGACGTACCTCCCAACTCAAATTTGAAACTTAGAAGTTGCATTCTACTAAGGTTGTCCTTAATTACCTCAAGTTAGAAAGGGAAGTTATCAGTAGTTCTGCTGGAGACATTCACTCAATCCTTCTTCATCTTGTTGAGGCTCATGATCCGGTGATCACTATCACAGTGACACATCATTTAGCGGAAAAACTCAGACCGGCGTTGGATGTTCTTAGCCGCATTGAAGGTGTTCCGGTTACCGGGGTCTAACCGAAACAAGGGGGAGAGAAAGTGTCTTCGCAACCTCCTCCTTCCGGATCAAAGCCATCAGCTGGACTGTCTGCTGGACCGAAGGTTAATGTAGCTTCGGTCAGCAACAAAGACAAAAAGAAGAAGAAAATCGGTGATGATGATACAGACAATGAAGATGATGTATATGCAGAAAATCTGCCAAATCCCTTCCAGAAAGTTAACTCTTCAGAAAAACAAACTGGAAGAAAACATCAAGAAGCAGCAAGCCGAGTTGGAAAAGAAGCGAAAGGAGACTGAGCTCCTTGAAAAGAAAAAGTCCTTATTTCCCATGTGGACAAAAGAATCGCTTCAGAGATGTGTAATTGACGAGCCAACTGTTCTCTGGCTCGAACCAATAATGTCCTTTGGTCTCGACAACTCCAAGGATGCACAGTTCGACATGCCAATCACCCGAAAGGCATTCATCTTCCAGTGCTTTAACTCGACTATTGATATTCCTTCTCCAGACCCGAAGGTAGATAGGGATCTTCTGGAGTTTTACTTGGAGTTTGCTTAACCCTAATACCAGACCTGGAGCTCAAAGAAGATAACCACAGTCAAGGTGATGAAGCCCTATTCAGCAGGGAAATTTATTAATGTCAAATTCAGGGTGACTCGAGGAACCGAAGGCTCAGTCTACCATTTTTCCCTTGCTGATCTACCAAATCTCAACCCCCATGACTGGATACTCCTAAACAACATTCTTCTGCTAAATCCTCAGGAGTATCAGCCAATAATCGATCATGTCAAGTGTAAGCTTGTTTGCTACATTCATGAGGTAGCAAAGATGGACCAGGAAATTGCCTCTGCCATACGTAAGCGACCAACAATCAAACCCATGGGCAAATCTAGCAATGTCAATACCATGATCCAGGGGAAGATAGATTCAACGTATCACACGGTCATGTTTCTCAGGGTCGAAGGTCAAAAATGTATGTTCACCCTTGTTGATAAACACCTCTTTTATACATCTTGTCTTGAGCATATCTTGGAGATTATACAGAGGTGTGACTAGAATAGTGCTCCTGATAAGAAGTTTTTTGTTGACATGATAAGGTGGTACATTCGATTCCGACAGACTCTTCTTTCCATTATTCCTAAACTGTTTAAAGTTGTAAAGACAATGAGGCCTGCTCAGAAGAAATAATCTCTTGCCTCATTTGACGCAAAGGGGGAGATTGCTGAGTCTATTGGGTTGCGTCATGGGCTCGGTCCATAGCACAGTTTGAATGTCGGTATTGGGTCTTTCTAGCTGTGCATAATTTTGTATTAGGGTTTAGTATATAAGTTGCATGCATGCAGACTTAGATTGCAGCGTTTTGAATATTTTTATTTCAGATCTATTGTAAACCCTAGCTCGCCTCTACAGCGGAAGTTCTTTATCGAGCTCTGCTGAGGCGTAACTCTGTTTGAATCATAAGCATGAGTTTGATTTTATTTTGTGTTCATACTCATATTATTTTTAAACTGTTTGATTACTTTTGTTGTACTTTTGAAAGATCTAATCGATCTAAGAGTTTATAACTCATCAGCTCCAATGGTTCTATTACCTTAGTATTGATAATAGAAGGATGGCTTTTCCTACTCTGCTTTCCCATTTCACATGCTGCACAAAGATGTTCTTTATCAAATTTTAGAACCGGAAGTCCTCGACCATGATCGCCCACAACCAGCTTGTTGATATCCTTGAAATTTAGATGAGAGAGTCTTCGATGCCATAACCAGCTTTCATCGGAGTGAGCTTTAGCGAGCAAGCAAATTGTTGGTTTCCCCCGCATGGGGTTTAGATTCAAAGGGTACATTTCCCCCTTTTGCTTGGACTTTAGCAGAACATTATTAGATCTCTTCTCGACAATCTCTGAACCTTCATCATCGAATGATACTTTCAATCCGGTGCCAACTACCAGCTGTGAAACGCTGATAAGATTATGTTGGAGCCCTTCAACCTAAGCCATTTTTCTTATAGATAACTCGCCATTAGTGATCATTCCATAGCCTTTGATATTACCAAATGAGTTGTTGCCATACTTAACAATGCCACCATCCTTAAGAGACCGAAACTCCCTTAATTCTTCCTTCCTCCCTGTCATGTGACGAGAGCAGCCACTATCAATGTACCATTATTCATCAAAATTCTCATCACAAATTACTTGCAAAAATTTTAAGCAGATTTAGGAACCCAAAGTTGCTTGGGTCCTCGTGAGCCTTTTACAGAACAAGTAAGAGAAATATCAACTAAGTAAGTACGTTTAATTAAAGTTGTTTCATCTTTCCTTTTTTTAGTTTAATTTTGGTTGGTTTAGATTCAGTGGGTTTGGGATTAGTGGTGTTGCCGTCAGCATCCTTTTGGATCTCTTTTGGACGTTTGTTATCTTCTTGAAAGAGCTTTCCTTTTCCCTTTACATCCTTTGACAAAGGAAAATTAGTAGTGTCATTGGAACTTCTGTGTGTCTGACTGAACTTGGATAGATGAGGACCAAAACCACTCTTTTGGTTGTTATCGGATGAGGGACCGAAAACGCTCTTTCGGTTGCTATTGGGTGGAGGACCAAAACCGCTCTTTCGGTTAATATGGGACGGAGGACCGAAGCTCTCTTTTCGGTTCCTGTTGGTCATTGGACCGAAACTTTCCTTTCGATTCCTGTCATTCCAAGGACCGAAACCACCCTTTCGATTCCTTTCAGTCGAAGGACCGAAATCACCCTTTCGGTTGATATTGTCATGAGGACCAAAGCTATTCATTCGGTTCCTTTTGGTCGAAGGACCGAAATAACCCTTTAAGTTGATATTGTCATGAGGACCGAAACTATTCTTTTGGTTCCTTTTGGGTGTGGGACTGAAATAACCCTTTCCGTTCCTTGATTCCTCTTGATATTTGTGCTTCTTTTTAATCCTTACATAGTGTGGATTTTGCGATCTCCAAAACTGTTTCCTTTCTGAGAGATTCTTCTTGTATCTCAAATTTCATTTGTGTTAATGATCAGCCACCTGTTTTGTATTCCTGTGGATGTTATCCTTTTTCCTTGAAGCAGGAGCATCGTCACTTTTTGTCGAGGATGTTTCGCTAGTGGTTTGCACATGTTTGCCTGTTGAAGTTTTGGTTCCACTTGTGCTCGGCACATCATATCTTGTTGGCTCATTAAGTGGTTCGGGCATGTATCTACCTTTCACTCTCCATGAAGTTTTCTGAGATAGACCCTTCGTCTCATCAACGTTGTCTATTGGGGCATACTAGAAAAATTCGTCACATCCGCCAACATTGTCTTCTTCTACCATAGCTGTTAACTCTGCAGTTTGTTGTGGAGTGACACATGGTACTGTGTAGACATGATTTTGAGTGGTTTGTACCTTTTGGTACACTACTGCTTTAGCTTTGAGAACTTTGGTTTTGTTAGTAGATGAGCGAGCAAACTCAACAGAGTTTTCAGAAATTAGGTGTTTGCGTGACTTAGGTTCGCTTTTGATAAATTCTGAACAGTCCATCACGTCCTCTACAGAGATTTCACTCAGATCATCATCCTCATTAAGTTCAGATGCATTTTCAACATCAATTTTATTTTTTGAACTTAATTTGGCATTCAACGAGTCAAATTTCTGTACAGTTTCGGTTCTTAATTTCAATATATCATTTTCGACTAATAGATTATTGAGCATGTCCTTATGGTCCTTGGAATTTATGTAAGATTCAATTTTGTCCATACCTATTTTATATGCTGGAGAAACCTCATCAGAAGATACAACACTTTTACAGTTGTAGGCTTCAGCATCGATTTCATCCTCCTTTAACTCAAGGAAGGGTAAAATCATGCGATGTATCTTCGTCCCTATTTCACAATCAAGATGCAACTAGTGATGTTAAAATAGAGTCGTTTAGCAATGAAACAAAATACATGTCGCTGTTTAAGAAGTTTGAGATTGTATCTTTGAAAATAAATTGATTCATCCTTAGATCTAATTAACTCCTTCTTTCTGCTCGATCCACATTCTCCTTTCCTCACTCTTTAATGAAATCCTGCTGATTTGATCAGTTAGGTTAGAATTTGTGACACGGGTTTGGGTGAGACTGCTACTTATAATTGAAAATTTAGATTTTAAGCTATTTAATTCCTTTTCATAGTTAGTAACAGGTATTTTTAGAGAGACTAGAATATTTTGTACCTTCTTGATCAACTCATCACATTCATTGATCTGTGCACTGATAGGTTTGGCAGCGAAACACCTATCCTCTCGCTCCCTTTCATCTTCAACTCCCCTATCGGTTTTGTATCCTCTCAGCTCAGACACGCCTTCGGTTACCACAAAGCACCTTCCTGTAGCACGTTCTTCTTTTGCAAGCATAGCCTTCCCATGAGTGGGCTTTCGGACTTCATCATCCTCGGAATCTGTGGACCAAACTTCCACACCACCAAATTCATCACAGTTGTCTGTACCCTACACAATTAAAGCATTCATTGTAGTATTGTTAGCGGCAGACTTTCTTTTCTTGATTTCCTCCAATCTTCTCAGGACGCTCGCTTCCTCATCTTCTTCATTTGTCTTCTCTTCCTTCTTTCTCAGCATGCAATCTTTTGCAAAATGATTCTTGCCTCCATAGTAATGGCAATCAAATCCTGAGTCTCCTACAACTTTCACTTCCTTCTTTGACTCTTCAGACTTTGACCCCATCTTCGGTTCCTCCTTGATCTTTTCGGTGTTGTATCTACCCTGCCAGTTTCGGTTCTTGTTGGTTGGGAATTTCTTCTTAATAAATTTTCTAGGGTTAGACACCATCAAGGCATATTAATCATCGGTTAGATCATAATTGGCAAGATCCAATTCCTCTTCTTTTTCAATTGAGATTTTTCCTTTAGAGATAAGAGCTAAAGAACCCAGACTGAAACCACTTTCATTTCCTTAGACAGAGCAATTTCATGAGATTTCTAAATACCCACTAGTTTTACCAAAGACTATGACTTGAACTGTTCAAAAGCTTTCACTGTAGACACAACAGCCATCCATTCGGATCTGAGACTGTTCATAAAAGTAACCTTTTGTTCGATAACCTTTCTTTCGATCCCATGTTTTATCATCTTGCTTAAAAGATGATTGAAATGATCAAAGGCTTGAACAAGTTTCTCTTCAGGCTTCTGCTTAAAGTCTCCAAATTCAGACAGCAAGAGAGTTTGAATTGAATGTTCCAAATCTTCATCAGCGGAATACAATTCTTTTAATCTATCCCATATCTTTTTAGCCATGGCACAAAAACTTACCAAACGGAACGTCTCTGACTGCAGCGCAAACCTAATCATCCTCAGAGATTTTATGTTGCATTGAAACTTTTCCTTCTCGTCTTGAGGAATATCCTTGACGTCGTTAACAAGTTGATTGTACTCCTTTTCAGTTTTAACAATCTTACAGGTACTAGAGTGCGCAAATGGGCCAATGGTGATCGCTTCCCAGATCAAGTATCCATTGTCCTCCGATCCAAGCACATAATCTTCGAAGTGATGCATCCAGACTTCATAGTCTTGTGTATACAAGATTGGTATCCTTGTCATCGAACCAATGCTGTTAGAGATGTTAATTGGATTGACTTGTGAATCTTCCATGGTCATTGTAATGACTTTTGATCGATAACCTTTAAAAGATCAGACTTGTAATATATTGTGACAACCCAAAATTTTCATTCGGTTAAACCCTAAAGGTCAATCACTTCATATTATAAGTCAATTTCATTTCTATTTGTTTTTAACAAATTTAAAGTTCATTTGACTATTATAATAATTATTCTTTAAACAAACGGGTGAAAGGATGTGTCGTCTCGACTCTTGAAATTTCAAAACCGCGAATACCACGTGGCTTAGAAGTTCACAGCCAAACTTTTATGTTTGGGCCTCAATGTGACAACTGCCAATTCTGGTCATTCTTGGACTCATGCATCTTTATAATAACCATTCATGCACAACATTCCATGACCTAGTAGTATAAATTAGGTCAAAAATCTTGCATAAACTAGGATCCAACTAAGGTCTAGGACTAATATACTTGATACTTACAATTCTAGTAAGTTGCTTAGCTACAATAGGAAATGCCAATACTATAATTAGAATAAAGCTTCAAGCTTTGTTATAATTGAAATAGGGTATAAAACTCTAAAAATAAATTAAAACATTCTAATTATACTTCAACATGTTGTTGAATATCAAACAATATTCCAAAAACCCTAAAGAGCTAAAAATCCAAAGTTATAAATTATAAAGCTTAAAAACTTTATAAAATTTGGCTATAAACTTCCTAATATCAAATTTTATTAATCAAATTATGGATTATACCAATGAACTAGAAATATAAATTACAAGTATTAATCATAAATTATTTGTTGAAAACAAGATTTTTAAATAAATCAAATTGCTTAATAAACATTTTATAAAAATGAATGTTTTTATATAAAATATAGGAGGGAAGTTTATAAAGTTTAAAATTTAGGAGAGAGGAGGCCAAAATGCATGCAAAAACCGGCCATCACCTCTCCCCATGCCCTCTCTCTTCCCCAAAACACAATCATTAAGCTTAAACCCTTACTCCACCTTTTCCCTCTTCACTCTCTCACTTCACTCTCTTCACACACTTCACTCTCTTCTTCCCTATCTCTAAACTCACGAAAATCCTCTCATTTCTCTGCAAAATTTAGAGATTGTGAAGCCCTTGAAGTGTTCTTACTTCTCTCAAGGTCAAAACCAAGGTAAACAACAACATCTTCTTCCATAGTTTCATGGTTAAACCTCTTTTTCTTCTTAGTCTTCTCTACTTTTCGGATTCTATGCCTTTCCATGGCTAGAAATCTTTATTCTCCCCTTGTGGTTTGTAGATTCTCACCATAACACAATGCATGTGTTAGAGATGGTGAAAATCCGGGATCAAACCCATGCAAGGAGTGGAAAAGATGCACATATGATCATGTGACATCAAAACCTAATATTTCATGTTCTTCTCCATTTCTTTTGTGTTCATGCATGAACAAAAGCATTTAAACCATTTCTAGTACATCTTGGATGCTCATTCATTCCATGCATGTGTTAGAAATCGGGCCTTACCAAAGACATGCATGATGTTCTTGTTGAAATACCCTAATAATGCACACAAGCAAACATGCAATCTGCTAGATTACTTTGTTCGACTTTGAACAGTCATAACTCAGTCATTTCTTAACGAAATCATGATATTCTTTTTGTATTGGTTAGTTCCACGAGTTAAATTTCAAACCCAACTGGTCTTACTGTAAAATATTAAATGTCCGATTTTTAGCAGATTTTACAAAAAGGTTGCGCATACAGCTCTTTTTCCGTGATCACTATTTTTATCTTGCTTAAACAATTCCCTTAAACCCAACCATAAATCTGAGGAAAAATACCTTAGAAACTTAACATATCTAGTGAATTATGGTTGAAATTTCGTGGCTTAAAACCTCACTGAATGGGCTACAAAAATTCATGAACTGCAGCCACATTTACACTTCATGCATTATTGCATGCAACTTTTCTTAAATTGTTTGGAATCATTACCCTCATTTCTCTTCTGAATACATTTTTTTACATTTTTCCTTTTGAAAGCCCTTGCATGCATGAGATAATCTGGAAAATTTCAAGAGCTTTTGTTATTTCTTTGATTTATTAGAATTATTGCTAAAACCAAGGGCATAAATCATATAAAAAACTTCCAGAGGTCAATAAATCCTAAATAAATTCATGGATGATCCTTATAGGGAATAATGACCTCTCACCAAATTTCAGCAATTTTTGTTACTGTTTCTTATGATTTCTAATTTTCTTTTATTTAGGACATGATAAATTACAAAACCACTTTATAGGATGTGAAAATTGTATCTAACAATTTTCGCATACCTTACCTGTGATGGGTGACCCAAGAAAATAATTTCAAGATTTTCCATCATGTTTTACTATTTTTCCCAATTTTTGGTAATTATAATGGTCTAAAAATGGGAGAAATAGTTCTGATTACCCAAAATTCATGAAAATTTACCAGGGTATAATATTATAGAGTAGGAGGTTACATAAAAATTTTGAATATTTTTCTCTACTTTAAACTATTTTTCTCTTATTTTCTAAAGTTAATTGCACTAAAATACACTTAAATATACATAAATACCCAAAACCAGTTTATACATTATGAAAACCACTTTTGATATTTTTCCCAGGATATTTATACTGTAAATGATGTTACAAAAATTTATGGTGATTTATTTTAACTGTTTAATATTATTTCTTTAATTAATGACTATTTAAAGGAATAAAGCAAGGAAAAATAGAAATACCCACTGAAAAATATCTTTTATATTTTTCCCAGCCTATTTATGTATAATAACAATTAAATAAAAAGTTTGGGTAATTTTGGAAACTTTTTTCTATTTATTTCAATTTTTATTGAAATAAATGCTCAAAAATCATAAAATATAATTAAACAGCTTGGAAATCCATTTTTATAATTTTCCCAGCTTAGTATTGTGTAATAACAGTTAAATAAAAAGTTTGAGAATTTTTATCCCTCGAATGCTATTTTCGTGAATTTATGTTGTAATAAGGACTTAAAAATTTGGAAAGTTTATATTCCAAGGTTCTAATTAATCGCCCGATAAATAGAATTTCATTACTTCAGAAAAAGTGTAACTAATTGATATAAAATCCAATACTAAAACATAAATTGGCATTTCCCTATATGTAGAGTTTAGTATATTAGCATTAGATATCGACATGGAAACTCACTAGTGCGTGTGTTTAATGTCGTAGGATCCCGGTAGTAAGACGTTGGTGCATCCCGAAGTACCGCTTGTGTCTACACAAAACATCGTGAGTATTCACGCACTCCCCTATTTTCGATTTTTATGTTTTGGGGTGGAAAAGCATGTCCAGAAAAACTACTGTTTTCATGTTGTATTTAAATTGAATTGTATCAAACATGATTGCTATTGTATTGCTATGTTTCTTTATGTATGTCTATGCAACACGGAACATGAGAACTTATCGTACTAAGGCCCTTCCCTTATCTCTAACCATTAACTCTTTGAGCCAATGGTCGTTATGGATAGCGCTATTAGGAATTGACAACTCCTCACTCGCCCGAATCGCTGGAGTGCATGATACCATATTCATCTATGGAACGATAAGCATAGATCTCGATAGGGCTTCAGTCATAGGTTTGGTTGAGACTCATTGTTTGCTCATAGACATACAAACTTGTTTCTCGTTATAGCAATAAACTTGTATTCATTAATAGCAATCAACTTGTTTATCATTGAAGCAATGTACTTGTATTTACGAAAAGCCTTATTGTACGCTCGATTTTTATAAACTTGTGACACTCACCAACTATTTTTATAGTTGACGCTCGTTTTACATGCTTTTTCAGGAACTAATTAGTAAGTGGATGTAAAGATTCATCATCATAGAGCATGATGCATCCTGTTGAAGCTATTATGAAGCTATATTTTGAACAATGTTATTTTGAAAAACTTGTATTTTGTTTCTTTTGAAGCTATGGGTTGTAAACTTTTAAATACTGCTATGGTGATGTATCTTTATCTTTTGCATTGAAACCGTTATCGCTGTCATACCTTGCGTTTCCGCTTTAGCGGGGTGTGACACTCAAATTACTCCAAAAGCTGTAAACTCATGCTTAAGCATGAGTTTACTCCCTAAAATACTCCAATTCTAACTTTCAACCTAAAGAGTAAACTCCAAACACTCTCAAGTATCATCCCGATTTTCTCCCGATTTCCCGAAAACGGAAGTACTTCTTGGCTTGATTTATTGTTAGAGCATAACAACTAGTGATAATACATCTTTTAATCCATCAATTTACATGTTTTGATTAGATTTCCAAAACACCAAGAACACACACTAGTGTTCTTGGACTTTTAGCTCATTTCAAGCTTCCATATAGTAAGTACCTCTATCCTAGAGTCTTAATAAGCTTGTTATACATCTTTACATCATTGAAATGACCCAAGAACACCAAGAACAAGGTGTTCACGGTTTTGGGAGGCTCCCAAAACCTTAAACATCAAGTAAGGTGCCTTATGGTGCCTTAAGGTGACTGAATCCATCACAATACCTTAGGGACTTGTCTAGATCCTTCCTTGAGGTGGTTAGCATACGAAAAGCACATGAATCCCTCATTTATATGTGTTTACGGTTTAGGAAGCTCCCAAAACCATAAACATCCCAAAGTGAGAAAAAGTGGCCCTTATTTCATTCCTATGCCTTAGTAACTAACATAGTTCCATTTAAGGACTTAAAAACATGAAAATACCACTTTCCATATAGACTTAAGGTAGTAAACCCAAAATGAAATGGCCTTGAGGCCGTAAACTCCTCAAATGAGTATGATGTTGCCCTAATCTCCTCCAAAGACCTAACCATCGAGTAGAAATGCTACAAAGGACTTGCAAAACCTCAAAACAACTTATGGTCAAAAAGTGAGGATTTTACGACCGTAAACTCATTAGGTCAAGGTCATGAAAACCGTAAACTCCAAAGGAGTTTAACCTTGAACCCCAAACACAATAGCAAGGTCCTTTAGCACTTAGGTGCAATCCTTATGACTTGTAGCACTTATATAAGGTGTTTTACATGCCTTAGGATGTCTTAACCTTGTTAATTAGTGGTTTAAAGTCTAATTGGATACATATATGTGTCATTATATGTTAACTAGGATCATTGGGTGTGAACAAGTCTTCACTTGTCACCTAGTTATCCTACATCATTCAGTTCATCCACAACCATCTACAGGTGAGTTCATACTCCTTAATCAATGTTTTAAATGATTTTAAATGCTTTAATGGGGGGGGGGGGGGGGATACAAGTAGAAAACAGCATGCTATAGAATCAATCACATGTGATTTATAACTGTGTTTTCATCCAACTGATTTCACATGCTTTAAAATGTGATGTATGAAATGGTTTTCTATCTTAAAAATACTTTGTTATCAAATGTATTACTTTTGAAATTTTTATTAAAATGACATCAAGTCATTGTTAATTATTGTTCAAAACTCTTCAATGTCTTACAAAACCATTTTCATCTTCTTGAACAAAACTATATCTATACACTTATGTTCTTATATATGTATTGATATCATAGCTTTCACCCTTCATTCAGTTTCCCACACTCTTGTGTAGCAAGGGTGTATAAACCTGCTTGGACAATCAATTACCTTCCAGTTAACTATTATAGGGATAGTTAGGAGATACAAAACATTATTCCTATTACAAGGAATTACACTAGAGTCAGTTCATTCATGAGTCTATACTATACATTACATGTTACATGAATACGTCTACATTGATATGTTTACATGAATACATTTACATATATACATTTATTTGTGTACACTTGCATGGATACTTGTACCTAGATTCACTATCATGAGTTACTAGTACATTACGTGTAAATTGTTCTGCCTATCCTAGTTCAAAAGGATAACTTGACGGGACTAACCATTCCGGAACCCACCCGTTAGCAACAGAGGTAATGAACATCTACGGATGCCTACGGTTAATACTTATATTAGGAGTACCTTTATGGGACTAACCATTCCTTAAACCTGCTGCTACCTACAGAGGAAAATGAACAATCTACGGATGTTCAAGGTTATACATTTCGGCAGTCGCGATGTCGTGTTTATCCTAATGCAAAAGGATAATACTTTTATGGTTATATTTTCCCTATTACTTTTATTTTGTGTTACATTCACATAAACGAGGAGGTAGACTATATATTGTCAATAGTAGTCATAAAGGGGAAAACCATCTTTGTTACAGCAAAATATACAGGTCTTCGTAGAAGACTACTTTCAAAAGACTTCTCTTATACTGATAGGAAATATGGGATTTTCTAGGGTTTTTCATACTTATATCAATTGTTTCATTCAAAGATTTACATGGCATTCATAACAGCTTTCCAAAACAAGACAATGACACTTAAATACTTAATAATTCACTAGCTTTATGCTGATACTCACTTTCAAAATAACTTGTATTCTCAGGTCACCAGTAGACAGGTACGATGGCCAGGTTTTGAGAAGACGGAGCACAGACAAGACTCGTCTTTTATTGTGATTTCATATTCTGGTGTCTTAGTACTTTTAAAGAACACACATGTATTAAATATTTACTTTTAATGCAATGGATGATGTTGTTTCTTGTTTACTACTTTGCATTGTTGTGATACTGTATATGACGTCCTCCACCCCTGAACGTTTCCGACGTTCTTCGTTTTGGGGTGTGACAGATTGGTATCAGAGCATTGTTTATAGTGAATATAGTATATCAACCCATAAAAGATATACTAACTATAAATACATTGGGATTAAAACACTCTGACTAAGAGTTTATACATTTAAATACTAAAATATTTAAGTAACTATACATGCCTGTATTCATACTAAAATCGGTGTCAAAAAGACAAGAACAAACGTATTATGATTGTTGAATATCACAAGTGAGCCTGGGGATATATGGTCAGTCTTGGGAGTGGCATAGCCTGATCAACTATGCTGGTCCAAGGAGTGATTAGAATATGCCCAAGAATGGTTGTGATGTGGCAGCAAGTTTAAAAACTTACCAACACAACCAAAAAGAAATACCATAGGGGTATTTGGTCTTACTGTAATTATCTTAGTTAGTTCGCCATGTTAGTTATTTCTTATATCCCTTTTCTCGCATAGATTTTAATGGTTGGATTTCATCACGGCAACCCGTACTTCCCAAACTAAGGCAACGCTGGATGGCTAGAGGAAGAACCGGAAGATGATCATCAAATCCCTTTGGACGATCACCATGCTGAGGGCTTTTCTGATAGTTCTGATTCGGAGCCTGAAGTCGACAACCTACCTCCAGCTACTCAAAACCCAATCCTGAACACCCGTCTCGCATTTCAAGGACCCACACCCCTGTGGGCCACAAACATGAATACATGGAGTCAGGAAAAGGGTCAACCTATCCCATACAATGGAGACAGAAGCTTCTACAACCTCACTGAAGGAGGTTCTGCTGACAGGATCCTACCCATCTTGGTTCGTAGGATTTCTCGGAACACAATACTAGGTCAATCAACTATCAATCGAGTCTTAGAGATTGACACCAACTCTAGCATTAATATTGTTCGCATTCGCCAACTAGAGTCTGCTCAGGAAAGGACTCTGGTCCGTAATGCAGCTCTGCAGAGAGAACTTGCTGAAACCCAAGCTGAAGTTAGCGAACTTCGTGCTCAACAAGCAAGAGCTGACAAGCATATAAGGGACATGGAACGCCTACTGTCGAGATCAAGAACTCATGCTAGCGGTTCTCGTCGCCAGTAGAATCTCATCGACTCATCATTTGGATATAACCTATTTTATGTAAGAACTTTGGTCTAATTTCCTATCTTTGTAAATCTTAGACCTGTTAGGTCTTGATCTAGTCATAGTTCTGTCAAAATTTTCTCATCTTGTTTGATGTAAGGCCTACTTCTAGGCCATTTTCCCGAACTTGTTACATCTGTAATTCCAGTATTATTGGCAGATATCTAATCATATGGAAATTATTATCCAAATGCTATCATCTTCATTCAATCATTCTATTCGTTGTGATGTTGGACTATGGAGGGTTAGTCCATGAGTCACTCTCATTATTCAATTATTCTTATCAATGTTGTCATGTTTTGTCACACCCCAAAACCATGAATGGCATAATCATTCTGGGGCGGAGGATGTCATGTACAGTATCACAACAATGAATAGTAGTAAACAAGCAACAACATCATCCATTGCATTAATAATATAATTTCATACATGTGTGTTCTGTCAAAGTTATAGACACCAAAAATATACATATCAAAATAAAAGATGAGTCTTGACCGAACTCCATCTTCTCAAAATCCTGACACCTGTACCTATCTAGTGGTGACTTGAGAATACAAGTTATTTTGAAAGCGAGTATCAGCTTAATGCTGGTGAGATCATAAGTATATTAATATTTGAGTTTGTATGAAAATGTTTGAAAGATGTTTCTGTAAGATGTTTTGTACAATGTTTTGTATAATGTTTGAACTCTCCTAGAAAACCCTATGTTTCCTACTAACTGTAGTGTTACACCCTGAAACCGAAGGCGGAAACGTCTCGGTGTGGAGGTGACTTCACGTGAATATCATAACCAATGTACATAGTAAGCAAAGTAAAACACAAAACATTACATTACACTACATAGATTTCATTACATCAGTTGAAAAGTAATGTAGTATAAGTTTCATAGATACATAGTTTAAACAAAAAAGACGTGACTTCCATTCGCTCCGTCTTCTGCAAAAGGACGCAGGGTACCTGTCAATGTAGAACCTGAGAATACAAGCATTTTAAAAATTAGCATAAAGCTGGTGAGTTCATAAGCGGTTTATTTTTATAAAATTGTACAATATTCCTTTTGATTTCTGAAAATGTTACGACCCAAGAAAATCCCATAGTTTCTTAAAAGTAAAGTTTAGTTATTCTGTTTTGTTACACTGCTCTAGTTACGAATTGTGATTACCCCAGGAAAATCCTATATTTTCCTAATGTGAAAGATGTGTACTGAAAACCTGATTAACCTTGTGAAGTGTTATCGAATCTGAAAGTAACGTACAAGTATCTACCATACTTAAAGTGTGTGTGTGCGAAGTTTCCTGAAAGTTTGATTACCTTTAAATGTACATTAGTTTTAAGACGTATATAAAACTAATAAATAAGTTTAAAGTTTTTATAATCTTGATTGCGAGTTCCATAACCATACTACAGAGTAGATTTGACTCGAGCCGGGGCCAATATTTTCTATGAATTTTGTCACCCTTGAACCTTTCGGTTCGGCTGTAGCTAGCAGCCAAGTGCGGGATAGTCAGTCCCATATACATCTATACACTCAAGTCACGTTCTCCACTTTACGGAGATTCTGGTTACGGGGGTGGTCCTCCACTTTCGTGCCTAGGAAGTGTTGCAAAGGACGTGTCTCCAATCTTTAAGATTCATGACTTTAAAACTGAAATTATCAATACGGATATCCTGTTCTAATGATACTTCACTCTCGTGTCTAGGGGGAGTACTAACTAGGACCTGACTAAGTTCCAATGATACATGTCCTTCACACTCGTGTCTAGGGGTGTTTTATTAAGGACTATCCTCCACTCGCGTATCTCTGTGGGGTGTTACCGAGGACAAAACGAGTTTCCTATTCAAAGTTTAAAGGTTATGTTTTAACTATTGTAATGAGGAAAATAATTTGTGAAAAATATAAAATACGACAATTTATAACGTTTTTCACAAATACTATGATAAGGAAATCTGCAAGTTCAAACGGGTATCTAATATGATTAACAGTGTTAAAAACATAATTAGTATGAAACACAAAACATATAAAATAAGTTTTGAGTACAAGTATTACTTGTACTTTGCTTGTATTCCCCCGCTAAAAACATTGAAAAACATTGAAAAGGGGTAGGGGTATGAACTCACCGGGCGAGAAATGTGTCAATGAGGATGCTAAACGTCGGATCAAGGCTTGAAAATGTGAGAGGTTCCTATGTAATGTTAAATGGTACACAATTGTATCTAATTAGATTTAAATCACTAACTAATTGAAGATATACACTTCTAGTCGCGAAAACACTTCATATTAAGTGTTTGGAGTGACCCGGGTGACGTTTATGGACATGAATGGCTTGGATATGGAGTTTACTCTTCAAGAGTAAACTCTAAGAAGTGTTCACGGCCCTAAACACCACATACCCATGAGTTTATGGCCGTAAACTAATTGTGGGGTGTTTTTATGTGCTAAATGGCCTTAAATCAAATGAGGTGTCTTGCTAGGTTTGGTTCTAGGGCATTATCAAGGAATTAATTCAACCATATGGACTAATTGATGAGTTTATGGTAGTAAACTAAGTGTTTACGACCGTAAACTCTCACCCACATCATTCTTAAGTGTTTTGAAGGTCAATGATTAATCACAATAGATTCTACTCAATTTTACAAGCCAAGGGGTGAGTTTAGGACATCAAACAACCCATTTATAGGATTTACGGCCCAGGAACCCATTCTTGGGGGTTTTACGGCCATGAACTCATTATGGAGTTTTTTTAATTAAGTTTAAGGTCCCTAACTTGTTTGTGGTTGCTTCTAGACTTTATTCCAGGGCTTATGAAGTGTGTAAGTTGCATTTTAACACCCAAAAAGGAGTTTACTCCCCATGTAATGGTGTTTATGGACCAAGCTTGTTCTTGGGCAGTAAACTCATGTTTACTCCTCAAATGTTGAGTTTAAGGTGTCCTAAGTCCAATGCAATAAGTCCTTAAGCCATATTTAAGCTCTAATGGTGATTTGGAAGGGTTTTGAGGCTCAAAAACACCACTTATATGTGTTCACGGCCCAAGAGTGTTCTAGGGCTGTAAACACATGTTTGAGGTCCTAATTCATGAATTGAACTCGAATTTGAAGGCTAAGTATGTTGTATAAGAAGCTAGGATGTTTACCTTGGTGTTTTGAAGCTTGAAATGGATGATTTTTGGACCTCAATCTTTGATTGAGGAGAGAGGTTAGAGAGAGAGTGAAAAGGCTCCAAATGAGTCTTAATTCACTTTAAATATGGTTAGAATTTGATACACGGTGGAATTCTACCCGATACGGATGTTAACCGAGGCTTTTGATCGCACCCGATTAAGTTGTCGTTACCCGATATGGTCGAAAATAAAATTTTTCTAATTACTAGTTTGGGGCGTTTTAACATGTTTCCAACATGTTTGGATACTTACAAGGTCAAATAAAAGTCTTAACTTAATTGACCTGATACAAAAATGAAATCGGAATAATTTGATTAAAATGAGTTTTACGGACGAAATGGGTTGCGGCGATGGAAAAACTTCGGGTTGTCACATGTAGCCTTCTACCAAGGCATCTCGTGTTCGTGTGTATGTCGCTTGTTAGAGTGTGTTTTTCCCAATTCTGACTATCATTAACCAAAAATATAGTTACTACATTACCGTGCATCGTGTGAATATTCACGAAGTAAATGTAATGGGAAAATATTATCGTATCGTAGTATTTGTAATAAGTGACTACCATGGTACTAACTACCTTAAAACAAAAGGTGTTCCAAGTAACATGTGATTGACCTGTATCCTGCTACCGACTCTAGTAAAACGACGATGTAAGACGTTGTAAGAAATGACATTTGGCACCCGTAGACTTGCAAGTCCTACTGTAGCGAGCAGCAAGGTGCAGGATAGTCAATCCAGTATAGATCTATACGCAAACTCATACGCTCTCCACTTAAGGAGATTCGGGATACAAGAGCGGTCATGGCAGGAAGTGCCATGACCCGCTCAATGGTTCACATAACTGCATGAATGTATATGTAATGAATGTGCTAATTGAAAGTGTAATCTTTCTCTGTCTAGCCTGTATGTACTGAAATGTTCTGCGTTTGCTAGCTGTAATGTATGTTCTCTCTATCTAGCATGTATGGTAATGTACTGTGTGTACTAGCTGTAATGTATGTTATGTTTTTATCTAGCATGTATAGTAATGTACTATGAGTACTACTCGAAACGACTCATGAATGAACTGACTCCTTGTATGTTTCATTGTTCTAGTAATAGTATTAGTGTCCTCCTGCGCTACCCCTATGGTAACTTACTAGTGATGTAATTGTTACGTATGAACATGGAAGTATACCCTTGATACCCAAGGGTACTGAATGAACTGGAAGGACCTTTATGACTATATATGTACACATGATATATAACTAATATTTAAATGACCTTCGGACGGATACCTGATATCCCACCAAACCACATCTCAAGCGCGAAAAGGAAATAGGGCGGGCAGGCCTTCCTAAGCCTTTTAAACATTGCTTATATAACTATACATACATAGACATGCAATTGATAATAAGTATAAAAGATTTTTAAGTACAAGTATTTGATATGTAAAACAGTTTGAACAGTAAGAAATCATTGGTTTTGTAGTTATTAATCACATGTGATTGATGTACTAACTATAAGTATTTAACTTATATTCCCCCATAAAGCATTTAAAAACATTTAAATCATTGGTTAAGGGGTATGAACTCACCTGTAGTGAGTGGTACGGATGTACTGAAGATGTAGGATTGCTAGGTGTCAAGTGAAGTCTTGAACCCATGCTATGATCCTAGTTAACATATAATCACACATATGTGTACCCAATTAGATTTAACTACTAATTGAAATTGTTTAGACCTCCTAGAACATGTTAAACACTTATAATAAGTGTTATTAGCCCTAAGGATTACATCTAAGTTGTTGTAGGACCCGGCTAGTGAGTTTAGGGTTCCAAAGGACCACATACATGAGTTTACTCTCCAATAAACCTCACACAAGGAGTTTACGGTTGTAAACCCTTGAGTTTACGGCCGTGAACTGCTAAGCTTAATGTCATTTGGTGTTTTGAAGTTCTAAATGATCCCTAGAAGCATTCCTACTTTGTGGATTAATTCTTGGAAGGGTTTAGGGCACTAATACACTCCTTTGAGGAGGTTACGGCCCCAAGGCCAATTCCTTTTGAGTTTACTGCCGTAAACTCATATGGAAAGGGGATGTTTTATGTTTTCAAGTCTCATACTCATCTAGGATAGGTTTTAGACAATTATCTAAGGCTAATGAAGGCCTTAGGCACACTTTGGTACCCCTTTTTGATGTTCACGACCTAAAGACCAAAACCATAAGAGATTAGGGCCATAATCTCTCTTTGGGATGGGCATTTGATGATTTAATGTCCCTAAATAACTAGGAGTAAATCAAGGATCACTACTAGAAAAACAGCCTTTCACGACGCGCAATCAATGACACGCGCTGATAGAGGACGGGCATTTGTGCGTGCCCTAAAAATTGATGTTAGTTTTCCAAAATATGAAGCATAGAGGGCACGCATTTTTGCGTGCCCTTAAATTAGTGTCTAATAAAAATAAAAATAAAAGCACGGAGGGCACCTTAAATAAAATGTGCGCCGTCTAACCATGTCGTTTTATAAATTTTAATGAAACGTGCGTTGCATCTCTCATGGGGGGAAATGAAATCCAAAAAATTAAAAACCCCGCTTTGTTTCCACCGGCTGAAAACCCTAGCTCGTCCCTGTTAAAAAACCCGCTTTCTTTCTTTCTTCTCTCTTGATTCCCAAACATCCACCTCTTCACTTCTCCACAATGTGCTCAAAGTAGCCGCTCAAGTACCCGATAGTGGTCCATGTGTCAAATACATCGGCGAAGGCGGTTCCGGCAATTTCGTCAAAATGGTCCACAACGGAATCGAGTATGGTGACATGTAGCTGATTTCCGAAGCATACGACATGTTGAATCCATTGGAAAACTCTAGAACGAGGAACTACACAAAGTGTTCTCGGAATGGAATCTGGGGGATTTTCAAAGCTTCTTGATTGAAATCACCGCAGACATCTTCGAAATCAAGGACGACAAGGGAGACGAATATCTAGTCGACAAAGTGTTGGATAAAACAGGCATGGAAGAGACCGGAAAATGGACCGTCCAACAAGCGGCGGATCTATCAATCGTTGCCCCTACAATCGCGGTGTCTCTGGATTCGTGATTCCTGAGCAGATTAAAAGAGGAACGTGTTGAAGCTGCTAAGTTCTTTAAATACGGTGGGTTCGGTGATATTTTGGGCACTCAAAATATGGATACACAATAAACTGGTTCTTTCACGCCCTCAACAAACATTCTATCGGGTTCGTAATTCCTTTCCAAATCTTGGGTGTTAATCTTTAAATCTCAATCTTTAATTCGAAATTACAAAATTGAAATTGTGCATATTCTTTTTATGCACGGACATAACTACTTCAAAATTGACCTAGATATACATCGATTCAGCTACATCTCACGGAAAGCACTTGATGCATTCCAGGGACGATTGGAACATGGGATTCTTGGCATTGGTTTAACGATTCAGGTAAATTGGGTTTCTGGTTTTTGAATATGGAATTGGATTTTGTGTTGTGATTCATAAACTGAATATATGTATTTGATTGGATTCTCAATTTTTAGGCATGACATCCTGAAGAACTACCCGAGCAAGTTTTAAGCTGTGTTAGGCTTAACAAGATCGACTTTTATGATCATGGTCAAATCCCAAAAATTTTAATACCAAATAGTGATTACTGCTACAGAAAAATGAGAATGGTTGTGGAGTATTTTGAATTGAGTAGAAAAGGTGCAGCCCTCATGGATATATTAGCAGAAATGCCAAAGTTCCCTGAACGTGAGGTATATTTAGTTTAGGGTTTTAATTGATCTATTGGTTTAATAGTTGACCACATCTTAGATAATTGATGTTGACTTTGATTATCTATTTGAAGTTCTCATTGATTAAGAAAGCAAAAGACACTAAAGTTGATACGGCAGAGCTAAGCAGATACTGCAGAGCTAAGTCCTCATTAATACTCCACAACATAATATGGTTAAAATCCCCACCGTTGACCATAATTCTGTGAATGTCTTGGAAAAGGACTATTATACCCTTTCTGTAGGTAGGAAGCTAATCATTTTGCAGATCTTATGTTATGGTGCCCTGGATTCTACAGAACTAAGGGCAGAAATAGACAATCGTGAAGAATTTGAAGTGGGACCAGATCCTGATGCAATTATTGCATTCACTGAACTGGTAAAAGACACACCTATAAAAAGACGAGGTCTCCCTCCTAAAACCCCTTTACCCAAAGATCAAGAACCTGTAAAAGATATTCCTATTCCTAGTATTTAAAACCAGAACCTCTACTCATTCCGCCAGGATCACGCATAACCTAGTAACACAAAACCAAAAAAGTTATCTTTTTATGATTTTCCCAAAATACCCTTTAAATAATTAACTAATTAATGATGTTAAATTCGGAAGCTAACCTTGCAGAAAGGGATATTACCACAGATGATGCTTAAGCATGCTGCTCGACTAGGTAAAACTTTTTTGAATCAATAGTGTTAGCAATCTTTTTTTTTTCATTTCTAATGCTAGATGTATGAGAAACAGAAGAGTTCACTGTTTTAGCAATTTGGGTATCTGAAATTCTTGAAGTTTGTTGTGATTTCAATCTAGATTCTTGTAATGAGGTCATCTGATTTATTTTTTCATGTTTTTCTTCTCTTCTATCTGTTCTTGAAGTATCTAAATGCACTTCTTGTTTTTCATTTCTGATGTTAGATTGCATATGTGAAACATAAGAGTTCTCAATTTTAGCAATTTGGGTATCTGAAATTCATGAAATTTGTTGTGATTTTACTCTAGATTCTTGTAATGAGGTCATCTGATTGATGGTTTCACTAGCACTGCATGTCCACTCGGAGCTAAAGGCATATTAAGTTCTGCATCCAGATCGCGTTCATTATCAGGTTAAATATATGAAGGTACCCCTTCACCTTCAGTTTCTTGACCCATGTCTGCCTCCAAAGCATCAAGTTCATAAAAATTTCCATGAAGTGAAGTTAACATTTAAAAAAAGAAAAATAATAATAATGAATTTGTGCTTACCACCCATGAGATCATCTTCATCAATATCATCTGGCACACTAAACGTCTACCAAGAGATTCTTGTATCTCACTGCTTATATCCATCATGTCCATCATTTCATCTTGCAAATTCTAAACATAAAAACAAGATTAAATGATCTGTAATTACAAAGTATCAAAAGAAAGATAGTCATAATATTTATACTAACATCAATGTCTTGTATCTTCACAGTTTTCATCATTCCTTTCAGCTCTTTTTTTGATCCCGTTTGTAGCAAATGCTTGATAATTGTGGCACATACTGTTTGCTGAGCATCTTTAATACCTTCTGAAGCGAATGCAACTTGATCTAGGTTGAATGTTTGATTGTACAACATGTCACGTTGTCCTTCATACCTGCTCAAGTATAACATACTTTCATTATCAACTCTACAGTAGATCTAAAAATTCGAGGAGGTTATCTTGCCTTCACTTCTCAGGTAGGTTTTTTAATTCATACCCATGTTCAAAATACAAAAATATGTGATCCTTTTTTATTAAACATTTAAAATGCTATAAAGTTTATATGTTATTGTGTTGAAGGACTCGCCTAGTGTACTTCATTTGAAAAAATTATCAGATGCTGTCTGTAGGTAAGAAAAATTCTTCATTTCCTTCTTTCTTATTATTCAGATTTTACAGTGTATGATTTTATGATTTGGATTGCACTGAAAAATATTAGATATGGAGATGCTCAAATCTCTGCCACTAGATTCACCTAAGCAATAGGAGTACATAACAGCCATCCAAAATGAGGATGGATAGAACTGGGGGTAATTCTAATTCATGCTCTTTAATTCTTGATTCTAAAATTTGATTTGTTCTAAAAATTATAAATTTACTTTTTTTTTCAATAAAAAGTTATAATCATGTGTTATGGGGAGTCCCTAAAGGAAGCTATTCAACTAACCCTAATGGTTCATTTCGTATAATAGAGCCTCACCTTATTGTTCATATTAACTCTTGTTTTCAATAAAAAATTAAATAAAACATGGTTCTGTAACTTTTGTTCATATTAACTTTTTTTTTAACTATGATTACAACATGGATGTACTATGTGGTCCTGATGGTGAACTTCTAGAGAAGTAAGGAATTTAGAGCGTCGCCTTATTGAGCACATTAGTAATGAGCCTCGTCTTATTTAGAAGCCTTATGCTACAATTATTTTACAAGATCAATGGCCATTTATGTAATTTTACCAGTGCCTAAATCTTGTATCAAAATGCATATTGTACAATTGACAGCATCCGGAAAATTTGAGGAATCTTTGGCATTGTTTAAGTTACTTGCACCAGAAGATTCAAACCTTCGAGCCTCAAAGTAGCAGTCAATTCATATCAGGTAATATTTATGGACCTGAGAAGTTTTTTGGATATGAGTGGTAAAGTTTACTTATCAAGAGCTTCATCTGGTATGTCAGATGACATGGACAATTCTTCACCTTCTCATACACCGAAGAGGTTATTTCAGATGCTGTTGGACACACCCATAAAAGCAATCAATCTAAAAGATCAAACAAGGTAACAATTTAACATTATTTAGAGTGAAGAGTATTAAAAGTTTTGATATATTTTTTTAATTTTCAGGGGAGAGTCAACATGCCCCTTGACTCAGGTGCTAGAGAGATGGCATCAATATTAGAGATATGGGATCTCTGGGAATCTTCAAAATGAAATGGTATGTTACTCTTTGATAATGTCAACATCATTCATCAATTATGTTGTGGGGTGAGTAGACTGCATATAATGATGTTCGAACTTTTATAAAGATTCCTGAATCATATTTGAAGTTTCTTTTGTTTACTCTTCATGAAGGAGGTTCTAGAAGCAATTCGTATAAGCTGTACAGGGTACCATACCAACAAGGCTTTTGCTGATTTTGTTAAGCAATTTGGTCTTCTAGTTCCCAAAGTTTTAAGATCAAAGTAAGTAAAATTGATTTAAATCCTAATGGATTTGTTTACTTATCACTTGTTAAGCAATTTGATCTATATATTTCTTGCATTTCAATCGTCGCCATCGATCCAAGTCGACCTCGATCTAGATTAAGGTCACCGTGGGTTGTTAGTTTTATAGGAATATATAACTCATTTTAGCAATGTATTACTTTTGTTTAACATTTTAATGATCATTTGTATGATATAATAATTTGTGCAATTTATTTTATTTTTTATATATGAGATTTTATTTTATATTATGAGACATTAAATGTGTCATGTAATTTGAAAATTAGTAAATTTACGTAAATCTATAAATAACTTTTTTTTTTTAAAATAAAAGTTACGATACGCAAATATGTGTGTCATCTTCATTTATCACATGACCTTTCTTGACAGCTGCTTACGCATTGCGTGTCATAAATGCGCGTCGTAAATGTGTCTCGTCTCTAGACGACGCGCAAAAGCGTGTCATCTCTCGTTATGACAGGGCCTTCCTTGACGCGCATTTGCGCGTCGTCTGAGCGTTTTACGACACGCAATGAGCGTCGTAAATGGTTGTTTTTCTAGTAGTGGATATTGTTCCAAGGCTTTAGGAGTGATTAAGGCACTCTTTGTCCCTTGAGTTTGGAGTTCACGTTCCAAGAACTTCTTGGGTTGTGAACACCTTACTCTTGGTGTTCATGGGTGATTTCTAGCCTTATAAGAACTAACATACAAGCCTAAGATAGTTACATATCACGGGGAAAGGACTAGGCATCATTTTACCCTTATAAAAGAGTTTACTCCCCAAGGCGTTCTTGGGTGGTAAACTCTCAACTCTTTCTATTTTGATATGAATTCTTTGTTATTAAGCACTTAACAAGCTATATAACACAACTAGAGAGAGGTACTCATGATTTGGGATGAAAAACCGAAGATCTATGAGAGAGAAAATGGCTTTTGTCTAGTTGAAAATGTAACTAATGAAATAAGTTGGTTAAGAATCATATATATAGTCCTAGGATTTTTGGCAGAAAATATTTTTATTCAAGAAGTGAACTCTAATATCATAGAGTTCTGAAATAACAGAGTTGCACAAAACCCTAGTGCATCCTCTCTCCTGATATCTCTTTAAGTGAAAATCCTGAATTACTCAAACTTATACTAAAAATTCTGAAAAATTATTGCAACTGTTCTAACTTCTATTTCAGTGATATTGTTTGTACAGAATAGAATTTCGGGTTGTCACATCTTTTTAAACGTATAGTTAAAAGATGCCGCCACGCAGGAATCCCAGGCGTAACCCAAATAACGAAACGCCGATACCACCGCCTCCTCCACCACCTCAACCTCCTCAACCACCTCCTCCTTTCGATGCCATTATGTTCCAGGCAACTTTCACAATAGCCGTAGCAGCTGTTGTGTCAGCCATCAATACTCCTGCCCGTAGTGGATCGGGAACAGGTGCACATCCCTCCAACCATGGCGAGAGCCATGGGCATCCTTGGGAATGCACCTACAAGGAATTCACGAATGCCAAACCCCGAAACTTCAATGGAACTGGTGGGGTTATGGTCTTAAGGCAATGGATTGAAAATACGGACGCAGTCTTTGAAATCTGCACCTGCCCGGAGGGAAACAAGGTCAATTTTGCTACTTGTACCTTCTATGACAGAGCACTAACATGGTGGAATGGCCATGTTAAGTCTCTGACTATAGTGGTGGCAAACTCCCTCAGCGGGGAAAACTTAAAAGCCATGCTGATGAGAGAGTACTGTCCTCGAGGGGAAATACAAAAACTCGAGAAGGAACTCTGGGGTCTACAAATGGTTGGATCCGACATATTAACCTACAAAAATAGGTTCTGTGATCTGGCAATACTATGCCCTGACATGGTTGCTCTGGAGAGAAAAAGGATAGAGAGATACATCTGGGGACTATCGCCCCAGATCCAAGCCTGTCACTTTTGATAGTGCCAAGGAGCTGGCACAATCTCTCATAGACCACGGGAAACACTGAAACCCAACAATCCCTACACCCCAGCCACAAAAGGAAAACAACAACAAGAAGGGGTGGAACAAGAGGAAAATAGGGGCTTCGCAAGAATCCTCCAAGAGACAAAAACTAGTGGCAATCAATGCTACCACGGTAACTCCCGTTGTCCCTGCGAACCCCTTACCAACAAAAACTTATGCTGGAACTCTTCCGAAGTGCAACAAATGCAACTTCCACCACCACGGACCTTGCAAGGACATGCAGTGCTCTAACTGCAACAGGAAGGGGGATACAGCCCGTTTCTGCAAGGTTCCAGCAGTGCTGACCGCCCAAGTTCCTAACACCGGTGTGGGCCAACCTTGCTATGGTTGTGGCGAGGTGGGCCACTACAAGAGGAACTGCCCAAAGGCGGGGATGGGTAGCGGAGTAGGAAGAGTTATGGCCATAGGCCACAAGGAAGCAATAGCTGATCCTACGATAGTTACTGGTATGTTTCTTCTCGATAACTCATATGCTTGCATACTTTTCAACAGTGGAGCGGAGAAGAGTTTTGTAAGCCATAAATTTGCACACCTAATTAAACAAAAACCTAGTGCCTTAGATAAATCATTCATTGTAAACATGGAAAACGGGAAAACGGAAAGTACTAACTGCATATACGTAGGTTGTACTCTAACTTTAGATGGCCATACGTTCAAGATAGACCTCATGCCGGTCCCAATTAAATGTTTCGACGTTATCATTGGAATAGATTGGTTGAGTCTTCTTCATGCCGATATCATGTGCTTTGAGAAAGCAGTTCATCTTAACCTTCCTAACAACGAAACCTTAATTATCTACGACGACAAACCGAGTACGAGTCTTCGCATCATTTTGTGCATCCAAGCCCAGAAATGCTTACGAAAGGAATATCAAGCATTCCTCACACACATCGTCGATACAAGTCAAGAAATGAAAGACATTCAGAACATCGCAGAAGTACGCGACTTTCCCAATATCTTTCCAGAAGAACTCCCAGGCTTACCACCACAATGCCAAGTCGAGTTCAGAATCGACTTAGTGCCAGGAGCTACTCCAGTAGCCAAATCACCTTATCGTTTGGCACCAGCAGAGATGCAGGAACTTTCCAGCCAACTTAACGAACTTCTCAAGAAGGGATTTATTAGGCCAAGCTTCTCACCCTGGGAGCATCAGTCTTATTCGTCAAGAAGAAAGATGGATCGTTTCGCATGTGCATCGACTACAGGGAACTCAACAATCTTAGCATTAATAATCATTATCCTTTGCCCCGTATTGACGATTTATTTTATCAACTTCAAGGAGCCAACTACTTCTCGAAGATAGATCTACGATTCGGATATCACCAACTACGAGTGCTAGAGGAAGATGTTCCCAAGACAACCTTCTGAACTCGTGATGGACACTACGAGTTTGTAGTGATGCCGTTCGGATTAAGTAACACGCCCACAGTATTCATGGATCTAATGAATAGGGTGTGTCGTCCTTACTTGGATCAGTCCATCATCATCTTCATTGATGACATACTTATCTACTCTCGAAGTAAAGAGGAACATGGTCAACATCTTCGTAGAGTCTTAGAAACATTGCGATCGGAGAAGTTCTATGCGAAGTTCTCTAAGTGCGAATTTTGGATACGATGAGTTGAATTCTTGGGCCACATTGTTAGCGAAGAAGGAATACACGTGGACCCTTCCAAAATCAAGGCCATTGAGAACTGGTCAGCACCGAAGACACCTACAAAAATTCGTCAATTTCTAGGTCTCGCTGGCTACTATCGCAGGTTCATTCAAAACTTCTCCCACATAGCAAAACCTCTTACAACACTGACCCAAAAAGGCATAACCTTTAACTGGGAAGAGAAACAGGAGAAAGCATTCCAAACGCTCAAGCGAGCCTTGTGCACCGCACCAATACTATCCCTCCCCGAAGGGATAGAAAACTCCGTAGTCTATTGCGATGCATCAAATCAAGGACTCGGATGTGTTCTGATGCAGCGAGGTAAAGTCATCGCTTATGCCTCAAGACAGCCGAAGACACATGACGTTAACTACACCACCCACGATCTTGAACTAGGAGCAGTTGTGTTTTCTCTGAAGATCTAGAGACACTACCTGTATGTTACAAAAAGCATGATCTTTACAGACCACAAAAGTCTTCAACACATTTTCGACCAGAAGGAGCTCAATATGAGAAAACGATGGTGGGTCGAGCTACTCAGTGATTACGAGTGTGAAATTTGTTATCATACGGGTAAAGCGAACGTAGTAGCTGACGCCCTAAGTCAGAAGGAATACTTTGGTCGTAGATTCAAATCTTTGACTCTAACTATCCATTCACACTTATCCACGCAAATTAAGGAGGCTCAGCTTGACGCTTTGAAACCTAAAAATGTGGCAGGTGAATCCCTGAGAGGGATGGATAAGAACTTGGAAGTCAAGGGTCGTGGAGCCTTATACCTCATGGATTGGATCTGGACACCGAAACACGATGGCTTCAGAGACTTGGTCATGACCGAGGCACACAACACTCGTTATTCCATCCACCCGGGTTTAGATAAGATGTATCTGGATCTTAAAAAGTTATACTGGTGGCCTAACATGAAAGTAGATATTGCTACCTTCGTAAGTAAATGCCTTACTTGCGCGAAGGTGAAGTTCGAATACCAGAAACCTTCTGGTCTTCTACAACAACCGGAGATACCAGAATGGAAGTGGGAGCGGATCACTATGGACTTCATAACCAAGTTGCCCAAGACAACGGGTGGACTTGATACCATATGGGTCATCATCGACAGATTGACCAAGTCTGCACACTTCCTGCCGATCAAAGAAACTGAGAAAATGGAGAAACTTACAAGAACATACATTAGGGAGATTGTACGACTGCACGGTGTTCCCATATCCATTATCTCATAAAGAGAGAGTAGATTCACTTCTCGGTTCTGGCAGTTGTTACAAAGTTCCCTAGGAACTAGGCTAGACATGAGTACAGTCTACCATCCACAAACCGACGGCCAAAGTGAGAGAACTATCCAAACCTTAGAAGATATGTTGCGAGCCTGTGTGAGTAACTTTGGGAAAGCTTGGGATACTCATTTACCCCTTTTCGAATTTTTCTACAACAACAGTTATCACACGAGCATAAAGGTAGCTCCTTTCGAAGCCCTCTATGGCCGAAAGTGCAGATCCCCTCTGTGCTGGGCTGAGGTGGGTGATACCCAGTTAGCTAAGGGATGAGTTCCCGAAATCAATCTCACGGGTCCGGAGAGATCATACGGGAAACAACACAGAAGATCGTTCAAATTTGTGAACGATTGAAAGTGTCACACCCCGAAAACCAAAGGCGGAAACATTTCTGGGGTTGACTCCACGTTGAGTATCAAATCCAATGTACATACTAAGTAAAGTAAAACAACCATTACATTACATAAAGAAAAGTTTTACAGTTGTTTCAAAAGTAAAGTTGTACAATTGTGATACATAGTATATATATATGGACAAAATGAAACAGGTCTTCCGAGTACTCCGTCTTCGGACAAAAAGGATCTTCGGGTACCTGTTCTAACGCTGACCTGAGAACACAAGTGGTTTGAAAATTAGCATAACGCTGGTGAGTTCATAAGTAGTTTTTGTTTGTGAAATGTTCAAGCTTCCTTTCTGTTTCTGAAATGTTACACACACCAAGAAAATCCCATATTTTCTTAAAAAGGTTTGTTATTGTTTGTCAACACGTAAAGTAAAGTTGTACACTGAAAACATGTTTTATCTAGTGTAAATGTATAATTACTTTATCTGGTTTGACATACTGTTCTGGTTATGTACCAATGTATTCCCAGGAAAGTCCCATACTTTCCTGATTGTGTGTTACCAAATGTGAAAGATGTAAAGTTATCCGGTTTGTTACCCTTTTCTGGTTATGAAAACGTTTTCCTAGGAAAGTCCCATACTTTCCTGAATGTTGGTTTCCAATGTGAAAGATGTATACCGAAACCTGGTTATCTTGTGAATTGTATACAGTTGTTCATTATTACTATAAGTAAATCTCTGCTATCCTAATTGTGAGGTCCATAACCATACGATGGACTAAACCTGTGGCAATAAGTAGTCCACATTCTTATGACTTTCGTCACCCTTGAACCATTTCGGTTCGGCTATAGCTAGCAGCCAAGTGTAGGGTAGTCAGCCCCGTATAGATCTATACACTCAAGTCACGCTCTCTAAATCCCATAGATTCTGGGTACAGGTGTAGTCCTCCACTCGTGTATCTCTGTGGAGTGTTCACCGAGGACGTGTCTCCAATCATACATGATTAACAAATTTGCTAGTAATTATATGATAGTCCTCAACTCGTGTATTTATGTGGAGCGTTACCGAGGACAAAACAGTGTACAGGTTTTATGTTCAAATGTTCTAATGCCATGCTTTTAATTGATAAAATTTGTAAAACCATTTGTGAAATATATGTAAAACATAACAATTTCAAAATCCATTTCACAAATATATGTTTCCGTGATCTGCATGTTCAAACGGTTATCAGTTGTAGTAATCAGTCTTAAAAGCATATAAAATCTGAAACACACACATAAAAACATGTTTTGAGTACAAGTAATCCCTTATACTTTGCTTGTGTTCCCCCCCCCCCCCTGAAAACAGTGAAAATACTGAAAAAGGGTAGGGGTATGAACTCACCAAACTCGGAAATGCGACGGTTTCGGACACTAGATGTTGGTTCGGGGCTTGATTACTCGCGATGTCCCTATGTAAGATGTAATAATGTCCATATATATCTAATTAGATTTACAATCACTAATTATATGGAACATTACACTCTAACGAGGTTAAACACCTCAAAACGAGCGTTTGGAGTGACCCGGGTGACATCTATGGACGTGTAATGGTACTAGGGACTTCGAATTTGAGTTTACTCCCCAAGAGTAAACATTTCAGGGAGTTTACAACCACAAAACACATACATACATGAGTTTACGGCTGTAAACTCATGTTGGTGTGATTTTTGAGTGTTTAATGGCTTGAATGGACATGGGGATTGTTGGAATGGACCTCTAAAATGCCTTGGAATGGATTAAATGGACTTATACCTTTTTTAAGGGAGTTCACAGCTGTAAACATGGAGTTTACGGCCGTAAACTCACCCATGGTCAACAATAATTAATTTGAGGTATAAGGAACAATCACATGTGATTCTAGTTAATTTTCCAAGCCTTGTTATGAATTTAGGGCACCATTTAACACACTTATAGGAGTTTACGGCCTTGGAGCATGTTCTATGTCCGTAAACTCTTGTTTGTGGTGTTTTGTTATGTTTAAGGCCCCCAAACTATTTTTAGATGCTTCTAGGATTTACCACAAGTCTATTGGTTATGTTACAAGGCATTCTAACATGTTAAAAGGTGTTTACTCCCCATGTTTGAGGTGTTTACGGCCCAAGCACATGTATTGGCCGTAAACTTTCTTTTGTCCCTCAAAATTCAAGTTTAAGGTGTTCCAAGTCCGGGTTCGTAAGCCTCAAAGTCGTATCTAAGTCCCAATAATGATTTGGAAGGGTTTAATGGCTCAAAACCCCATTTTTGTGTGTTTACAGCCCAAGCTTACTCCTTGGCCGTAAACACATGTTCCAGCTCCTATTTCACATTTAAACACGGATTTGAAGGCCTAAGAGGTTGAATAACAAGCTAGGAAGGCTACCTCTATTATTTGGAGCCTTAAATCTTTGATTTTGGGCCTTAATCTAGAGTGAGGAGAGAGGTTAGAGAGAGAGTAGTGAGATGAAGCCAAAAGCTTCAAATGAAGGCTTAGAACACTTTATATAGTGTCTAAGTTTTCGACACGGTGGAATTCTACCCGATACCAGCGTTAGGCGACGCTTCTAGTCGTACCCGATTAACTTGCCGTAACCCGATATGGTCGATTTTAGAAATGTTCCGATTACTAGAATGGGGTGTTACAATAATTCCTAAATATATTAGGACACCCATGAAGTCATTTTAGATCGATACAAATTAATGACTTAATTAAACGGCGAAATCGGAATCGGATTTTAAAACGACGATTGGTTGCTTGAATTGAACTACGAAAAGAGTTACAAGAAGTGGTATGGAATTTCGGGTTGTTACATTATCCCCCCATTAGAGGGAAGTTCGTCCCGAAATTCGAAGTTAAAACACGAGACAAGATACAAATCATGGATCTGGAAAGAGTTGTGCATACTTCTGTTTCATTGAGTCTTCCCACTCCCAAGTGAATTCCAGTCCCCGCTTGGCATTGCAGCGAACCTTCACTAATGGGATGCGACTTTGCTTTGTACGTTTGACTTCTCGATCCATGATTTCGGTCGGTTCCTCCACAAAGTTGAGGTTTTCATTCATCTCGATCTCGTCTATGGGAATCACTAGGGTTTCATCGGATAGGCACTTTTTGAGATTTGAGACATGGAAAACAGGATGAATGTTATTGAGTTCGTGAGGTAAACGAAGTTTATAGGCAACCGGACCAATCCTGGAGAGGATCTCGAAGGGTCCAATGTATCTAGGGTTAAGTTTTCCACATTTACCAAAATGTACAATGCCTCTCCAGGGCGAGACTTTCAATAGGACACGGTCTCCAACCTGGAATTCTAGAGGTTTCCGACGGTTATCAGCGTAACTCTTTTGGCGATCTCGTGAAGCTTTCAATCGGTCTAGGATTTGGATGATCTTTTCGGTGGTTTCGCGGATGATTTCAGGACCAGTGAGAGCACTGTCGGGGACTCGACTCTTGGCTAACTGTGTATCCCCCACCTCGGCCCAGCACAGAGGGGATCTGCACTTACGACCGTATAAGGCTTCAAATGGAGCAACCCTGATGCTGGTGTTGTAACTGTTGTTGTATGAAAATTCAATCAAAGATAGATGTGTGTCCCACGACTTTCCAAAGTCAGTGACACATGCCCTAAGCATGTCCTCGAGGGTTTGGATTGTTCTCTCACTCTTTCCATCGGTCTGAGGACGATACGCCGTGCTCATATCTAGTTTGGTTCCAAGGGCTTTCTGAAGGGATTGCAAGAATTTGGAGGTAAACCTGCTATCTCGATCAGAGATAATGGATGCAGGTACACCGTGCAATCGAACAACCTCCTGGATGTAGATTCGCGCGAGTCTCTCCATCTTGTATGATTCTTTGATCGGAATGAAGTGAGCGGATTTTGTCAAACGATCGACAATTACCCAAATGGTATCATACCCACTATGACACTTGGGTAGTTTGGTGATGAAATCCATGGTAATCATCTCCCATTTCCATTCGGGTATCTCGGGCTGTTGGAGCAGACCCAAGGGTTTCTGGTGCTCAACTTTGACTTTGGCGCAAGTCAAACACTTGCCCACAAATGTAGCTATCTCAACCTTCATGTTTGGCCACCAATATTGTTTCTTGACATCCAGGTACATCTTGTCAGAACCCGGGTGAACAGAGTATTTGGTTTTGTGTGCCTCCTCCATGACAATTTCCCTGAATCCTCTGGACTTTGGAATCCAGATCCGATCCATGAAACAATAGACTCCGTCACCTCTGATCTCAAGTTTCTTTCCCATTCCTCTCAAGGTTTCGATCAACACGTTCTCGGGTTTGAGGGCTTCTAATTGGGCTTCTTGGATTTGCATGGGTAAGTTGAAATGGATAGTCATCGTCTGGTTCTTCACTTTGTGGCCTGCACTCTCGTTTCGGCTAAGGGCATCTGCTACCATATTGGCCTTGCCGGGATGGTAACGGATCTCAGACTCATAATCACTGAGTAGTTCTACCCATCACCATTGCCTCATGTTCAAGTCTTTCTAATCAAAGATGTGCTGCAGGCTCTTCTGATTAGTGAAGATCGTGCACTTGGTTCCGTAGAGATAATGTCTCCAAATCTTCAATGCAAAGACTACGGCTCCTAGTTGCAAGTAATGTGTGGTATAGTTGACCTCGTGTGCTTTCAGCTGTCTTAATTCATAAGTAATCACTTTCCTCTTTGCATAAGCACACAACCTAAACCTTGATTAGACGCATCGCAGTAGACAACGAAGTCCTCTGTTCCTTCGGGTAGGGACAGAACAGGTGCGCTGCATAAGGCTCTCTTCAACGTTTGGAATGCAGTTTTTTGTTTATCACTCCAACAAAAGGGTACGCCTTTCTGTGTTAGAGTGGTTAAGGGTTTGGCGATTTTGGAAAAATTCTGGATGAATCTCCGATAATAGCCAAAGAGACCCAAGAATTGATGGATTTCTGTGGGCGTCTTCGGCGCCGACCAATTCTCTATCGCTTTAATCTTGGAAGGATCCACGTGAATGCCCTCCTCGCTTAACACATGACCGAGGAAAGTTACCTTCCGTATCCAGAATTCACACTTGGAGAATTTCGCGTATAGCTTCTCAGATCTAAGGGTCCCCAACACTAACCTCAAGTGTTGTTTGTGGTCTTCTTCGCTTCGGGAGTAGACAAGGATGTCGTCAATGAACACCACGACAAACTTTTCTAAGATGGGACAGCATACCCGGTTCATCAGGTCCATGAACACCGCCGGTGCATTGGTTGGACTGAAGAGCATCACTACGAACTCGTAGTGTCCATACCGAGTCCTGAAAGCTGTTTTGGAAACATCACTCTCTTAAACTCGTAACTGATCGTACCCTGATCGAAGGTCTATCTTTGAAAAGTAATTGGCTCCCTAGAGTTGATCAAAGAGGTCATCTATTCGCGGAAGAGGATATCGGTTCTTAACGGTCAACTTGTTCAGCTCACGGTAGTCGATACACATCCGAAAGGATCCATCTTTCTTCTTGACAAACAATACTGGAGCTCCCCAGGGTGAGGAACTCGGTCTAATGAATCCTTTACTGACCAACTCATTGAGTTAACTGGATAACTCCTGCATTTCTACTAGAGCTAAGCGATACGGAGACTTCTCTACAGGAGTAGCTCCAGGAATTAGGTCAATACGGAACTCGACCTGACGCTCGGGAGGAATTCCTGGAAGCTCTTTGGGAAATACATCAGGAAAGTTACAGACTTCGGGGATGCTTGCGAGGTCTTTAACTTCCTATTTCTCATTGATCACATGGGCTAAGAATGCAATGCACTCCTTTTGTAGGAGCTTTCGAGCTTTGATTCAGGAAATGATACGAAGATTGGAACTGGGTATATCGCCATAAATTACGAGAGCCTGTCCTGAAGGAAGGTTGAGACAAATGACTTTTTCATAACAAAGGATATCAGCATGATTGGGACTCAACCAATATATGCCAATGATAACATCAAAGCTCTTAATGGAAACTGGCATGAGATCTATAGGAAATGAGTGGTCATTCAGGGTAAGGGTACATCCTATGAATACATCGCTAGCGCTTTCTTTATCACCGTTAGCCATCTCGACGGTAAATGTTTCAGTTAAAGGTTGGGGATTACGTTTTAGGTTATGTTTGAATGAATGACTAACAAAGCTTCTTTCAGCACCTGAATCGAAAATAATACTAGCATATGAGTTGTCGAGAAGGAATGTACCCAAAACAACAGTGGGATCCGCGACTGCTTCCTCCTGTCCCATGGTTAGAACCCTTCCGGTGTTATCAGCTGTTGACTTCTTGGGGTAGTTCCTTTTAAAGTGCCCAACCTCTCCACAGTTGTAGCAAGCTTGACGAATGCCTGCTCCAGATGATTGGTTGGCCGAGTGGGCCGGAGTTTTGCAGAATCGAACTATGTGTCCCTTCTTACCACAGTTGGTACAAGATAGTTCTCGGTAGGGGCTAGGATTGTGATGGTATTTGCACTTGTCACACAGAGGAAGATTACCAGCATGTCTACTGGTAGGAGTTGGAGCTGTGGATCCCATAACAGAAGCAACAGCAACGAGGGTAGTAGCAGCATGGACCACTACCGTCTGCTGTTTCTTGGAAGATTCTTAGGAAGATTGACCGTTCTTCTTCTTCCATAACTTTCTCTTTTCACCACTCCATTGAGTCGGCTCAGGAGTGGTAGTGTTTTCCTCAACATTATCGTTGTGATCAATCAGGGTATCCGAACGAGCAACCAAGACATGACTCTTTGTCGGTTGGGATAACCCTCAAATCAACCTTTCGATCTTTTTGCTTTCAGGAGTGACTAATCCCGGGTAGAGAAGTGCGAGATCAACGATTCGGGAAGTGTATGCAGCAATGTCAGAACCTTTCATCTTTAGGTTCCAGAGCTCGTGCTCTAGTTTCGGCATTTCACCACGGGGATAGTATTCGGCTATTAGAAGTTCTTTCATGGCTTCCCAGCCCATGGTGTTGGCTACGGGTAGGGTCATAGATTTGACTCGGTTATTCCACCAAGTCAAGGCTTTATCAATGAAGGTACAGGCTGCGAACTTGACCTTATCAGATTCCGCACGGGCACATATTTTGAAGATGGATTCGATTTTCTCGAACCATCGGGATAAGGAAATGACACCTCCGACGCCATTGAAGGATGTTGGTTTCACGTTCATGAAATCCTTATAGGAACCCTCCTTTCGGTGTCCCTGATTATCCTTTGGATTTTGGGGCTGGGGACCACTTCCTGAACCACCACGGTTCATTTGTGACATGGTTGCCACCATTGCAACAGTCAGAACTGTCTGGAGCGATGCAAGATCAAATTAACGAGGAGGTGGTGACGGAGAAGGATTGTTGTTGTTCTTTGAGTTGGGTCTCTTTCTGGGAGGCATCTCGATCTAATAAGATCAAGAAAGAGAGAGGATGGTAAGTCCTCTACATTGAATCGATAGATATGGCAGTTATATGTTCCGAATGAGCGATAAAGCAAGAAAGAGTTATCAAAACAGATAATTTATCGCTAAGAATGATCATAGAACACCTCTCGAATGAGGATTTCTACAGAGGATTGGGTCGAAAAATACTCCCATAGTATTTCATGATTTGCTTACGACAATGGTTCGATGTTTGTTGTATTGGGGTAAGTTTTAGGCATGCTGCACACCACAGTCACTCCCAAGCACATGCTGGATGTGTCTCGAATGAATATAGTTGGCCAGTATATATTGACCCGAGACACGACTACATAACTACCCAGTTTTAACCGCAGTACACAACACCCAATTACTTATGTTCTGTTCTACTTGTAGTTACGGATCACGACAGTTCGGTATACTTGTCTACTTTTGAAAATACTTGTAGTTTAAAGATACTTTTAATTCAGAGCACTTAGGCCCTTTAGTGTTTATAGTTTTATACCATGTAAGGTTTGGTATACTTCATTCACTATAAACAAGGGCTCTGATACCAATCTGTCACACCCCGAAAACCAAAGGCAGAAACATTTCCGGGGTTGACTCCACGTTGAGTATCAAATCCAATGTACATAGTAAGTAAAGTAAAACAACCATTACATTACATAAAGAAAAGTTTTACAGTTGTTTCAAAAGTAAAGTTGTACAGTTGTGATGCATAGTATATATATATATATATATATATATATATATGTGTGTGTGTGTGTGTGTGTGTGTATATATGTATATATATATATATATATATATATATATATATATATATATATATATATATATATGTATGTATGTATATATATATATATATACATACATATATATATGGACAAAATGAAACGGGTCTTCCGAGTACTCCATCTTCGGACGAAAAGGATCTTCGGGTACTTGTTCTAACGCTAACCTGAGCACACAAGCGGTTTGAAAATCAGCATAACGCTGGTGAGTTCATAAGTAGTTTTTGTTTGTGAAATGTTCAACTTTACTTTTTGTTTCTGAAATGTTACCCACACCAAGAAAATCCCATAGTTTCTTAAAAAGGTTTGTTATTGTTTGTCAACACGTAAAGTAAAGTTGTACACTGAAAACATGTTTTATCTAGTGTAAATGTACAGTTAGTTTATCTGGTTTGACATACTGTTCTGGTTATGTACCAATGTATTCCCACGAAAGTCCCATACTTTCCTGATTGTGTGTTACCAAATGTGAAAGATGTAAAGTTATTCGGTTTGTTACCCTTTTCTGGTTATGAAAACGTTTTCCCAGGAAAGTCCCATACTTTCCTGAATGTTGGTTTCCAATGTGAAAGATGTATACCGAAACCTGGTTATCTTGTGAATTGTATAAAGTTGTTCATTATTACTATAAGTAAATCTCTGCTATCCTAATTGCGAGGTCCATAACCATATGATGGACTAAACCTGTGGCAATAAGTAGTCCACATTCTTATGACTTTCGTCACCCTTGAACCATTTCGGTTCGGCTGTAGCTAGTAGCCAAGTGTGGGGTAGTCAGCCCGTATAGATCTATACACTCAAGTCACGCTCTCTAAATCCCATAGATTCTGGGTACAGGTGCAGTCCTCGACTCGTGTATCTCTGTGGAGTGTTCACCGAGGACGTGTCTCCAATCATACATGATTAACAAATTTGCTAGTAATTATATGATTGTCCTCCACTCGTGTATTTATGTAGAGTGTTACCGAGGACAAAACAGTGTACAGGTTTTATGTTCAAATGTTCTAATGTCATGCTTTTAACTGATAAAATTTGTAAAACCATTTGTGAAATATATGTAAAACATAACAATTTAAAATCCATTTCACAAATATATGTTTACGTGATCTGCATGTTCAAACGGTTATCAGTTGTAGTAATCAGTGTTAAAAGCATATAAAATGTGAAACACACACATGAAAACATGTTTTGAGTACAAGTAATCCCTTATACTTTGCTTGTGTTCCCCCCTGAAAACAGTGAAAATAGTGAAAAAGGGTAGGGGTATGAACTCACCAGACTCGAAAATGCGACGGTTTCGGACACTAGACGTTGGTTCGGGGCTTGATTACTTGCGATGTCCCTATGTAAAATGTAATAATGTCCATATACATCTAATTAGATTTACAATCACTAATTTTATGGAACATTACACTCCAACGAGGTTAAACAACTCAAAACGAACGTTTGGAGTGACCCGGGTGACATCTACGGATGTGTAATGGTACTGGGGACTGGGAATTTGAGATTATTCCACAAGAGTAAACATTTAAGGGAGTTTACAACTACAAAACACATACATACATGAGTTAACGACCGTAAACTCATGTTGGTGTGATTTTTGAGTGTTTAATGGCTTGAATGGACATGGGGATTGCTGGAATGGACCTCTAAAATGCCTTGGAATGGATTAAATGGACTTATACCATTTTTAAGGGAGTTCACAGCTGTAAACTTGGATTTTACGGCCGTAAACTCACACATGGTCAACAATAATTAATTTGAGGTATAAGGAACAATCACATGTGATTCTAGTTAATTTTCCAAGCCTTGTTATGAATTTAGGGCACCATTTAACACACTTATAGGAGTTTATGGCCTTGGAGCATGTTCTATGGCCATAAACTCTTTTTTGCGGTGTTTTGTTATATTTAAGGCCCCCAAACTATTTTTAGATGGTTCTAGGATTTACTACAAGTCTATTGGTTAAGTTACAAGGCATTCTAACATGTTAAAAGGTGTTTACTCCCCATGTTTGAGGTGTTTACGGCCCAAGCACATGCCTTGGCCGTAAACTCTCTTTTGTCCGTCAAAATTTAAGTTTAAGGTGTTCCAAGTCCGGGTTTGTAAGCCTCAAAGTCGTATCTAAGTCCCAACAATGATTTGGAAGGGTTTAATGGCTCAAAACCCCATTTTTGTGTGTTTACGGCCCAAGCTTACTCCTTGGCCATAAACACATGTTCCAGGTCCTATTTCACATTTAAACACGGATTTTAAGGCCTATGAGGTTGAATAACAAGCTAGGAAGGTTACCTCTATGATTTGGAGCCTTAAATCTTTGATTTTGGACCTTAATCTAGAGTGAGGAGAGAGGTTAGAGAGAGAGTAGTGAGATTAAGCCAAAAGCTTCAAATAAAGGCTTAGAACACTTTATATACTGTCTAAGTTTTCGACACAGTGGAATGCTACCCGATACCGGCGTTAGGCGAGGCTTTTGGTCGTACCCGATGAAGTTGTCGTAACCCGATATGGTCGAATTTAGAAATGTTCCGATTACTAGAATGGGGTGTTAGAATAATTTCTAAATATATTAGGACACCCATTAAGTCACTTTAGATCGATACAAATTAATGACTTAATTAAACGGCGAAATCGGAATCGGATTTTTAAACGACGATTGGTTGCTTGAATTGAACTACAAAAATAGTCACAAGAAGTGGTATGGAATTTTGGGTTGTTACATTATCCCCCCGTTAGAGGGAATTTCATCCCGAAATTCAAAGTTAAAACACGAGACAAGATACAAATCATGGATGTGGAAAGAGTTGTGGATACTTCTGTTTCATTGAGTCTTCCCACTCCCAAGTGAATTCCGGTCCCCGCTTGGCATTCCAGCAAACCTTCACTAACGGGATGCGACTTTGCTTTGTATGTTTGACTTCTCGATCCATGATTTCGTTCGGTTCCTCCACAAAGTTGAGGTTTTCATTGATCTCGATCTCTTTTATGGGAATTGTTAAGTTTAAAAACAAACTTGAAGATCGATTAGATCTATGAAACAGGTAGAGAAATAACCAGATAAACAATAAGAATAAGCAAATGGATCAAAAGTGTGGAATGATTAATAAACAATCCTCAGAAGAGCTCGATAAAGAACATCAATTGTAGAGGATTTTAGGGTTTACAATAATCAATGTGAATGACGAGCACACCTCCATACGCATACTTGCATGCATATAGTTATATTAAAACCCTAATAGTTTATCTAAGAAAAAGGAGGCTAATCTAGATAAAAATGGATTGACAAGCCCAATCCGGTTGTAAAACAAAAGGGCCCAAGACGCAACACATTAATCTTCAACAATCTCCCCCTTTGCGTCTTTGGCACAGAGGCTTCATTCCCTTTTAACAGCAGATGGTTTCTTCACCGTCTCAAAAATCCTCGGTATAATGGCCAGAATGTGATGCCTGAAAGTGATATACCACCGAAGCATATCTATGAAATTCTTCTTGTCTGCTGTAGAGTTCTGCTTGCATCGGTGAATGATGTTTATGATATGCTCCAGGCAATCTGTTGAAAACAGATGCTTGTCTACCAAAGCAAACAGAAACTTGTGCTTATCGCCTCTTGTGAACATGACTGTCATATTTGAAGAGTCAATTTGCCCTAACTTCATTTTGTGCACATCTCCTGTCTTGGAAGTAGGCTTGACGGTCGGTTTCGTGTTCATTATTTTTGCTATTTCCTGATCCATAGTGGTAAGCTCATGGATATAGGAAGCCAACATTCTTTTGAGATGTTTCAGAATCGGTTCATACTCTCTTTGATTTGAGAGAAGAATGTTGTATAGCAGAATCCAATCATGAGGATTCAGACTGGGAAGATCTGCCAGAGAAATAAAATGTTCTCTGTTGGCCGTTCCTCTGTTGACTTTGAAGTTAACGTTCACAAATTTCCCAGCTTGTGTTGGTTTCAGTACCTTGACCTTTACAATCTTTTGTGCACTCCATGTCAAGTACTGTGGTTGTCCATACTTCAAATAAAAATCAATCAATTCTTTGTCAACCTTCAAGTTTGGATGAGGGACATCAGCAGTGACATCGAAGCAATGAAATGTAAAAGCCTTTCGTGTGATCGGCATGTCAAACTGCGAGTCTTTGGTATTCTCACACTCAAAAGATGCAATCGGTTCCAACCAATACATGGAGGGAAACTCAATCGCTTAATTAATGAGTGTGTCTCTGTCCCATTCTGGGAACAGAGTCTTCTTGGCCTTTAAAGCATCCTCATCCTCCTTGATTCTTCTTTCTTTGGCCTCTGCCTCTCGAGCTATTTTCAGACTCTTATCCAGCTCTTTATCTCTTTTCTTTCGTAAAAGAGCTTCAGCAATAGTTTCATCAGTATCTGAATCGCTCTCAACAAGTAATTGTTTTCCAGAACCCAAAGCTAAATTAACCTTCGGGTCTGTCTTTGGTAAACCCTCCTCTCCCCCTTGTCTCGGAAGAACAAGCTTCTCCGAAACACCCTTCATCTCGCTCAGAATGGTAATCGCAGGAAGGAGTTTAGCCTGGAGATGCTGTCGGATGGTAAGGGTAAGAAAGGGATCATGAGTTTCGAGGACATTCGTCAACATGTTCTTGACATCACCAGCGCAACCTTAAAGAACAGCCCGCTGAGTTTTCTGTAAAGAGATTTCTTGTTGTGCCTGGGCCAGTTGTATCTTCTGAAGGTCAATAGTTGTCTGATGCTTGACAAGATCCTCTTTTAAAGTGCTCTCTGCTGCTAGAGAAGCAAAACGTGAATCCAAAGATTGAAGAAAAGAGGTGGATTCAGTTTTGAGGTCAACACGCAGAGCCTCGAACTTGGAAGTTTCACCCTGAAGGGTAGCCGAAAAGGAGTCCACAGACGTTTGATACTTGGCCGCATTAGCATCAGCATGTGCTTTGAGAGAATCAAGAAAAATCTGAGTTGTGTGTACAACCTCAGAGACTTCCTTTGTGGCTTTGGAGCACGAAGCGGCTGATTTGTCAATAGCATCAGTGGAGCGATCCAGAGCATCAGTATACGTCTTGATTGCAGACTCGATAAAGGCTTTCAGCACCACACCCCCATAGGCTTTATTATCAGCCAACAAACTATCGAGTTTGTCATGAATTTCTTGAAGCTGCTGACTGGTAATAGGGGTATCTGCATCAGTATCAGTGGGAATCCGGTATGGGCTATAATAAAGAGAATCGTACTCTTCATCATCACCACCCAAAGTAGCACCGGAGGTTGATGAAGGAGAAGGTGATGGTGGTATATGAATAACAGGTGTTTCAACCACAGTAGTAGCCCCTGTATCAGATACATTGACTGTTACTGGTGGTTGGGAAGAGGTGGTAGTAACGGATTCGGTGATGATTGGAGTGGGGATCAAAGATGTAGGGATAGTGATAGAGAAAGAAATGGTTGAGGTGGGTAAAGAGGTTGGTTCTGTTGTAGTGGGAGTGATGATGATAGGAACAGAAAGTGAAACCTTCTGTTTCGGTGATGGGGGTGGGGTAGGAATTTTAGGAGAAGGTGGAGGAGTGGGTAGTTTTGTAACTTTGGGAGATACTAGTGGAGAGGGAATATGAGTATCTGTAGGAGAGGATGGTTTTTGAGGAGACTGAGCAGGAGTTGGCTCTTTTGGTGAAGCATGAGGAGCGGCAGCCTCTGCGTCTGATGTTTCATTTGCAGCAGAGCCAGGAGAAGGGGATCCTTTGGCCCTTTTAGCCATCTTCTTAACCTTCTTTGATTTTGACTGAGAGGGTTCTTATGCATCATGTTTTCGCTTAAAGGATCTTGGCTTTCTCTCCTTTTTCGGATCTGTTTCCTTCTTCTCTATATTTTCCTTTTTACCAGCCCTCTTGCCACGGTTTGCAGGTTGATCTAGGGCTTCCAAGGCAGCCTTCTGTTCGTCAGTCAGAACCCTTGGAGGCAAAGGAGTTCTGGTGCTGTAATCGGCCATGATCTTGCTATGAGGCGTGACACACCTGTACATGGATTCAGGAATTAATCCATAATGTAGAAACTTACTCAGGTCAGAAACAATAATCTTCTTAGTATGGAAAGAAGCTATTGAAGCCAGAAGAGCATCCTTGATCACGGGGATGTCCAGAGAATCCATGGCTTTCTTCGTGATGAGCGTCCAGAAATGTCCGCAGGAGATCTCGGAGTACCGGGTTGTGGTGTTAAGACTCTGAACGACTTGAGACCAGATTATGGAGCCATAATCTAAGTTGATGCCATTGTAAAGTCCATAAAGGATGGTGAGAAATCCTTTGCTCGTGGTATCAGAACCACCACAGCGTTCTACTAAACCCTTGATTAACAGGGTAAGCAAGCCATTCCACTGTGAAGGAAGACAAGACTTCTTGACCTTTGCGATCGTCGTAAGTACATCGGTATAACCCATCTCGTACATCATCGAGAAAAGCTGGGCAGTTGAGACAAAATCTGGTGAGATGACAGATGAATCGACAGCAAGCCCTAGAAGAGAACAAAACTTGGTTTTGGAGATGGAGGTTTTCTTGTCATGGATGGTGAAGTAGATACGATCTTTGTGTTTATCATAACTTGCTGATGTGTAAACTTGAGAAAGCAGGGACATCGGAACTGCTTCCACCTGCGTGAGACCCAACAGCAATGGGGAATATTTCAGACATTCCACCACATGGAGCATGTACGCATCATACAAAAAAGGAGTCATCTCGATAATCATATTCTAATTAGGCTTGATGGAAAGCAAATATGAAGATGCAGTTTGATCGTGCGCAGAAGAAGAAGTTGCCATTGTTGAATCGAAGAAGAAGATGAACAGTGGAAACTTTTTCAGAGAGAGAGGATACGTGTGTGGTAAATGACAAAGAACACAATCACCCCTATTTATACCGTTCACTGGAGAGAGAAAATCGTGATGATTATGGAACAAAAACGTCTCCTGAAAAAGCGCGATTGGATGTTATGGTGTATCCCAGGAAAACGTCAGCACACGTGGGTGTGAAACGAATCAACTGCATGCGCCCAAATCATATTTTTGTACCGTTTGAAATTCCTTGTGCCGTTGTTTGGTTACAACTGATACTTAAAACCACATACCAAACAGCAATAAGAATGTTGGAAAAATTAATTTTCGTGCATAAGAGTGTGAAAGATAAAGAAATAAATCAAAGGTGTTTGAGATGCGAGTGATGTCTATGAAGAAGACATAAGGCGGAGGATTCCGGGCAAGAATCACTTCCTTCAAAGCCAAGAGAGACTTGAAGTGCTTGTGTGGTTTCCCGAGAAATACGATCAATTGTCTATCAATAAACAATGAAAGGCATCTTTTGATCATAGGCTGTTGTGTGGCTATCCTCTAACCGAACATCAAGTCTCAACATAAAACTGAGTATTGGCAGAGGTACCTATAAGACCGATGTGATCTGTTGAACAGGTAGGTGGGAATTATCTTGTGACAAGCATGGGATAAACAGAAATCTTAAAAAAATAAACTGGACCTCTTTGGGAAGAAATGTCTGAGGTATAGACGATTTCATAAAAGATCACGCAAAAAGAAAATGAGATTTCCAAGTAACAAATTGAGTATATCACTCACCGTCAATTCATTTTAGGTATTGGATTTTGGGTTTCACTTAGAACATGGTAATCGAATCCAAGATCATAAACACAGATGTTGTGTAACCATAAGCTTCAGTGGTAAAGACCGAAAGCATCAAGGGTTACTTTAGGGAATCGAAGGTAAATGTAGAATTTTAGGAGGTGGTTGGGAAACCGAATGTACCTTCTGCTACAGAAGTGTGACAAAGAAGAGCAACTCATGTCTCAAATGAGAAGAGTAAGGTAGCTCTAGACTGAGTGTTGGAAAATAGCCTGATTGGGAAGAAACGATAGGTATTGATCGAATCATTAAGGCTTACTCAAGATCATAGAGGCTTGTGACAACATACAGCAGCATGCTTTTAGGGACTTCTAACTAGTCTGAGAGAAAAAATGAAACATACCAGGTTGAACACTATCGAAGGTGATACTTGTATTTACCTGTGCAAAGCTTACACCAACCAGAACTAGCGAGTAGTGGAAATAAGTAAGAAACTGAATTAAAACGAAAATGAAAATATTTTTGTATTTTAAGATTTTTCTAAAAGAGAAAGATAAAATGTTTTTGTGATTTTGAAATATTTCTGAAAAAGAAATAAAAACAGAAAGATAAAATGTTTTTGTGATTTTGAAACTTTTCTAAAAAAGAAATAAAAACAGAAAGATAAAATGTTTTTGTGATTTTGAAATTTTTCTGAAAAAAAAATAAAAACAGAAAGATAAATTGTACAACAGAAAAAAAAAGTGATGAAGCAGAGATAGACCGAGCAATCTGTGTATTTCGGTGACATTAAAATTTCAGAACAGAGAGGAACCGAGCGGTCTGTCTATTTCGGTGTCATTAAAATTCCAGAACCGAGAGGGACCAAGCGGTCTATCTATTTCGGTTCCATTAAATCTCCATAACAGAGAGGGACCGAGCGGTCTGTCTATTTCGGCTCCATTAAATCTTAGGTAGAGATTTGAGGATTCGGGACCAACTCACCTACCATCATACCTAAGCCTTGTAGAATTTTGTTGAAAGTCGCTTCAGGAAGAGCTTTGGTAAAGACATCGGCCAACTGATCAGTGGTTCGAACAAAGTGTACTTCAACGTTTCCATCTTCCACGTGATCTTTGATGAAGTGATACCTTAGTGCGATGTGCTTGGTCTTGGAGTGTTGCACTGGGTTATGACAAATCCTAATTGCACTTTCAGAGTCATAATATAGTGGGATCTTTTTCATATTGAGTCCATAGTCTTGGAGTTGACTCTGGATCCAAATCACTTGAGAGGTACAGGAAGCAGCGGCAATGTATTCTGCTTCAGCTGTAGACAAGGATACGCACGTTTGTTTCTTGGACTGCCAGCTAACCAACTTCCCATCGAGGAATTGGCAACCGCTAGTGGTGCTTTTCCTGTCGAGGCCACATCCACCAAGGTCGGCATCTGAGTAGGCTTGAACGAAGAAGCCTGAGTTAGAAGGGTACCACAGACCTAAAGAGGTAGTTCTCTTGAGATATCGTAATATGTTCTTTACTGCAAGCATGTGAGGCTCCCTAGGATTTGCCTGAAACCTAGCACAGTAACAAACAGAAAACATTATGTCCGGCCTGCTAGCAGTAAGATACATCAGAGAGCCTATCATTTGACGATAAAGCGTAAGATCAACAGCCGGTTTATCCAGGGATGGAGTGAGTTTAGTGCTGAACGCCATTGGAACTTTGACCTTTGAATCTCCCATCATGCCAAATTTTGCTAAGAGGGTCTTCGTGTAAGCTTCCTGGTTGATAAAGATGCCTTCAGGTCCCTGTCTAATATTTAAACCAAGGAAAAAGTTAATGGGACCCATCGAGCTCATTTCAAATTTAGTCTCCATCAGCTTTCTGAATTCAGCTGTTAGGCTAGGATTCGTTGAGCCAAAGATGATATCATCGACATAAATTTGAACAATCATCAGGTGGTTACCTTCCTTTTTGCGAAAGAAGGTTGGGTCAACCGAACCTTGTTTGAATTTGGACACCTTTAAAAATTTAGTCAGCGGTTCATACCAGGCTCCCGGTGCTTGTTTTAGACCATACACGGCTTTATCCAAAATGTAACAATGATCGGGATACTTTTCATTCATGAATCCAGGAGGTTGCTCCACATACACAATTTCTTCGAGTTCGCCATTGAGAAATGCACACTTGACGTCCATTTGAAAGACCTCAAAGTTTTTGTGAGCAGCATAGGCGAGAAATATTCTTATTGATTCCAGCCTAGCTACAGGAGTGAAAGTCTCTTCATAGTCAATGCCTTCCTCCTGACAGTATCCTTTTACGACCAGACGTGCTTTGTTTCTTATAACGTTCCCTTCCTTGTCAAGTTTGTTCCTAAAGACCCATTTGAGACCAACAACCGAGGCATCTGGAGGAGTTGGAATAAGACGCCAAACTTTGTTCCTTTCAAATTCATTCAGTTCGTCTTGCATATCTTGAACCCAATCGGAGTGATCAAGAGCAGTGTTACCTGTCTTTGGTTCAACTTTTGATACGAATGAGTTAAACATGCAGAATTCGACTTTTGAGAACAAGGAAGCTTGTTTTGCCTTGAGTTGTGATCGAGTCAAAACTATTTCTGAAGCATTACCAACAACTTGAGAGACAGGATGATCTCTGGTCCATTTGGTGAGAGGAGGGAAGTTTGGATCAAAAGATGGATCTAATTCAGCATTTATCATTTCTTCTGGTTCGGACAGACTGTCGAAGTCGTATGACATATCATCATGCTCCTCCTCGACAAATGATCTTACAGGAATGTCTTGTGAATCTTGAGCTACAGTGGTTTCTTGTGGTGTTGAGCTTTCGGGCGTTGATGCACCTTCGGTTGGTGAGGCACTTTCGGATGGTGAGGTACTTTCGGTTGGTAAGGCACTTTCGGTTGAAGGTTGAGACCTTAGCTCCCCCTCAACTTGTGAACTTGGCTGGGATGATGGTGGATCCTCCCCCTCGACTGATGGTGGATACTCCCCCTCGACTGATGGTGGACACTCCCCCTCGACTGATGGTGGACATTCCCCCTCGACTGATGCATTGTGTTAGGGAGAGTCTTTTGAACCTGATTCTTCTTCATTCATTCTTCTTGCAGCATCGTCAACAAGTTGCTTCAAGTGATCTACTCTGTTGTCTGTTGCACTGGCTTCAGAAAGAGTAGCCTTCTCTGGTTCATCAAAAAGCTCCATGAAATTCTCGAATAGATTAGCGATCGAGGCTGTGACTTGGCCAGTTTGAGGAAAGATTTCTCCAGCTGTGTCTTCATTGGCCTTTAGCTTTTTAACATAGCTATCATCAAAAGTCACATAGTATGTTTCTTCTATTTTCCTTGAACGCTTGTTTAACACCCTGTATGCTTTGGAAGTAAGAGAATAGCCCAGAAATATCCCTTCGTCAGCTTTGACATCAAACTTGTTGCGGTGTTCTTTAGAATTGAAAATGAAACACCTTGAACCAAACACATGAAAAAACTTCACATTTGGCTTCCTGTTGTTGATGATCTCATAAGGAGTGAGAGTGAAGCGCTTGTTAAGATACGACCTGTTCTGTGTAAAACAAGTAGCAGAAATAGCATCAGCCCAAAAATATAAAGGTAAGGAAGCAAAACTTAGCATGGTTCGGGCAGCTTCACATAAGGATCGGTTTCGTCTTTCGACAATCCCGTTCTGTTGAGGTGTGTAGGGCGCTGAGAAGTTGTGATTGATTCCCTTTTCTTCCAGGAACTCTTCAAATTCTTTATTTTTGAACTCCAACCTATTGTCGCTTCTGATGTTGCGAACGACCTTATTCAGCTGTACTTCAATCTGCTTGATGAACACTTTTAGCTTGTGAGTCGCTTCAGATTTAAGCTTCAGAAAGAACACCCATGTAAAACGTGAAAAGTCATCAACAATAACAAGAATATACTTGCTACCACCAATGCTTTCGATAGAAGATGGACCACATAAATCAATATGAAGTAATTCTAGTGGTTCAACAACTTTAGTGTTTATTATAGATGGATGACTTTGACGACTCTGCTTCCCCATTTCACATGCAGCACATAGATGATCTCTATCATACTTGAGCAATGGAAGACCTCTAACGTGACCTCCAGTAACAAGTTTGTTGATATCTTTGAAGTTGAGATGAGAGAGTCTTCGGTGCCATAGCCAGCTTTCATCAGATTGTGCTTTGGATAACTAGCAGATATCTGGGTTTCCTTTGATTGGTTTGAGATTTAGGGGAAACATTTCACCTTTGCGCTCTGATTTGAGAATAACTTTGTTCGTCTGCTTTTCAATAATTTCCAAACCTTCATCATCGAATGAGACCTTGAGACCGGTACCTCCAACAAGCTGAGATACACTGATGAGATTATGTTGTAGTCCCTCTACATATGCAACCTTCCTGATTGTGAAATCACCGTTTGTAATCATCCCGTAGCCTTTGATGGTTCCGAAGGAGTTGTTCCTGAACTTGACATTTCACCGTCTGAAAGAGATCTGAATTCCCTAAGCTCTTCCTTCCTTCCTGTCATGTAACGCGAGCAGCCACTATCAATGTACCATTCTTCGTCAAACTGCTCTTCACTGATAACCTGCAAAAATTAAGCAGATTGAGGAACCCAAAGCATCTTGGGTCCTTGTGAGCCTTTTACAGGAACAGGAATAGTAAGAGAGATGTCAACCAAATATGTTCTTTTTATTAGTGTTGTTTCATTTTTCCTTTTGATGGTGAAAACTTTGATTTTATTTGGATTTGACGCTTTTGGTATTGATTCTGGTTCAACGTCTGAAACCTTCTGTTTTCCTTTTTGTTCAGCAGATGACTGAGATTTTTGAGAGGGAACAGAGTGGAATTTAGGAAAAGGTAGAGAAGAGATAGAGGATTTTGAAGAGTTAGAAGAGTTAGAATTAGATAGCTCAGATTGGTATGACTTTTTGGTTGAAGATTCTGGGTGACTCTTTTTCTTTTGATCAACTGTAGGACCAACCCTTGAGTTTTGATCTCTTTTGATTTCCGAACCAAACCTGTGCTTTCGGTTGAAATCATTTTCTGAACCGAACCTATGCTTTCGGTTGTTGTTTTGAACAGAACCGAGCCTCTGCTTTCGGTTGTTGTTTTGCTCAAAACCGAGCCTCTGCTTCCGGTTGTTGTTTTGCTCAGAACCGAGCCTCTGCTTCTGGTTGTTGTTTTGCTCAGAACCGAGCCTCTGCTTCTGGTTGTCATTGCTCTCTGTCGATCCAACAGGATTTTTCTCTGGTTTTAAATTCCTGTCTTGATGTGAGAAATAGGCATTTTGCGATTGCCAAAATTGTTTTCTTTCTGAGAGATTCTTCCTATATCTCTGATTCCTTTCTCGTTTTTGATTTCTCATCTGCTTTGGTTGATGATGGATGTTAGCTTTATGTTTTTGGTTTTTGTTGGCTGATCCACTCTGAACTGATGAAGTTTCACTTGGGGATGTGACTTCTTTTGCAGGGATTTCGTTCTCTTGAGGGACATCTTTTGTACCACTGGTACTTGTCACGTTGAAGCTATCAAGTTTATTCAAAGGTTCTGGTACGTATCTGCCTTTGCTTTTCCATGAAGTCCTTTCAGACAGACCTACCGTTTCATCAGCATTGTCAATGGGAGCTGACCAGAAGAACTCGTCATAGCCATCAGCATTGTCTTCGTTCACAATAGCTGTGAGTTCAGTAGTCTGATGTTCGGTTACACCTGTGACTTTGTACACCTGATTTGGAGTGGTTCTAACTTTTGGTATACGACTGCCTTCTCTACAAGAATCGGGGACTTTTGTTGGGACAACCGAGCGAACTCTACAGAATTTTCTGAAATGAGATTTTTGTGGTTCTCGGGTTCGTTCTTGACAAATTCTAAACAATCAACTGTGTCCTCTACAGAAATTTCACTCATATTATCGTCCTCATTAAGCTCATATGCATTTTCAACATCAATTTTATTTTCTGAGCTTAAGTTGACATTCAATGAGTCAAATTTTTGTATGGTTTCGGTTCTTAGCTTCAGTTTATCATTTTCATCCAAAAGGTTTTTGAGCATGTTCTTCTGGTCCTTGGATTTTATGAAAGATTCTATTTTGTCCAGTCCATACATATATGTTGGATTAACATCCTCAGACGAAATAATACTCTCACAATTATATGCTTCAGCATCAATTTCATCTTCCTTAAACTCAAGAAAGGGCAAAATCATGCGATGAATCTTTTGCCCTATTTCACAATTCAAATGAAGCTGAGTAATATTTGCATAAAGACGTTTGGCAATCAAACAAAAAACATTTTGCTGTTTCAAAAGCTTTAAATTGTCTCTTTGCAAATAAATGTTTTCATCTTTTATTTTGATTAATTCCGACTCCTTCAGTTCGATCCACATGCGCCATTCCTTACTCTTCGAAGACACCATGCTTAATTGGTCAGTTAGGTTAGAATTGGTGACCCGAGTTTGAGTTAAACTACTATCTAGATGAGAGATTCTTGAATTAACACTTTTTAATTCTTTTTCATATGAGCATTGTGGGACTTTAAATGAGACAAACACGGATTGTACCTTCTTGATTAGTTCATCCAGCTCGTTGAATTGCACGTTGAGCGGTTTTGCTGTAAAGCACATGTCCTGGTGCTCCTTCGGGTCTTTGTTCCCACCATCAGTGTTGTATCCCCTCATCTGAGATACGTCGGACACCATTAAGCATCTTCCTCCACTGCTTTCTTCTTACACCACATAAGCCTTTCCATGTTAAGGCTTCCTCACTTCATCATCTTCAGAGTCGGTTGACCAGACCTCCACGCCACCGAACTCATCATCAGCTACCGAACCCTGCACAATTAAAGCATTCATAGGAGGGTTAGCAGCAGATTTCTTCTTCCTTAATTCATCAAGCTTTTTCAGCAACGTGACTTCTTCATCATTTTCCTCATCCTTTTCTGCCATCTTTTTGAGGACGCAATCTTTTGCATAGTGGTTCTTTCCTCCACAATAATAGCAGCTTACTCCAGAATCTCCTTCAACCTTCGGTTCATTCTTTGACTCTTCAGCCTTCGGTTCATCTTTGACCTTTTCAGAGCTATAACTCCCTTGCCAGTTTCGGTTCCTGTTAGTGGGGAATCTCTTCTTGATGAATCTCTTGGGGTTTGACACCATCATAGCATAGTCCTCAGACGTGAGATCATAACCATCCAAGTTGAGATCTTCGTCCTCTATCACCGCTTTGCTTTTCAACAGGAGGGCCAACGAACCTAGACTTGAAACCACGGTTTTCTCCTGTAATACGATCTTTTCTTGAGATTTTAGGATGCCCACCAGTTTTGCCAAAGAATAGGATTTGAATTGCTCGTGCGCTTTAACTGTGGACACGATTGCTCTCCACTCAGATCTGATTCCATTCAAAAACGTAACCTTATGTTCAATAAGCTTCCTTTCGATGTCATGTTTGATCATCTTGCTGAGAAGATGATTCAAGCGATCGAACGTTTGAGTCACCGTTTCTTCTGCTCCTTGCTTGAACTCACCAAACTCAGACAAGAGTAAGGTTTGAATGGAGTGTTCAAGATCTTCGTCTGTAGAGTACAGTTCACGTAGCCTGTCCCATATTTCTTTTGCAGTCGTGCATGAACTTACCAGCCTAAAAGTATCGGATTGAAGAGCAAATCTGATCAATCTTAACGCTTTGATATTGCACTGAAATTTAACTTTTTCGTCTTGCGCTACATCTTTAACATCTTTCAGAAGATCGTTATACTCCTTTTGAGTTTTAATAATCCTTGAAGTTGCTGAATGAGAAAAAGGTCCAGAGATGATTGCTTCCCAGATGAGGTATCCATTATCCTCATATCCTATGGCATAATCTTCAAAGTGATTCGCCCAGACTTCATAATCATGGGTGTACAGGATGGGAATCTTCGTTGTTGATCCAATGCTATTTGAAATATTGATGGGATTGGATTGCGATTTGTCCATAATTGATCGAATAACCTGTTCAAAGATCAGACTTGTAATATATCAAATTAGGGCAAAAACAATAAATATCGAGATATGTCAATTATGAGATGACGGCTCAATAAATATCAATGAATGCGGAATAATCCTAATCGAAGCTTTTTCATAGAAAAGAAGTGTATCGATTACACAGCCTCCTGCTCTGATACCAATTGTTAAGTTTAAAAACAAACTTGAAGATCGATTAGATCTATGAAACAGGTAGAGAAATAACCAAATAAACAATAAGAATAAGCAAATGGATCAAAAGTGTCGAATGATTAATAAACAATCCTCAGAAGAGCTCGATAAAGAACATCAACTGTAGAGGATTTTAGGGTTTACAATAATCAATGAGAATGACGACCACACCTCCATACGCATACATGCATGCATATATTTATATTAAAACCCTAACAGTTTATCTAAGAAAAAGGAGGCTAATCTAGATAAACATGGATTGACAAGCCCAATCCGGTTGTAAAACAAAAGGGCCCAAGACGCAACACATTAATCTTCAACAGGAATCACTAGGGTTTCATCGGATACGCACTTTTTGAGATTTGAGACATGGAAAACAGGATGAATGTTGCTGAGTTCGTGAGGTAAACGAAGTTATAGGCAACCGGACCAATCCTGGAGAGGATCTCGAAGGGTCCAATGTATCTAGGGTTAAGTTTTCCACGTTTACCGAAACGTACAATGCCTCTCCAGGGCGAGACTTTCAACAGGACATGGTCTCCAACCTAGAATTCTAGAGGTTTCCGACAGTTATCAGCGTAACTCTTTTGGCGATCTCGTGAAGCCTTCAATCGGTCTCGGATATGGATGATCTTTTCGGTGGTTTCGCGGATGATTTCAGGACCAGTGAGAGCATTGTCAGGGACTCGACTCTTGGCTAACTGTGTATCCCCCACCTCGGCCCAGCACAGAGGGGATCTGCACTTACGACCGTATAAGGCTTCAAATGGAGCAACCCTGATGCTGGTGTTGTAACTGTTGTTGTATGAAAATTCAATCAAAGATAGATGTGTGTCCCACGACTTTCCAAAGTCAGTGACACATGCCCTAAACATGTCCTCGGGAGTTTGGATTGTTCTCTCACTCTGTCCATCGGTCTGGATTGTTCTCTCACTCTGTCCATCTGAGGATTATACGTCGTGCTCATATCTAGTTTGGTTCCAAGGGCTTTCTGAAGGGATTGCCAGAATCTGGAGGTAAACCTGCTATCTCGATCAGAGATAATGGATGCAGGTACACCGTGCAATCGAACAACCTCCTGGATGTAGATTCGCACGAGTCTTTCCATCTTGTATGATTCTTTGATCGGAATGAAGTGAGCGGATTTTGTCAAACGATCGACAATTACCCAAATGGTATCATACCCACTATGACACTTGGGTAGTTTGGTGATGAAATCCATGGTAATCATCTCCCATTTCCATTCGGGTATCTCGGGCTGTTGGAGCAGACCCGAGGGTTTCTGGTGCTCAACTTTGACTTTGGCGCAAGTCAAACACTTGCCCACAAATGTAGCTATCTCAACCTTCATGTTTGGCCACCAATATTGTTTCTTGAGATCCAGGTACATCTTGTCAGAACTCGGGTGAACAGAGTATTTGGTTTTGTGTGCCTCCTCCATGACAATTTCCCTGAATCCTCTGGACTTTGGAATCCAGATCCGATCCATGAAACAATATACTCCGTCACCTCTGATCTCAAGTTTCTTTCCCATTCCTCTCAAGGTTTCGATCAACACGTTCTCGGGTTTGAGGGCTTCTAATTGGGCTTCTTGGATTTGCATGGGTAAATTGGAATGGATAGTCATCGTCTGGTTCTTCACTTTGTGGCCTACACTATCCTTTCGGCTAAGGGCATCTGCTACCACATTGGCCTTGCCGGGATGGTAACGGATCTCACACTCATAACCACTGAGTACTTCTAACCATCGCTGTTGCCTCATGTTCAAGTCTTTCTAATCAAAGATGTGCTGCAGGCTCTTGTGATCAGTGAAGATCGTGCACTTGGTTCCATAGAGTTAATGTCTCCAAATCTTCAATGCAAAGACTACGGCTCCTAGTTCCAAGTAATGTGTGGTATAGTTGACCTCGTATGCTTTCAGCTGTCTTGAGGCATAAGCAATCACTTTTCCTCTTTGCATAAGCACACAGCCTAAACCTTGATTAGACGCATCGCAGTAGACAACGAAGTCCTCTGTTCCTTCGGGTAGGGACAGAACAGGCGCGCTGCATAAGGCTCTCTTCAACGTTTGGAACGCAGTTTCTTGTTTATCACTCCAACAAAAGGGTACGCCTTTCTGTGTTAGAGTGGTTAAGGGTTTGGCGATTTTGGAAAAATTCTGGATGAATCTCCGATAATAGCCGACGAGACCCAAGAATTGATGGATTTATGTGGGCGTCTTCGACGCCGACCAATTCTCTATCGCTTTAATCTTGGAAGGATCCACGTGAATGCCCTCCTCGCTTAACACATGACCGAGGAAAGTTACCTTCCGTATCCAGAATTCACACTTGGAGAATTTCGCGTATAGCTTCTCGGATCTAAGGGTCCACAACACTAACCTCAAGTGTTGTTTGTGGTCTTCTTCGCTTCGGGAGTAGACAAGGATGTCGTCAATGAACACCACGACAAACTTGTCTAAGAAGTGACGGCACACCCGGTTCATCAGGTCCATGAACACCGCCGGTGCATTGGTTAGACCGAAGAGCATCACTACGAACTCGTAGTGTCCATACCGAGTCCTGAAAGCTGTTTTGGAAACATCACTCTCTTGAACTCGTAACTGATGTTACCCTGACCGAAGGTCTATATTTGAAAAGTAGTTGGCTCCCTGGAGTTGATCAAAGAGGTCATCTATTCACGGAAGAGGATATCAGTTCTTAACAGTCAACTTGTTCAGCTCACGGTAGTCGATACACATCTGAAAGGATCCATCTTTCTTCTTGACAAACAATACTGGAGCTCCCCAGGGTGAGGAACTCGGTCTAATGAATCCTTTACTTACCAACTCATTGAGTTAACTGGATAACTCATGCATTTCTACTAGAGCTAAGCGATACGGAGACTTCTCTACAGGAGTAGCTCCAGGAATTAGGTCAATACGGAACTCGACCTGATTCTCGGGAGGAATTCCTGGAAGGTCTTCGGGAAATACATCAGGAAAGTTACAGACTTCGGGGATGCTCGTGAGGTCTTTAACTTCCTGTTTCTCGTTGATCACATGGGCTAAGAATGCAATGCACTCCTTTCGTAGGAGCTTTCGAGCTTTGATTCAGGAAATGATACGAAGATTGGAACTGGGTATATCGCCATAAATTACGAGAGCCTGTCCTGAAGGAAGGTTGAGACGGATGACTTTTTCATAACAAAGGATATCAACATGATTGGGACTCAACCAATATATGCCAATGATAACATCAAAGCTCTTAATGGAAACTGGCATGAGATCTATAGGAAATGAGTGGTCATTCAGGGTAAGGGTACATCCTATGAATACATCGCTAGCGCTTTCTTTATCACCGTTAGCCATCTCGACGGTAAACGTTTCAGTTAAAGGTTGGGGATTATGTTTTAGGTTATGTTTGAATGAATGACTAACAAAGCTTCTTTCAGCACCTGAATCGAAAAGAATACTAGCATATGAGTTGTCGAGAAGGAATGTACCCAAAACAACAGTGGGATCGGCGACTGCTTCCTCCCGTCCCATGGTTAGAAACCTTCCGGTGTTATCAGCTATTGACTTCTTGGGGTAGTTCCTTTTAAAGTGCCCAACCTCTCCACAGTTGTAGCAAGCTTGACTAACGCCTGCTCCAGATGATTGGTTGGCCGATTGGGCCGGAGTTTGGCAGAATCGAACTATGTGTCCCTTCTTACCACAGTTGGTACAAGGTAGTTCTCGACAGGGGCCAGGATTGTGATGGTATTTGAACTTGTCACACAGAGGAAGATTACCAGCATGTCTACTGGTAGGAGTTGGAGCTGTGGATCCCATAACAGAAGCAGCAGCAATGAGGGTAGTTGCAGCATGGACTGCTACCGTCTGCTGTTTCTTGGAAGATCCTTAGGAAGATTGACCATTCTTCTTCTTACATAACTTTCTCCTTTCACCACTCCTTTAAGTCGGCTCAGGAGTGGTAGTGTTTTCCTCAACATTATCGCTGTGATCAATCAGGGTTTGGTCTAAATTCTTGGCACTATCATAGGTATCCGGACGAGCAACCAAGACATCACTCTTTGTCGGTTGGGATAACCCCCAAATGAACCTTTCGATCTTTTTGCTTTCAGGAGTGACTAATCCCGGGCATAGAAGTGCGAGATCATCGAATCGGGAAGTGTATGCAGCAATGTCAGAACCTTTCATCTTTAGGTTCCAGAGCTCGTGCTCTAGTTTCTGCATTTCACCACGGGGATAGTATTCGGCTATTAGAAGTTCTTTCATGGCTTCCCAGCCCATGGCATTGGCTATAGGTAGGGTCATAGATTTGACTCGGTTATTCCACCAAGTCAAGGCTTTATCAACAAAGGTACAGGCTGCGAACTTGACCTTATTAGATTCTGCACAGGCACAGATTTCGAAGATGGATTCGATTTTCTCGAACCATCGGAATAAGGAAATGACACCTCCGGCGCCATTGAAGGATGTTGGTTTCGCGTTCATGAAATCCTTATAGGAACCCTCCTTTCGGTGTCCCTGATTATCCTCTGGATTTTGGGGCTGGGGACCACTTCCTGAACCACCACGATTCATTTGTGACATGGCTGCCACCATTGCAGCAGTTAGAACTGTCTGGAGCGATGCAAGATCAAATTAAGGAGGAGGTGGTAGCGGAGAAGGATTGTTGTTGTTCTTTGAGCTGGGTCTCTTTCTGGGAGGCATCTTGATCTAATAAGATCAAGAAAGATAGAGGATGGTAAGTCCTCTACATTGAATCGATAGATATGGCAGTTATATGTTCCGAATAAGCGATAAAGCAGGAAAGAGTTATCAAAACAGATAATGTATCGCTAAGAATGATCATAGAACACCTCTCCAATGAGGATTTCTACAGAGGATTGGGTCGAGAAATACTCCCATAGTATTTCATGATTTGCTGACGATAATGGTCCGATGTTTGTGGTATTAGGGTAATTTTTAGGCATGCTGCACACCACAGTCACTCCCAAGCACATGTTGGTCGTGTCTCGAATGAATATAGTTGGCCAGTATATATTGACCCTAGACACGACTACATAACTGCCCAGGTTTAACCGCAGTACACAACACCCAATTACTTATGTTCTGTTCTACTTGTAGTTACGGATAACGACGGTTCGGTATACTTGTATACTTTTGAAAATACTTGTAGTTTGAAGATACTTTTAATTCAGAGCACTTAGGCCCTTTAGTGTTTCTAGTTTTATACCATGTAAGGTTTGGTATACTTCATTCACTATAAACAAGGGCTCTTATACCAATCTGTCACACCCCGAAAACCAAAGGCAGAAACATTTTCGGGGTTGACTCCACGTTGAGTATCAAATCCAATGTACATAGTAAGTAAAGTAAAACAACCATTACATTACATAAAGAAAAGTTTTACAGTTGTTTCAAAAGTAAAGTTGTACAGTTGTGTTACATAGTGTGTGTATATATATATATATATATATATATATATATATATATATATATATATATATATATATATATACATATATATATATATATGGACAAAATGAAACGGGTCTTCGAGTACTCCGTCTTCGGACAAAAAGGATCTTCGGGTACCTGTACTAACGCTGACCTGAGAACACAAGCGGTTTGAAAATTAGCATAATGCTGGTGAGTTCATAAGTAGTTTTTGTTTGTGAAATGTTTAAGTTTCCTTTCTGTTTCTGAAATGTTACGCACACCAAGAAAATCCCATATTTTCTTAAAAAGGTTTTTTATTGTTTGTCAACACGTAAAGTAAAGTTGTACACTGAAAACATGTTTTATCTAGTGTAAATGTACAGTTAGTTTATCTAGTTTGACATACTGTTCTGGTTATGTACCAATGTATTCCCAGGAAAGTCCCATACTTTCCTGATTTTGTGTGTTACCAAATGTGAAAGATGTAAAGTTATCCGGTTTGTTACCCTTTTCTGGTTATGAAAACGTTTTCCCAGGAAAGTCCCATACTTTCCTGAATGTTGGTTTCCAATGTGAAAGATGTATACTGAAACCTGGTTATCTTGTTAATTGTATAAAGTTGTTCATTATTACTATAAGTAAATCTCTGCTGTCCTAATTGCGAGGTCCATAACCATATGATGGACTAAACCTGTGGCAATAAGTAGTCCACATTCTTATGACTTTCGTCACCCTTGAACCATTTCGGTTCGGCTATAGCAAGCAGCCAAGTGTGGGGTAGTCAGCCCCGTATAGATATATACACTCAAGTCACGCTCTCTAAATCCCATAGATTCTGGGTACAGGTGCAGTCCTCGACTCGTGTATCTCTGTGGAGTGTTCACCGAGGACGTGTCTCCAATCATACATGATTAACAAATTTGCTAGTAATTATATGATTGTCCTCCACTCGTGTATTTATGTAGAGTGTTACCGAGGACAAAACAGTGTACAGGTTTTATGTTCAAATGTTCTAATGTCATGCTTTTAACTGATAAAATTTGTAAAACCATTTGTGAAATATATGTAAAACATAACAATTTAAAATCCATTTCACAAATATATGTTTACGTGATCTGCATGTTCAAACGGTTATCAGTTGTAGTAATCAGTGTTAAAAGCATATAAAATGTGAAACACACACATGAAAACATGTTTTGAGTACAAGTAATCCCTTATACTTTGCTTGTGTTCCCCCCTGAAAACAGTGAAAATAGTGAAAAAGGGTAGGGGTATGAACTCACCAGACTCGAAAATGCGACGGTTTCGGACACTAGACGTTGGTTCGGGGCTTGATTACTCGTGATATCCCTATGTAAAATGTAATAATGTCCATATACATCTAATTAGATTTACAATCACTAATTTTATGGAACATCACACTCCAACGAGGTTAAACAACTCAAAACGAACGTTTGGAGTGACCCGGGTGACATCTACGGATGTGTAATGGTACTGGGGACTTGGAATTTGAGTTTACTCCCCAAGAGTAAACATTTAAGGGAGTTTACAACCACAAAACATATACATACATGAGTTAACGATCGTAAACTCATGTTGGTGTGATTTTTGAGTGTTTAATGGCTTGAATGGACATGGGGATTGCTGGAATGGACCTCTAAAATGCCTTGGAATGGATTAAATGGACTTATACCATTTTTAAGGGAGTTTACAGCTGTAAACTTGGATTTTACGGCCGTAAACTCACCCATGGTCAACAATAATTAATTTAAGGTATAAGGAACAATCACATGTGATTCTAGTTAATTTTCCAAGCCTTGTTATGAATTTAGGGCACCATTTAACACACTTATAGGAGTTTACGGCCTTGGAGCATGTTCTATGGCCGTAAACTCTTGTTTGCGGTGTTTTGTTATATTTAAGGCCCCCAAACTATTTTTAGATGGTTCTAGGATTTACTACAAGTCTATTGGTTAAGTTACAAGGCATTCTAACATGTTAAAAGGTGTTTACTCCCCATGTTTGAGGTGTTTACGGCCCAAGCACATGCCTTGTCCGTAAACTCTCTTTTGTCCGTCAAAATTCAAGATTAAGGTGTTCCAAGTTTGGGTTTGTAAGCCTCAAAGTCGTATCTAAGTCCCAACAATGATTTGGAAGGGTTTAATGGCTCAAAACCCCATTTTTGTGTGTTTACGGCCCAAGCTTACTCCTTGGCCATAAACACATGTTCCAGGTCCTATTTCACATTTAAACACGGATTTTAAGGCCTATGAGGTTGAATAACAAGCTAGGAAGGTTACCTCTATGATTTGGAGCCTTAAATCTTTGATTTTGGACCTTAATCTAGAGTGAGGAGAGAGGTTAGAGAGAGAGTAGTGAGATGAAGCCAAAAGCTTCAAATGAAGGCTTAGAACACTTTATATAGTGTCTAAGTTTTCGACACGGTGAAATTCTACCCGATACCGGCGTTAGGCGAGGCTTTTGGTCGTACCCGATTAAGTTGCCGTAACCCGATATGGTCGATTTTAGAAATGTTCCGATTACTAGAATGGGGTGTTAGAATAATTTCTAAATATATTAGGACACCCATTAAGTCATTTTAGATCGATACAAATTAATGACTTAATTAAACAGCGAAATCGGAATCGGATTTTAAAATGACGATTGGTTGCTTGAATTGAACTACGAAAAGAGTTACAAGAAGTGGTACGGAATTTCGGGTTGCTACAGAAAGCATCTAGAGACTGACAGAAAAGCTACGCTAACAAGCGAAGTAAACCATTGGAATTCCAGGTGGGCGACCGTGTTCTACTGAAGGTCACACCCTGTAAGGGCTTGATACGCTTCGGAAAGCGTAGGAAGCTCAATCGAAAATACATAGGGCCTTTCGAGATTCTTGCCCGAATCGGCCCAGTAACTTACAAACTCAATATACCGCACGAACTCAGTAACATACATTCCATCTTCCATGTATCGAACTTGAAAAAGTGTCTGTCCGACGAGACTCTTGTAATTCCACTCGACGAGATCGAGATCAACGAGAGCGTCAACTTCGTGGAGGAACCAGTAGAGATCATGGACCGAGAGGTCAAGCAAACGAAACAAAGTCGTATCCCAATAGTGAAGGTTCGCTGGAACGCCAAACAGGGACCTGAATTCACTTGGGAGCGAGAGGATCAGATGAAACTGAATTATCCTCATCTTTTTACTTAGTTATTTGTAAATACTTTATTTGCTTAGACTTTAATTTCGGGACGAAATTCCCTTTAATGGCGGGATGATGTGACAACCCAAAATTTTCATTTGGTCAAACCCTAAAGGTCAATCACTTCATATTATAAGTCAATTTCATTTCTATTTGTTTTTAACAAATTTAAAGTTCGTTTGACTATTATAATAATTATTCTTTAAACAAACGGGTGAAAGGATGTGCCGTCTTGAGTCTTGAAATTTCAAAACTGCGAATACCACGTGACTTAGAAGTTCACGGCCAAACTTTTATGTTTGGGCCTCAAATTACTCCAAAAACTATAAACTCATGCTTAATCATGAGTTTACTCCCCAAAATACTCCATTTCTAACTTTCAACCTAAACAGTAAACACCAAACACTCTCAAGTATCATCCTGGTTTTCGCCCAATTTCCCGAAAACGTAAGTACTTCTTGGCTTGATTTGTTGTTAGATCATAACAACTAGTGATAATACATCTTTTAATCCATCAATTTTCATGTTTTGATTAGATTTCCAAAACACCAAGAACACACACTAGTGTTCTTGGACTTTTACCTCATTTCAAGCTTCCATATAGTAAGTACCTCTATCCTAGAGTCTTAATAAGCTTGTTATACATCTTTACATCAAGGAAATGACCCAAGAACACCAAGAACAAGTTGTTCACGGTTTTGGGAGGCTCCCAAAACCATAAACACCAATTAAGGTGCCTTATGGTGCCTGAAGGTGACTTAATCCTTCACAATGCCTTAGGGACTTGTCTAGATCCTTCCTTGAGGTGTTTAGCATACGAAAAGCACATGAATCCCTCATTTATATGTGTTTACAGTTTGGGAAGCTCCCAAAACCGTAAACACCCCAAAGTGAGAAAAAGTGGCCCTTATTTCATTCCTATGGCTTAGTAACTAACATAGTTCCATTCCTTGTTGAGCTAAGGACTTGAAAACATGAAAATACCACTTTCCATATGGATTTAAGGTAGTAAACCCAAAAAGAAATGGCCTTGGGGCCGTAAACTCCTCAAAGGAGTATGATGTTGCCCTAATCTCTTCCAAAGGCCTAACCATCAAGTAGAAATGCTACAAAGGACTTGCAAAACCTCAAAACAACTTATGGTCAAAAAGTGAGGAGTTTACGACCGTAAACTCTTGATTTTACAACCGTAAACTCATTAGGTCAAGGTCATGAAAATCATAAACTCCAAAGGAGTTTACCCTTGAACCCCAAATAAAATAGCAAGGTCCTTTAGCACTTAGGTGCAATCCTTATGACTTGTAGCACTTATATAAGGTGTTTTACATGCCTTAGGATGTCTTAAACTTGTCAATTAGTGGTTTAAAGTCTAATTGGATACATATATGTGTGATTATATGTTAACTAAGATCATTGGGTGTGAACAAGTCTTCACTTGTCACCTAGCTATCCTACATCATTCAATTCATCCAAACCACCATCTACAGGTGAGTTCATACCCCTTAATCAATGTTTTAAATGATTTTAAATGCTTTAATGTGGGGGATACAAGTAGAAAACAGCATGCTATAGAATCAATCACATGTGATTTATAACTGTGTTTTCATCCAACTGATTTCACATGCTTCAAAATGTGATGTATGAAATGGTTTTCTATCTTAAAAATACTTTGTTATCAAATGTATTACTTTTGAAATGTTTATTAAAATGACATCAAGTCATTGTTAATTATTTTTCAAAACTCTTAAATGTCTTACAAAACCATTTTCATCTTCTTGAACAAAACTAGATCTATACACTTATGTTCTTATATATGTATTGATATGATAGCTTTCATCCTTCATTTAGTTTCCCACACTCTTGTGTAGCAAGGGTGTATAAACCTACTTGGACAATCAATTACCTTCCAGTTAACTATTATAGGGATAGTTAGGAGATACAAAACATTATTCCTATTAAAAGGAATTACACTAGAGTCAGTTCATTCATGAGTCTATACTATACATTACATGTTACATGAATATGTCTACATTGATATGCTTACATGAATACATTTACATATATACATTTATTTGTGTACACTTTCATGGATCGTTGTACCTAGATTCACTATGATGAGTTACTAGTACATTATGTGTAAATTGTTCTGCCTATCCTAGTTCAAAAGGATAACTTGATGGGACTAACCATTCCGGAACCCACCTGTTAGCAACAGAGGTAATGAACATCTATGGATGCCTACGGTTAATACTTATATTAGGAGTACCTTTATGGGACTAACCATTCCTTAAACCTGCTGCTAGCTACAGAGGAAAATGAACAATCTACGGATGTTCAAGGTTATACATTTCGGCAGTCGCGATGTCGTGTTTATCCTAATGCAAAAGGATAATAATTTTATGGTTATATTTTCCCTATTACTTTTATTTTGTGTTACATTCACATAAATGAGGAGGTAGACTATATATTGTCAATAGTAGTCATAAAGGGGAAAACCATCTTTGTTACAGCAAAACATACAGGTCTTGGTAGAAGACTACTTTCAAAACATACAGGTCTTGGTTGAAGACTACTTTCAAAACATTCGGGTCTTGGTAGAAGACTTCTCTTATACGGATAGGAAATATGGGATTTTCTAGGGTTTTTCATACTTATATAAATTGTTTCATTCAAAGATTTACATGGAATTCATAACAGCTTTCCAAAACAAGACAGTGACACTTAAATACTTATGAATTCACCAGCTTTATGCATCACTAGTAGACAGGTCACTAGTAGCAGGTACGATGGTCAGGTTTTGAGAAGACGGAGCACAGACAAGACTCGTCTTTTATTGTGATTTCATATTCTAGTGTCTTATTACTTTTAAAGAACACACATGTATTAAATATTTACTTTTAATGCAATGGATGATGTTGTTGCTTGTTTACTACTTTGCATTGTTGTGATACTATACATGACGTCCTCCACCCCTGAACGTTTTTGTCGTTCTTGGTTTTGGGGTGTGACATATATCATTAGGGTTAGATCAACAATTAATGAGATACGTCAATATGGAATGACGGCTCAATTAATATCACTCAATGCGGAATTAAAATGCTAATAATTTCTTCGACAGAAGAGATGTGTATGAATCACACAGTCTCCTGCTCTGATACCAATTGATGAGAACAAAAACTCTAGATCGATTAGATCTTTGATGATAGAGATCGAACAAATCAAAAACAGTATGTATGTAAACACTGGATGGAATCCAATGTATGCTTATGATTCAAAACAAAGTCACGCCTCAGCAGAGCTCGACAAAAGAACTTCCGCTGTAGAGGCGAGCTAGGGTTTACAAAACTTAGAGTAAATAAAATAATGAAATCGATTGTTGCTAAGACTGCATGCATGTAGCTTATATACCAAACCCTAGTACAAAACATGCACGGTTGGACAGGCCCAATACCGGCAATCAAAATTGGGCTAAGGACCGAGCCCATGACGTAATCTATTAACCCCTACAATATATATATATATATATATATATATATATATATATATATATATATATATATATATATATATATATATATAATAAGTATACCTGTATAAGTACAATGTGAATAACAACATGACCAACCAGGGGAGGCCCCCACAACAAGAGTTAGATGAGACACGAGTCATCAACACTTTGATAGATTTCTAGCTAGGTCCCAGCCTAAAATCGTTAGATCTTAAGTGATCGGGAGAGATATGTATAGATCTATATGACACTGACACTCCCACTTGTGGTTGCTAACTATAACCTGACAGCAAGTCGAAGCAGGCATTACTTTCTAAACAACTTTGCAACATCCGATGAAGCTTCGTGGTTTTTGGGATCAACGGTCATAACTCGATTATAGGAACTCAAGGTAACTTTGTTGAACTAAAACTGACTATCTTAGACTACTACTAGGATCCAACCTAAGAAAGTAGTGATAGTACACACAAGCTTGAGGATGCAAGTTTAGGATAAAGAATATAAACGAAAATACCCACACAACACTTTAAAATCATAAACCTATGGACTCACTGACATTACATTGATCTCTTAAATCACATGTATTCTCGGGAGAATGAACCCATTTGAAGGAGGAGATAACCCCAGTGATGCAGCCTGGAGTCTATGTGCTTTACTTTTTTACTTTGCTTCCGTGACCTACATGTACCTCGAACAATTTTGTATTAATCAGTGAATAAATAAAAATATTATTTAATATATCTAATGTATTACTCAATGTATATCTTTGGCCTAAATCCAAACATCCTAACATCGCACATCGTGGTGCTTCAGCCACCATCCGAGGGTGTGACAGATTGGTATCAGAGCTTCAGATTATAATTAACTAGTGAATCCTTAAAATACAACTATAATCTAGGGCTACACTCTGATTAGGTTTAACCTTTAAGCCAAATAAAAGCATTAAAATTAATTACACTACTTCTTGTCTACTTATGGGATATGAGACTAGTTTGAATTATCACTTGGTTTGCTGGATTTCATAACCACTATACCTGATATCCACCATCACGAATCCATTAAGTCGCAACTTAGGATTTTAGGTAAAAAACCATATTTAGAGTTAATATAGTACAACGGTTGTACCACAACCATACCTAGAATGTGCAACTACGTTTTATTATGGATCGATCGAAGAACGACCAAACTTGGATGTGGTGTTTGGAAATCTAAATGCTTGAGGAATTCTAGACTGGATCATAGACAAGGAGTCTATACTTAGAGGCTTCTTTTAGAGACTTCTATGTCTGGAGATTTCCAACTTAGCGACATCTATACTTGGGGATTTTCTACCTTGGGAACCACTGAATTACGAAATAATAGGGGACTCAGGGGTTACCGATACTATCTATTAGATACTTATAAGTGGATACTATATAGTAGCTAGTTAGTCTTCACACCTCTAATAAACATCTTTCCTCTATGACGACTTATACAGGTTTGTCGAGAGCTTGGAAGGTGATGGATCGTGGAGCGTAGCTTCCTCATCGAAGGAAGAGCGTGTCATACTTGATGACTCGGACCCTATCAATACCCCAGAGATTGAGGATACTGATGAAGAGCCCAATTATACTCTGGCTAAGCACCCATTAGAGACATCCCTATCACCAGACTACACATCAGCTGGGTTAGAGCTTATCAGTTCCGAGTACGAGCCTAACGAGGATAGGGAGGACATTGCTACCTCACCGGAGGCCTCACCAACCTAACTCACTCCTTCGCATCGATCTTATAGGACATAAATAGGTACTCAGGGGAAGCAGACCCCAAGGAAGAGTAAAGTCACTCCCTCTCGGAAGAGAGAGGCATCCCCACCAATATCACCACAACCAACAAACAAACCCTATGGAAATACCACTTGGATACCTCAGGTATGAGCCTGGATCTAAGAAGATGATATCAACTTACGGTTTGAGGTGAGGGAGTCTTCTAATACACGTGGATACTCATGTCGAGTAGGTTATAACTCTTTTGGTACAACGTACTACCCATCACTCAAATCATATTCGATTGATGGACTCTGAGCTCTTCTTATTGAGGATGACCCTTATACAGCTCATGGAGCGGGTGCAGTACTTGGAGGAGGAGAGGGATGTGATTGAAAAAAGGACCTTACTCATACAAGACCAACTGTAAGAGGTTAGGGATGGGGCCCAGTTCCATCATCAGGTGTTAGAGGATATGATCATCCACACAGAACGACTGGAGCTCTAGGTGGAGATGATGGAGTCACGAGTTTCTCTTTTTGATGTTTGGTTAGAGCTTGTGTATAGACAGTTGGTTCAATTGATGGCACTCTTGGTAGTGAACTGTCGATTCTAGTTTTCTTTTGTTTTTCCATAGCATGATGGATAGGAGGGATACTGATACTTTTTCTTAGGGTTAGAGTATGGGGAAAAGCTCATACACACGTTTTTTGTAACCTTAGAGCTTTTCATATTCTAACCGTCCCGTGTTTTGATAACTTCGGTATGTTATATGATGCATATTATACTTACCTAATTACATGAAATATGTGTTGTGGTATTATTGTTTCCATTAACATTAACACTAACACACCAAGAACTAACCATGATGACACAAACTTACAAATTCTGACAAATTAACTCACATCTCTACACTAACTTTAGGAATCTAGAAATTGAACCCCCTAAGAATTACCAGATCTAGCCAAGGTCTTCACGATGAGCAGTATGCTCAGTCCGCACAAGGTAACTTACCTCGAGAATATACAACTATTGAGGCCATGGTCGAGCAAAGAATAACCGAGGCACTAGCTGCACATGAGAATGATCATCACACAAACTCTGGAACGGGAGGTGAAGGCTCCAAAGGAAATAAGAAAGTTGCACAAAGAGCATGCATCTATAAGGACTTTATGAACTGTAAGCCTAGGATGTTCTATGAGAATAAGGGAGTTGTAGGCCTCACTAGATGGATCGAGAAGGCTAAGTCTGTCTTCGAGATAAACTCTTGTATCGAGAGAAGCAAGGTTAAGTTCGCAGCTTGCACTTTTGTAGACGCGACTATATCTTGGTGGAATGCTACGTGAACACCATGGTTCTCGCAAGTGATTACACGCTAACTTGCAAAGAACTGAAGCAAATGTTCAATATGGATTATTGCCCTTAGGAAGAAATGAAACAATTAGATCAATAATTATGGAACTTGACTCTGAGCGACACTAACATCTTGACCTATAGCAACATATTCAACGACCTCACTACCCTTTGCCCAAACCTTGTGAAACCTGAGTACAAGAAAGTTGAAAAGTACATATAGGGATTGGTTCAACCCATTCAAGGGTTGGCCACGATCTCTAGACCATCGACATATGATAATGCCAAAAGTTTAGCTTACAACTTAAAAAAACAAGAAATATGATGAGGCACTTCGGTCCAAAAGACCGACATCCCAACGTCAAGGGAAAACAAGTACAAACCTGGAAGCATATTCAAGGGTACTTCCAAGCAAGCTCCCATCAAGAGACAAGAAACTGTGAGTCCATATACCATCAGTCCGACCATGACACCGACTGCAGCCACTACATCGTAGGGAAAATATGTGGGAAAACACCATAAGTGTAATTTTTTTTTCAGGTACTTCGTTAGATCGTAGGAAGGTGAATGCGTGAATGTACATACACACACCAGCAGCTTTATGATTTGAGATTTCACAATGTTTTCCTTTATAACTCTGATATTCGATTGGATAAACAAATGGTTTTGACTTGATTATAGCTTTACGAAAGATGATGTTTATTCTAAATTAAAAATGAAAATTTATTCTAAAAATCGAAACCTTGCATACAATCACAAACAAAATATCTACCAAAACTCCTATTTTTAATTCAAATTTAATTGAAAAACACTAAATTATGGACCATAGAACACATGCTCTACATTTTATATAAATTGTAGCTAACATGTACGAAATAATTATCAAATTATACGAAATTGTGGTCAAATTATATTGCAGAAAAAACAAATGTGAAATCACAAGTTAAGTATGAGGAAATCGTAGGTGGCTCTATGCCATCTACGATTTCGGTATTTCAAGGCTTTCTATATCTATAGAACATTGGGCAAAAAATAAGTTGAAATCACAACCCACCAACTGAAATCGTAGAAGAGACTATAGATATGCACATTAGCGGTCCCAAATTGGTCTCCTATCGATCTCAAAATTGTGCATTCTTTTTGGGATTGGTCTAGAAAGGATCCGATCTTTTTTTCGACCCGGTCTGGAACCGGTCTTTTTTATTGGTCCGGTCCTTTTGGGACTGATCTTTGTCTTTTTCAATATTGTGGTCTTTGTGCATATTTTTCCGATTCAGTTTCGTGGTTTGTTTGTTTTTTGGTTTCTATTTCGAGTTTTTCCGTTAACAAATGTGCGGCTAACATCAAAATAATACAATAAGGTTTACTTAAAATGATACTATAATTCAACAAAATAAAAAAACGGAAGGCCCTAACTCATCTCTGATTAAAAAAATATTGAAGTAACACAAAAATAATATATACATAAACTTGGGTTCCGTTCTTTTTTTTAGACCGGTCAAATCCATCTTGAAACAGTCCAATATTTTTTCGAACCGCCTCAAACAGTCCTTTCTTTTTTCGAACAGTCCCAAACAATCTTATCTTTTTTCTTTTTACGAACCTATATTTTCCAGTCTCAAACCGACCTTTCCTTTTACAAACCTATATGAGACAGGACAAGTTTTTTTTAGGTATGGTTCGGCATCGGTCTTTTTCCAAGACCGGTGTGAGGAGTCTTTTTGTTCATCCTTAGGTGGAAAGGATAAAATGGCAAATGGTTTTAATTAATCATATGTGATTTTGATGATGGCTATTTTTTATATTAGGTTAATCAAGATCGGTTCTATCTTTTGCAAAACTAAGCAAGGGCTTAGATCCCCTAATTCTAAAGGATCCCAAATTTTAAAACTTATTCTATTAATTATATCTGTATATATACATATTTCTTGGGTTACAAAGACAAGTTGGAGCTTGTCATGATGGTAAAGGCATTGGTTTATCAAATTTAGGGTCTTAGGTTTGAATTTATTTGCTTACATATCATTCATTTTATTTTTGAAGATACTTAAACATATCCCACATCACTGGATGAAACTCAGCAAACTCTCATCTCTTATGTAAGCTCGACCATCCTTTTGCTTCATATTAACATTAACTCTGCCTTTGAGTCGTACATCGGTTTGGAGTTCAAAACTTCAGCAACCTTTATGTTTATATAAGTGATTAGCTTAGATGCATTAAAAAATAGTTTGGGATTTGGTTTAAGTTATAAAACTGAAGGATCTTATTTTTTTGTTCAATTAAAGCTCCTAAATTGGTTGAACCACCCCTGAAGTTAATTATTGGCTAAGACATGAGAGGCCATTATGTAAATAATTAAATTTGTAACTTTTTCATTAAAATATAAGTGATCTAAACACAAATTAAATAATATCGATTGTTATTTTATAACATTAACCATTAATTTGAATCAAGTTATATCGAAATAATGTTAGCTTAAACAGGGAGTTTTCAAAATATATAAATGCACATGATCATTTGTAACCCTTTTAGTTTGATTCAAGTTGTATCAAAATAATGTTTGCTTAAACAAGGTGTAATTCACTTGATCATTTTTTAACCCGTTTTTCCAGTATTCCCTACGAAATGTCGGTGAAATTTTACTATTTTACCCTTTAAAGTACAAAAAGTGTACTAGTGGCGAGTATTGAGGATTAGAATCGGCATCACCACGTGTAGTGCCAGACACTCATATGAACCCAACCAACACCTATTCCAAGTTTCCAACCCTTTATGTATAAATGCAAGTTACACCAACCAAGGGCTTTCTAGTAAATAGTTTTCGATTACCCAAAACCCAATAAACCATCTCCACATTCACGAGAATAACCAAAATGCCCTTTTGACCTATAAAATGGCTATAACATCCATATGTGCAGCTTTATAAAATCAACATCACCACGTGTAATTTTTAAAATGATACTTGGGGTTCTGATATTGTTACAGAAAACACCCAGCAATTTAAGTAATTTACTTGGTAGCCCCTCTACCTGTCGCGCCCTTTGTCCGGATAATCGACTCGATCCTCTGCAACTTCAGATCGTTCTTGAACTTGTTGATGAAGTTATCGGCCTTTGTATCGACTTCGACGTCATCCTCTTCCATCACCCTAGCCGCAGACTTTCTCTCTCTCACGGTTACCGGCCGGCGAGACTCCACGATCTCTTCCTCCTCGAGATGCGCGAAACCCACTTTCAGACTTGCTGATTTCTTCATTTTCGCCGGTGGCTTCGATGTGAGGTCGCTTTCGGACTTGGTTCTGTCATGCCCACCTTTCAGTTTACTGTACACCTCATCCAAGCTCTGTAACTCATCAGCGTGTTCATCTTCATGGGCATCTTCAAAGCCCGTATCGCTCCGGATCTCATCGTGGGTCGGGTCGAAATCGAAATGACCCGTCCTTGTTTCTACGGTTTGTTGATGTTCCCATACGACATGGGTCTCCGAATAAGGGATTGATGCTTCATGGGTTTGATTGAAAGCAGAAAACTGAGCGGCGACGTTGGCGTTGCCGGTCGGAATATGATCGGATCTGGTTGAATCCAAATCGTAATCGAAATGTTGATAGTCGATAGGTTGATTGAATACATACTGTGTAGCTGCTACTTGTAAAGGTTCTTGGTGGTGGTCGTCCTCCGGCGAAAAATCTTGTTGGGATCTCTGCGGTAGGAAGTTGAAGGACTTGAGACGGTAGAGGATGGAGGAAGATCTGACGATTTGGGGTTGATTCCGGTCATTTGGGTGGTTCTGAGAATTGTGTTTTTGTTCTTGTTCTGGGTCTTGTTGATGACGATTTTGTTGATTGTTGTTGGGTAAGTTAGAGGTGAAGACAATGGTGGCAATCATGACGTTTAGGAGGACGAAGAAGACAGTGGAAGTGAACCAGCTGTTGAGGGAAGCCCAGATTGATGACGGTAGGGGAGTTGCAGAGTCATCCATGTTTTAGGAGAGAAAAGGGGTGAAGAGCGAAAGGTGGAGACTAGAGAGTGAGGGTGTTGGGTTTGGGTGGGATATTTTGTGGCTTTCCAGTTGTGTAGTTGGAGGAGTTTAGTGTTATTGTCCTTCTCATGAACCCATATATCCCAACTATACTTATTTTTACTGGCTCATTTTGATTGAAAAATATTTGATCTGTTGTGTAAATTAATTAAATATCTGGTTAACAATTATAAGTCCAGAAAATTTTAATTACCCAAATGAAAATTAAAGTTACGGCTTGCTTTTTTCGTCGATTATGTAAAATAATGTTTTAATGTTGTAGCATCAGGATGTGCTTTAGAACCGGACCGGTTCGGAACTGAAACTGAATTTGTTATATTATGAACCGCGAACTGGACTGTCGGTGACGGTGACAGTGCCAGTGCCGATTCCAATATTGGTTTTTCGGATATTTTTCAAACTAAAACTTGTTGATATGTTGTAGATGATATGATGTCTTTGGGAACCTATAAGATGATTTAATGCTTAACCAAAATATGACTTTGTAGACTTTAAAATGAAGTACAAATACTAGTTTACATGTTGTAAAACAATCAAGTAATTTTGATCTTATATTAATGAGTTATGCGCATTTTAAAAAACGAACATATTTCAAAAAAAAAATACGAAAAACAAAAGAAAAACAAAAACAAAATGTTGAAATAGGAAATACACAGCTTTTATATGCTTTTTTCGAGAGTCTATAATTAATTTAATATCTAACCAAAATATATGTTTGCATAATTTAAAATTAGTTACAAAAACCAAATTACATATTGGAAAAAAAAAAAATCAACTTCATATGAATGATTTATGCCCATTTAAAAAAGTTGGACGGATTCAAAAAAAATGTTGAAATAGAAAATATACGACCATTATATTACGTCTTTTGGAGCATGCATCTGATTGAATATCTAACCAAAATATATATTTGTACAGTCTAAAATAAAATACAAATACCAAATTATAGATATCACAAAACTCTTTTCTAACATTTTTTAATAAAAAATCGCAGATTTTTAAAGAAAATCGCTGAAAAAAACTTGAAAAAAAAAAAAAAAAAACTTTTTTTTTACAAAAAAAAAATTATATTTTTTTCAGCGAATTTTTATAAAAAGCTGCGATTTTTTATAAATAAAAATTCAAAAAAAAGTCTTGTGATATCTTTTACAATATATATATATATATATATATATATATATATATATATATATATATATATATATATATATATATATATATATATATATATATATATATATATATATATATACACACACACACAAAAAGTATGATTTTACAATAGTTATTTTACAAATTGGGTTCTTTTATAAAAAAAAATAGCTCTTTTACCATATATTCATTTGGAATAAAAATATTCATAATGTCAATTTTACAAAATAGTGGTTATTTTTTATAATTTATTCGGATGTATATTTTCTTTTTATTTATATTACTACCATGTGAAATGATGACAAATGTCATATTTTGATAAATTTAATAATATTTTAAGATAGTTGTTATCATTCCATATGGGTAGGGAGATAAGTAAGAAGCGTCCATACCCATATGGGGTATCGTTGGTTGCTTCATCTGACTTCTTCTTACACTTAGATGTTTCTTGCAAGACTTGAACTAAATTACTGAAAGCATAGGCTCATTTAAGTGCATAAGTATAAAAGGAAGAGAGGAGACACTTTCAAGTTTAATTCTTTCTTTTCTTTTGGTAGAAAAGCTTAGAGCTCTTCTCCATATACTCGTCTCTCTCTAGCAAATTGTTTGTGTGGTTTTTTGTGTTCTAATTGATTCTCCTTTGAAGATTTATTTAGTATAAAAGGATGACGAACAAATACGGATGAATATCGAGACATAGGTATAGTTGTATTTAGGTTGTTTAAAAAGGATAAGCTAAAGTGTTAGTCGAGGAGTTAGCTTTACAATGGTTCTTACACCTCAATCAAGTGAGTGAATAGTACTTCCATGAAGATGATTTTAATACAAGTAGTTATTAAACGTATTAATTATTTGTTGCAAGTTTATATGTGAATTAAATTCTTATTATATGGAATATGTGTTAATTGTATAATTGATAATATTATATAAACACTTTGAGAACTAGATGTGGTTATATATGTGTTAATCATATATATGATAATCTTAATGGAAGTATTATTACTTAAAAGATTAATGTATATTAAATACCTAATACTCGGTGTTAATATACACTAAATTAGGATAGTGTTGTCTAAATAAACTTGTATTGGAAGTTGATTATAAGGATTATAGTTTAGTGTATTTTCTAAACTAAGACGTATAAAGGATGCTTAGATCTAATTAAGCTGGATAATAGTGTGGTTGTATACTATATTGTTACAATATGACATATACATGAAAATGGTATTAAATGTTGATTACAAACTGTTGGATATTATTCCTTTAATATATCAGCTCAGATACCGATTTGTTGGAAATATAACAATCTGATCACCACAACAAAAGGCTCGGTTACCAGTTACTGTATGACAGATATATCAGTTTAAGATATAATATATATATATATATATATATATATATATATATATAAAGAATAATAATTGCGGAATAAGTATAAATATGAAAGTTGTAAATGACTGAAAGCTATAATAATATAAATGACTGTATTTAAATGACGTAAAGCTATAAATAATATAAATGATTGAATTTAAATGACATAAAGCTATAAATAATATAAATGACTATATTTAAATGACATAAAGCTATAATAAAGTATATAAATATATAAATATATATCAAGTAGGTTCGTCAATAAATTGACTGAACTGGACTCATGGAGCGACTGGTCGATATTTGTTCTTTGAATGGACTGGTCGATATTGGGACTCTTGGAGCTACTGGTCGATATTTGTTCAAAGATCAATCTGGCATTGGATAAGTAACAAAAAGTTCATTTAAAGCTCGATTTTAAGTAAAACAAGTGTTTACAAAAGGGTACAAAATACATGGGTTTATGTATTTGTATTTGAGGTATTTTTGGGTAAAAACATGCACACGGGTCGTGTAAGATAAGGCACAAGTGACACGGGTCGTGTAGGAGGGTTTTGGAGGGTTTTCTTGATGAATGATGCTGACACGGGGCGTGTTCATGATGCTGATGCTGACACGGGGCGTGTTGATTTAGCCTTACTGAACACGGGGCGTGTTGAGGTTCAGAAGTATGAAGAAGGCAATAAGAGGGCAACACGGGGCGTGTTGATTTTGCCTTGGTTTTTAACACGGGGCGTGTTCGTGTCAGAGTCAATTTCGGGATTTTTGTGATTTGAAGGTAAGTTTTGTTTGTGATGTTTTGGCTAGGGTAATGGTGTTATGGTGTTTTGAGGATGTTTTCAAGGTTGTTTAGAGGTTGGAAGGAGGTTGATATAAGGTGGTAAAGGTGGTGAAATTTCTTATGAAGATGATGATGAATAGTGATGGGTTTTGTGGTTGATCTTGATGCAGAAGGTTTTGGGTTGTTTCATGGTTGTGTTTTGGTGTTTTGATGTAAGGAAAGTGTTTGGTGGTGTATGATGTGATGATCAAAGGTGGTGAAGATGAAAAACCTTTAGTTTCAATGAAGAAGATGAAGATGGTTGATGGTGTTCTTCATTTCATTGTTGATGATCTTGGTGTTCTTCATTTAGCTTCTTGTTTGATCTTGGTGTTCTTCATTTAGCTCCAGGGATGAAGATTGAGAGGGTTTAGTTTTACAAAGGAAAACTCACTATATCATATCTATCTCTCTTACTCTCTTCTATTATCTCCAACACTAAACACACACTACATACACATGTATATATATGAGAAACAAATATCTTGTAGTAGTGCACTTGAGTGTAAGTTGAAAGATGATGTAGAGGCTGCAAGTTGATGTAGTAGTAGGAGCAAAAAAACGTGGGAAGGGTTTGGCTTCTTCATCTTTGACTTTTGTTGACTTCTTCTTTGTTTGACTATTCAACATATATACAACATATATATATATATAATACATACATATGTATATAGTACATATATATATATATATATATATTGTTGAAATTGTTTAGTCACACATATGTGTTTTCGTCATTCGCGTGTTTTCGTATTTTCTGTTTTATCACGCATTCATGCAACCTGAAATAACTGATAATATTTGTTAGATTGTATAAAAACAGTTCATCTTATTTCAGTTATGGTCACATACAAGGTTAGATAAGAACATTTTTCAACAATTTCCCCCTATGTGATCATTGCTGAAATAAGGACAGGTATGATATAATCATATTGACAGTTTAACTTTTGAAGATTCGAGATAAAAGATTTGTCAATAGATAAGATATATATAAAACCATAGCAATTTATTTGAAAGTTTGTGACTTGGTTTAACATATCTTATGTAAAAGATTTTCAGAAATTTGTTTCCGAATCAAAGTCTCGGGTTCGGTTATCAAAGGGTAGCCATATATGTATCTAAAGAAATTTCTTAAGATTTTATAGCATTATTAATGACGACAAGTGGTTTTAACAGGTCGATTCAGATGAACGCTCATAGGTATAGCTCACACTTCACTTGGGTGTTTAGTTGTTCTGGCAGCAGAACAAGTTAATGATCACTAAAAATGAGTGATATCTCTCTCTGACGACTCACACTCATATTGGAGGTGTTCAACTATGCTTTTCCTGAAAGGTCACTTAGTCTCATTATTAGATAATCAATCACATAAGACTGGTTTCGGCATTACTCAGCGGGTTTCTTCATTCATACCATTTAAGTTCACTCTCTCTCCGTCGGGAAATACATGTAGAGGGGTTTAGCAATTTTCATAGTGCAGTTTGCAACTAAGAATCTTCAGTGATGAAGGCTACAGTATCCCGGGAAATCCATTGTTGTTGCAGCTTTTTCTTTGATGGTATCCTTTTTGTTGATCAATATCTATTTGTTGTAAAAGGATATTTTGTTTTAGCATCGAGAATTTGCTACATTTGAGAAAATTGGGATTTTTGAGAGTATCTATCTTGCGGGATTAAGATATCCCTTTTTGTGATAAATGGTTAAAAACAGATCACGAGATCTTTTGATGTTTGCTTTGAAATAACCATTTGGTTGAACTTTGTTTGAAAATACCAAATGTAGAGTTTTTTTTGTTTTGTTTGGTATTTCTTCGGTGAATGATTTGGCTTTCTTGTTGATTCTTCTTTATCTTGTTTCGTCTTTTCTTGTTGATGGATCACGGGATCTCAAGACTTCATTTTTGGTTGGCTTATATCTAGGTAGGGATTAGTGGCATAAAAGACAGTTTGTCTAGTATGTAAGAAATGAATGTATCGTCCCTGGTCATTTTGATATCTAAGTAAAAATGAGACCGTGACAAGGTATAATCGGATATACCTTATAAGCAATAGTGACACACCTAAGCTCACAAGAAATGAATTCCACAATGATTTAGATTGATGAGGCACAAATTCTCACATGGGTTTTTGTTTTCATCTGAACCTCCTAACCTTATGTCCCTTTTTAAAATCATCAATAATGAAATAAAATTGAAGGAAATAAAGTTATGTACATTATGAAAAGTAGGAGATTTGAACCTTCACTCCAATTGAGAATCAATATGACTTAAAATCTTCATCGAGCATAAGCATCTGAAAATTAAGTCAAAAGACGATTAATCACAAGGTTCTATAAAAGCTTATTACGGCAAGTCTTTTATTATATTTTTGAAGATTTGTTTTTCTGAATGTTTTTGGAAATATTGGTTATTTCAATGTTTTTGGTTTTTTTTGAAAAGAAAGCAGTTTTCAAATGTTTTTGAATTTTCTTTTTGAGTGAAAGTAAACACACTTTTGTACAAACAAAAAGTAAAAGTTTAAGGATGGATGTTATCTAGATTTAACATTCCTAGACGGCCTAGGAAGTATTGAAACTTTGTTTCATCGAGAGCCTTAGTGAAGACATAGGCAATTTGATCTTCGGAGTTGATGAAGTGTAGTTCGATATGACCCTTTTGAATGTTGTCTTTGATAAAGTGATATCGAATGTCGATGTGCTTTGTCATGGAATGGTGAACGGGATTGTGAGAAATGGCAATTTCACTGGTTGAGTCACAAAATATGGGAATTTGTGAGATTTTGAAGCCATAGTCACGCAGTTGAGTTTGCATCCATATGACTTGTGACCAACAACTGGCGGCTGCGACGTATTCAGCTTCTGCTGTTGATGTGGATACACAAGTCTGTTTCTTTGAAGTCCAACTCACTAGTCTACCTCCTAGGAATTGACAGCTACCAGATGTACTCTTCCTATCTAGCTTGCATCCTCCGTAGTCTGAGTCGGTGAAAGCGTTCAGCTGAAAATCGGATTTAGCTGGATACCAAAGGCCAAGTTTGGGAGTGCCTTTAAGGTATTTGAAGATGCGTTTCACAGCAACTACATGGGATTCCATAGGATTTGCTTGGTATCTAGCACAAACACATGTAGAAAACATGATGTCAGGTCTGCTGGCAATGAGGTACAAGAGTGATCCGATCATTCCACGATATCTTTTCTGGTCAACGGGTTTGCCATTTAAGTCTGCATCAATTTTGTGTCCAAAAGCCATTAGGGTTTTTGCGGTATTGGATTTTTCCATTGAAAAATGAGTGAGTAGGTTTTTGACATAATTCTCTTGGTTGATGAAAATGCCATCAGTTGACTGTTTAATTTGAAGTCCGAGAAAAGTAGTCATCTCCCCAATCATGCTCATTTCAAATTTGCTCTTCATTAGATCAGCAAACTTAACACTTAAAGATTCATCAGTAGAACCGAAAATAATGTCATCAACATATATTTGTACGATTAACAGATGTTTATTAAAGATTTTACGAAAGAGTGTTTGATCAATTGAACCTCTTTTAAAACCTGATTCTTAGAGAAAGGTTGACAATGTGGCATTCCAACCTCGAGGTGCTTGTTTCAAGCCGTAGACAGCTTTCTGCAATTTAAAGCTGTGATCTGGAAATTTGGGATCTTCGAAACCTGGTGGTTGTTGGATGTATAGTTCGGGATCTATCTCTCCATGTAGGAATGCACATTTAACATCCATTTGGAATACTTTGAAATTTTTATGTGCAACATATGCAAGAAAGATGCGAATTGCTTCAATTCGGGCAACTGGAGCATATGTTTCATCGTAGTCGATTCCTTCTTGTTGTGAATATCCTTTGACTACAAGACGTGCCTTGTTTCGACAAATGATTCCTTGATCGTCAATCTTGTTTCTGTATACCCATCTTGAACCTATAACAGTAACATCGGGTGGAGTAGGAACAAGATTCCATACGTCGTTTCTTTCAAATTCTGCTAGCTCTTCTTGCATAGCTTTTACCCAATCTGGATCTTTTATAGCAAAATGTATGGTTTTGGGTTCAATCGTTGATAAGAAGGCTCCAAATAAACATTCATTTGTGGATGCGCCTCTAGTATGAATGCCTAAGTTGGGATCTCCGATGATTTGGTCTGTTGGATGATTTCTGGTCCACTTTATTAAGCGATTCTCTTCCGCTATAATAATTGGAGTTTCAGTATCCCATTGTTCTTCTTCGGGTGTTTCATCTTGGAATAGGTTTGAAGGTTCCCCCATAAATGATGCATCGGGATTGTTTTGGCTATTTAGGGATGGGGTGTTTAAAGGAGGATTTGGTGTTTGTTCCAAAGAGGAAGTATGTGTTGGTGGTTCCCCCTCGAATTGATTTGCATCATTTTGGTTTGTTTGTGGAATTACTTCACTGGGTGTTCCTGTAGGGTCAATTAAAGTAGTTAGAAGTTCAGAATTGTAAGCGGTTTTTGGTTGTTCAAAAAGCAAATCAAGATCGATTTTAATGTCTATGTCAGGAGAAGGTGTTTGTTGAATTGGATTTTGAAAAATATTTTCAATCATTTTTGAACCAAAATGTTCACGATCCAATTTCCTAACATAAAATTCATCGAAATGAACATCGGTACTTTCTTCAATTACTCTAGTACATTTATTCAGTACTCGATAAGCAGCTGAAGAAAACGAGTAACCAAGGAAAATTCCTTCGTACGACCTTGATTCAAATTTTGAAAGGTGATCTTTATTATTCTTTACGAAGCATCGACAACCGAAAATATGAAAAAATTTGATGTTTGGTTTTCGGTTGTTAATGACTTCATATGGTGTTTCAGAAGATGTTTATGGATTAAGGAACGATTTTGAGTATAGCAAGCTGTGGCTATTACTTCTGCCCAGAAGTATTGTGGCAGATCAGCGAAGATAAGCATTGATCTTGCAGCTTCACATAGAGTTCGGTTCCTTCTTTCGACAACACCGTTCTGTTGTGAAGTGTATGGGGCTGAGAAGTTGTGTTCAATTCCTTTGTCTTTGAGAAATGAATCTAGAGTAATGTTTTTGAACTCTAAACCATTATCACTTCGGATTCTTCGAACAGGTCATTTCAGCTTCAACTCGATTTGTTTGATGAAGTTGATCATCTCTTCAGGTGCTTCTGATTTTAGTCTTAAGAAAAAGACCCAAGTAAAGTGCGAGAAACCATCAACGACAACAAGAATGTACTTCTTCCCTTGTATGGTTTGGGTTTTGGCAGGGCCACAAAGGTCTATGTGCAACAACTCTAGTGGTTCGGATACGCTAGATTCTGAGATGCTTTTGTGAGTGGATTTGGAAAGTTTTCCTTTTTCACATGCGGCACAAAGAGTTTCGTTATCAAGATTCAGAAGTGGTAGCCCTCGAACAAGATCATCGCCGATTAATTTGTTGATATACCCAAAGTTTAGATGGGAAAGGCGGCGGTGCCATAACCAACTAATATCTGCTGGGGCTTTAGATAGCAGACATATATCGGGTTTACCATGTCAAGTGGATACATATTTCCGGCACGGTCAGAATCAACTATAATATCTTTGGTTTTGGCATCCATGATCAAGCTTCGTTGTTTGGTGAAAAGAACTTCAAGATTGTTATCACACAGTTGAGAAACACTGATGAGGTTGTGTTTCAGGTCATCGACGAAGGCAACTTTCTTTATGGTAAAATTACCATTTGTTATGTTTCCATAACCTTTGATTTTTGCTTTCATGTTGTTGCCAAAGGTAACATCTTGATTGGTTTGTATAGGTTTGAAGTCACGTAAGTAGTTCCGGTTTCCTGTCATATGCTTGGAGCAACCACTATTAATATACCATGTATCATCATTGGGTTCTCCAGCATTAAGTACCTGCAATCAGACAAGAAGTTTAGGTACCCAAATCTGAATGGGTCCTGGTTTGTCAGTTGTTATTTTGGGTGCTTTTCTTAATGAATTTCTTTTATCATTTGACTTCACATTATTGTAATGGTTTGGTTTATGATGATGAAATGGTTGAGGTTTGATTTGAGCTATCAATTTTACCCAAAATGTGATTTGTTTTTAAAACCTGTGGGTTGATAAAATCTGTGATTTGGTGAAAGATATCCTAGATGTGAAGGTTTGTTAGAAAAGTTTTCTTCATATCTGGGATGTGATGGGCGATTTTGAAAAGCTTTTTGATGATGATGGTTTTTGAAAGTTCCTTGAATGATTAAAAGTAATATCTTGAAAGCGGTTTTCAAAAGGTTTTTGAAAAGATTTTGGTTTTTGTTTGGAAACCTGTTTATGAGGTATGACGTAGGGTTTAACTGGTTTCTTTGGTTGTTTTTCAAAAATGTTTGGCTTGATTAGTGGGGTTTTGGTGACTTGAATGGATTTTTTTCTTTTTTGTTGTTTCTTGGAGTATTTTTGTCCCAGACTAGTTTTTCCAACAATTGATGAAGTCATTGTAGGAAAAGCAGTTGGTATAGAAGTACTACCATCCTCATAAGAGGAATTTTCTCCATTCAAAAAGTTTTTGAGTTTAGTGGTTCCATCGGTATGTTTGATTTGGTGAGTTAAAGAACTTGCAGAGTCTGTTTCAGAATTTACAACTCTTTTGAAAGACTTTTTGGAAACGCTGAAAGCAGTATCATCTGGATTACAGTTGATAACTGTTTCGTCATCTGAATCTTCCTCATTAATAGATGCGAAAAGATTAGGTAGAGTAGATTCAGAGTTTTCACAATTCGTCATGTTTTTCTGTTTTTCTTGTTCAATTTCAAAGGATTCTCTTCCAATTCCTGGTCTATAATTCGTATCAATTTTGCCAGTTCCCAAGGTGTTTGCCTTGGTGAAAATATCATCACTTAGCTTTCTAGCAACTTTGATAGAATCCATATTCCATATCAGTCTTTTATTCTCGGTTTCAAGAGAATTGATTTGTTTTAAAGAATCAGTCAACTTTTCATTTAAAACATTGTATTTGTCAGTTGATTCTTGAAAGTCTTGTTTCAACTGAAGGATTTCCATTTCTAAAACATCTTTTATTTCAGAAGAAATGACTGACTGATTTTTCAGTTCCAAATCCCTTTTCTGAATTAGGGTCTGATTTAATTGTTCCAAGACATGATTATAATCTTCTGATTTTCTTTCAACGTCTCTTTCCAATTTGCTTTTCATTCTTGTTGATTCTCCAAATTTGAGTTGCAAGGTTTGTAACTCAGATTTGCAAATATCATAATTGACCATTGTGTCATGATATGTTTTGAGATCAACTTCCAGACTAGTCTCAATTTTGGTTATGTGGGACTCAAAAATTGTTTTGGAAAAACCAAGTTCAGAGATCATAGACCATACCTGTTCTATGACGTTTGGAGCTCTTGAAGGTATTTCAACACCAGCTACGAAGCAGAAGTTTGATTGTGTTGGTTCATGTTCAGCTTCGTCATCAGAAGTTGGCCAGTATTCCACACTTGGTTCATGGATTGCCATCAATGCTCTTTGCTTTTCTTGGTTTTCCAGTTTCTTCAATTCGTCGGCTCTTTGAGCATAGTATGCTGAGTCTTTGATTTTGGTTTTGTTTTTGGCTCGACATTCTCTGGCATAGTGATTCGTTCCTTTGCAGTTGTGACAAATGATCACTTCTTCATCACTATCATCCTTTTGACTTTTAATCGGAAGTCTTTCAGGTGTTTGACTTTGGGTTTGGTGGGAAGGTTGAGAATGGTTTTGTTGGAATCCAAAATTTTGGTTTTTTTGAAAACCATTGTTTTGATTGTTGTAACCTTGATTTTGGAAACCTCTGTTTTGATTTTGAAAACTGTTGTTTGGATTGTGATTATGACCTGAGTTGGGATCGTTTTGAAATCCCTGGTTTTGAAAACCTTGGTTTGAGTTATTTTGGAAAGAAGGTCTTTGAGAATTTTATCCAAAGTAAGGTCTAGGTTGAAAACCTGAGTTATTTTGACCAAAAGATGGTCTTGGTTGAAAACTTGAGTTATTTTGTCCAAAAGATGGTCTTGGTTGAAAATTTGGTCTAAAATTTGATTGACCATGATTTGGGATAAATCTCTGGAGATTTGTGTTTGCAACCAACGCACACAGTTGTTGATAATCTGCTTCATCATTTGAATCAGACTGGAAGGCTTGGTTTTGAAAAGATGTAGTCTGATTAAAATGATTAAATTTTTGATCATTGAAAGGTGTTTGGTTTTGAGAAGTTGTGGACACAAGTGCAAGTGGTCCTCCAAAAGTTGCAGTGGTTGGTGGGTCAATCGAGGATTCATACGATTGAAGTTCTCCATACAAGTTGTACAAAGTTTCAGTATGAATAGCTGGATTTCCCTGAATAATGAGTTTAACCATTTTCCAACTTTAGAAAAGATTGTTTAAAAACTTGAGATTATCTCGTGTTGTGTCTTTTTGATACCCAAATTGTTCATTTTAACCATAATCAAATTGAACCTACCATGAGCATCATGGATGGTTTCTGATGAAAGCATTTTGAAATTATCGAATTCATTCAAAACAAATGTTCTTTTGTTTCCGATAATTCTTTTATTTCCACAAAAACGAGTTTTCAAATTCTCCCAAATTTGATTTGCGGTTAACAGTATAATGTCATCCATTTGACTTAGAATACTGTGAGGTATTCCAGAAACAAGTTCCTTTTTGGCTTGGAGTTCCAACTTTTTTGTAATTTCAGCTTGAGTGGCTTGATTTGTAGCAAGAGTAGCCATATTTTCTGGAGTAACAAATGTTCCTTCTACACACTTCCAGACATCTTCATTTATAGCATTAAGATGAAGATTCATACGGCCAACCACGAATTATACTCTTCAGGAATAAGTATGGGTGCCCGTGAACCAGATCCTAAGCTATTTGCAATGGAGACAGAGTTCATGTTGGAGTAATTTGCCAAAGATATTTTTTTGAAAGGATTTTGAACAAGTGATATTAAAATGAAGTTTTTAAAGAAAAGCTTATGGAAGTTTTATAAACGCTATAACCAAAAGTTTTTCGACAAAAATTTCAAGGTAAATCACACAAGCTCTGATACCAATTGTTGGATATTATTCCTTTTATATATCAGCTCAGATACCGATTTGTTGGAAATATAACAATCTGATCACCACAACAACAGGCTCGGTTATCAGTTACTGTGTGACAGATATATCAGTTTAAGATATAATATATATATATATATATATATATATATATATATATATATATATATATATATATATAAAGAATAATAATTGCGGAATAAGTATAAATATGAAAGCTGTAAATGACTGAAAGCTATAATAATATAAATGACTGTATTTAAATGACGTAAAGCTATAAATAATATAAATGACTGTATTTAAATGACATAAAGCTATAAATAATATAAATGACTATATTTAAATGACATAAAGCTATAATAAAGTATATAAATATATAAATATATATCAAGTAGGTTCGTCAATAAATTGACTGAACTGGACTCATGGAGCGACTGGTCGATATTTGTTCTTTGAATGGACTGGTCGATATTGGGACTCTTGGAGCGACTGGTCGATATTTGTTCAAAGATCAATCCGGCATTGGATAAGTAACAAAAAGTTCATTTAAAGCTCGATTTTATGTAAAACAAGTGTTTACAAAAGGGTACAAAATACATGGGTTTATGTATTTGTATTTGAGGTATTTTTGGGTAAAAACATGCACACGAGTCGTGTAAGATAAGGCACAAGTGACACTGGTCGTGTAGGAGGGTTTTGGAGGGTTTTCTTGATGAATGATGCTGACACGGGGCGTGTTGATTTAGCCTTGCTGAACACGGGGCGTGTTCATGATGCTGATGCTGACACGGGGCGTGTTGATTTAGCCTTACTGAACACAGGGCGTGTTGAGGTTCAGAAGTATGAAGAAGGCAATCAGAGGGCAACACGGGGCGTGTTGATTTTGCCTTGGTTTTTAACACGGGGCGTGTTCGTGTCAGCGTCAATTTCGGGATTTTTGTGATTTGAAGGTAAGTTTTGATTGTATTGTTTTGGCTAGGGTAATGGTGTTATGGTGTTTTGAGGATGTTTTCAAGGTTGTTTAGAGGTTGGAAGGAGGTTGATATAAGGTGGTAAAGGTGGTGAAATTTCTTATGAAGATGATGATGAATAGTGATGGGTTTTGTGGTTGATCTTGATGCAGAAGGTTTTGGGTTGTTTCATGGTTGTGTTTTGGTGTTTTGATGTAAGGAAAGTGTTTGGTGGTGTATGATGTGATGATCAAAGGTGGTGAAGATGAAAAACCTTTAGTTTCAATGAAGAAGATGAAGATGGTTGATGGTGTTCTTCATTTCATTGTTGATGATCTTGGTGTTCTTCATTTAGCTTCTTGTTTGATCTTGGTGTTCTTCATTTAGCTCCAGGGATGAAGATTGAGAGGGTTTAGTTTTACAAAGGAAAACTCACTATATCGTATCTATCTCTCTTACTCTCTTCTATTATCTCCAACACTAAACACACACTACATACACATGTATATATATGAGAAACAAATATCTTGTAGTAGTGCACTTGAGTGTAAGTTGAAAGATGATGTAGAGGCTGCAAGTTGATGTAGTAGTAGGAGCAAAAAACGTGGGAAAGGTTTGGCTTCTTCATCTTTGACATTTGTTGACTTCTTCTTTGTTTGACTATTCAACATATATACAACATATATATAATACATATATACATATATAATACATACATACGTATATAGTACATATATATATATATATATATATATATATATATATATATATATATATATATTGTTGAAATTGTTTAGTCACACATATGTGTTTTCGTCATTCGCGTGTTTTCGTATTTTCCGTTTTATCACGCATTCATGCAACCTGAAATAACTGATAATATTTGTTAGATTGTATAAAAACAGTTCATCTTATTTCAGTTATGGTCACATATAAGGTTACATAAGAACATTTTTCAACACAAACATTATACTCTTGCCTAATGATGGAACAAGACTTATAAATGATGCTTAGTTCACATTAAGGTTAAACCATATACTGTAAAGATATTACATGCGCATGAAATTCTGTTGGAAGTTGATTATGGGTATTATAATTTTGTCTAGTTATACACTATGTCACACCCCCAAACCAGAACGGCGGAAACATCTGGGGGCGGATGGAGTGACTTAATGTGTAGTATCCTAACAATTAGATATAAATGAAACATAGCAACACAAGCATTCATACAGTGAAAGTTTAAGTTTACATTGTTTACAAACTGTGTGTGCTCAAAATTTAAATACAAATAACTGAGAAATAGAAAACATGCAACAGCGACGCCGACCCTCAAAATGGTTTGAATACTTGTTTTACCGATTTCCTGAGAATACAAGTGATTTTGAAAGGTATCAACAGTTAAGTTGGTGAGTTCATAAGCATTTTGTATGAGAATGATTTGTAACGTTTTCGTGTAAAATGATTTTGTATACTTCTAGAAAATCCGATATTTTCTTTAATATGAACTGTAAATGTATGTATTTCCTTTGTATATTTTCCTTGTAAAATGATAATGTATGTTTCTAGAAAATCCAATATTTTCTTAAATATGAACTGTAAATGTATGTATTTCCTTTGTATCTTTTCCTTGTAAAATGATAATGTATATTCCTAGAAAATCCAATATGTTTTTAAATATGAACTATAAATGTATGTATTTCCTTTATATCCTTTCCTTGTAAAATGATAACGTATATTTCTAGAAAATCCAATATTTTCTTAAATATGATTGCAATCTTAAACCCTATGACCAAAATATAGGTAATGTTGTATTGAAAATAGTATGTAGTTTCATCTTTTTATAAAACTAATGAAGTGTAAGTTACTCCATAAACCAAGTCGTTTTGTTAATCCCTATGTGGGTTATTATAACGATGCTAATATAATTGATATGCCTGAACCACGTTCTTCAGGCGTCGGGGCTAGTAGACTTTTATCACCCTAGAGTTGTTGGTCTAACTGTAGTTAACAACAAAGGTGTGGAGTTGTCAATCCCGTATAGATCTATACACAATTATCTCGCTCTCCCTCAAGGAGACTCTTATTATAATGCATGGCTTAAGGTGTACACTAGGTAGGTACAGTGAAGAAACGTCTCACAGGAGCATCAACAGATGTACATGAACTCTGACTCCTTTTTCTTGTAAAATGAAATAATTATGCATTTGAAAAATTGTATGGTTCTTCTGAAATGAAAGTGTGGTTTTGTGACTCTCAAACTATACCAATTAAAGTTTATCTTGTATATTTGTTGAGACTATCTATATAACCTTTTATATAACTATAAGTTGTTTTCTTGTCTAGTGGCAAAATATGAAATCAAAACATGATATTTTTGGGTTGTAATCCATCGAAATAGTAAATAACTATATTGTAACCATTTTTACAATAAAGCTATCTTTTAGTAAATGTTTCCAAACCTTGTAGTTTTACAAATCATATTTTCCTGATAATATTTGTAACATATAATGGGTTATGTTTTTGGTTAACTTTGCATATCAAAACTAATTTATCACAAATATTGTATAAAAGTAGTGATAAACCTAACCTAAGAAAATAATGATTTATACTTCAACGTCAAGAAGTAACAACTAGTATTTATGTAGCAACTCCATTCCGACTTGTATCCCCCCTAGAAACATGAAAAAGCTTGAAAATATAAGGATATGAACTCACCTTAAGTGGTTTTGTGGGTTGCTTGAAGTGATGACGAGAAGATTTCCAAAGCCTAAACTCTTGGATGGTGTGGATGAACATCTTGGAAATGTTATTATCCTAAGTGTTTAACACATATTAATGTGTGTAAAAATGATGATACTAACACAAAAGGTAAGAGAACACTAGGGTATCACGAAAATACTTAGCAAAAATCGAAGGATGAACTTGGAGCTTAAAACCCTTTAAAACATGGAGAGGAATTCTTGAGAGAAAAGAGAGGTTCACAGGAAGAAAAATGAAGAAATGGTGGGGTTGTGGAGATAATCTCGTCCAAATATAAAGAGTCGGAAAATTGATGTGATATTTGCTTTGATAACTGTTGGTTATTACATGGATATATGTTGGGTCATTGCATGGAATACTGTGACTTTGCGTGAGAAAAGGGGTGAGATATCACATATTAAAGTTAACTTTCTTATCCCCCCTTTATCTTGACCAAAAACTCGTTGAAACCCCTAGCATGTGACAACCCGAATCTTTTCCGTTAACGTTAGCCGAGTTCCGTCAAATAAAGTTGGAATTTATTTAGTTTCGTCATAATTATGTGGTTTGGAAAATCATTTAAGTTGTATAATTGAATTTTATATATGAGTCAGAACCAAAATCGCACAAAAACTGAATTACTTAGAAAATCAGTGAATCCGGTCTGACTAGCGTTCATGGCTGGGAACCCGATCACGGCCGTAAACCTAATCACGGTCGTGAACCATTCACCACTGGACCCCACCACCGACCATGAAACCCCCTATAAATATGTGGTTCCTACTCTCATTCACACTTTTCTAGCCAAAAACACTCTTTCTCTCTCTAAAAACCCTCACTCGAAAACCCAAGAAAACTCAAGATTTCTCTTCATTTATCACTCTATCTGCCTTGGAACACGTTTTGGAGCATCAAAACATCCATTTTTCGTTGAATCAAGCATTGTTGTTCTTGAGTTCATGGAAATGACCCTTCGAATCTTCATATTTTAGGCCGTGAACCTTTCAAACCTTCAAGGACCTTGAACCCTTCAAGAGCAGTGAACTGTTCACGGCCGAGATCAGTTCAACCGTGAACAGTTCACGGCCATAATCCCTTTACGACCGTAACCACCCTGCACCATGAATCTTGATTGCAAACCCACCTTTCCACTTCGATCAAGTCTTAGATCCCGATAAGTGTCGCGTACATCAACCCAAGGGTCTTTACTCCCCACTTCATTATCCGACTTTTCACACAGCTAACTGTGAGTTCATACCCCTATTCTTTTATTAGTTATAACGTTTTCAGGGGAAATACAAGACAAACAAAACCAATTTTGTGAACTTATCGAAAAGAATTTCAACATGTTAAAACTGATGCAATGGATACACTCAAATGATTTCCACATTTTATAAAATATTTATATTTTTATCCCTTTTGTATTATGTTGAGCATAAGGGAAGATTTCAACATATTTATAGAGTTTTAAGTGTAAAATTGGAATTGAATACATTAACGAACAAATAAGCTACAATAGGTATAACATACGGAACAAGTACCTTATCAATGTAGGAAACATAGAATCAATGCGATCAAACATGTAAGCTATATATAGTATAGTTTATGAGTCATATAAACAACAATTTAAAATTTAATGCATTCATTTTATTCTACACTGAATCGTTAGTATAGCATTTTATGAGTGAGCATCTTTGTGTACTTACTTAAGTACTAACAAAAGTACTGAGATTATAACAAGAGTCTCCTCAAGGGTAAACGTGAGTTTGGTACTAATTAATACGATTAATATATGAATGGTAACAACTTCAATTAGTTTTATTTTAAAGTAATAGAACTACTATACATACTGAAGGATTCCAAGGATTTGATAATATGGTTTTAATGTATAACTAATCCACACAATACAACTGGTGGTATCCAGAATTAGAAACTAATACTTTTATATAATTTATAGTATACAGTAACGGACATACACTTTGGTCTTAGGGTTAAGACTACTTTTCAAACTAAAGAGAATATTGGATTTTCTTGAGATCATGTAAACATTTTGTTATAGATTGTAACGCCCGCAGATCCGGGCTAGTCAATTTAGAGGCAATAGGGGTCAAAAATGACTTTTCGACAAAAGATTATTTAGAATGAATAGTCTTAACCAAGTTTTAGAATATGTCACAAGGTTTCCGTACATATAAAGAACGCCGAAATCCGAGTTATAACGAAGAAGTTATGGCCCGCCGAAGTTTTACGGCAAAACCGGCACGACACCGGAAGACGTAAATAGTGAATTTACAATAGAAGACTTTTTATCCTTAGCAATCTAAACAAAAGTTGTAGAATATGTTAAAATAAGAGCGTCGATAAAAAGAACGCCCAAATCTGACTTCGTATGAGGAAGTTATGATTTTTCTAAGATTCGGCTTAGCAGTGTACAGCCCGAAACTCGAATTTTAGTTCGAGCGGTTTTTGGCTTACGTGAAATAAATGAGAGTTGAAGATCTCATTAATAGGAACTCAACGGTAAAAAGACAGACGAAAACGGAGTTCGTATGAAGGAGTTACGAATTCTTCGCGGTCATTTAACAGTCTAAACGCCTCGTACTGTTAAATTTAAGATCAGTCAAGAATTAGCCGACGGAGTCAAAATGAAAGTTGTAGATATTATTTTTACCTACGCGTGGATATAAAGAATGTCGAAAACAGAGGTCGTATGTGAAAGTTACGGATTTTAGAAGTCGGAAGTGTGTTGTGCGAAAATGGGTGATGTGGCACAATCTTGGCCATTGCTTTCTCCCCAAGTCTTGCCACTAGATGGTGACATGTGGCACCAAGTTCAGCCATTTTCACCCTATAAATACCACCTCTCCCACCCTCATTTTCTTCACACATTTCCCATTCTTTCTTCTCTTTACTCTCTCTCTAGAACCTCTCTCTAGCCCCGAAATCCCCCGAAAAGCCTAGGGAACCTCCCTAGCACGAGGCGGAAGCCCCGGAGTGCTCGACGGCTCCGAGAAGAAGAGCTTTTCGGCTCGGAAACGCTGCTCCAAGCAAAGCCTGGTTTTCTATAAAACCCGCTGTAAGTGAGCTACGCCTACGCTATTTTTAATATAGTTTTTATTTAATTATATTAACGTTATTAAGAACATATAATAAATACTTGGGCTATTATTATGGGTTATGTAAGTATTTTTTTTTAACGCTTATATAATAGTAATAATAGCTAGACTATTAATTAGTCTCGGCGAATAATAGACTAAAATCTATTGGTGATAATACTAGGTTTCGTCGAAGGAAATTATTTTAAAGTAAACGAAGCGCTGTCCGAGTACCGAGTCACCACCTTCTCAGGTGAGTGCATAGTCCCTTTCATGAACATGATTTTAATACAAGTATTGATTGAAGTATTAATTATATGTTTATGTGCGAGTTAATTGATGTTGCTTGAAATTCGTGTTAAAGAACATACCTGATTATATTTGATAATTTAGGATAAAGAGTAGACCTAAATTAAAAATGAGGAATATTGGGTAGTATAATCTTACGAGTACAAGTGAGTAAAACTCAGAGAATAGAAGTTAGTATATGTCACTTATCCGGGAGTATGGATTAGACATAGTCATTGTCCCTAGTCCGAGAATATGGATTAGGCATAATCATTCGTCGTTAATCCGAGAGTATGGATTAGCTATTGTCCCTAGTCCGAGAGTATGGATTAGGCATAATCATTCATGTTTAATCCGAGAGTATGGATTAGTCATTCGTCCCTAGTCCGAGAGTATGGATTTGGTAAATTCGTTCATTTCTGATCCGAGAGTATGGAGTAGGTAAAACGACTAATCTTAGGTCTGAGAGTATGGATAGCCTCGTTGCGAGGATCGACGGGGTGGGATAAGAGTTGTTTATATATATGTATGGTGAAATTGTATATTTTGTGAATTTTAAACTATATATATGGTATAACATTGTGGGATTGAAATCCCTATGTGCTCACCAGGTTTCCCAACCTGACCCACTCAGTTTATTTATACCACAAGTGTTGATATGAAGTGACATTACACTGAGAGATTTAAAGAGATGTAGACCACTAGTGTGAATAATTGTAAGTTCTGTTTATGCTTATGTTCCTGTATTAACGATAACATCCCAAATGTTTTAAAATGAAATAAATACGTTTCTTCGAAAATGTTTTAATAACGTATTTACCATGTTTTTCTGGGAACAAATTCCGCAACCTTTTTATAAAATGAAGTACTCTAATTTTTATAAAGCATAAACAAAATCGGTCTTTTCTGGCCGTGATTTTGGGGATGTCACATAGATTCACTGATGGGTTTACTTTTCAAGGACATACTTATCAACTCACCAGCTTTAATATTGATACTCTTTCAAAACGCTTGTATTCTCAGGAAATCAGTAGCCAGGTACCGCCACAGCTTTTGAGAAGATGGAGCGTATAGAGTCACGTCTTTTATATATATATATATATATTTTTTTATATTGTTGATGTATATAAATATGAATCAAATAGATATAAACATTTTACTTATTCAATGTAATGGTTGTGTTTACTTTGATTACTATGATGCAATTGTTGTGATGCTATACATGACATCCTCCACCCCCGAACGTTTCCGTAGTTTTGGTTTGGGGGTGTGAACTAAGTATATCCCGAACGTATCAGAGCTATTGTTTATAGTGAACTAAGTATATCAAACCTTACATGGTATACAACTATAAACACTAAGGGGCTGAATTGCTCTTCTATGTACGGGGATGGTCACCCCGGATAGAAAGAAAATAGAGAGGTACAATTGGGGATTGATGCCCCCAACTCAAGGAAATGTTTTGGCTGCAAAACCTCTCACATTTGACAACGCCAAGTGCCTGGCGCATACTCTGATTGATCATGGGGTTGATCATGAAACCGTAGCAGCCGTTCCCGAACCACAAAAAGAGAGTGGTGAGAAGAAAAAGTTATTGAGCAAACGCAAGGGAAAATCTTCGCAAGAGCCCTCCAAGAAATAGCAGACAGTGGCAGTCCACGCTGCTACCGTTCCTACTACTGTTTTTACTACTTCAACAACTCCCAACCGATATGCTGGAAACTTGCCCTTGTGCAACAAATGAAAATTCCATCACTTGGGAGTTTGTAGAGAGATGCAATGTGAAAAATGTGGCAGAAAGGGGCACACAACTCGTTTCTGCAAGACACCAGTCCAACCAACCAATCAGGTTTCTAGAGCTGGAATAAGCCAAGCCTGTTATGGTTGTGGAGAAACCGGGCACTTCAAAAGGAATTATCCCAAGGCAACAACTGGCAACACAGGGAGAGTGCTAGCCATGGGCCAAGAAGAGGCAGCCGCTGATCCCACCGTAGTTACGGGTACATTCCTCCTCAACAACTCTTATGCATGCGTTCTTTTCGATAGTGGTTTAGAGAGGAGCTTTTTTAGTCATGCATTTAAACATCTACTCAAACATAAATCCCAACCTTTAACCGAAACATTTACCGTCGAAATGGCTAACGGTAAGAAAGAGAGCACTAACGACGTATTCATTGGTTGTAGTCTTACCCTAAATGATTAGTTCTTTCCCATCGACCTCATGCCAGTTTCCATAAAAATCTTTGATGTCATTATCAGCACGAACTGGTTAAGCCTTCATCGTGCCGATATCCTCTGTTTTGAGAAATCCATCCCCCTTAATCTGCCTAATGGCGAAGCTCTCATCATTTATGGTGATAACTCAGCAAAAACCTTTGTATCATATCATGCATCAAAGCCCAGAAATATCTTCGAAAAGAGTGCCAAGCTTCCTAGCCCACGTTGTTAATGAAAAGCAAGAGGTTAAGGACCTCGAGAGAATCCCTGAGGTCTGCAACTTTCCTGACATCTTCCTTGAAGATCTTCCCAGAATCCCTCCCGAACGCCAAGTCGAGTTCCGAATCGAGTTAATCCCCAGAGCTACCCCCGTAGCTAAATCCCCATACCGTCTAATGCCGATAGAAATGCAAGAGTTATCTAGCCAGCTCAATGAGCTGCTCAACAAGGGATTTATTAGACCGAGTTCCTCACACTAGGGAACCCCAGTCTTATTTGTGAAAAAGAAGGATGGATCCTTTCGGATGTGCATAGATTATCGCGAACTAACCAAGCTCACCATCAAAAATCATTATCCTCTTCCGCGAATCGACTACCTCTTCGATCAAATTCAGGGAGCCAGCTACTTCTTAAAGATAGACTTTAGATTAGGGTACCATGAGTTGTGAGTCCATGAGGGTGTTGTTCCTAAGACAACATTTCAGACTCGATATGGCCACTACGAGTTTGTAATGATGCCCTTTGTTCTAACCAACGCACCAACGATATTCATGGATCTGATGAATCGGGTGTGCCGCCCCTTTCTATACAAGTTTGTAATAGTATTCATTGACGATATACTTGTCTACTCTCGAAGTGAGGAAGATCATAGACAACACTTGAGGCTAGTGCTAAAGACATTACAGGCGGAGAACTGTATGCGAAATTTTCTAAGTGTGAATTCTGGATCAGAATAGTAACTTTCCTTGGTCACGTGGTTAGCAAGGAAGGCATACACGTAGACCCTTCCAAAATCAAGGCGATTGAGAATTGGTCAGCGCTGAAGACGCCTACGTAAATACGTCAATTCTTGGGTCTCGCTGGCTACTATTGCAGGTTCATCCATAATTTCTCCAGAATTGCTAAGCCTTTGACCACCCTAACTTAGAAAGGTGTACCCTTTTGTTGGGGAGAAAAGCAAGACACTATGTTTCAAACATTGAAGCAGGCCTTGTGTAGCGCACCTATCTTGTCTCTGACCAAAGGGATGGAGGACTTTGTTGTCTATTGCGATGCGTCTAACCAGGGCCTAAGTTGTGTGCTCATGTAGAGGAAAAGTTATTGTTTATGCCTTGAGACAGCTGAAAGCACACAAAGTCAATTATACAAATCACAACCTGGAGTTGGGAGCAGTGGTCTTTGCATTAAAAAATTTGGAGACATTATCTTTACCGAACCACGTGCACTGTCTTCACCAACCAGAAGAGCGTTGAACACATTTTTGATCAGAAAGAATTGAACATGAGACAACGGCGATGGGTAGAGCTAGTCAATGATTATGAGTGTGAGATACACTATCATCCAGGCAAGGCAATTCGGTAGCAGACGCCCTCAGTCGGAAAGAATACTCAGGTCACAAAGTGAAGGAAATAACAATGACCATCAATTCCCATCTATCCACTCAGATCAGAGAGGCTTAGCTGGAAGCCTTGAAACCAGAAAACATGTCGGTTGAGGCTTTGAGGGGAACGGAAAAGAACTTAAAGATCAAGGGAGATGGAGTCTATTATTTCATGAATCGGATTTGGACCCCAAATTTTGGCGGTTATAGAGAGGCTGTCATGAGTGAAGCTCACAGGACTTGATACTCCGTTCACCCATTTTCAGATAAGATGTACATAGATCTCAAAAAGCTCTATTGGTGGCAAAACATGAAAGTAGAGATCGCTACCTTCGTAGGCAAGTGCCTGACTTGCGCCAAGGTGAAGGTGGAATATCAAAAGCCCTCAGGTCTACTTCAACAACCAAAAATACCTGAGTGGAAGTGGGAAAGGATTACGATGGATTTTATCACTAAGTTACCCAAATCTCCGAGTGGGTACGATACCATCTGGGTAATGGTTGACCGATTGACTAAATCTGCCCACTTCCTGCCAACCAAAGAAACCTTCAAGATGGAGAGACTGACACGAATCTACGTCTAAGAGATAGTCCATCTGCATGGTGTGCCTGTGTCCTTTATCTCTGATCAATATAGCAGATTCACCTCAAGATTTTGGCAGTCACTACAGAAGGCTCTTGGAATTAAGTTGGATATGAGCACAGCTTACCGTCCTCAAACCGATGGGCAGAGTGAGAGGACCATTCAGACATTGGAAAACATGTTGAGAGCATGTATTATAGACTTTGGTAAGTCGTGAGACACTCATTTGCCTTTGGTCGAGTTCTCCTACAACAACAATTATCATACGTGTATCAAGGTTGCGTTGTTTGAAGGCTTTTATGGCCGTAAGTATAAATCACCTCTGTGTTGGGATGAGGTGGGTGAAATGCAGCTAGTTAAAGGTCAAGTCCCCAACAACACTCTAACAGGCCCAATAATCATTCGCGAAACCACTGAAAAGATTGTGCAATTCAGAGAACAACTGAAAGCCTCTAGGGATAAACAAAAGAGCTACACTGACAGATGACGAAAACCCTTGGAGTTCTAGGTTGGATACTGTGTTATGTTGAAGGTCTCACCCTGGAAGGGCGTAATACACTTTTGTAAGCGTGGAAATCTGAATCCCAGATAAAATGAGTCGCTCTAGATTCTTGCTAGGATCGGTCCCGTCGCATACAAACTTCATTTACCTCAAGTGCTTAGCAACATTCATCCTGTCTTCCACGTCTCGAACCTTAAAAAGTGTCTATCCGAAAAAACCCTTTTGATCCCTCTTGATGAAATTGATATCAACGAGAACCCTAATTTTATGGAAGAACCAGTGGAAATCATGGATCGGGAAGTCAAATGAACAAAGCAAAGTCGCATACCGATAGTGAAGGTTCGTTGGAATGTCAAGCGAGGGCCTGAATTCAATTGGGAGCACGAAGATTCAATGCAAAAGAAGTACTCTCATATTTTTCTGAGTCCATGATTTGTATTCTATGTTAGAATTTCGGGACGAAATTCCCTATATAAGGAGGATGATGTGATAACCCAAATCTTTTCCGTTATCATTAGCCGATTTCGGTTAAATAAAGTTGGAATTTATTTAGTTCCATCAAAATTCTATGGTTTGGAAAATCATTTAAGTCGTATAATTGAATTTTATATATGAGTCAGAACTAAAATCGCACGAAAACAGAATTACTTAGAAAATCAGTGAATCCAGTCTGACTGGTGTTCACGCCCGTAAACCCAATCACGGTCGTGAACAATTCACGGCTGGACCCCACCACCGACCATGAAACCCCCTATAAATACGTGGTTCCTACCCTTATTCACACTTTTCTGGCTGAAAACACCGTTTCTCTATCTAAAAACCCTAACCCAAAAACCTAAGAAAACTCAAGATTTCTCTTCATCTATCACTCTATCCGCCATAGAACACGTTTTAAAGCATTGAAACATCTGTTTTTTGTCGAATCAAGTGTTGTTCTTGAGTTCACAGCCATGAACCCTTCAAATCTTCATATTTCAGTCCGTAAACCCTTTAAACCTTCAAGGACCGTCAACCCTTCAAGAACAGTGAACCGTTCACGGCCGAGATCAGTTCACGGCCGGGAACAGTTCATGGCCGTAATCCCTTTACGGCTGTAAACCACCCTGCACCGTGAATCTTGATTGAAAACCCACATTTCCACTTCAATCAAGTCTTGGATCTCGATAAGTGATGCGTACATCAACCGAGGGTCTTCACTCCCAGCTTCGTTATCCGATTTTTCACACATCTAACTGTGATTTCATAAGTATGTTTTTGAAAAGTAAAACCGTCAGTAGACATGTACCGCCGCAGCGTTTGAGAAGACGGAGCGTATAGAGTCACATCTTTTATATTTTTTTATATTGTTGATGTATATAAATATGAATCAAACAGATGTAAGAATTTTACTTATTCAATGTAATGGTTGTGTTTACTTCAATTACTATGATTTAATTGTTGTGATACTATACAAGACGCCCTCAACCCCCAACATTTCTGCCGTTTCATTTTGGGGGTGTGACATAGGCTTGACTTTTACTTATTGGTTTTGATCCTAGGCTTGACTTTGACTTATTGGTTTCAGTCTTATGCATTTCCAATTGTGTTTTCGGTCTTGATATGGCCCATGAAGGGGTTTTCGGTTCATGTATCACCCACTAGGGTGATTTCGGTCCTAATGGTTTGGATTCTTTCGATGGTTTCAGTCTTAGTGGGGTTCTAGGCCTAAGACTATAAAGTAAGGTATTAATCTATGATTTATGTCCCAACGATTTAGATTTACCCTTAACTGTTTATTTATGAACATGATTATCAAAGTGTACATATATACATATATACAATGCCCCTTCGGCTTTCAAAATTTTATTGCAATAAGGTTACATATATATACATTGTGGTTGCCCTTATACACAAGACCCCTTAGAATTTTTTTGACCAAAATTTTCTAGTCGTCACATCATCCCCCGTTAGAAGGAATTTCGTCCCGAAATTGGCATCTTGGACAGGTTCTCGCAACTATTGAGGAGTTGTCGGTATTTCTATTTCATCTGATCCTCATTTTCCCAAGTGAATTTGGGTCCTCGCTTGGCGTTCCAGCTGACCTTCGCTATTGGTATATGACTTTGTTTTGTTCTTTTGATTTCCTTGTCCATGATCCCCATATTTTTTTCTTTGGGGGTATAGGTTCTTGTTTACCTCGATTTCATCGAGTGGGACTACAAGAGTTTCAGCGGATCGACACTTCTTAAGGTTGGACAAATGGAATGTGGGATGTATGTCACTGAGTTTTTGTGGTAACCGAAGTCTTTAGGCTACTGGACCGATGCTGGAAAGGATCCCGAATGATCCAATGTACCTCGAATTTAATTTTCCACGCTTCCCAAGCGTGTCATCCCCTTGCGGGGCGAGACTTTAACCCCACGTGTTTGTTGCCTTGGAAATCTAAAGGTTTCCATCGTTTATCCACATAGCTCTTTTTTTGGTTCCTATATGCCTTTAGTCTTTCTCGAATTTGGACGATCTTTTCGGTTGTCTATCCGCTGATTTCAGGGCCAGTGATGGTGCGCTCAGGTGCTTGCCCCCTTGCTAGCTGCGTGTCACCCATCTCAACCTCGTACATGGGTGGTCTGCATTTGTGTCCTATAAGGTGATGTGAATGGATGGTCATTGCCAAATGAAGATTGTGTACTTAACACTCTAAAGGCAATCTCTAGACCTTAAGGAGAACACTATTGTTACCAAGGTTAAGGTCACGTGTGGTGCAGTTGGCGTTATAAATATTAGGTTGTCTCGAGAATTTATTCTTACATAATGTTGAGCTAGTGGTATGCCGACTTTTGATCGTTCCTTGAAGTTGGTTGAATTTGTCGTTGATTCGGAATAGGGGGCATTGGCCCTTAATGGTGGGTTTTTTTGGCTCTTGGCAGTCAATGGTCATATGGACAATTCGCCTTTCCTCTTTACAAGCGAGATGGATGCTCCCTGAGGTTAGAGACTCTGTCTGATAATTTCCTTACTTATTAGGTCATTCCATCAAATAGACAATTCCTTTATTTACATCGGTGCTAAGTGGTATTGGGGATTTGGTTACATGAATGGCTCCAAGAGTCGATTTGATTCTGAACTCAACTTGGCACATGGGTGGTATTTTTGAAAGATCTTCTGGGAATACCTAGGGAAGGTTATAAATCTCTGGGATATCCTTGATGCCTTTTGCTTCCAATTTCCTATTTCTATTGTGGGCTAAGAAAGAGTGTGGTACCTCTTACATAGGTACTTCTACGTCTAGAGGCAAATAGCGATTCAGAGGTTTGTGTCGGGTTTGTCATCTTAGATAACGTGGGTTTCATTATTTGGTAAGTTAAGTCGAATGGTCTCTTGTGGCGTATGGTATTGGTTTGGCGAGGACTTAACCAAAACTTGTAAATGGTCGCGTCGAAGTTTCCTATTGTTACCGACACTAGGTCAATTTAAAAGAAATGTTTGCTTAAAGTTCGAGTGTATCCTAGGTATGTGTCGATGGTGGTTTTAGTTCTTCCTCTTGTCATCTCTACCGGGAATATTTTCGTGAATGTTTGAGGATTTAGATTTAGTATGTAAATATACCTTGTGACTTATGAGTTTCCTTTCCGCACCTCTATTGTAAAGTACACATGCGTACGAGTTAGTTGGGGAGAAATGTATCGGTAATCACTGTAGGGTCCTTCATTGCCTCCTCATGTTCCATTGTTGACATGCTTCTGATGTCTCTAATATCTTTGTTCTTAGTCCTTGGGCACTCCTTGAATGTCCCGTCTCTCCACATTCATGGCAAACCTGACTCATTATAGCTTTAGCAGCTTGGGTGGCCTATCAGGTTGGCACTTTGCAAAAGCGAGTGGTATGCCCTTTTCTGTTGCAATTCTTGCAATGTATCTCCCAATAGGATCCTTTGTGATGGAAATTACACTTGTGGAAATCAGGTTGGTTTCCAACATATGAACTCATCGGCATTGAGGCAGTAGGGGTAGTGGTGGCATGAGCTGCCACAATCTGTTGTCCTTTGGCAGGTACCTAAGTTGAATGACTCCCTTTCTTGCTCCAAAACTTTCATTTCTTAGGTAGTGTCCCTCCTTTGTTGTGGGAGTTCTTAGGTTTTTGATTTAGGGTGTCCTTACAAGAACACACCTGATGGTGTCCTTGGTTATTGCTAGCACCGCTCCCGTTTCCGTTTGCGTTGATGGTGCTAAGTTGCACCATGATGACTATCACGACGGCTCTTACAGTGGCCTGAAATGTAGTTAAGTCCATTTGTAGAACGATTATTTTTCCTGTATGCTGGCTACTTCCATGTTGCAGCATGATTATGTCGTATAATATGAAACGAGTTCGTAAGTAACTATGGTCGTTGCTAGTTGTATCTCATATATATACGCATATAAATTACATGTTTTGTTGTATGATTCCCAAAAGTTTCGACTGCATCATCAACATGTACTTATGATGGCAAGTAGTAGGTATTATACGAATGTTAAGTTTATCAAAATAGAGCATAGCCATCGATACATTTAGTGGATTTGGGTTACATGGGTTCTTGGAGGGCGTACCTCTCTTGATATACTACCACTAGTTGTGATGAAAGATGCAATAAACCTAAGACATAGTGTGAGTAATGTAGCTACTAACTCACTTGGCTATACAAGTCTATCATATGCCAAAATGGCGCACAAGGTGCCCATCCATTTCAGTCATTTCGCGAGTGGCCTCCTCTGCTCTCTGTTCTATTAAGGTTGCCCTAGCCTTAGCTACAAGGATCTGTTGTCTCATGGTGGCTACTTCCTCCTCTAAGGAGTGTAGACGGTCTATAACGTACTCCTGTTCTGCTTGCTGGTTCAGTATATCCCCTGAATGGTGTTCTTGTTCTTCGTGGATGCGTCGAATCTACATTGTCGCATTTTTGGCTTCGTATGAAATATTCATTACCTCATGATGGAGTGCCTGAACCTGGGTGCCTAGATGGGCCACTTGTGGTACCATTGGAGTTAGTGCTTGACCTGTGAGGGTGCTGGGGCCTAGAGTATAATGTAGTGGGTGCATGCCTAATGTAGATCGTTAGCCGTCTCCTCTAGCCCAGACATATAGCTGGGTTACCCCTTGTGGAGGTCCATCCTGGACAAGGTAGATGTCAGCAACGAAGCTTGCCCTTGCATGGGAAATAATTACTAGGAATGTTCATCCTAAGGGGACCCCTATTGGGTGCTTATGTACCTAGAAGGAGGGAGGTGAAAGGGTCTCTTACTCGCTCCTGATAGGGTAAGGCTCGCTAAGGATCTCTCCAGCGTCTTCATCCTCATATGACTCTTCATCAAAATCCTCCCCCTCGGAATCCACCTCTTGTTATTCTTCGGGAGCTACTTCTGGGTTCTCCTTATGAACCTCTTCTAGCTCCTCCTCGATCTATCCATTGGCTACCATGGTAGGGTAGTTGGGGTCTTCGTGGTGAAATTCAACCATACTGTCTGTGCGAGAATAGGGGTATCTAAATAATCTATTGGATTAATAGAAGAATTTCTAATGAAAATTTTTATAGTGTGATCCTTACCAGGTCCTCCTATAATCACGTAGTGTATACAAGTTGTACATAACTAAGATCGTATATACCTTAAAATAAGTGATCTTACTCTAAGACAACAACCAAACAAGGAACAAGAAGTAGAGCAAAATCGCAAATTCTAAGTCGATAAAATCTTAATTATATATAGCCCTAACGTATACACTAAGTAATTATAGATCTTCCAGTGAGCGTCTTTAGTTTTCACATGATTTATTTGTAGTATCATAAAATACTCCTATAGTATTTTAAGCTTTATGTTTGGTTCTAGAGTTTCTTGGTGTATAGAGTTGGTAAGTTTTAGACTTGTTGCTCACCACAACTATTCCCAGGAATACGCAAGTCACCTCTTGGATAAATATAGTCGATCAGGCTATATTCATCCCAGACCAGATTACATACATCAAGGTTTAATCGTAGTGCCCAACTTATCTTAATACTTTTGTCTTGTTCTTATTATGACACTGTTCTAGTATGTATGTATGTATGTATGTATGTATGCATACTTCTATAAAGTATTATTATATTTAAAAGTATAACTCTTGGTCAGAGTGTTTTAGTCCCAATGTAGTTATAGTTGTATATCTTGTATGGTTTGATATACTAGTTCACTATAAACAATGCTCTGATACCAATCTGTCACACCCCCAAACCAGAATGGCGGAAACGTCTGGGGGAAGATGGACTGACTTCGTGTGCAATATCATAACAATCGGATATAAATGAAACATAGCAACACAAACATTCATACATTGAAACTTTAAGTTTACATTGTTTACAAACTGTGTTTGCTCAAAAGTTAAATACAAATAACTGAGAAATAAAAAAACATGCAATAGTGATGCCGACCATCAAAATGGTTTGAATACCTATTTTACCAATATTCTGAGAATACAAGTAATTTTGAAAGTTGTCAACAATTAAGTTGGTGAGTTCATAAGCATTTTATATGAGAAGGATTTGTAACGTTGTCGTGTAAAATGATTTTGTATACTTATAGAAAATATGATATTTTCTTTAGTATGAACTGTAAATGTATGTATTTCCTTTGTATATTTTCCTTGTAAAATGATCATGTATATTTCCATAAAATCCGATATTTTCTTAAGTATGAACTGTAAATGTGTGTATTTCCTTTGTATCTTTTCCTTGTAAAATGATAATGTATATTTCCAGAAAATCCAATATTTTCTTAAATATGAACTATAAATGTATGTATTTCCTTTTTATCTTTTCCTCGTAAAATGATAATGTATGTTTCCAGAAAATCCAATATTTTCTTAAATATGACTGCAGTCTTAAACCCTAAGACCAAAATGTAGGTAATGTTGTATTGAAATAGTATGTAGTTTCATCTTTTTATAAAACTAACGAAGTGTAAGTTACTTCGAAAACCAATTCGTTTTGTTAATCCTTATGTGAGTTATTATAACCATGCTAATAAAACTGATATGCCTGAACGACATTCTTCAGGCGTCAGAGCTGGTAGACTTTTGTCACCCTAGACTTGTCGGCCTAACTGTAGCTAACAACTGAGGTATGGGGTTGTCAATCCCGTATAGATCTATACATAACTATCTCGCTCTCCCTTAAGGAGATTCTGGTTATGATGCAGGACTTAAGGTGTACATTAGGTAGGTACGGTGAAGGAACGTCTCACAAGAGCATCAATAGATTTACATGAACTATGACTCCTTCTTGTAAAATGAAATAATTATACCTTTGAAAAATTATATGGTTCTTCTGAAATGAAAGTGTGGTTTTTTGAATCTCAAACTATACCAATTATAGTTTATCTTGTATATCTATTGAGACTATTTATATAATCTTTTATATAAATATAAAGTTGTTATCTTTTCTAGTGTAAAAATATGAAATCAAAACATGATATTTTTGGGTTGTAATCCAACAAAATAGTAAATAACTATATTGTAACTATTTTTATTAGAAAGTTATCTTTTAATAAATGTTTCCAAACTTGTAGTTTTACAAATCATATTTTCCTGATAATATTAGTAACATATAATAGGTTATGTTTTTGGTTAACTTTGTATATCAAAACTAATTTATCACAAATATTGTATAAAAGTACTAATAAACCTAACTTGAAAAATTAACGATTTATACTTCAACATCAAGAAGTAATAACTAGTATTTATGTAGCAACTTAATTTTGACTTGTATCCTCCCCTCCCCCTCCCCCCCCCCCCTAAAAACATGAAAAAGCTTGAAAATGTGGGGGTATGAACTCACTTTGTGTGGTTTTGTAGGTTGCTTGTAGTGATGATGAGAAGATTTCCAAGCCTAAACTCTTGGGTGGTGTGGATGAACTTCTTGGAAATATTATTATTCTAAGGGTTTAACACATATTAATGTGTGTAAAAATGATGATACTAAAACAAAAGGTATGAGAACACTAGTGTATCACGAAATGGTGGGGTTGTGGAGATAATCTCGTCAAAATATAAAGTGTGGAAAAGTTGATGTGATATTTGCTTTGATAACTGTTGGTTATTACATGGATATATGTTGGGTCCTTGCGTGGCATAGTGTGACTTTACATGGGAAAAGGGGTGAGATATCGCATATTAAAGTTAACATTCTTATCCCCGCTTTATCTTGACCGAAAACTCCTTGAAACCCCCTAGCATGACCGAAATCACATGTGATTTGGGTCCTAGGCTTGACTTTGACTTATTGATTTCAGTCCTGGGCATTTCCCATGGTGTGTTCGGTCTTGTTATGGCCCATGAAGGGGTCTTCAGTTCATGTATCACCCACTAGGGTGATTTTGATCCTAATGGTTTGGATTCCTTGGATGATTTCGGCCTTAGTGGGGTTCTAGGCCTAAGACTATAAAGTAAGGTATTAATTTATGATTTATGTTCCAACGATTTAGCTTAACCGTTAACTGTTTATTTATGAACATGGTCATCAAAGTGTGCACATATACATATATACAAGCCCTCTTTGGCGTTCAAAATTTTATTGCCACAAGGTTATATATATATATATATATATATATATATATATATATGTGTGTGTGTGTGTGTGTGTGTGTTGTGGGTGCCCTTATACACAAGACCCCTTAGACTTTGTGTGACCCAAAATTTTCTAGTTGTCACACACTAAGACCAAAAGGGGATTATAATGCCCAAATTGACAGGTGTAAACCTTATCAATTATTTCAATTAATCAAGGACTAGACTAGCGTACGTTGGGTGTACACAAGGTACGCACGGCGTACTTCTTTGTATGCATGAATCGAGGATGACCCCTATGTACGTTGGGCGTACTGTAACATCCCCACAATCTCGGCCAGAAAAGATCGGTTTCATTTATGCTTTTAAAATTATTTCAGAGTAAATCATTTTGATTTAAAAAAGTTGCGGAATTTGTTCCTAAAAACAAAATATGATAAAATAAAGTTTATCAAAGCATTTCATCAAGAGATGCATATTCATTATATAACAATATTCGGGATGTCATGTTTCGATACAGACCAAAAAGCATAAACGACATATTACATGCCATACAACAGTTATATACATATACAGGCTCATAAACAAAACAACTTGATGATTCATCCATCTTATGCCCTCGCGCCACTTCCTATAATACAAATAAGACTGAGTGGGTCAGGCTTGGGAGCCTGGTGAGCATATAGGTTTTTCAACCCACAATAAATAATTATATTAAATTTCATCAACCAACAATAACCCGATTACCTATTCCCGTTATCCTCAGTTTACGTCCCTAAAACAACATCTATTACAAGGGACCTAATCTAGGATTTTCATCGGGAGGGACATTATTGGCAGGGGTTTCCTGAGCAATAGATCTCCTAAAGGCAACCATGAGGGGGATAGAGTACACCGGTGAACACATTGTTCACAACACCTACAGGTTATGAACCTGCTAGCGTTCCACATGACTGTCTAGAAAGAGTCTGTGGTCGTCATCCATACCGTGCTAGATGACTAGGTCAACAACAACAACATTGAGGCCTCTCATCAGTTTATCACACATCAACTATCTACCCAAGTTCTACCCAACATTTTGTAGATAACAATATATATATGCAACTTAAAAACTGATAAGATATTCAATTAATACTCATTCCAAACATACAGATTCATTCCAAGTAACAGATAATATATATCTATATACACATAGCACATATTCACTCAAAGATACTTTATATCTATGTGTTAGAAGAAAAGGAATATACACTCACTTGATCAGAAGATGATCGGACAACACTACGGCTCTAAGAGTAGTATTCTTCAGTGAAGCCGGGATCACTTCACACACCGGGCTTCTCGCAGGCAGAGCTTCAACTCGGAAACTCTTTTCTTCTTGGGATCTTCGGGCTTCGGGACTCGCTTCGGGTCTCAGGAATGATACCGGGGATTCGGGGGGTTAAAATAGGGCTTAGAGAGAGTATCGGGAGTGGGAGAGTAAGAGATGAGCAACCAAACTCGGCTGACCCTTGATTTCTATTTATAGGGTGAATTTTTTGAGTTCACCTCATGAGTTTCTAATATTCACCTCATGAACTGACTCACCTCGTGAGTTTCTAATATTCACCTCATGAGCTCGATACCTCATTGCGTTCGTCATGGCCACTTACCCTGTAAGATGTCCATCATCTGTTCACCTCGTGAGTCACTAATGCTCACCTCGTGAGTTTCTAATATTCACCTCGTGAGCTCTGACACAACCATGGGGTTCACGCCCGAACTTCGTAAATTCATAACTTTTGCATACGAGCTCCATTTTTGACGTTCTTTATATCCACGCATAGGTGAGATTATGATCTACAACTCTTATTTAGACTCTGTTTGGCTAATTTTTACTTTATTTTTATTATATTATTTTTAGTAGGCGGGACAGGAAACTCCGATATAAATTCATAAGTTCTTCATCTGACGTCTGTTTTCGTCTGTCTTTTTACCGTTGCACTACCATTGACGAGATATTCGATTCTCGTTTAGATTGTTTCGACTAAAAACCACTCGATCTCAAATCGAGTATTCGGGCTGCACATTGCTAAGTTGAAACTTTGTAAAATCATAACTTCCTCATACGAAGTCAGATTTGGGCATTCTTTTTATGCACGTTCTCGGTTTAACGAACTCTACAACATTCGTTTAGATTACTAGGGCTAAATATCCTTCTATCTTAATTTCACATTTTACGTCATTCAGCGTCGTGCCGGTTCTGTCGCGAAACTTCGACATGTCATAACTTCTTTGTTATAACTTGGATTTCAGCATTCTTTATATATTCGAAAACCTCGTTTCAACTACTACAACATTATCCATAGATATTGGCTTTATCTAACATTTCATTTTGACGCTTATTTTTATCCTTAATCCATTAAGTCACACAACTAAGCACAAAACACATAATACTTAAATAATACATCTTTATTATTTCAAGACGGGTTACAAAGGTTAAACTAGACATTTACATCACTATTAATGACAAGCCCAGAAACACAGGGGTTACAATTCTCTCCCCCTTAGAATGATTCTGTCCCCGGAATCATACATCAACAAACAAATACGGGTAGCGACAGGTGAGATTTGGCCTATTCGTGTGTTTCCATCGGACAAGCACTAACTCGACCATCTTGCATCGCAAATTCTTAGTCTTTCGGTCAATGATTGCCTCTTGTTCTTCAATGAACCTTTTGTTCTCATCAATTCTAAACTCCAAAAGTGGAATCATGTTAGGAACTTCTCCCGTGAACTTTCTCAGATAACACACATGGAACGTGTTATGAATTCAATTCAGTTCTTCTGGTAGTTCGAGCTTGTAAGCTTGGTTCTCAATCCTCTGAAGAACTTTAAACGGTCCAATAAACCTTGTACTTAATTTTTCCCTTTTACGAAATCTTATAAGTGTTAAATTACGTGTCTAAGCCCATAACTATTATTGGTATGTATTCGACCCGAGAGTAGCATGGTCCATTTGGGTTGCATATCATTAGGGCAATTTATTAGGATGGACTTTTGAGACAAGGTTAATTATGGTTTTTTAATATATTATAATTTATAATATATTAATATGAAATCATATGTTTTAATTAGTGTTGATCAAGAATTAATTTGGAATTAATTTAATGGTCAAAAGAGACTAATTAAATCTATTGGGACTAATTATGGTAATTAGTTATATTTATATGTGTTCGGCTTACGATCCACGTTGGACCAAGTTTATGTATGGATACATGAACAGTTGGGCCACATGGACCATGGATCACAACACCCATGGGTATGGATTTGGGTTATACCCATGACTCTTGGAATCTAACATATAAATGTGCTACTTCATGACCAAAACGTGTACACTTCTTTTCTTAGTAATATATGGAGGTTTTTGGTGCATGGAATTATCTCTCAAGTCCTACCTTTTTCCATGATGTGTTGTCACTTCATTTGAGGCTTCCACACTATTGGGGCTAAGCTCTTTAATGCCAAATACACCAAGACTTCAAACTCCATCAAAAGGTATGTCAGGCTAACTAGTATATTATGTTTTTATGTTAAATGCATGCTAGTTGTAAGATTAATATCTTGGAAACCATTTGCATGTATAATTAGTGAAAACATAGATCCAAGGTATTTAGGGTTGTATGTGCACTATAGGATGTTGTATTATACCAAAACCAACCAGTGGTATCAGAGCCATGGATTGTTTTCAATTATACTTGATGCAAATAGCTGGAAAAAAACCAAATTTTTTGCTATCTAGACTGCAAACTCGACGAGTCCATGAACAAATTCATCCAAATCATCGAGTTGGACCCATTGACAGAATATATTCGTGTTATTTTTGACCTGTATTGGATTAGAATCATTACCACCAAGTGTTTTTGTTCATAAAATTTGTTTTTGGTACTATGGTAATGTTTATTCTCATCCAAATAAAGTTGTAATCAAAGTTTCAAGTTTTATACATGTTTATATGATTCTTGAAAAATGTTGATTATGAATGTTCATGTTTATGATTTTGTTTGGATTAGTAGAAAAAATTACGAGATAGTTGTTTTCAATCCAAATTAATCTAGAAGTTGATAATAATATGTGTTTTTGTAACTTGTCCTCAAGTTACTTGAAAAGTCACATTTATGAATTTTATAACTCATAAAATTTCCATAAGCTATGAAAAAATAAAGAGTCACATTTTTTTAAATGCTTTTAAAGTCTTCCATAACTTGTCTACAAGTTATGGAACTTGAAGAGTTTTTCCATTAAACCACTTTAAAACTCATAAGTTATGGAAACCATAAGCTTTTGAATTGTTCAAAACTTGTCCTCAAGTTTTGGAATTAGTAAAGTCACCCCCATATACACTTTAATTCCAAACTTTAGAATTTTAAAAGTTAAAGTTCAAACTTTATGGTCTTCATTAAATTAATTAAAGTGTTTAATTAAAAGATTTAATAATTCCATAAAGTCATGGTTTAAGTTTAATTAAATTAAGAGTATAGTTTAATTAATAAATTAAACCACCAAGTATTTTAAATGTTTAAAATACACCCTTATACTATTATAATATTAAAAGTTAATGATTATATATACGTATAAGAGTAAAGTCAATCTTACCGTTAGTAGGCCTCATTCACGAAGTCGGACTATAACCGCTTCCTTGACTGGTGGAGAGTTGTTAGCCGAACGGGTAGGACAAGGAATATAATTCTCCCTTCATTAAAAGTATAATGATAAATACTAAGTAACTAAACACTTATTAAATTCCCAATCTTAGTTACTTAGTAAAATGTGAATTTGGTGCTAACCCATGAAATTCACACTTTGTACCTTACCAAGTCGTTGGTGGAGCGTGTGTGGGTAACCGTGTCACAACTGGAAATTTTGTGTCTTGTAAACTATACACTCAATCTAAAGTGAATCAAAAGCTTAAGAACATGCGTAACACCCATTATTGTGACAACAGAATTTCAATCAAATACACCATACAAGCATTACAAATAGCCAACAAGCAATTGGAAACCCTAGAAGTTCTTATTTAGGTCCAGTTTGGACTAGAACTTCCTTATTGGGCCTGATGGACCAATAAACTTCCAATTTGACTATCTTGGGTTTAGAACTCTTAATTGGGCTCTAATTGGACCCACACTAATTTATTTCAACATTTTGGACCACATTGGGCCTAGAATGAAATAAATTAATGACTATGAACCATAATTAGCCTAATTTGACCCTAACAAGTCATAAAAATCACCTTTAAATTTACTTGGACCAAAAATCACTCAACTTAACCATGAAAATTGGGCTTAAGTATTTAAGGCCCAAACATCCTCTTCTCCCCCATCATTCTCGGCCCAAATCAAGCCCAAGAGGAGAGTTGACTTCATCATTGCCACCTCATTTTTATCCATTGGACATCCATGCATTATTTCTCATTCTTCCATGCATATATCACTTCAAAATCACTTCTTTTCTCTCCTCTCTCTCATTCTCGGCCGAACACCCTCCTACACTCACCAAAAATTCATTCCAAACCTCTCTAAGTCTTGAAGAGCATTCCTTCCTCCCTCTCCTAAAATTTTCGAGATTTAAGTGCATTCCAAGGAGATTTTTCACAAAAATCACCATCTAAGGTAAGGTTATACTTAATTCTATGATCTAGTTTCCTTGATCTATCAAATATCTCTTCTTAACTCATGAGAAATCATGATCTTGTACCTTATAAACACCTCAAGGCCGAGATCTTCATCAAGGGGTGCTAAGACCGAAAATCACCAAACTTTCTTCCATCTTTTCTTCCAAAAACCGAAAGCTTCAAACAAGGTGAGCTTCATACCCCCTATTTTCGGTTTTCATAAGTTTTTTTTTTTGGGGGGGGGGGGGAATGCAAGTGAAAGTGTAGATCTATATGTGTTTTGTATGCTTTGTATGATTCCATGCTTATATGTGTGCTTTTGTGTGTTATAATGTTGGATCTAGCCATAAAACCCCTCAAAACCGAGATATACCTTATGTTAAAAGACTCTAGCATCAAATATATTTCTACATACAAAGTATTTCTAGAAAAATGGCTAAATGGTTTAGTAACAATTTCTTTAGGCTAAAAATACCATTTTTGGACTTAAAATGCGAAAAATATAAACTTTAAGGGCCTAAATTGACAAATCACGAATTCTGATGGTTGAACTATGTCAAAACAGTTTCAATAAAACAATTTCTGGAAATATACTCATTTAGAGGATTAAAAACATAAATTTCAAGCTTAATGGGCTAAAAATGACATTTTCGGCCCAATGAGGCCCATTATGCGAAATTTTCTGTTTTGGAGGGCCAAAACTATGTTTTTCTATAAAACAGTGGACTATAAGTGATCCAAGTCCTTTTCAAAGGTTTAAAATGCTTTTTAAATTTAAAAAGGACCAAAGTTGCAAAAATTTTACAATTTGGGCCAAAATTGTCAAACTTTCGAAAAAGAAAGGTTATAACCGAGAAAAACTGAAATCCAGGGACTTAAGCTGTTTTCTATGAAAAATATGCTGGAAAATACTTATTTCAATAATTTTTGGTATTAAAATGTCAAGAAAATTGATTTAAGGACCAACCGGAAAGTTTTTAAATAAAGGGTTGAAAAAGTAAATTTTTACAAATAAGGAGGGGCTGAAAATAGAAAAATTCTCAAGACTAGTTCAATACATGCAATTTGATCAAATGATGGTACCACGACTATCGACGAAATACAATACATTACACACCAAAAGTCGTTGTCAAACGAATTGGTTCGGTCTCGAACCAATAAAAATCCGAAACTACTAACACGACGACACTATGACATTACGACATTACGATTCATAACTAATAACGATTGGGAAGTCACTATACATGCGAGTGTGCACAGACGTCTACGCACCACCTTTGGGCCCCAAAAGTGTAAAATCTTGTTCGTTGAGCCTAGCTAGCCCAATGACCTGATCTTAAGGCCCGAAGACCTCTCTCTTACGAAGTGTTGGGTTTTACCGATCCGACATAACGTAAAAGGACTTTCAATGGCTTGTATACTACTGGTCCCCAAGGGTCCTTTGGTATTGCTAGTAAAGTCTACCTTTTCATGCGAGGCGGGTCTGGGACCCCTTGTACCTTTTATCCCAAACCGGCTAATGGAGTTACCGAGGCCTTCGTGTCCTCGTTCTCTTCGGGTGTGGGACTACACGTAGTCAGGGCGGTTGGATAATGTGATTAGTACGGACGACGCCTACGGGATCGTTAGTATTGCTATAGACTAGTCGTTTGTGTAACGTGTGTTTGTAGCAAATAATCATGCTCAAAAATAATCCAACATCGCCTGGTACCGATAACTTCACACGTTGCAATTGTTTCAATGTACGTTCATGTAATTCAAAGAATTAGGAAAACATCGGGTTTTCCTAGGGTATTTCAATACATACGGATTCGGAATGCACACAAATTTTAAATGAACAATTTTTACAAGTATAGAAACAAACAAGCATACCTATGGATCTTCACACATTCTTGACTTTACTATTTTCAGAAAATATCGGATTTTCTGGTGTTTTTCAAAACATTACAAACATTACTTATGAACTCACCAACATTTCATATGTTGACGTTTTTCAAAATACTTGTATTCTCAGGTAACAGATAAAGTGAAGGATGAATTGTACTCTATGACGTTTTGCTGTGGTTTAATTTAGTATCAAACAGTTATTTTTGAGAATGTAATGTTCTGGGAACAATGTAATGGATGTAAACACTACCAGTTGTATCATTCCAAATGTTGGTGATGTATAATGTTATGTTTCATGTATATTCATTGTGATGGTATTCAATTGAGTCACGACAGCCCTCGGACGTTTCCGCCGTCTGGTTCGGGGGTGTGACAGGTTGGTATCAGAGCTTTGTTTATAGTGAACTAGCATATCTAGCCACACATGGATATGCAACTATAAACCAAAAAGAGGGACTAACATAACTCTGAACAAAACAAGTAAATAAAACACCCTTGCTTGCACTAGGAATAGGAACATAACGACGAACCAAACAAAAATAATACTAGTGTCTCGGTTAATTCGGGACTGTTCTTAGTGATAATAAGGAGTGAATGTAGCCTGATCAACTACATTCTCTCCAAAGTAAAACTAACACACATCCTGATGAGATCGGGATTTCTAGGGAATCTAAAACTATACCCCTACCACCAAAAAGAGAACGCCTGTTTAGCTTGTGCAATAGCGGTAGAGTCATAGGAAAGTGATAGCTTATTCGTATACTTTCTCCCAGTCTTCATGGATGGAGAGCATCAGGGCATTCAGTTTCACCAAGCCCTAGGAGCACACGGGATACTCGAAGACGAACCAGAGGGGAATCAGGAGGGAGTCCACGGCGTTGAACCTGACGAATACATGGACACCGACTACGAGTTCGAGGAGACCGACGATGACATGGGGGAGGATCAGGCCCCAGACATAGATCACGTCGCATCTCCTGTTAGCGAAGCGCAACAGGATCACCACGTCCCACCAGTGAATCCCGCGAGGGAAAATCGCTCCCCAGAAGCCGAGATTGCCGACTTGCGGCAACAACTGTTCGCCATGGAAGCATGTGCCGTGCAAGCAGAGCTTGAGAGGGATGAGGTCATTGTAGACATGACTGAGATGGCTCAGCACTTCGGCATATGATTTCACCGTTATAGTAGGACGCAACTCATCGCGGTTAGGGATAGACTTATCATAGTAGGTCGTTAGGAAATATGCTATGTACTCCGACTCTATGTTTAAGTGACTACACTACTCATAGAGTCGTTATGCTGTCGAACTAGTATCACTCATGTATGCTCCTACGAGCAAATTTTCATGTATCAAATGCGGATAATATTAATAAATTTTTACGTGTTTTATTACGATATTGCAAATTGCTATGTGTTGAGAAATTATTATTGATTGGTCAATGGTAGTAGTGTTTAAGTTCGTACCATGCACCTAGTCAGTAGGATCACGACCTCACAGAAACAACATACCCTCAACATCTTTCCGTATTGTGATAGAAAGATGCCTCCCCGACCTGCTCGCGGAAACCCAGGACCAACCTCACCTGAAGTTGACTCAGCCGCTTTCCAGGCAGCTGTATCTGCAGCAGTCACTGCAGCGATTGCGCAAATTCAACAAGGGAACAATGGAGGAGTCAATGGGCAAGGAGTCGGAAGTTCGAACAACGGAATGAATCAAGGACCCACCAAGACATGTACCTACAAGGACTTCACAAACGCCAAACCACGAACTTTTAATGGCACTGGAGGGGTGATCACTCTGAAGCGATGGATCGAAAAGGTGGAGTCGGTATTCGAGATATGCGACTGCCCTGAGCACATGAAGGTGAAGTTCGCGGCCTGCACTTTTGTGGATCAAGCACTCACCTGGTGGAACGGACATGTAGAATCCATGACACTCCCTGTAGCCAACTCTATGCCGTGGACAGAGATGAAAGAAATATTAATGGCTGAGTACTGCCCACGAGGCGAAATACAGAAGATGGAGCAAGAGCTATGGAACCTCACTGTGCAGAATGCGAATATCGATGCCTACATATCGAGATTTAGCGAACTATCTCTGCTGTGCTCGGGTATGATCGCCTCGGAAGGAAAGAAGATTGAGCGATTCATCTGGGGACTCACATCACCAATTCAAGGGAATGTGATAGCTGCAAACCCCGAAACATTTGACAGTGCGAAAAGATTGGCAAAAAGGTTGTATGACCATAACAACAAGAAGGGAGAGAAGCCAGTGGAGACTGAGAAGACGAAGGAAAGTGATGGAAAGAGGGGAAAGAACAATAAGAGGAAGGGGCGCCAGGGCCCCGACACCTCCAAGAAGCAGCAGACAGTGGCGGTTAATGCTGTTACCGCACCGGTTCTAGCCGCACCACATGCTCCAACCTCAGCCACTTCAAATGCTTCCAGACCTTATTCCGGTAATCTTCCCAAATGCAACAAGTGCGGTTTCCATCACTATGGAGAATGCAAGGATTTTCAGTGCACCAGTTGCAACCGAAGGGGTCACACTGCAAAGTACTGCAAGGCTTACCCTCCCCATAACCAAAATCAGGGAACCAACAGCAACAACCCTCGCAACAACAACAACACCCATGCCAGCGGCAATAACGCAGGGCCTAGCTACACCTGCTTCGGATGTGGGAAGACTGGACACATCCGCCGAGACTGTCCTAACAACAGCAATTTAAGAAATGGAGGAACAGGAAGGATGTTGACCATGGGTCAGGGTGAGGCCCTTCAAGACGCCTCTGTTGTTACCGATACGTTTCCCTTAAACCACGCTTATGCATGCATCTTATTTGACACCGGAGCGGAGCGAAGCTTCGTAAGCAATAAGTTTAAGCATTTATTAAAACAACTACCCCAAAAGCTAAATGAAACCTATACGGTGGAAATAGCCAATGGGAAAACCGAATCCACTGGGGAAATCTACACCGGATGTACCCTAACTCTTAATCAACACGTGTTTCGAATAGCTCTAATGCCAGTGTCAATTAGGAGTTTCGATGTGATCATCGGCATGGACTGGTTAAGCCCCCACCATGCCGAAGTTATGTGCCATGAGAAGGCCGTTCGTCTTCGCCTCCCAAATTACGAAACCCTAGTAATTTACGGAGACAAATCTAGCATGAACCTTCGCCTCGTTTCATGCATCAAGGCACATAAATATCTAAGAAGGAACAATCTGGCGTTCCTAGGTCACGTGGTGGATAAAACCAAGGAGGAGATTAACGTTCGAGACATTCCCGTAGCATGTGAATTTCCGGACGTGTTTCCTGAAGATCTCCCGGGAGTACCCCCAGAGAGACAGGTTGAGTTTCGAATCGACCTTATTCCAGGAGCAACTCCTCTCGCTAAATCACCCTACCGGCTGGCTCCTGCCGAGATGCAGGAATTATCCAGCCAACTCAGCGAACTTTTGGACAAGGGATTTATTCGACCTAGTTACTCGCCATGGGGAGCTCCGGTGCTCTTTGTCAAAAAGAAAGACGGAGCTCCGGTGCTCTTTGTTAAAAAGAAATCTACACCGGATGTACCCTAACTCTTAATCATCACCCAAGTTTCAGTTGGACCGAAACTTGGAATCATATAAGTTGTATGATGAATGAGAATTTTCATCTTTGGAAAATTAAGTCGAGTAAAAGCAGTAAGGGATCAAGTACACACTCGTGTGCACTGGTCAAGTCCACCACAAAGATCGATAATACTATTCATCATGATTTACTAAAATTTTGTAAATATGGTTATACTTACAAGTTTAAGTATAATTCTGACACATTGGAAAATATTCGATGTATGGCAGAATGAATGAGAAGAATCAAATTAGGCAGAAAGATAAAAGTATCTCAAATCTGAAAAGATAGGAGAGTACTTTAGTATCATGATTTATGATCATCTTAATTATTAAGATACCATATCACAATTAATCATCTAAGGACATCTTAGTGCATTGTTATGGCTATGAAGAGGAGACATGAATTGTTGGAATGGTTAAATCAAGAAGATGAGTCATACTTCGTTCCAAAAACAAAGTCTTAGAGTCATATTCCAAGATTGTAACTTGAGTGACATATCATGAAGAAGGTTTATTAACACTAGTCAAATGTAAGAGTAAAATGTTTTATACTCTTGTACATTTGAAATTGGTAAGTTGAGATGTTTTAGATAAAATAGAGATCAACTTAGGCCAATTGCGTGAAGTGTTAGTCTTGATAAGAATCCGCACTTTCCCTTGAATATTTGTTTTGTCAATTAGTGATTCTTGACTAGAGAGTCTTATATGTCAAGACGACAGTGGGAGTCTTAAAGGTCTTAAAAGTGTCAAGAACTAGTCAAGGATAAAACCTATAGTTCTTCACTAGCACACAACTTGAGGTTTATAACCTATCGTGTTGACATTTCTGTGTCCACTCCAATTAAAGTTGGATTTGTATAGGAGTTCTAAGAGTTCTCAATTGATTGCATAACAACTTGGAAGCAATGGCAGGCCCGTGTGCTGCTATATGGCAAGAACTTAAGACTGCACAAGTTCAGTCCATATGAATTTGAAATTGTCACTAACCTTGTCTTGTGACTATGGTTTTGACAAAATTCACATGGAAAGGAGCATATACACCATAAAATCTAAGTGTCATAAGGTTTCTCTCCGATTCATGAAAATGATGGTGAGGAAACACCTTCACTAAGTAGATTTTTAGTAGATAGCAATTGTGATATTTGCATTCTCAAAGTCGTTAGTGGAGTGTGTGTTGTTAACCAGCACACTAGTATGGACTTGTGAGAAATGGAAAATGTCTAAACAATTGAGACTATGATTACGGAATCCTTTTTCATAGTTCTAAAAATGCTTAGATACACATGTGAGCTATCTAAGGAAAGGTGTATGATTGTGATAAAGTTTAATCAAAGCATCTAGTATTAGAAATCTGAACTTTCGTCAGAGAGTCAATAAAGTATTGATTTCCAGAAGTCCAGCTGTTTTCTGAGTATATGTCAGAGCTAGTGGGAGCATAAGTGTTATGATATTAATTATCATGTTAGTGGGAGCATGATTATTATGTTAAGTGTTAATTATAGAAAATAATAGCGCTTCAATTGGGAAAAGTTGTTTTGTTATAATTAAGGGAGAGGAAATTATACTTCATTTCAATTCTAAAAGTTTAGAATGAGATTTTAATCATCTTTAGTCATATATATATATATATATATATATATATATATATATATATATATATATATATATATATATATATATATATATATATATATGAATTTTATGTTAGAATGGTTCGACTTAAGGAAATTCTATATATATTGCGTTTTCAAAATTCGATTATGATTACGACATCCCTCTTCATAGTCAAATTTTGAGAACATAGCAAATAAAAAATATTGTAGCAAAAGACTGGTCTAGTATCATGTCTTTATGTGAGACATCATAAATCGTATCCCATATGCTTCGGATATAGGATCGATTACATGTGTTCTAATATTCATCCTTTCTAAATTTTCCAAATGTTGAGGGCATTAAGAGGGGAAAAGTCTAGAATTGAATATGACTAAAATGATTAAGCAATTGTCGAGGATAATTTGAGGTTTACCAAGATTGGTTGCTCATGGACAATTGGAAGTATAAGTGTTAATTTTGGAAGGACCATATTGACATATTCTGAAAAGAGGTAACTCTTGTTCAGAACTGATAGTTAAAATGGGAATCTGTAAAGGTTTCCATAGGTAGAAGTTGTTCTTTCAAATATGTGTAAGATTAGAAAGCTTAATGCAATAAGGATGTTCAAAGTAATGTACTTTGAAATTGAGACTTCATTTCCATGGAATTGATCTCCATAGGAATGCTCTGTAATGTATGTTGACAAGTCTTTGTGACTTTGTGCATAGTCATTACGAGAGGGTCAATGCATATAAGTTTAGAATCTAATAGATTTCGTTAAATGATAGGAATTTGGAATTCTTATATATACGATAAAGATTTGGTATTGTGAAATGAGCATCATTGGAATCATGTTCAATTGATCTATTTCACAAAGTAAAGATCATAGATAAACATAGTGTGCATACTTGTTGTATGGATGACTAGTGTTTAGAAAACATAGTTTACATGCTTGGAGCATGGGACAACTATTGTTTTAATTCAAGTATAAAGTTGATTATTTGAAACATTATAGAATGAATAATGAGTAATCAATATGGTGTTTAAATAAAATGTGTTTTATTTACTCTCAAAGGTGCGTGGGACCATAGAGGATTAGTATTATTGTGTTTCACTTTGCATGTTTTGACTTCCAGAATAGCTAGGTTATTCTTTCTGAATGACTAAGTTATTCAAACCATCCACAGTCGATAATACGTTGGAAGTAGGTATTAAGGCAAGACTGTCATGAATCGGGTTTGTAGATGTCCAAGGTAGTGGACATAGTAAGAGTTACTACAACATTCATGAGTACTCCTGGAATAGGGATTCGAGTATTGGATTCAACTCACGCTCATTTGAATCACTTCATGGATTTTATCACGAGTGATCATGAAACGATAATATATTATATTCTACAAACCTAGAGATATAACTTGTTGCCTATGAGTTGGGTAGACATTGATTGAACGTAAACGCATTTGGTAACTCGATGTTATAAAACGCGACTTTGTGTATGATTCAACAAGTAGTAGGGAAAGCATATGAGTCGAAGTTTATCCATTCGTTTTACCCTTGGAGGGATAAAAACGATATCTGTGGGCCCCTCGATGATTTGGTGATGACAAACGTAAGTGCTCGGCCGGGCCTGAACTGATTTGATTTGTTCAATTAGTTAGTCGTCATAAATTGGAAATCGGGAAACAACAAATGGACAAAGAGAATGATTATAATCCATGTCTCAGTCCATATGATATCTAGAATGGAGGAATATATGATCCCTTATCTAATGGACATGTCATTGATTTGTTCAGAGTTCTACAGCGGCTTTAAGAGCTACGATTGCTAGTCGGGTTTTGGAGTAATACGCAAGAATAGTTTTAGACTTATCCAAGTGGGAGACTGATGGATTAGGTGTCTAAGCCCATAACTATTATTGGTATGTATTCGACCCGATAGTAGCATGGTCCATTTGGGTTGCATACCATCAGGACAATTTGTTAGGATGGACTTTTGAGAGAAGGTTAATTATGGTTTTTTAATATATTATAAGTTATAATATATTAATATGAAATCATATGTTTTAATTAGTGTTGATTAAGAATTAAGTTGGAATTAATTTAATGGTCAAAAGAGACAAATTAAATCTATGGGGACAAATTATGGTAATTAGTTATATTTATATGTGTTGGGCTTATGATCCATGTTGGACCTTGTTTATGTATGGAGACATGAAGAGTTGGGCCATATGGACCATGTATCATAACACCCATGGGTATGGATTTGGGTTATACCCATGACTCTTCGAATCCAACATATAAATGTGCTACTTCATGACCAAAACGTATACACTTCTTTTCTTAGTGAAATATGGAGGTTTTTGGTGCATGGAGTTCTCTCTCAAGTCCTACCTTTGTCCATGATGTGTTGTGACTTCATTTGAGGCTTCCACACTATTGGGGCTTAGCTTTTTAATGCCAAATACACCAAGACTTCAAGCTCCATCAAAAGGTATGTCATGCTAACTAGTATATTATGTTTTTATGTTAAATGCATGCTAGTAGTAAGATTAATATCTTGGAAACCATTTGCATGTATAATTAGTGAAAACATAGATCCAAGGTATTTAGGGTTATATTTGCACCATAGGATGTTGTATTATACCAAAACCCAACAATAAGTCCCTTCCACGATGAGACTTTAAGCAAAACTGAATCTCCAACTTCAAAAGTCATCGGTCTTCTCTTGTTGTCAGCATAGCTCTTTTGACGATCCTGAGCAGCTAGCATTCTCTGCCTAATTATTTTCAACTTTCCAGTAGTTTGATGGACTATTTCTGGTCCCATAAACTGCTTTTCCCCAGCCTCAAGCCAACAAGATGGCGTACGACACTTCTGCCTATACAAAGCTTGATAAGGTGCCATCTTAATGCTCGAGTGGAAACTATTATTGTAGGAAAATTCTACCAAAGGTAAATGTTCATCCCAATTACCTTGGAATTCCAGGGTACATGCTCTCAACATATCTTCAAGTGTTTGTATCATTCGTTCACTCTGACCATCAATCTATGGATGGTAAGCTGTACTTAAACACAACTTGGTACCCAATTCCTCTTATAGACTTTTCCAAAATTGTGAGGTGATACGACTATCATGATGTAACACAATCATTAACAGAACACCAGGAAGCCTCACAATTTCCTTCACAGACAAAGGTTCTAAACTCCCGTACGGTTTCTGATGTTGTGTCTTTACTCTCGCACAAGTCACACACTCGGCCACATACTTTGCAATGTCGAGCTTCATCGTCGGCCACCAGTAATAGGGTTTCGGGTCCCTATACATTTTAGTGCTACCGGGATGAATCGAGTAGATGGTCTTATGAGCTTCTTCCATTAGAAGATCTCTGACTCCTCCTGTCTTAGGTATGCAAATCTGATCTTGGAACACCTTCAGTCCATGACTGTTTATACCGAACACCAACGTCTTGCCCAAACGTTCTTTTTTTAAATCATTTTTCATAGAAGCTTCCTCTTGAGCTTTCTTTATACTCTCCATAATTGTCGAGACAACTTCTATTCTCAATGCTCTTGGCCTTTTTCTTTCAAGATTGACTTTCCAACTGAGAGCATCAGCAACAACATTAGCCTTACCGAGGTGGTAAAGTATCTCGTAGTCGTAGTCCTTAAGTAACTCTAGCCAGCGTCGTTGCCTCATATTCAATTCCTTCCGACTAAAGATATATTGGAGACTCTTATGATCAGTGAAAAGTTTGAACTTCGTGTAATCGAGGTAATGCCTCCATATCTTTAGAGCGAAAACTACCGCTGCCAACTCCAAATCATGAGTCAGGTAGTTCTTTTCATGCTCTTTCAGCTGTCGAGATGCATACGCAATCACCTTATCTCTTTAGGTCAAAACACAATCCAACCCATCACCAGACGTGTTGCTATAAACAGCGAAGTCATCAACTCCATCGGGTAGAGATAAAATCGGTGCTTCGCATAACTTCTTCTTTAGCTTCTTGAATGCTTCTTTATGCTTATCATTCCAATCATAAGTAGCTCCTTTGTGGGTCAAAGCTATTAATGGAGTAGCGATCGAATAAAAGCCTTGGATAAACCTTCGGTAATATCCGACTAATTCCAAAAAGCTTCGGATCTACGTGGGACTTTTCAGTTGTTCCCACTTCATCACAGTTTCGATCTTTGCTGGATCAACCATTATCCCTTCTTGGTTGACCATGTGACCCAAGAATTTGACTTTTCGAATCCAAACATCACATTTGGAGAACTTTGCATACAAATTTTCCTTCTTCAACACTTGCAACACTTCTCGCAAGTGTCTGCCATTGTAATAGCCCGGATCCCCAGATATCTTTACTTTCATAATTTTAATATTCTGTGAGGGGACTCGGTGAGTTGGGGGTCGAACTCGCCGTGTCGAGTCGCGGTTTTGGACAGAGGTTCGCGTCCGGACTCGGCGAGTCCGCGCTGTTTAATGAAACCCTAATTTTCCGGTCCTAAGCCCTATTTAAAGGACCTTATGGCCTTCATTTGCAGCCACCTTGAGCCCTGAGTGCACCCAAACGGCTGTGAGACTTTGTGAGTGAGATAGAGGCCATTTGTTCATCATTCTATGTGATTTTTGCAAGAAGGAAGGAGGAGATCAAGCTTGAAGAGTTGGGGAGCTTGGATCTGCTTCTATTGCATCAAGGGAACCTTCTTGAGGTAACTTTCAGAGCTAAAACTTCGTATTTTGGTTGATGTGTCAATTCTAGGGTTTCTTCTTGCCTTATTTGGCTTGATTTGGAAGTATGAAAGGTTCCATGGAGGTATGGAACCTAGATCTGGACCTTAGCAGGTCCAGATGGCCCCAAATGACAAGCTTTATGTCCATTCTTTTGAGTTGGAAGCTAGGGTTGCCATATTAGAGGTTATTTCTCCAAAATGAGCCTTGTATGCATTGCATGGCGACCAAGACTGAGACTTTACATGACAAATGAGCTTGGGAAGGCCAGATCTATGTGTGTATGGAACGGATCTGACCGCAAAAGCCAGTTTTAGCTGATGCATGACATGGACTCGCCGAGTCTGAAGAACATACTCGACGAGTCGCTTGAAGATTGTCCTTGTGACCACCCAGTGTGTAGTCCTGCCGAGTTATAGGTGACTCAGTGAGTCACAAAGAGTTAGAAAGGTTTTGACAGGTGGAATGAGTCGAGTTGGGACTCGCCGAGTTGTCCTTGCGACTCGGCGTGTTGAGTCGCGGTGGCCTAGTGATTCATGCCCAGGTGGAACTCGTCGAGTCTGGGAAGTACTCGACGAGTCAAAAGGGAAATCCTTGCGAGTTGGAGAAAACGCGTAGACTCGCCGAGCCACTATAGTGCACTCGCCGAGTCCGGTCAATTTGACCAAAGTCTGTTGACCAAGTTGACCAGCGTTGACTTGATAAGAATGGTCAACCCTAGTGGTACAAGTAATAATTATAGATTCATGATGTCATAGGAGGATTACAGCTCGGGGGTTCTAGCACGAGTGATTCCAGGGTTCACGAATTAGCGAGACATACGAGGTGAGTCTTCTCACTATACTGTACCCGGAAGGGTTTGACTGTGTGACTGGAAGGTTGAACATGATATGAGATATATGCCTTATGTGTAATAAGTGATTCGTTATATGTGCCAAGTGTGATATGCTTGATATGGGCCAGAAGGCAATATGTTATGGGCCGGAAGGCGTGGTCATATGGACCGTAAGGTTGACCTGGGTAGGACCGGAAGGTTTACCCAGTCAGGACGGAAGTCCCCTGAGACACATGGACCGGAAGGTCAAGGCCTGGAACGGCGTACGTGCGTAGGTTGTATTTTGGGGAACTCACTAAGCATTTATGCTTACAGTTGTTGTGTTATGTGTTTCAGGTACTAGCGAGGACCGTGGGAAGGCGCCGGCGTGATCGTACACACACTCGGGGAAATCATTTTGTAATCTTGTTATGTAATTGGTCGTGACTAAATTGTTACATTGGAACCTAAATTTTATTACTCGATGTTTTTAATGATTGTAAAAATGAAAAAAATTGGTTTTGAAATTTATGACGTTACAAGTTGGTATCAGAGCCTTGGTTTGAGGGATTCGGGTACACCTTCGGGCGTAACTGAACTCAAACCGGGGATTTGAGAAAATTTTTAATAAATCAATAAAATTTGATAAGTGATTTCGAGACAACCAAAGAAAAAGGAGTGTGTACGGTCAGCTAGCGCCCGAATGGTAAAATCCCCAAAATGCTCTTACAATATGTGTTATGAGATATAATATAACATGATACGCATGCTAGTAGACTAGGTATACATATTAGGACTAGAGTGGCCTGATTTTGTGATGCCTTAGTCTAGGGAAACCTGCTTCTATGAGGTGCTTGAGAGCGAGTGGGTAGCTAGTGTATGACAAAAATAGAGTACTCAAGATTCGGGGTTTGGGGAGGAGGACTTGGGGTGAATACTGATGCGGTGTAATTGGTAGTATTGGGCCCGTACTACTAAGGAGATCGGGTCAGTGGGTAGCCCAAGTAAGAATCCCTAGGTATCGGAGACTGAGTAGGACTGAGTTATCGAGTGCAATTATGCCCGATAGAGTCTCTGATATTTTTATGTTGTATTTCAGAGACATCATGGTTGGACCACGACACAGACCTGGTACGAGTAGTGTGACTGACGAGGAGCTTCGTCAGATGATTCATGAGGAGGTAGCTGCAGCGATGCGGGCCGAGATTCCGGAGATGTTTGGGTCTATTAAGACCACGTTGATGGAGACATTTGACGAGCGGTACGCCGCGTTGACTGAGGCCGCCGCCGCTGCAGCTACCGCAGCTGTGGTCGCTGCCAGACCACAGGGAGGTGACTCGTTGCTGTTCCGGGAGTTCATCAACACAAAGCCACCGGAGTTTGTCGGGACGCAGGATCCGATCGCTGCGATGAGATGGATTGCTGTAACAACCCGAAGTTTTCCATCGTCGAAAACTTGTTCTACCCGTGAGATTTCGCCGTTAGTCGATTCGTTTCGTTCTCGCTTTGGGTTAAACTAATTAAATTTATATGTTTATTATAATTGAATGAGTGTCCAAACCTCTTGGAACTCATGAAATTAACCCAAAAGTATTCATTTCAAAAAGTTAGAAACGTTCCCACCGGGTGACGAAAACTTAATCGGGTGCGACCTAAAGCCCCGTTTAATGCCGGTATCGGGTAGAATTCCACCGTGTCCAAAACTTAGACACTATTTAAAGTAATCTAAGCACTCATTTGAAGCTTTTCCTTGTCTCACTACTCTCTCTCTAACCTCTCTCCTAAATCCAAGTTTAAGGGTCCAAAACTCAATTTTAAGGCCTCAAATCCCTAAGGCACCTTCCTAACCTTAATCTAAAGCATTTTTGGCTTCCAAATTTGATATTTAAACGTGAAATGGGACACAATATATGAGTTTACGGCCCAGGAGGCTGCCTAGGCCGTAAACACCAAGTTTGAAGGGTTTTGAGCCCTTAAACCCCTCCTTGACAATTTTGGGACCTAGTTATGGCTAAATGTGTAACAGCCCGGAATTTCAGGTATTGTTTTAAAACTATTTTTGGGGACATTTTAGGAAGGGACTCGGCGAGTTGGTGCCTGACTCGCCGAGTAGGACCACAGTCTTGGTCGCAGATTCGCGACTGGACTCGACGAGTCCATTAGGGACTCGGCGAGTCAACGCTGTTCAGCAGAAACCCTAGCCGTTTGGTTTTGGATCGTTTATAACGCCTCTTAGGCCGTCATTGTTCGTTTTTGCTTACTGAGAAGAACCCTAGAACGATTGTGTGCGTCTGGAACGAGGATTGAAGACCATTGTTGGGTTTGGAAGAGTTGTGTGCAAGGAAGAGGAAGGTTTAGCTAAAGGAACAGCAAGAGAATCACGTTCTGAGGATTGGGGACACAGAAAGTGCATCAATCAGGTAATATCTCGGATTTCGTTCTTCTGTGATTGATGTGTATATGAAGTTAGGGTTTATAGAACCCATTTGATGATTAGAGGGATTATTATGTTGTTACCCAAGTGTTTATACCCCAGTAATAGGATGTTTAGAGGTCCAGATAGTCCCATGAGTGTGTATTTCGGGACCATATGTGTTTCGGGAAGCAGTTGATCGACTGCATGGCATGGACTCGCCGAGTCGGATGAGCAGACTCGGCGAGTAGCTTGAAGATTCACTGGGACTCGCCGAGTTGTTCTTCAGACTCGACGAGTGGAGTCGGGGTGGCCCCGCGATTCTTCCATGAGGACCTCGTCGAGTCAAGAGGGATACTCGACGAGTAGAAGGGGAACAACATGGAAATTTGGGAAGGACGTCTAGACTCGCCGAGTCGCCTTTGCACTCGACGAGTCCGGTCAAGTTGACCGTTGACCAGAGTTGACCTGCATGTAAATTCTTAGGGTTAGTTGTCTTGAATGATAAGAGTATTAATAAGGGTATATGGCATTATAGGGAGTCTGCAGATCGGCGGATCGAGGGTGAGTAGTTTCAAGAGTTGATAACTTACATTACCACGAGGTGAGTCTTCTCACTATACTGTACCCGGAAGGGTTTGACTGTGTGACCGGAAGGTCGGATATGTTATGTGTTTTATATGTGCTATAATTGAAAGGAATAGTTGCTATGCATGCTATGTATGTTTCTATGGGCCGGCAGGCAAGGTATTATGTGACAGGAAGGTCAGGTATGATATATGATATATGTGTTATATGTGTTAGAATAAATGTATTATGTGTTATATATGTTTATGGGCCGGAAGGCAATCATGTTATGGGCCGGAAGGCAAGTATCTTATGGGCCGGAAGGCAATTATCTTATGGGCCGGAAGGCGATTATCATATGGGCCGGAAGGCATTGTACTGTGGACCGGAAGGTCCGGGCCTGGAAAGGCGTATATGTGTAAGTGGTATACTGGGGAACTCACTAAGCATTTATGCTTACAAGTTGTTATGTATGTGTTTCAGGTACTAGCGAGGACCGTGGGAAGGCGCCGGCATGATGCATACACACTGCTGCTATTTGAGATCTTGGGGATTTTACATATGTATTTGTTTTGAAACCGGAAATAAATATTATTGGTTGAATGAAATCACTTTATTTAAAATGAAAAATTTATTTGAAAATTTGCGTTGTTACAATTGGTATCAGAGCCTTGGTTTGAGGGATTCGGGTGTACCTTCGGGTGTAACTGAACTCAAACCGAGGATTTGAGGAAAAATCTTTTAAAAAATAATAAATACATAAACTTTTATAAATGGAAAAGTGGTAAACAAGAAAGACGCAGTGTGTACGATCAGCCAGCGCCCGAACGGTAAAGATCCCCAGAATACCTTACAATGTTATGTTATGCATTGAATTATGAATTGTTATGCATGCTAGAAGACTAGGTATACATGATAGGACTAGAATGGCCTGTTTCGTGATGCCTTAGTCTAGGGAAGTTGCTTGTATGAGATATTCGGTAGCGTGCAGGTAGATAGTGCATACGAGAAATAGAGTACTCACTATTCGGGGTTTGGGGAGGAAGATTTGGGACGAATACTGACACGGTGTGGTCGGTAGTATTGGGCCCGTACTACCGAAGGCACTGGGTCGGTGGAAGACCCAAGTAAGAATCCCTGGATATCGGAGACTGAGTAGGGTTGCGTTATCGAGTACAAATGTACTTGATGGAGTCTCTGATAATTTTATGTTGTATTTCAGAGACATCATGGTTACGACACGCCACGGAGCGAGTTCGAGCAGTATGAGTGACGAGGAGATTCGTCAGATGATTCAGGAGGAGGTAGCTGCGGCGGTTCGGGCTGAGATCCCGGAGATGTTTGGGTCCATTAAGACCACCCTGATGGAGGAGTTTGAGGAGCGGTACGCCACACTGACTGAAGCTGCAGTCGCTGCCGCTACCGCAGCTGTGGCCGCTGCTAGGCCGCAAGGGGGTGATTCGTTGCTATTCCGGGAATTCAGCAACACGAAACCCCCTGAGTTCGATGGGACGCAGGATCCGATTGCTGCAATGAGGTGGATCGCTGATATTGAGGGTGCTTCTACACTTGTTCATGCCCGGAGCACCTGAGGGTACGGTTCGCCTTGAACCAGCTCCGTCTGGGAGCGAAGGATTGGTGGAAGTTCGTTATGGCGAACTTCACTCAGGCGGAGATTTCAGCGGTGACATGGGAAAGGTTTACAGAGATGTTCCGGGACGAGTACGTTCCCCCAGTGGAGAGGGAACGATTGATCCAGGAGTTCTTGACGCTTAAGCAGGGTACTGATTCCGTTGCGGTGGTTACACAGAAATTTCATGAGAGGGCGATGTTCTGCCCCGAGTTGGTGTCTACAGAGCAGTCACGGATGAGCCAGTACTTGGGCGTGTTGAGGAGGGATATCCGGGAGTTTGTGTCAAACTCCACCTATCGTACTTTCACTGAGCTTCAGGCGAATGCCAGGAAGCGCGAGATCGAGTTAGAGACCCAGGCCAGGGAGGAGGCCGAGTCTCAGCAGGTGGACCGGCGACCGGCTCAGTCTCAGCCGGCAGCCAAGCGGTTCAAGTCCGCTGATTCGAGGACGGGAGGTTCGAAGGGCCGCACTTGCGAAAAGTGCGGCAAGAGTCATGAGGGGGCGTGTAGAGCGGGTGGTTGCTACAAGTGTGGCAAGGAAGGACACATTGCCAGGGATTGTCCTAAGGGGTTTATGGTTTGCTTTCATTGCAACCAGACAGGCCATCGGAAGGCCGAGTGGCCGCAGCTTCGTCAGGGATCTACACCTACTACCAGGACTACCGAGACACGACCGGCGAAGGTCGAGGCCCCGAGGGCTCGTGGGAGAGCCTTTCAGCTGATTGCGGAGGAGGTTCGCGCTGCCCCCGATGTTGTGGCAGGTATACTGTAATTCGCGTATTTATTTAAAGTTGAAATGTTATGCTTATGTTAATATATGTGTAGGTACTTTTATTGTGAACTCTATGCCTGCTCTTGTGTTATTTGATTCGGGTGCGAGTAGATCCTTTGTATCTTTAGCTTTTAGTCAGCATATCAGCATTGGTCGTGAGCCGTTAAGTCGGCCTCTGAGCGTTTCTATAGCGGCCGAGAGGGTGGTTTGTGCTACGGATGTTCTTCAGGGATGCGTGCTAGAGATTTTTGGGGTTGCGTTCCTGATTGACCTAATTCCTATTGCGATGGGTGATGTCTGTGTCATCGTGGGCAAGGACTGGTTGAGCCGATTCAGCGCCATCATCGACTGTGAGCGCCAGCTGGTGACTATACGAGACCCTAGTGGGGGAGTTCTTACGGTGTACGGCGAGGGTACCCATTCGGGATCAGCTTTTTGTTCGGCAGCTAGGGCGAGGCAATGTCTACAGCAGGGATGTAAAGGTTTTGTGGCGTATGTGATGGATACGCGGGAGGCTTCCGAGAGACCGAGGACAGTGGAGGAGGTTCCAGTGGTGCGCGAGTTTCCAGATGTTTTTCCCGAGGATTTGCCAGGAGTACCTCCTGCGTGGCAAGTAGAGTTTGGTATCGATCTGGTTCCGGGGGCTGCGCCTATTGCGAAGGTGCCTTATCGTCTTGCACCTCCAGAGATGCAAGAGTTGTCCTCGTAACTCCAGGAGTTGCTGGGGAAGGGATTTATTCGGCCGAGTAGCTCGCCGTGGGGAGCACCGATTCTATTCGTCAAGAAGAAGGATGGTTCACACCGGATGTGTATTGATTACCGGGAGTTGAACAAGGTGACGGTCAAGAACCGCTATCCGTTACCGAGGATCGATGATCTATTCGATCAGTTGCAAGGGGCATCTTGGTTTTCCAAGATCGATCTGAGATCAGGGTACCATCAGGTAAGAGTGCGGGATGAGGACGTCCAGAAGACAGCATTCAGGACGCGGTATGGGCATTACGAGTTCGTGGTGATGCCTTTTGGGCTCACCAATGCCCCGGCAGTGTTCATGGACCTCATGAACAGGGTATGCAGGCCGATGCTGGATCGGTCTGTGATTGTATTTATCGACGACATCCTAGTATATTCGCGAACTAGAGAGCAGCATGAGAGTCATTTGAGGGAGGTCCTTGAGGTACTGAGGTCGGAGAAGTTATATGCAAAATTCTCCAAATGTGACTTCTGGTTGCGGGAGGTCCAATTTCTTGGACATGTGGTTAATCAGGCTGGGATATTGGTTGATCCGGCCAAGGTGGAAGCAGTGATGAGTTGGGAGGCACCGAAGTCACCTTCCGAGATCAGGAGTTTCCTTGGGTTGGCGGGGTACTATCGGAGGTTTATTAGGGACTTCTCCAAGATCGCAGTACTGTTCACCAGGTTGACCCGGAAGGGTGTTACATTCTCATGGGGACCCGAGCAGCAGACTTCCTTCGAGACACTTCGTCAGAGACTGTGCGAAGCCCCGGTATTAGCTCTCCCGGAAGGGATGGAGGATTTTGTCGTATATTGCGACGCATCGATTTCGGGACTGGGTGCGGTGTTGATGCAGAGAGGTCGTGTGATAGCTTAAGCGTCGAGGCAGCTGAAGCCTCATGAGGCGAGATATCCCACACATGATTTAGAGTTAGGGGCAGTGGTGTTCGCTCTCAAAATATGGCGTCACTACGTGTACGGGGTTCGTTGTACTATATACACTGAGCATAAGAGTTTGAAGTATTTGATGGATCAACCCAACCTAAATATGCGTCAGAGGAGATGGTTGGACGTGGTTAAGGATTATGACTGTGAGATCCTATACCACCCAGGCAAGGCTAATGTGGTAGCCGATGCATTGAGTCGTAGAGCGGAAAGCACTCCATTGCGAGACGTATGTTTGAGACTGACAGTGATGACCCCGATATTGGATGCTATTCGTGGGGCGCAGGCCGAGGCTGTGAGATCCGAAATGCAGAAGAAAGAGAGAGTCGTTGGGTTAATTTCAGAGTTCATTAAGGATGGACGAGGACTTTTGACGTTTCAGGGTCGGATTTGGGTACCATTCGTGGGCGGTACGCGTACTATTTTGATGGAGGAGGCTCATAGATCGAAATTTTCAATCCATCCCGGTGCTACGAAGATGTATTTGGACTTGAGGAAGGAATATTGGAGGCCTTGTATGAAGAGAGACGTCGCATGGTTCGTCGAGAGGTGTTTGACTTGCCGTAGGGTTAAAGCCGAGCACCAGAGACCGCATGGTAAGTTGCAACCCTTGGAGATTCCTGAGTGGAAGTGGGAGCAGATTACTATGGATTTCATCACCAAATTGCCAAGAACTGCTAGGGGAGTCGATGCAATTTGGGTGATTGTGGATAGATTGACGAAGAGTGCACACTTCCTTGCCATTAGCGAGAGTTCATCAGCGGAGAAGTTGGCGGAGCTATACGTGAGAGAGGTAGTATCTCGGCATGGAGTGCCGATCTCGATTGTTTCAGACCGTGATGTACGTTTCACATCCAGGTTCTGGAAGAAATTTCATGAGGAGCTGGGTACTAAACTGCATTTTAGTACCGCATACCATCCCCAGACCGACGGGCAGAGCGAGCGGACGATTCAGACATTGGAGGACATGCTTCGAGCGTGTGTGTTAGACTTCGGGGGTAGCTGGGATGCGTATTTACCCTTGGCAGAGTTTTCCTACAACAACAGCCATCATTCGAGCATTGGTATGCCACCTTTTGAGTTGTTGTATGGTAGGAGGTGTCGGACCCCCATTTGCTGGGGAGAGGTGGGTCAGAGAGTGATGGGCAGTACAGAGATCGTACTCCAAACGACAGAGCAGATTCAACAGGTTAGGCAGAGGTTATTGACCGCCCAAAGCCGACAGAAGAGTTATGCGGACCGACGCCGGTCCGAACTGGATTTCCAGGTCGGCGACTTCGTTCTCCTGAAGGTTTCTCCCTGGAAGGGAGTGATCCGGTTCAGAAAGAGGGGCAAGTTGGGGCCCCGGTTCATAGGTCCATTTCGGGTGATTGCAAGGGTAGGTCGGGTAGCTTATCGGTTGGAGTTGCCAGCAGAGTTGGGACAGATCCACAATACCTTTCACGTATCACAGTTGAGGAAGTGTATAGCCGATGAATCGGCGGTGGTTCCGCTAGAGGATATTCAGGTGGATGCGAGCTTGAATTACGCCGAGAGACCAGTAGCTATCAGGGATCGGAAGATCAAGGTTCTGCGGAACAAAGAGGTACCTCTGGTGTTGGTTCAGTGGCAACACCGGAAGGGATCGGAGATGACTTGGGAGCCGGAGCGTGAAATGCGGGAGCAACATCCGGAGTTATTCGCAGAGTGAGACTTCGAGGGCGAAGTCTAGTTCTAGTGGGGGAGAGTTGTAACAGCCCGGAATTTCAGGTATTGTTTTAAAACTATTTTTGGGGACATTTTAGGAAGGGACTCGGCGAGTTGGTGCCTGACTCGCCAAGTAGGACCACAATCTTGGTCGCAGATTTGCGACTGGACTCGACGAGTCCATTAGGGACTCGGCGAGTCGACGCTGTTCAGCAGAAACCCTAGCCGTTTGGTTTTGGATCGTTTATAACGCCTCTTAGGCCGTCATTGTTCGTTTTTGCTTACTGAGAAGAACCCTAGAACGATTGTGTGCATCTGGAACGAGGATTGAAGACCATTGTTGGGTTTGGAAGAGTTGTGTGCAAGGAAGAGGAAGGTTTAGCTAAAGGAACAGCAAGAGAATCACGTTCTGAGGATTGGGGACACAGAAAGTGCATCAATCAGGTAAGATCTCGGATTTCGTTCTTCTGTTATTGATGTGTATATGAAGTTAGGGTTTATAGAACCCATTTGATGATTAGAGGGATTATTATGTTGTTACCCAAGTGTTTATACCCCAATAATAGGATGTTTAGAGGTCCAGATAGTCCCATGAGTGTGTATTTCGGGACCATACGTGTTTCAGGAAGCAGTTGATCGACTGCATGGCATGGACTTGCCGAGTCGGATGAGCAGACTCGGCGAGTAGCTTGAAGATTCACTGGGACTCGCCGAGTTGTTCTTCAGACTCGGCGAGTGGAGTCGGGGTGGCCCCGCGATTCTTCCACGAGGACCTCATCGAGTCAAGAGGGATACTCGACGAGTAGAAGGGGAACAACAGGGAAATTTGGGAAGGACGTCTAGACTCTCCGAGTCGCCTTTGCACTCGACGAGTCCGGTCAAGTTGACCGTTGACCAGAGTTGACCTGCATGTAAATTCTTAGGGTCAGTTGTCTTGAATGATAAGAGTATTAATAAGGGTATATGGCATTATAGGGAGTCTGCAGATCGGCGGATCGAGGGTGAGTAGTTTCAAGAGTTGATAGCTTACATTATCACGAGGTGAGTCTTCTCACTATACTGTACCCGGAAGGGTTTGACTGTGTGACCGGAAGGTCGGATATGTTATGTGTTTTATATGTGCTATAATTGAAAGGAATAGTTGCTATGCATGCTATGTATGTTTCTATGGGCCGGCAGGCAAGGTATTATGTGACAGGAAGGTCAGGTATGATATATGATATATGTGTTATATGTGTTAGAATAAATGTATTATGTGTTATATATGTTTATGGGCCGGAAGGCAATCATGTTATGGGCCGGAAGGCAATTATCTTATGGGCCGGAAGGCAATTATCTTATGGGCCGGAAGGCAATTATCTTATGGGCCGGAAGGCGATTATCATATGGGCCGGAAGGCATTGTACTGTGGACCGGAAGGTCCAGGCCTGGAAAGGCGTATATGTGTAAGTGGTATACTGGGGAACTCACTAAGAATTTATGCTTACAAGTTGTTATGTATGTGTTTCAGGTACTAGCGAGGACCGTGGGAAGGCGCCGGCATGATGCATACACACTGCTGCTATTTGAGATCTTGGGGATTTTACATATGTATTTGTTTTGAAACTGGAAATAAATATTATTGGTTGAATGAACTCACTTTATTTAAAATGAAAAATTTATTTGAAAATTTGCGTTGTTACAAAATGACTTCAAGATATGGACTTAAAACATTTAAAACATGGATTTTGAGAGGTTTGAAGGAGTTTACGGCCAAGGCATGTGCTTGGGCCATAAACTCATATAAATAGGGTTTTCTTGACCTTAAACCCGTCCAAATCACAAACAAGGCTTAGGTATGAATTAGAGAATATTGATATTAACATTTGGACACTTGAAACATCATTTTTGAAGGGTTTGTGTGAGTTTACGGCCAAGGAATATGCTTGGGCCGTAAACTGCTTAAAAATGGGTATAAATTCAATTTTAAGGTGTTAGAAAGCCATCCAACACCACCAAAAGCCTTGGAATAAATCAAAGGACCAACCAAAAATAGTTTTAGGGCTTTAAACATAACAAAAATCCCATATATGAGAGTTTACGGCCATAGAACATACTCCATGGCTGTAAACTCCAAAAACCCTTTCAAATCTTCAAACAAATGCATCTAAGGCCTTGGAACAATTTTACCAATCACATGTGATTTGTTTTAGCATCATTAAACACCATTTTCGTGAGAATTAAGGAGTTTACGGCCAGGAGCCTATGCTAGGCCGTAAACTCCCATAAATTAATCATTTTAATGATTTAAATCCATTCCAAGCCTTTAAATCCAAAACTAGAAAATTCCCTTAACTGATTTGAAGCCATTTTTGCCCTTAACTCACCCCACCATGAGTTTACGGCCGTAAACTCATGGGTAGAGGGTCATGTGGCAGTAAACTCCTTAAGGAGTGTTCCTTTGATGTCCCAACTCATTATCCTAACTATATGTGTCCCTAAACGCCACCCGGGTCCCTCCAAACACTTGTATCAGGGTGTTTTCGCGACTAGAAACAATTGTCCTTATCAAATAACCAATCTAAGTCCTAATTAGATACAAATGTGTATCTTTACATTATACTTAGGAGCCTTGTGTGTTTACAAGCCCCGAACCAACACTTAGCATCCGAATTCGCCACATTTCTCGTCCGGTGAGTTCATACCCCTACCCTTTTTCAACTGTTTTCACTGTTTTCAGGGGGGAATACAAGCAAAAGTACAAGGAAATCTTGTACTCAAACTGATTGTTTTCAGTTTAATCGTTTTCATTCTGTATGTTCTAATATCAATAACTGCGTTTATCAAATAGTTCGAATTACGAATTTAGCTTTCAAACTAATCATAGATTTCTCGATAAAATGTTCTAATCTAAACTATGTTTCATAATCTACGAATAACTTCTACTAATTTCCAATTATAACTAATTACGAATACAAAAACGAATACGAAGCTATAACTAGGAGTAGAACGAATATGAAACTATAATTTGGAACATAACGAATAACAAAACTACAACTAGAAATAGAACAAATAACACATCTATAACTAGGAACAGAATGGATAACGAAACTATAATTAGGAACAAAACGAATACGAATACGAATACGACTGCGAATAGTAATAAGAGTAGGAATAGGGAGACGAATATGACTACGAATACGAATACGACTGCGAATACGAATACGAATACGAATAGTAAAAGGAGTAGGAATAGGGAGACGAATACGACTACGAATACGAATACGACTGCGAATACGAATACGAATACGAATAGTAATAGGAGTAGGAATAGGGAAACGAATACAGTAATGTATACGAATACGAACACGAATAAGTACAAGAATATGTTTAAGAATAAGAACACGAATATGAAGATGTGAATCCAAGTATATTCCGAGATATTATCATTAGGATATCAAAATACCTAGTTAATACAATAGGTACGAATGGAAATAAATCAGTATATCGAAATCTAATAACTAAAATTACTTTTAGGAAAGTACGGGACTTTCCTAGGGAATCATCGTATAACTAAGAAGGAGTGATAAACTAGACAACTATACATCTTTCACAATTAGTAATATACAATCAGGAAAGTATGGGACTTTACTGGGATCATAGTTAAACAATCAGAACCATATAACCTAACAATCAACCAACCTTCTCTTTTAAGAAAATATGGGATTTTCTTGGATAACAACTTTTCGGTAAACTAAAGGAAACTCGTACATTTTCACAAAGCAAACATCTTATGAACTCACCAGCCTTATGCTGATTTTCAAACTGCTTGTATTCTCAGGTCAACATTAGACAGGTACCTAGCGATCCTTTTGGAGAAGACGGAGCGTACAGAAGACTCGTCTCTACTTTTGTTTATATATGCTATGTATTACGAATGTACAAATCTTACTTTTGAACAAATGTAAATTCGAATATGTAATGTAATGGTTGTTTACTTTGCTTACTATGTACACTGGATTTGATACTCAACTTGGAGTCAACCCCGGAAACGTTTCTGCCTTTGGTTTTCGGGGTGTGACAATTGCTGATATCGAGGGATGCTTCTACACTTGTTCATGTCCGGAGCATCTGAGGGTACGGTTCGCCTTGAACCAGCTCCGCCTGGGAGCAAAGGATTGGTGGAAGTTCGTGACGGCGAAGTTCACTCTGGCGGAGGTCTCAGCTGTGACTTGGGAGAGGTTTACTGCTATGTTCAGAGACGAGTATGTTCCCCCGGTTGAGAGGGAATGGTTGGTTCAGGAGTTCTTGACCCTCAAGCAGGGTAATGATTCTATTACGGTGATCACGCGAAAGTTTCATGAGAGGGCGATGTTCTGCCCCGAGCAGGTGTCCACGGAGCAGGCTCGGATGAGTCGGTATTTGGGAGTGCTGAGGAGGGATATCCGGGAGTTCGTATCGAACTCGTCCTATTAGACTTTTGCTGAGCTTCAGGCGAATGCCAGGATGCGTGAGATCGAGTTGGAGACCCAGGACAGGGAGGAGTCCGAGTCTCAACGGGTGGATCGGCAGCCGACTCAGTCTCAGCCGGCAGCCAAGCGGACCAAGTCCGCCGATTCGAGATCCGGAGGTCCAAAGGGCCGCACTTGCGGAAAGTACGGCAAGGGTCATGAGGGGGCATGCCGATCGGGTGCTTGCTACAAGTGTGGCAAGGAGGGGCACATTGCTAGGGATTGCCCCAAGGGATTCATGGTTTGCTTTCATTGCAACCAGACCGGCCATCGGAAGGCCGAGTGCCCCCAGCTTCGCCAGGGATCTACGCCTGCTGCCAGGGTTCCCAAGATTCGGCCAGTGAAGGCCGAGGCTCTGAAGGCTCGCGGGAGAGCTTTCCAGTTGACTGCGAAGGAGGTCTGCGCGGCACCTGATGTCATTGCCGATATGTATTCTTTCAGGTATTCACCTTTATGCTGAAATATTGTGCTTACATTATGACATGCGTAGGTACTTTTCTCGTGAATTATGTGCCTGCTTTGGTATTATTTGACTCGGGTGCGAGTCGGTCTTTTGTTTCGTTGGCTTTTTGCCAGCACATCGGTACTGATCGGGAGGTGATGAGTCGCACCCTGCGAGTTTCTATAGCAAATGAGAAGGCGGTATACGCCACTGAGGTGATTCGAGGATGCGTGCTCGAGATTTTTGGGATCGAGTTCCCTATAGACTTGGTTCCTATAGCTATGGGAGATGTCTGCGTTATCGTGGGCATGGACTGGTTGAGTAAGTTTGGAGCAGTCATTGACTGCGAGAGACAGTTGGTGATGATTCGAGACCCTAGTGGGGGAGTACTCACGGTTTATGGCGAGGGGACCCGGTGTGGGTCGGCGTTTTGTTCGGCTGCCAGGGCAAGGCATAATTTGCAGCGGGGCTGTAATGGATTCATAGTCTATGTGATGGATACCCGAGTGGCCGCGGGGAGGCCCAATTTGATTGATGACGTTCTGGTTGTATGCGAGTTTTCGGATGTGTTCCCCGAAGAGTTACTGGGTGTGCCTCTGGAGAGGCAAGTGGAGTTTCGTATCTATTTGGTTCCGGGAGCGGCGCCCATCGCCAAGGCGCCTTATTGTCTCGCTCCACCGAAATGCAGGAGTTATCCTTGCAGCTTCAGGAGCTGTTGGGGAAGGGATTCATTCGACCAAGTAGCTCACCTTGGGGAGCGCCGATTTTGTTCGTCAAGAAAAAGGATGGTTCACACCGGATGTGTATCGATTACCAGGAGTTGAACAAGTTGACGGTTAAGAACCGGTATCCGTTACCTAGGATCGACGATCTGTTCGATCAGTTGCAGGGGGCATCTTGGTTTTCCAAGATTGACTTGAGGTCGGGGTATCATCAGATGAGGGTTCGAGAGGAAGATATCCAGAAGACTGCTTTCAGGACTCGCTATGGACATTATGAGTTTGCAGTGATGCCTTTTGGGCTCACCAATGCCCCGACCGCATTCATGGATCTTATGAACCGGGTGTACCGGTCGATGCTGGATCGGTCACTGATCATATTCATCGATGATATTTTGGTGTATTCGAGGACTCGGGATCAACATGAGGAACATTTGAGGGAGATTCTTGGGGTTTTGAGATCGGAGAGACTGTATGCCAAGTTCTCCAACTGTGATTTCTGGTTACGAGAGGTCCAGTTCCTTGGGCATCTTGTTAACCAGAAAGGGATATTGGTCGACCCGACCAAGATTGAGGCGGTGTTGAGGTGGGAGGTGCCGAGATCGCCCACCGAGATCAGAAGTTTTCTGGGTTTGGCTGGATATTATCGCAGGTGTATCAAGGATTTCTCCAAGATCGCTGTGCCACTTACTAGGATGACCCGGAAGAGTATTATGTTTTCATGGGGACCGGAGCAGTAGTCCTCATTCGAGACGCTTCGTCAGAAATTTTGCGAGGCTCTGGTGCTTGCACTCCCGGAAGGGATGGAGGATTTTATGGTGTACTGTGATGCCTCTATATCGGGTTTGGGGGCGGTGCTTATGCAGAGGGTTCATATGATAGCGTACGCTTCTAGACAGTTGAAGCCTCATGAGTCGAGATATCCCACCCACGACCTGGAATTGGGGGCGGTGGTGTTTGCCCTCAAGATCTGGCGACACTATTTGTATCGGCTTTGGTGTACGATATACACGGACCATAAGAGCTTGAAGTACTTGATGGATCAGCCAAATCTGAATATGCGATAGAGGAGGTGGTTGGATGTGGTGAAGGATTACGATTGTGAGATCCTGTACCACCCGGGCAAGGCTAATGTGGTAGCCGACGCGTTGAGCTGTAGGGCGGATAGTGCCCCGATCCGAGATATTTGCATGAGACTGACGGTATTGACCCCGATTTTGGATATTATTCGAGGAGCTCAGGTAGAGGCTGCGAAGCCAGAACATCAGAAGAAGGAGCGGGTGGTAGGTCAGGTATCAGGATTCGTCACGGATGGTCGAGGGCTTATGACTTTTCAGGGTTGGATTTGGTACCGTTTGTGGGCGGTGCGCGTACTATGTTGATGGAGGAAGCACATCGATCGAAATTCTCGATTCATCCCGGTGCTACGAAAATGTATTTGGATCTCAGGAAGGAGTACTGGTGGCCCTGTATGAAAAGGGATGTCGCTTGGTTTGTCGAGAGGTGCTTGACTTGTAGGCAGGTCAAGGCCGAGCACCAGCGACCGCACGGTAAGCTGCAACCGCTAGAGATTCCTGAGTGGAAGTGGGAACAAATCACTATGGATTTCATCACCAAGTTACCGCGGACTGCAAGGGGAGTCGATGCGATTTGGGTGATCGTGGATAGGCTGACGAAGAGCGCTCATTTTCTAGCCATCAGCGAGAGCTCTTCTGCGGAGAAGTTGGCCGAGTTATACGTGAGGGAGGTAGTATCTCGGCATGGAGTGCCGATCTCAATTATTTCGGACCGTGACGTGCGTTTCACTTCCAGGTTCTGGAAGAAGTTTCATGAGGAGTTAGGTACTAGGTAACATTTCAATACTACATATCATCCCCAGACAGACGGTCAGAGTGAGCGGACGATTCAGACGCTCGAGGACATGCTTCGGGCATGTGTGTTGGATTTCGGAGGAAGCTGGGACACCTATCTACCTTTAGCAGAGTTCTCGTATAACAACAGCCATCACTTGAGCATTGGTATGCCACCCTTTGAGCTGTTTTATGGGCGGAGGTGTCGCACCACCATCTGTTGGGGTGAGGTAGGACAGTAGGTTATCGGTAGCACGGAGATCGTACTTCAGACGACCGACCAAATTCAGCTGGTTAGGTAGAGTTTGTTGACCGCTCAGAGCCGACAGAAGAGTTATGCAGATAGACGTCGGTCCGAGCTTGAGTTTCAAGTTGATGATCTTGTACTCCTGAAGGTCTCTCCTTGGAAAGGAGTGATTCGGTTCAGGAAGAGGGGCAAGTTGGGGCCCCGATATATTGGTCCTTTCCATGTGATCGCGAGGGTGGGCCGCGTAGCCTACCGTTTAGACTTGCCAGCAGAGTTGGGGCAAATTTACGACACTTTCCATGTGTCGCAGTTGAGAAAGTGTATAGCCGAAGAATCGACGGTGGATCCATTAGGGGATATTCAGGTGGATGCAAGCCTGAATTATGCTGAAAGACCAGTAGCCATCAGATATCGGAAGCTCAAGGTTTTGAGGAACAAGGAGGTACCCCTGGTATTGGTTCAATGGCAGCATTGGAAGGGATCGGAGATGACCTGGGAGCCGGAACGTGAGATGTGTGAGCAGCATCCGGAGCTATTTGCCTAGTGGGACTTTGAGGGCGAAGTCTTGTTCTAGTGGGGGGGAATTGTAACAGCCCGGATCCCCAGGTATCTTTACTTTCATATTTTTAATATTCTGTGAGGGGACTGGGTGAGTTGGGGGTCGAACTCGCCGAGTCGAGTCGCGGTTTTGGACGGAGGTTCGCGTCCGGACTCGGCGAGTCCAAGGGATGGACTCGGCGAGTCCGCGCTGTTTAATGAAACCCTAATTTTCCGGTCCTAAGCCCTATTTAAAGGACCTTATGGCCTTCATTTGCAGCCACCTTGAGCCCTGAGTGCATCCAAACGGCTGTGAGACTTTGTGAGTGAGATAGAGGCCATTCGTTCATCATTCTGTGTGATTTTTGCAAGAAGGAAGGAGGAGATCAAGCATGAAGAGTTGGGGAGCTTGGATCTGCTTCTATTGCATCAAGGGAACCTTCTTGAGGTAACTTTCAGAGCTAAAACTTCGTATTTTGGTTGATGTGTCAATTCTAGGGTTTCTTCTTGCCTTATTTGGCTTGATTTGGAAGTATGAAAGGTTTCATGGAGGTATGGAACCTAGATCTGGACCTTAGCAGGTCCAGAAGGCCCCAAATGACAAGCTTTATGTCCATTCTTTTGAGTTGGAAGCTAGGGTTGCCATATTAGAGGTTATTTCTCCAAAATGAGCCTTGTATGCGTTGCATGGCGACCAAGACTAAGACTTTACGTGACAAATGAGCTTGGGAAGGCCAGATCTATGTGTGTATGGAACGGATCTGACCGCAAAAGCCAGTTTTAGCTGATGCATGGCATGGACTCGCCGAGTCTGAAGAACAGACTCGACGAGTCGCTTGAAGATTGTCCTTGTGACCACCTAGTGTGTAGTCCTGCCGAGTTATAGGTGACTCAGTGAGTCACGGAGAGTTAGAAAGGTTTTGACAGGTGGACTGAGTCGAGTTGGGACTCGCCGAGTTGTCCTTGCGACTCGGCGTGTTGAGTCGCGGTGGCCCTGTGATTCATGCCCAGGTGGAACTCGTCGAGTCTGGAAAGTACTCGACGAGTCAAAAGGGAAATCCTTGCGAGTTGGAGAAAACGCGTAGACTCACTGAGCCACTATAGTGCACTCACCGAGTCCAGTCAATTTGACCAAAGTCTGTTGACCAAGTCGACCAGTGTTGACTTGATAAGAATGGTCAACCCTAGTGGTACAAGTAATAATTATAGATTCATGATGTCATAGGAGGATTACAGCTTGGGGGTTCGAGCACGAGTGATTCCAGGGTTCACGAATTAGCGAGACATACGAGGTGAGTCTTCTCACTATACTGTACCCGGAAGGGTTTGACTGTGTGACCGGAAGGTTGAACATGATATGAGATATATGCCTTATGTGTAATAAGTGATTCATTATATGTGCCAAGTGTGATATGCTTGATATGGGCCGGAAGGAAATATGTTATGGGCCGGAAGGCGTGGTCATATGGACCGTAAGGTTGACGTGGGTAGAACCGGAATGTTTACCCAGTCGGGACGGAAGTCCCCTGAGACACATGGACCGGAAGGTCAAGTCCTGGAAGGGCGTACGTGCGTAGGTTGTATTTTGGGGAACTCACTAAGCATTTATGCTTACAGTTGTTGTGTTATGTGTTTCAGGTACTAGCCAGGACCGTGGGAAGGCACCGGCGTGATCGTACACACACTCGGGGAAATCGTTTTGTGATCTTGTTATGTAATTGGTCGTGACTAAATTGTTACATTGGAACCTAAATTTTATTACTCGATGTTTTTAATGATTGTAAAAATGAAAAAATTGGTTTTGAAATTTATGACGTTACAGCCATGCTCCTCTTGGCTTTTCGAGTAAATCAGAATGTCATCTATGAACACTATCACAGATTTATCTAGGATAGGATTACAAACCCGATTTATTAAATCCATGAATGCTGCTGGAGCATTGGTTAGTCCAAATGACATCCAAACTCGTAGTGTCCATATCGCGTTCTGAATGCAGTCTTCTCGATATCCTGCTCTCTTACTTTCAGCTAATTATATCCTAACCTTAGGTCGATCTTTGAAAAATAACTTGAGCCTTGAAGCTGATCGAACATGTCATCAATCCTATGCAATGGATGTGTATTCTTTATCGTTTCCTTATTCGGCTCTCTATAATCAATGCACATTCTCATACTTCCATCTTTCTTCTTCACGAATAACACTGGAGCTCCATAGGGTGATGAGCTAGGTCTAATGAAACCATTGTCCAACAACTCCTGAAGTTGGATCATCAGCTCCTTCATCTCCGTTGGTGCTAATCGATAAGGTGCTTTTGCTATTGCCGTGGTTCCGGGTAACAAGTCAATACGAAATTTTGCTTGTCGATCAGGCTGTAATCCGGGAAGATCTTCTAGAAATACTTCTGGATAATCACACACGAAAGGAATGCTCTGCATCTCCTTTTCTCCTTCTTAGCATCGATCACGAATGGTAGATACGACGTATATCCTCTGGCCAAACACTTTCTGGATTTCATCAATGAAATGATTCCAGAATTTACTCTGCATTTATCTCTATACACCATAAACGACTCTTTCCCTGGCGGGTTTACTTTAACAGTCCTCTTCTTGCATAGTATTTCAGCATCATTGGCGCTAAGCCAATCCATTACCAGCACGATGTCGAAACCATTTAGTTCGATAGGCAATAATTCCTCGTGGAACTTATTCCCATTCAAGTCAATTAAGATGTTTTTCATACGATGGCTAACAGGTACAAACTTGCCACTAGCAACTTCAACTAATAAGCAATTATCTAGTCTATCAACAGGCAAAGCTAGTTTTCTACCAAATTCATGCGAAATAAAGGAGTATTTGGCTCCAGAATCAAATAAATTTTGGGTAGGCAATTCGTTTACTAGAAAGGTACCTGAAGCGACATCAGCTTCATCTTTAGCAGCTTCCAGTGTCATCTGGAATGCTCTTGCCTTCGGCTTATGCGGAATATTGGGTCTAGCTGCCTCCTTCTTCTTCAGGAATTCCCTCGAGATGTAACCCTCCTCCCCACAACCATAGCAAACTTTCTTAGTGAGAGTGCATTTGTTGGCATAGTGCCCTGGCTTTCCACATTTAAAACATGTGGCCACTACATCACATTTTTCATGATGCTTCTTCTTACATTTTTTGCACCATTTCTCTTCGTCTCCTTCTCCTCTCGAACTAGACTTTGAGAACTTGTTTTTCTTATTGGACCCTAAAGGTCCATCGAACTTCCTCTTTTCACCAACCTCTATCCTTTCCATACCCTTTTCCTTCTGCTGGGCCTCCACATTCTTAGCTGCTCGAACAGTTGTTTTCAGAGTGGTTACCATCTTAACTATCGGGACAAAGTTGGCAGGCAGTCCATTAGTGAACCTCTCAATCTTGGAGAATTCCGTTGGCACTGGGTACGAAAATAACTTCATTTTCCCAATGAATGCAGTAGCATAGTCGTCTATGCTCATTATTCCATTCTATAAGTTTTGGAACTCATTGTACAGATCAATCTGATCTATCTCTTAACAATAATGCACCCTTAATTGTTACAAGAACTCCTCCCATGACATTTTCAGGGCTTCTCCTCATGGCATAGTATCAGCCACCAACTTCCACCAGCTCAAGAATCCAGTCTTCAGTTGTCTAACTGCAAAGACAATCTTCTGTTTGTTGCTACAGTCGCAACTTTCAAATACCATCTCCATTTCGAAGATCCAATCCATAATCTCAACAAGCTTCGGGCTCCCAGAAAGACTTGGCAGCTTGGCACCCAAGAAATTCTTGTACATTCACCCATCCTTGTTATTTCTCCTTTTTGGGTCGTTTCTTTGTTCTCCTTGAGTCCCAACTTGACTCACAATGCGACTATTGTTCCTTCCTCCGATTGTTCGGGAATTAATTCAGGTTCCTCAATGGGCATGATAGGTTTGTTGGGTTTTCAGCATTCTAACACTCCTAAGTGTACATGCAACCCTAAATACCTTGGATCTATGTTTTCTCTATTATACATGAAAATATGAACATCCAAGGGATTATACTAATCTAGAATACAATACAATGAATATAACAAGATAGAATACATACCTCTCTGATGTTGAATTTCCACATGAAGCTTGAGTGCCTAGTGCCCTAAGTCTGACACCACAAATGGTTCACACAACACCAAATACACTTGGAATAACTTGAGATAAACTTGAACACTTCTAATATTGGCTAGCCCTTCTCTCCTTCACTTAGTGGCCAATTATTCCCAAAGAATATGATCTTATATAGTTATTACAATTAGGGTAAACCCTAATTGTCATGGCTTTCCATTTCCTTGGATCCATGGGTTCAAATACACCATGGAGCTGTTGGGTTATGAGCATTCTAACACTCCTAAGTGTACATGCAACCCTAAATACCTTGGATCTATGTTTTCTCTATTATACATGCAAATATCAACTTTCCAAGGTATTGTACTATTCTAGCATACAAAACTTTGAATAACACAAGTTAGAATAACATACCTTTTGTTGGTGCTTGTCTTCATGAAGCTTGAGTGCCTAGTGCCCCAAGTGTGACACCTCAAATGGTTCACACAACACCATAAGCACTTGGAATAACTTAGAGAGAAATTAGAACACTTCATGAAATCGTCTAGCCCTCATACACACACATACACATAGTGTCCGATTTCTTGAGCCATGGGATTCTTTTATATGGTGGCTATTAGGGTTACACTATGTAACTCATGAATTTACCCATTCCTTATGCTCCATGGATTTTAACCTCCATGGAGCATCCATGGGTCACCCCATGGACTTAGTCCAACATAAGGAATCTTGGATCACAAGCCCACATATATAAGAATGAATGATTTACACAATCAACCCATATATTTAATTAGTCTCATTTTGATCACTTAATTAATTCCAAATTAATTCTTGATCAATAGTAATTAAATAACCTTATTAATATATTAGAACTTATAATATATTAATAAACCTTAAGTGGTATTTCTCTCATTTTAGTCTATCCAAGTGCATGATGCCATGTAACCCAAATGGACCATGCCGGGTCGGGTCAAGTTTTACCAATTATAGTCATGGACTTAGACATTAATCCAACAGTCTCCCACTTGGATAAGTCTAAAACTATTATTGCAAGTATGACTTCAAAACCCAACTAGCAATCGTAGCTCTCAAAAGCTTTTGTCGAACTCTGACATTGTAGATGAACTCTGACCTTTGTCAATGACTTGTCCATTAGATAAGGGATCATATATTCCTCCATTCTAGATATCATATGGACTGAGACATGGATTATAATCATTCTCTCTGTCCATTTGTTGTTTCCCGATTTCTGATTTATGACGACTGACTAATTGAACAAATCAAATTAGTCCTGGCCCGGCCGAGCACTTCCATATGTCATCATCAAATCATCGAGGGGCCCACAAATATAACTTTTATCCCGAAGGTAAAAGGAATGGATAAACTTCGACTCATATGCTTGTACTAACTATTTGTTGAATCATACACAAAGGCACGTTTTATAACATCGAGTTACCAATGCGTTTACGTGCAATCAATGTATAACCAACTCATAGTCAACAACTCATATCTCTAGGTTTGAAGAATATAAGATATTATCGTCTCATGATTCACTCGTGATAAAATCCATGAAGTGAATCCAAATGAGCGCGGGTTGAATCCAATACTCAGAACTTATGAGCACTCATGAGTGTTGTAGCCCTTTGTCCAACACCTTAGACCTCTACAAGCCAACCCATGACAGTCTTAATTCATATCTACTTCCAACATATGACCGACTGTGGATGGTTTGAATAACTTAGTCATTCCGGAAGAATAACCTAGTTTATTCGGGAAGTCAAAACATGCAAAGTGAAACACAAGAATAATTGAATCCAATATGGTATCAAAACCTATGAACATAAATAAAAAACCTTTTATTTATCACCATATGATTACACATTATTCATTGTATACTGTTTCAGCTATCAACTTTATTCTTGAATTTAAAACAATAGTTGTCCCATGCTCCAAGCATATACACTATGTTTTTCTAAACACTAGTCATGCCACACACCAAGTATGCATACAATGTTTGTCTATGATCTTTACTTTGTGAACTAGATCAATTGAACATAGCTTCAATGATTCTCTTTTCACACTCCCAAATCTTTACTGCAAATGCAAGAATTCCAAATTCATGCCATTTACTGAAATCTGTTAGATTCTAAACTTATATGCATTGATCCTCTTGTAATGATTTTGCACAAAGTCAGAAAGGCTTGACAACAATCATTACAGAGCATTTCAAAGGAGATCAACTCCTTGGAACCATCCTTCTTGCATTAAGTTTCCTTAATCTTACACATATTGAAATTTCTGACTTTGAAACATTTCGAGATTCATTTGACTATCACTTCTGAACAAGATTTGCCTCCTTACAGATTATGTCAATATGGTCCTTCCAGAATTATCACTATACTTCCAATTATCCTTGAGAAACCAATCTTTGGTAAACCTTAGATTGTCCTCGACAATTGTTAAATCCTTTTAGTCATATCCAGTTCTAAACCTTTTCCCTTCTTAATGCCCCGGGCATTTGGAAACTTTTAGAAAGGATGAATATAGCACATGTAATCGATCCTATATCCGAAGCATATAGGACACGATTCATGATGTCTCACATAAAGACTAAACCAGTCTTTTGCTATAACATTTCCATTTCTATTTGCCAAGTTCTCATAATTCAGATTATGAAAAGGGATGCCGTAATCATAATCGAATTTTAGAACGCAAATAATGGACCCATATACAGAATTTACTTATGTTGAGCCATTCCAACATGAAATTCATATATATATATATCCTTGACTAAATGATTAAAACCTCATGATCTAAGCTTATAGATTTGAGATGAAGTATAATTTCCTCTCCCTTAATTATAGCAAAACAACTTTTTCCCAATTGAAACCTTTTTGTTTTCTATAATTAACATTGCTAACTTGCAATACATATCATAATTATCATGCTCCCACTAACATGATGATTATTAGCATAAAACTTATGCTCCCACTAGCTTTGACATGTACTCAGAAAGCTCGACTTCTAGAAATCAATACTTTATTGACTTTCTTACCAAAGTTCAGATTTCTGATATTAGATTGTTTTGATATGACTTTATCAAAAAAAACATACACCTTCCCTTAGATAGCACACTTGTGTGTCTAAACAATTATGAAGAGGGATGCCGTAATCATAATGGTTAGACCTTTTTGCCACTTCTCACAAGTCCAGGTTAGTGTGCCGGTAAACCACACCCGCTCCACTAACGACTTTGAGAATGCAAATATCACAATTGCTATCTAACTAAAATCTACTTAGTGAAAGTGTTTCCTCACCATCATTTTCATGAATCGAAGAGAAACCTTATGACACTTAGATTTAATGGTGTATGTGTTCTTATCCATGTGAATTGTCAAAACCATATTCACAAGACAAGGATAATGACAAATCCGAACTCATATGGACTGAACTCAATCTTAACTTCTTGCCACCTGGCAGCTCAAGGGCCTGCCATTGCTTCCAAGTTGTTGTGCAACACATTGAGAACTCTAAGAACTCATATGCAAAGCCAACTTTAACTGGAATGGGCACAAATATGTCAACACGATAGGTTATAAACCTCAAGTCGTATGCTAGTGAAGAACTTTAGGTTTTATTCTTGATTAGTTCTTGAGACTTTCAAGACCTTTAAGACTCCCACTATCCTCTTGACCTATAAGACTCCTTTGTCAAACATCCAAGAGACAGTGTGGATTCTAATCAAGACAAACACTTCACACATTTGGCCTAAGTTGGTCTTTGTTTTATCCAAAACATCACAACTTACCAATTTCAAATGTACAAGAGTAGGAAACTTTTACTCTTACATTTGATAAGTGTTTTTAAACCTTCTTAAAGACATGTCACTCAAATTACAATCTTGGAGTATGACTCTAAGACTTGTATTGGAACGAAGTATGACTCATCTTCTTGATTTAACTATTTCAACAATTCAAGATCCCTTCTTCTTAGTCATAAGAATGCACTAAGACTTCCTTAGAGAACTAATTTTGATATGCTTTCTTAATCATTAAGATGATCAGAAAACTGATAGTAAAGTACTCTCCCATCTTTTCAGATTTGAGAAACTTTTATCCTTCTGCCTAATTTGATTCTTCTTATCCACTCTGCCATGCATTGGAACCTTTTCCAATGTCTCAGAGTTACACTTAAGCTTGTAAGTATAATCATATTTACTGAGCTTTAGTAAACTATGATGAATAGCCTTATATCCTTTGCGGTGGACTTAATCAGTGCACATGACTATGTACTCGATCCCTTAGTCCATTACTTGACTCACACATCCATGTGAACAAGTAATTAGTCTTAATTTTTCCAATACTTGAAAGTTCTCATTCATCATGCTATACAACTTGCATGATTCCAAGTCCCGGTCCAATTGAGACTTTGGATGATGAGAATCTCTCCTTATTTGGTAAATTTAGACATTACCACAAATGAAAGAATCAATTTCATATTTCCACTCTTGCTATTAATGGAATCATATAAGCAACAATTTTTCCTCAAATGCCATTGTAAGGATATTTTAAAATAAATAAAATTAAAAAATTTTCTTTTATTTTAAAACTATGTGGAAAAACTTATCCTTACAATCCACATGAAAACCTTGTTGTTATCTATTCCTAAGCAACATCTCATAACTCCTAAGAATTAGCTCAAGAATCCGATTTTCAAACTATGCGATAGAAATCCATCTATGCGATCAGATTCAGCATATTCTTTCTTTAAGTTTCTCCACTTTTTCTTTGATTCTTAAAACATTACCATGTGACCCAGTCACATTATGTATCAGGAATCTCAGAATAGAAACTTAGCAGAGTTAGATAGTGGACTTTACCTGAAGTGGAGTCAAACTTATTGACTTTAACATCCTTAGGTAAACTTGGCAGCTTTGCAACCAATGCCCCTTCCTTTGGCAATATAAACATATGGACCCTTTGATAATGGTACACGAGACTATAACACACTTAGCTTTTCTCTTTACCATTTGGTCAACTGAGTTGACTATGGCAGATCCCTTTCCATTGGGAAGAGAATGCTTTTTCTGTATTTCCAGTGTCACCATTGTCAATGTCCATAAAGTTTTAGGAAGTTGATCTTAACAAATAGATAAGATCATTAAGGGTCTTGTCATAGTCTGTTTCATAGGTGTTCCAAAAGAACTCACTATGTGACTTAGAAAGTACTTGAACCACCATCCTTCTCAAGACTTTGACACCCAACTCTCCCGGCTTGTCAATATGTGACTACATCTCCAAGATGTGATCACACCTAGACCTCGCCTTGCCAATAATGCTTGAGTGACCTTAAACTTTTCAAGAACTTGTGAGTTAGGGAGAATAATTAGAGGAGGTGAAAGAAGTATGATTTCCATGGAACATCATCTTCATTTAGGAATGCTTGTTTCAAGAGATTTGGGAAGATCATAAATGTCTAAACCAGACATGTTTTGGGAGATATTCAAGATAGTTGATCTTAAGGTCCTTAATATGACACCCAATATGAAATATTAAGGCTAGGACCCAACAAACTATTTTATAACTTAGAAGAGGTATGCCGTAATCCAAGCTATAAAACAATTTGAAGGTAGGTGAATGACGATTCACCAATTTCCACCAAGATAAACGAGATGTATTATTAGGTTTTAATTGGTTTTGAAACTCCTAGATCTTTTGAGATTCATTGAACTGTTCAATGGCATGTTTCAATCTCGAGTGTGCCCTTCAGGTTTTGTGACTGGGATGCCGAGGATCACAAAACAAGGTGTGAAGTAACCATGCAAATTACTTGGTACCCTTAAGTGTTTACCCCTTAATCGATGTGTCGGTTAACCACACACGCTCCATCGATACTATGATAAATATTAAGTCATCCTTTACATATCTTGTTAAGTCCAAGTTAGTGTGCCGGTTAACCACACACGCTCCACTAACGACTTAGGCAAAGTGTAAAGTGTAATTTCATGGATTAGCACCTTATTCACATTTTCCTAAGTAACTAAGATTGGGAATTATTAAGAGTTTAGTTACTTAGTATTTATCATTAATATTTTTAATGAAGGGAGAATTATAGTCCTATCAAACCCGTTCGGCTAACGACCCTCCACCGGTCAAGCAAGCGGTGGGTGAGAGTGGACACCCATTAAGTTGCCATTTTATAGGCAACAACCTTATACCCACCTTATAGATCGGCTTCGTGAATGAGGCGTACTAGCGGTAAGACTGACTTTACTCTTATATATATATATATATATATATATATATATATATATACATATATATATATATATATATATATATATATATATATATATATATTATTAACTTATAATATTATAAAGTATCAGGGTTGAATTTTAACTTTTAAAATTCTAAGGGCTAACTTGGAATTAAAGTATTCATAAGTGAAAACTTTACAAATTCCAAAACTTGAGGGCAAGTTTTGAAACTATTCAAAACTAATTAATTCCACAACTTATGTATTTAAAGTAGTTTTAATCCAAAAACTCTTCAAGTTCCATAACTTGAGGACAAATTATGGAAGACTTTAAACTAATAAAGAATTAACTTTTCTTTATTTTATAACTTATGGAATTAATTAAGGTTACATTATTTTTTTTATTTATTTAATGAAGAGACTCTTGGTCCTCCATAACTTGAGGACAAATTATGGAGTCATAACTCCAATTAATTAGAACTAGACTCTTCATTTTTGTAACCTTTACCAACTCTTATGAGTTTTATGAAACTTAAATGTGACTTTTCATATAACTTGAGGACAAGTTACAAAAACACATTTTAGAATCAACTCTTAGATTAATTTGGATTGAAAACAACTACTTCACTCAACTTTTCTATTAATCTAAGCAACTCATAAGAACAAGATAATTCAAATCAAACTTTTTCATGTAATTAGTCTAAACCTTAAACTAATACAAAACATGAATCTATTGACAATTATCTTTGAAAATGGATTAGCATGAACATTACCACATCAAAAAACAAGTTTATAAGTTCAAAAACAACTTAGGGTAATGTTCCTAGTCCATTTCTAGCCAAAACCTCGATGATATGATTTTTGGGGTCCAACTCGTCGAGTGCATGAACAAAACTCGGCTAGAAATGGGTTATGAGCATTCTAACACTCCTAAGTGTACATGCAACCCTAAATACCTTGGATCTATGTTTTCTCTATTATACATGCAAACATCAACTTTCCAAGGTATTGTACTATTCTAGCATACAAAACTTTGAATAACACAAGTTAGAATAACATACCTTTTGTTGGTGCTTGTCTTCATGAAGCTTGAGTGCCTAGTGCCCCAAGTGTGACACCTCAAATGGTTCACACAACACCATAAGCACTTGGAATAACTTAGAGAGAAATTAGAACACTTCATGAAATCGTCTAGCCCTCATACACACACATACACATAGTGTCCGATTTCTTGAGCCATGGGATTCTTTTATATGGTGGCTATTAGGGTTACACTATGTAACTCATGACTTTACCCATTCCTTATGCTCCATGGATTTTAACCTCCATGGAGCATCCATGGGTCACCCCATGGACTTAGTCCAACATAAGGAATCTTGGATCACAAGCCCACATATATAAGAATGAATGATTTACACAATCAACCCATATATTTAATTAGTCTCATTTTGATCACTTAATTAATTCCAAATTAATTCTTGATCAATACTAATTAAATAACCTTATTAATATATTAGAACTTATAATATATTAATAAACCTTAAGTGTTATTTCTGTCATGTTAGTCTATCCAAGTGCATGATGCCATGCAACTCAAATGGACCATGTCGGGTCGGGTCAAGTTTTACCAATTATAGTCATGGACTTAGACATTAATCCAACAGGAGCATCCATGGAGCATCATATGGGTTTTAGCCCAACTTTATAGTCCATGGAGCATTAGCCCACTATACAAGTGTGGATGATTTACACAATCAACCCATATATTTAATTAGTCTTCTTTTGATCACTTAATTAATTCTAGATTAATTCTTGATCAATACTAATTAAATAATCTTATTAATATATATTATAACTTATAATATATTAACAAACCTTAAGTGTTATTTGTCTAATTGTAGTCTAAACAAATGCATGATGCCATGCAACCCAAATGGACCATGTCGGGTTGGGTCAAGTCTTACCAATTATAGTTATGGACTTAGACATTAATCCAACAGTCTCCCACTTGGATAAGTCTAAAACTATTATTGCGTATGACTTCAAGAACCAACTGGCAATCGTAGCTCTCAAAAGCTTCCGTCGAACTCTGACCTTGCCGATGATGTCTGACCTTTTTCAATGACTTGTCCATTAGATAAGGGATCATATATTCCTCCATTCTAGATATCATATGGATTGAGACATGGATTGTAAATCATTCTCTCTGTCCATCTATTGTTTCCAGATTTCCGATTTAAGACGACTGATTGATTGAGAAAATCAAAAAGTCCTGTCTTGGCCAAGCACTCACATGTGTCATCGTTAAATCATCGAGGGGCCCACATATATCGCTTTTATCCCGAAGGTAAAAGGAATGGATAAACTTCAAATCATATGGCTTGTTCTGCTACTTGTTGAATCATACACAAATACACGTTTTATAACATCGAGTTGCCAATGCGGTTTCGCGCAATCAATGTATAACCATCTCATAGTAACAACTCATATCTCTAGGTTTGAAGAATATAAGATATTATCGTCTCATGATCACTCGTGATAAAATCCATGAAGTGATTCAAATGAGCACGGGATGAATCCAATACTCAGAACTTATAAGCACTCATGAGTGTTGTAGCACAACTTTTTCCACCAACTTGGACCTCTACAAGCCAACCCATGACAATATTGATTCATATCTACTTCCAACATATGTCCAACTGTGGATGGTTTAAATACCTTAGTCATTCCGGAAGAATAACCTAATTATTATGGAAGTCAAAACATGCAAAGTGAAACACAAGAATAAATGAATCAAATATGGTATCAAACCCTATGAATATAAACAGACCACTTCTATTTATCACAATACCGATTACTCATTATTCATTGTTTCGGTTTTATCAATTTTATAATTGATTTAAAAACTAGGTATCCCATGCTCCAAGCATGTACACTATGTTTTCCTAAACAATAGCTTTGCCATACACCAAGTATGCACTCTATGTTTATCTATGATCCTTACTTTGTGAAATAAACCAATTGACCAAACTTTCAATGATTCTAATTTCACACTCCTAAATCGAAATCTTATTAGGATTTAAACTTAAATGCCCTACCCTCTTGAAATGAATGTGTATAAACTTACAAAGACTTGTCAACAACCATTACAGGGTATTCCAATGAAGGCCTACACCATGGACACAAAGCCTTATGTTCAAAGTATGCATTGATTTGAACATGCTTCTTGCACTAAGTTCTTTCTAATCTTACACAGATTGCTTCTATCTATAGAGACAACTCTATTTCCCATTTTGACTACTACTTCTGAACAAAAGTTGCCACTTTTCAGACTATGTCAATATGGCCCTTCCAAAATTCTCACTATACTTTCAACTGTCCTTGAGCAACCAATGTTTGGTAAACCTTAGATTGTCCTTGACAATTGCTTAATCACTTTAATCATATCCAATTCTATACATTTTCCTCCTTAATGCCCCAAGGCATTTGGAAAATTCATAAAGAATAAATATTATAGCACAAGTAATCGATCTTGTACCCAAAGTAAGTGGGACATGATTCATGATGTTTCACATAAAGACATGGTTCTAGACTAGTCTTTTGCCATAATAATTTTGTTTGCCATATTCTCAAAATTTTACTATGAAAAGGGATGTCGTAATCATAATCGAATTTTGAGAACGCAATATATAGAATTTTCTTAAGTTGAAACAATCCAACATGAAATTCATATATATATATATATATATATATATATATATATATATATATATATATATATATATATATATATATATATATATTCTTGACAAAAGGTGATTAAAATTCACAATATAAGCTCTTTAGAATGATTATAAACTCTATCTAAGCTTTTCATAATTGAGATGAAGTATAATTTCCTCTCCCTTAATTATAGCAAAAAAACTTTTTCAACCCCTACAACCTCACAAATTGAAAATTTTGTTTTCTATAATTAACATTGCTAACTTTCAATACTTATCATAATTATCATGCTCCCACTAACATGATGATTATTAGCATAACACATATGATCCCACTAGGTTTGACATGTACTCAGAAATCAGCTAAACTTCTAGAAGTCAATACTTTACCTACTTCCTTACCAAAGTTCAGATTTCTGAGATGAGATTGATTTGATATGACTTTTTCAAAATCATACACCTTATCTTTGATAGCTCACAGGTGTGTCTAAACAATTTCAGAACTATGAAAAGGGATTCTGTAATCATAGTCTTAATTGTTTAGACCTTTGCTATTTCTCATAAGTCCATGTTAGTGTGCCTACTAACAACTTTGAGAATGCAAAGATTACTATCTACTTACAAATCTACTTAGTGGAAGTGTTTCCTCACCATCATTTTCATGAATCGGAGAGAAACCTTATGACACTTAGATTTTTATGGTGTATGAGTTCCTACCCATATGAATTTGTCAAAACAATAGTCACAAGACACGGATAATGACAAATCCAAACACATATGGACTTAACTTATGCAATTTTACCTGGCAGCACAGGGCCTGCCATTGCTTCCAAGTTGTTATGCAACCAATTAAGAACTCTAAGAACTCATATGCAAAGCCAACTTTATCTGGAATGAGCATATAATATGTCAACACAATAGGTTATAAACCTCAAGTCGTGTGCTAGTGAAGAAGCTCAGGTTTTATTCTTGATTAGTTCTTCAGATTTTCAAGACCTTTAAGACTCCCACTGTCCTCTTGACATATAAGACTCTCTTGTCAAATATTCAAGGGATAGTGCAGATTCTTTATCAAGACAAACACTTCACACAATTGGCCTAAGTTGGTCTTTGTTTTATCCAAAACATCACACATAGATTTTATGGTGTATATGCTCCTTTCCATGTGAATTTTGTCAAAACCATAGTCATAAGACATGGTTAGTGACAATTTCAAATTCATATGGACTGAACTTGTGCAGTCTTAACTTCTTGCCATATGGCCGCACACGGGCCTGCCATTGCTTCCAAGTTGTTATGCAATCAATTGAGAACTCTTAGAACTCCTATACAAATCCAACATTAATTGGAATGGACACAGAAATGTCAACACGATAGGTTATAAACCTCAAGTCGTGTGCTAGTGAAGAACTATAGGTTTTATCCTTGACTAGTTCTTGAAACTTTCAAGACCTTTAAGACTCCCACTATACTCTTGACATATAAGACTCTCTTGTCAAATATTCAAGGGATAGTGCGGATTCTTTATCATGACAAACACTTCACACAATTGGCCTAAGTTGGACTTTGTTTTATCCAAAACATCACAACTTACAAACTTCAAATGTACAAGAGTAGGACACTTTTACTCTTACATTTGACTAGTGTTAATAAAACTTCTTTAAGATATGTCAATCAAGTTACAAACTTGGAGTATGACTCTAATAATTGTTTTGGAATGAAGTATGAGTTATCTTCTTGATTTAAACACTTCAACAATTCATAGCTCCTCTTCTTAGCTATCAGAATGCACTTAGAGGATGAATTGTGATAAGGTCTCTTAATCATTAAGATGATCATATATCATAATACTAAAGTACTCTCCCATCTTTTCAGATTTGAGAAACTTTTATCCTTTTTCCTAATTTGATTCATCTGATTCGTTCTGCCATACATCGAGACTTTTCTAATGCTTCAGAATTATACTTAGACTAATAAGTATAACCATATTTACTAAACTTTAGTAAATCATGACGAATAGTTTTATCGATTATTTGTGGTGGGCTTGATCAGTGCACATGACTGTGTACTCGATCCCTTAGCCCTTCACTTGACCCACACATCCATGTGAACAAGTAATTAGTCTTAACATTCCAATGCTTGAAAGTTCTCATTCATCATAGTATACAACTTGCATGATTCCAAGTTTCGGTCCAATTGAAACTTGGGTGATGAGAATCTTTCCTAATTTGGTATTTTTAGACATTACCACAAAGGAAAGAATCAATGTCATATTTCTAGTCTTGCTATTAATGGAATCTTATAAGCAACCAAAATTTTCACAGATGCCATTATAAGGATCTTTTAAATAAATAAAATCAGAAAATTGCCTTTTGTTTTAAAAACTTTGCGGAAGAACTTCTCCTTATGATCCATATGAAAACTTGTTGTTATCTATTCCTAAGCAATTTATCATAACTCCTAAGAAGTAGCTCAAGAATCCAATCTTCAAACTATGCGATAGAAATCCATCTACGCGATCAGATTCAACATATCTTTTCTTTAAGGTTTTTTTTTTACTTTTCTTTGATTCTTAAAACACCAGATGTGACCCAGTCAAATCAAGTAATAAGAATCTCCAAATAGGAACTTAATAGAGTTAGACAATGGACTTTACCTAAAATAAAGTCAAACTCATTGACTTTACCATCCTTAGGTAAGTTTGGCAGCTTCGTAACCAAAGCCACTTCCTTTGGCAATAGAAACATATGGAACCTTAGGTAATAGTACATGGGACTATCTCAGACTTAGCCTTTCTCTTTACCATTTTGTCAACCAAGTTGACTATCGCCAATCCCTTTCCATTGGGAAGAGAATGCTTTTTTGGATTTCCTGTGTCACTATTGTCCCTTTCCATAAAGTTTTGGGAAGTTGATCTTCGAATCAAATTTGCTTTACTAGCCTTCCTATCATTGTTGATTCAGCAGTACCAAGCAAATAGATAAGATCATTAAGGGTCATGTCATAGTCTGTTTCATAGGAGTCCCAAAGGAACTCGCTATGTGACTTAGAAAGTGATTGAACCACCAACTTTCTCAAGACTTTTAATTGGATTTGAAACTCCTATATCTTTTGAGATTCATTGAACTTTTCAAAGGCATGTTTCAATCTCGAGTGTGCCCTTCAGGTTTTGTGACAGTGATGCCGAGGATCACAAAACAAGGTGTGAAATAACCATGCAAATTACTTGGTACTCTTAAATGTTTATCACCCAACCGATGTGCCGGTAAACCACACACGCTCCACCGGCCTATGATTAAACTTTAAGAAACCCTTTGTCTACCTTGTTAAATCAATCTAGTGTGCCGGTAAACCACACACGCTCCACCAACCGACTTAAGCAAAGTGCCAAGTGTAATTTCATGGGTTAGCACCTTATTCACATTTTCCTAAGTAACTAAGATTGGGAATTATAAGTGTTTAGTTACTTAGTATTTATCATTAATAATTTAATTAAGGGAGAACTTATAGTCTTTGTCCTACCCGTTCGGCTAACGACCCTCCACCAGTGAAGGAAGCCGTGTGTGAGAGTGGACACCCATTAAACTACCATTTTGTAGGCAGTAACCTTATACCCCCTTATAGACTGGCTTCGTGAATGAGGCCTACTAACGGTAAGACTGACTTTTACTCTTATAATATATATAAATATTATTGACTTATAATATTATAAAGTATAAGGATTGAATTTTAACTTTTAAAATCCTAAGGGCTTAACTTGGAATTAAAGTATTCATAAGAGAAAACTTTTCAAATTCCAAAACTTGAGGGAAAGTTTTGAAACTATTCAAAACTTATTAATTCCATAACTTATGTGTTTAAAGTAGTTTTAATTAAAAGACTCTTCAAATTCCACAACTTGAGGACAAGTAATGGAAGACTTTAAACTATTAAAGAATGTAACTTTTCTTTATTTTGTAACTTATGGAATTAATTAAAGTTACATATTTTATTACATAATGAAGTGACTCTTGACTCTCCATAACTTGAGGACAAGTTATGGAGTCATAAAACAATTTAATGAGAACAAGACTCTTCATATTTGTAACCTTTGCCAACTTTTATGAGTTTTAAGAAACTTTAATGTGACTTTTATTTTTAGCTTAGATTAAAATGGATCAAAGACACATAATCAATCAACCTTTTCTATTGATCTAAGCAATTCATATGAACATGATAATTGGAATCAAACTTTTTCATGTTATTAGCATAACACTTAAACTAATACAAAACATGAATCTATTGACAATTCTCTTTGAAATTAGATTAGTATGAACATTACCACATCAAAAACAAGTTTATAAGACCAAAAACAGCTTAGGGTAATGTTCCTTGTCCATTTCTAGCCAAAAAAGTTGAATATATGTTGTCTGGGGCTCATACTCATCGAGTACATGAACCTACTCAACGAGTAAGATGATTTTACTCATGGACTCGGTGAGTTCATCAGTGGACTCGGTGAGTCCAGTGCCCAAAATGCCGGAAATTTGACTTTTTCAGCATTTTTCAGCAATTTGCATCAAGTATAATCGAAAACAAGCCTACGCTTTGATACCACAGTTCGGTTTTGAGAATTCTAACACTCCTAAGTGTACATGCAACCCTAAATACCTTGGATCTATGTTTTCTCTATTATACATGCAAATATGAACATCCAAGGTATTATACTAATCTAGCATACAAAACAATGAATATAACAAGATAAAAGACATACATCTTTGATGTTGAATGTCCTCATGAAGCTTGAGTTCCTAGTGCCCCAAGTGTGACACCTCAAATGGTTCACACAACACCAAATACACTTGGAATAATTTGAGAGAAACTTGAACACTTCTAAAATTGGCTAGCCCTTCTCTCCTTCACTTAGTGGCCCATTTTTCCAAAAGAATATGATCTTATATAGTTGTTACAATTAGGGTAAACCCTAATTGTCATGGCTTTCCATTTCCTTGGATCCATGGGTTCAAATACACCATGGAGCATCCATGGAGCATCATATGGGTTTTAGCCCAACTTGATAATCCATGGAGCATCATATGGGTTTTAGCCCAACTTGATAATCCATGGAGCATTAACCCACTATACAAGTATAGATGATTTACACAATCAAGCCATATATTTAATTAGTCTTCTTTTGATCACTTAATTAATTCTAGATTAATTCTTGATCAATACTAATTAAATAATCTTATTAATATATATTATGACTTATAATATATTAACAAACCTTAAGTGTTATTTCTCTCATTATAGTCTATCCAAATGCATGATGCCATGCAACCCAAATGGACCACGTCGGGTCGGGTTAAGTCTTACCAATTATAGTTATGGACTTAGACATTAATCCAACAAGGTTCATCCCTATTATCATGAAAAATTTGTCGCATTTCATACCTTTGTTTGGCTAACATAGCCCGAATCATGGCTTGCACCCCATCCATTGTCACTGGCTCAAGTGCTGCTGCTGCAATAGCTACTTGCTCTATTACAGGTATTTGATTCTTGTTTTTGTCGACGTTTCCAATTCCACTCCTTGTTCTCACCATTTTTGATATATACACCGAATAAGGTAAAATTAGATCCTCATTCACGATAGATATTCAAATCATCCTTATCACTCCGAAACGTGTACATGCTAGTTCATATACCGTAGACATACGCTTAGAATCCTAAACACATATGGTCTCCAGATCCAGTTGGCAACGAACCATAGATCCGAACAAATAATATCATATATGGCAACATACAACAGTTAGCACATCAAAGCATTTTAGGCAGCTTCCTAAAATATACTAGTGCTCGTGTCTATAATATAACAGACACACATCTGACAATCTCCACTTAGCATTATAAATTTAAGTCTAGAAATCCTACAAATTCCTAGTTCACTTAAACTAATGTTCTGATACCAAATGTGACATCCCCAAAATCTCTCCCAGAAAAGACTGGTTTCATTTATGCTTTTAAAATTATTTCAGAGTAAATCCTTTTGATTTAAAAGAGTTGTGGAATTTGTTCCCAAAAACAAAATATAATAAAATGAAGTTTATCAAAGCATTTCATCAAGAAATGCATTTTCATTATATAACAATATTCGGGATGTCATGTTCCGATACAGACCAAAAAGCATAAACGACATATTACAAGCCATACAATAGTTATATATATATACATGCTCATAAACAAAACAACTTGATGATTCATCCATCTTATGCCCTCGCGTTACTACCTGTAATACAAATAAGACTGAGTGGGTCAGGCTTGGGAGCCTGGTGAACATATAGGTTTTTCAACCCAAAATAAATAATTATATTTAATTTCATCAACCAACAATAACCCGATTACCCATTCCCGTTATCCTCACTTTACGCCCCTAATGCAACATCTATTACAAGGGACCTAATCTAGGATTTTCATCGGGACAGACATTACTGCCAGAGGTTTCCTTAGCAATAGATGTCCTAAAGGCAACCATGAGGGGGATAGAGTACACCGGTGAACACATCATTCACAACACCTACAGGTTATGAACCGGCTAGTGTTCCACATGACTGTTTAGAAAGAGTCTGTGGTCGTCATCCATACTTTGCTAGATGACTAGGTCAACAACAAAACCATCGAGGCCTCTAATCAGTTTATCACATCAACTATCTACCCAAGTTCTACCCAACATTTTGTAGATAAAAATATACATATGCATACATATGCAACTTATAAACTGATAAGATATTCATTTAATACTCATTCCAAAAATACAGATTCATTCCAAGTAACAGATAATATATATCTATATACACATAGCACATATTCACTCAGAGATACTTTATATCTATGTGTTAGAAGAAAAGGAATATACACTCACTTGATCAGAAGATGATCAAACAGCACTACGACTCTAAGAGTAGTATTCTTCGATGAAACCGAGATCACTTCACACACCGGGCTTGTCGCGGGCAGAGCTTCAACTCGGAAACTCTTTTCTTCTCGGGATCTTCGGGCTTCAGGACTCGCTTCGAGTCTCGAGAATGATACCGAGGCTTCGGGAGGTTAAAATAGGGCTTAGAGAGAGTATCGGGAGTGGGAGAGTAATAGATGAGCAACGAAACTCGGCTGACCCTCGATTTCTATTTATAGGGTGAATTTTCTGAGTTCACCTCGCGAGTTTCTAATATTCACCTCGTGAACTGGCTCACCTTGTGAGTTTCTGATATTCACCTCGTGAGCTCGATACGTCATTGCGTTCGTCATGGCCACTTACCTTGTAAGACGTCCATCATCTGTTCACTTCGTGAGTCACTAATGCTCACCTCGTGAACTGGCTCACCTCGTGAGTTTCTAACATTCACCTCGTGAGCTCAGACACAACCATGAGGTTCACGCCCGAACTTCAGAAATTCATAACTTTCGCATATGAGCTCTGTTTTTTACATCTTTATATCCACGTGTAGGTGAGATTGTGCTCTACAACTCTCGTTTAGACTCCGTTTTGCTAATTTTGTGTCACACCCGAAAACCAAGAACGGCGGAAACGTTATGGGATGGAGGACGTCATGTAAAGTATCACAACACAGTATAAAAATAAATAAGCAAACAACATCATCCATTGCATTAAATATATAATTTTAATACAAGTGTGTACTTTACAGTTATAGACGGCAAAAATAATGTTAATCAAAATAATAATAATGTTAATCAAAATAATAAGATGAGTCTTGGATGCGCTCCATCTTCTCAAAAGCTGGCCTCGGTACCTGTCCACTGATGACCTGAGAATACAAGTTATTTTGAAAGAGTTTACCAGCATTAAGCTGGTGAGTTCATAAGTATTTTAGTGTTGGTATTTGTCATCCAAAAACGTTTGAACATGTCTCAAGTGTAAGTTTGTAAAATGTAAGTAAATGTTTGTAAGTGTTTGTACAAGTTTGAAATCTCTCAAAAAAACCTATATTTTCTATTAAAGTAGCCTTCTACCCAAGCTTAACTGTTTTGTATGCTCGTTTGTTGTAAAAGTGTGTAATTTCCCAAGTGTAACTATCATATAACAAAATATAGTTTGTACATTAAAGTTTAAGTGAAACAATCACTAAAAGTATGTAATGGGTAAATTATTATAGTACTGTAGTGTTGTATTATAGGAACTACTGTTGTACTAACTACCTTAAACCGGATTTATATTAAGCTATCATGTGATAAATTGCACCATACTATCGATAGGTAACAACGACATACGGACGGTCGTAATAACGGAATGACGTTTGGCACCTGCAGACCTGCAGGTCCGGCTGTAGCTAGCAGCAAGGTGTAGGATAGTCAATCCAGTATAGATCTATACACAAACCTACGCTCTCCCTCCAAGAGAATTCTGGCTACAACTCGGGCCATGACAATTAAGGCATGCTCCGATACAGTGGATCACAATTGTTAACGTATTCTTGTATATGTAATGTAATGAACTGTTCTAGTATAGTTGTATATGTTCTTCCTCTAGTATAGTTGTATATGTTCTCTGTCTAGTGTAGTTGTATATGTTCTCTTTCTAGTATAGTTGTATAAGTACTTGTAGTAATAAGTATTGACTCATGAATGAACTGACTCATTTATCTAGAAATTGTAGTAGTATGATCCTATGTTACTCCGATGGTAACTTACTGATGATGTACTGATAAGTATGCATATGGAAGTACTTTTATGTCTATACATGTATATTTGATATATAACTAATATTGAAACAACCTTCGGACGGTTATCCGAAATCCCACCAGACCACATCCAAATCGAGAAAAAGGAAATAGGGCGGATGGCCTTCCTAAGCCCTTTAAACATTTCTTATATATCTATACATATATGGGCATGCAATTTGTAAGAAGTAAAACAAAGTTTAATAAAAGCATTTGATAAGTAAAAGAGTTTGTAAAACATTTTGAAGTAAAACAGTTTGATAAACAGTTTGAACAGTGATAAAATCATTGGTTATCTAGTTATTAATCGCATGTGATTAATGTAATCACATGTGATTGATGTAATAACTATAAGTATTTAACTTGTATTCCCCCCCCCCCCCCATAAAGTATTTAAAACATTTAAAAGCATTTCAAAGGTTAATTAAAGGGGTATGAACTCACTTGCAGTGAGTGGATTGGATTGAAGTATCAGATACCATGCTAGGTGGTCGGAGACTTGTTCACACGCACGAGCCTAGTTATCATATAATGAGCATATATATATATATATATAACTAATTAGCCAAATAATAACTTAATAAAATAAGTTGGGACACTCAGGAACATGTAAACACTTTGTATAAGTGTTATAGGTCCTAATGGTTGCATCTAAGTTGCTATGGGACAAGGTTAAAGGGGTTTAATGTACCAAAGGGATTTATATAAGAGTTTACTACGCAATAAACCCCACACAAGGAGTTTACGGTCATAAAGCATTGAGTTTATGGCCATGAACACTAATCTTGGTGGTAATGTGTGTTTTGAAGTGCTAAATGAATTCTAGAATAAGCCTAGCTTGGTGGTTTAATCCTTTGGGTAGTTTAGGGCCTTAAAATACTCCTTTGAGGAGTTTACGGCCAAAATACCAGTTCGTTTGGAGTTTACAACCGTAAACTCTCAAGGGGTGGGTGTTTTAATTCTTTCAAGTCTCTTGCACAAGTAGGATAACTTCTAGGCTTTTGTTTAAGGCTAAAGAGGAACCTAAGCACACTTTGGTGCCCTTATTTAGAGTTTACGGCCCAAGATTATTCCTTGGCCGTAAACTCCCTTTGAGGGGTGTTTTTGATGTGTTAATGTCTCCAAATTAGCTAGAAGTAATTGAGGATTAAAGTCTAAAGCCTTAGGAGTAATTAGGACACATCATGTCCCTTGAATTTGGAGTTTACCACCTAAGACTTTCTTGGGCCGTGAACTCCTAAAGCTATGTGTTCTTGATTGTTTTCTAGCCTTAAATGTACATACATATCATCCTAAGCTAGTTACCTAACAAGGAAATGGGACTAGATAGCCTTTAAGCTTCGTTTTGGAGTTTACTCCCCAAGAATGTTCTTGGGCGGTAAACTCCTGAATCTCACATATTTGACATGTAATCTATGTTATTAAGCATATAACAAGCATTAAATAACAACTAGAGAAGTGTACTCACGATTTGGGACGAAAACCCGAAGATCCGTGAGAGAGAAAATGGCTTTTCTCTAGTTGGAATTGTGAATAATGAATGAATTTAGTTCAGGAATCTATTTATAGTCCTGAAATATTTTTGGCAGAAAATATTTTTTTTCCAGAATTGATTTCTAATATAACCGAGTGTTGCACAAACGCGTAGTGCATCCACTCTCCTGATATTTACTGAAGTGTAAACCCTAAATTACTCCAACTTATACGAAAAGTCTGAAAAATCAACTATGACTGTTATAACTTCTATTGAAGTGATACTGTTTGTATAGAATGGAAATTTCGGGTTGTCACATTTTGACTTTATTTTTATTATATTATTTTTAGTAGGCTGGGACAAAAAACTCCGTTATGAATTCATAACTTCTTCATCCAACGTCTGTTTTCATCTGTCTTATTACCGTTGCACTACCATTGACGAGATCTTCGATTCACGTTTAGATTGTTTCGGCTAAAAACCGCTCGATTTCAAATCGAGTATTCAGGCTACACACTACTAAGTCGAAACTTTGGAAAATCATAACTTCCTCATACAAAGTAAGATTTGGGCATTCTTTTTATGCACGCTCTTGGTTTAATGAACTCTACAACATTCGTTTAGATTACTAGGGCTAAATATCATTCTATCTTAATTTCGCATTTTACGTCATTCAGCATTGTGTCGGTTCTGTTGCGAAACTTCGACAATTCATAACTTCTTCATTATAACTCGAATGTTGGCATTCTTTATATATTTGGAAACCTCGTTTCATCTACTAAAACATTATCCATAGATAACGGCTTTATCTAACATTTCATTTTGACGCTTATTTTTATCCTTAATTCATTTAAGTCACACAACTAAGCAACACATAATACTCAAATAATACATCTTTATTATTTGAAGACGGGTTACAAAGGTTAACCTAGACATTTAAATTGCTATTAATGACAAGCCCATAAACACAGGCATTACACGTACCCATGCTTATGCAGGGCATACTCAAGCCATAGGCAAACCCTAATTTTTAGGTTTGCACCATATTTAAGATCATTAAGTCCCTCAAGTCTATCACCTTATCAGCCTTATTTGCCTCTTTAGCCATATATCGAAACTATAAGGTGACACCTTATGATCTGATGAGTTAAACACATAACATGCTAATCTATCAGCATCAGCGTCTATGAGTTGACCGCCAACACCAGCTTAACAAGTTTAACAATGTCAGCTTATAGCATAGTTGTTCTATTGTAATCTTTTGTATCTTAGGCAATTATTATAGATAAGTATAGAATAGATCAGATCTTGTATCTTTATAATAAGATCGGTTCTTAGTATAGATTAGAAACAATCTCGTTAATCAAGGGATATACATGTATAGATAAGTATATATATATATATATATACATATATATATATATATATATATATATATATATATATATATATATATATATATATATATATATAAACATTAGGGCAACCCTAATGTCGTGCTAGTATTCGTGGCTTTCTTTTGAGTCTCTTTTTGACTGACATGTCTTCTTTATGAAGACAAAACCTATTTTCTTGGTGAAAGGAACACCTAGACAACTCTTGTGTTATTTATTTTCTATTTCATTCGTACTTGAAGTGTATTTGATCATTTACAAACTTTCAGTTGGTTTCAGAGCGGGTTTGTGAGACACTCAAATAATCATGTTATCCTCATTAGTTCCTAATTCATCTATTTATAACAAGATCCTTTTGTTTGATCAATACAACTTCTCCGATTGGAAATCAAAGTCCATGAATGTTCTAAAGTTCATGGATTTTGATTTGCTCGACGTCGTCAACAAAGGTCCTATAGCCGCTTTACATCAATCATCAAACAATGATGCATCTGGACGTAAGCTGAAACGGATGCCTATTCCATGATTAATCTATCATCTGCTTTTGAATATGAAATCTCTTCAGACAATGAAGTTAAGTGTCTTATGGATCAAACTATTGAATCTCAGGATGACACTTTACATGACAACATTGGGATTCTAGACGTTGATTCTTCTACCACTGATAACCTCAAGCTAGAAATGGACGATGCTTCAGCGTATCAGGTAAAAAAATCATGTTAATTCATCTTCTATTGACAATCTCAAAAAAAATGACATGATTGATCTCTTTCGTTTCAATTTATTGATCTCAAATTAAAAAAATCTTCTCTAAGTCTTAAGCTAAAGATTCTTAAAGAAAAACTTCTTTCTCTAGAAAAATCTCTTTCTTCTTTAAAAAGGTAAAACATTTGTATATCGCTTACCAATAATTTTCTTCACGATGAAAAAGAAAAGGTTGTTGATCATGCTAATCACACTCAACTTATCTTGAATTTATTGGCATCCTCTGACTTTAATATCATAAGAGTCATTAATGCTCAAATTCTAGATCAGTGTAAGGAAATCCTTAGAGGTGAAATTGAAGGTGTTGTATCTTTTACCAAAGTTGAAACTAAAGAAACCTTTTATAAAGCTAATAGCTTAGTAAAAGACTTTAAAAGTAGATTTGTGAGCTCTCACTTTATAAATAAATTCCTAATCAATACTCACTACTCTACTGACTCTAATGGTGTTACTAAGTGTGTTGCTAAATTGTCTGCTCTTGATCCTTATCTACAACCTTCACATCATGAGTATCTTCTTCCCTCCAGTAAGACTTTGCTAAAATTTTCTATATGTAATGGTGAAGTTCATTCTGGAAATGAAATTATTAGCATGTTTCCTTAGTGCTCAGTTAGCAATTTTGAACCTCAAGATCAGTTAAATCCTTCTACTCCTAACAACTCTTCGAAGAACCATGAGTCTCATGACAAGGTAGTATATAGGCATACCATTGATAACACTTATTGTTCCAAAGCTAAATCAAGAACTCTTAAATCAAATGATCAAAGTTCTTCAGATTCTGCAGGTGAAAATAAATCAAAATCTAATGCTAAAAGAAAAAAATCTTGGAATTAAAGTGTGTTATAGATGTGGTGATGCCTCTAACAAAGTCAGTTAGTGCTCTTTTGAAAAGAACACCGCTCACGCTGGTAATATCTTGAGTCGAAATGATAAGTGGATTAAAAATGGAAACTCGCTTAACTGTCTCCCTGATGATTGGTATAACATCTTTTCTCAGTGATCCTTTGAAAATGGGTCAATGTATATTAGTGTATATTTTCTAGACTTATTGTATAACTTAGTTTCAGGGTAAAGTGCATATTTGGTATTTAGACAGTGGCTGCTCAAGACATATGATAAGATTCAAATATCTCCTGGAAGATTCATAAATAAGGATGGTTCGTCAGGTACATATGGCAATAATGGAAAAGGAACTACAAAGTGTTATAGAACCATCAAGTTTAATTCTATTATTTTCAAGAATGTCTCTTGTGTGAAAGGTCTTCAGTATAATCTCAACTCTATTAGTCAATTGTATGATGCTAGTTATGAAGTTCTTTTTTAACAAGAAAGAAGGAAAGGTTGTTGATCAAAAGATCATCACTATTCTATTCACTCATCGAGCAAACAACATAGATCTTTTGGATATGTTTTCTGCTGACAGATCTCTTTGTTGTTGCTTCTTCTCTCATGCTCAGTCTCATCTAAATTGGGTATGGCACAAAAGGCTATCACATATGAATTTCAAGAACATCTTAAATATTGTAGGGAACCAGCTTGTGAGAGGAATTCCTAAGATGCAATTTGTCAAAGACAAAGTGTGCTCAGCGTGTGAAAAAGGGAAGAAAACAAAGTCTTTGTTCAAACCAAAGTCTTGTTCTTCAATCATCAAATCTCTTCATCTTCTTCATATTGACCTTTTTGGACTAGTTCTGATTAAGTCAAGATCTAGAAAGAAATACACTCTTGTCATTATGGATGAATTTTCAAGGTTTACTTTGTGTTTTTAAGAAAGAAAAGTTATGTCGCTGATGAAATTATTGTTGGATTAGTGTCTAAGTCCATAACTATATTGGTATGTACTTGACCCGATTATAAGCATGGTACTTTTGGGTTGCCTTCACCATAGTAAATTGTTAGAAGAATTAAGGAGATAGGAGATTAATTTTGATTTACAAATATATTATAAGAATAATATATTAAAGGAGAAATCATATTGTTTAATTAATATTAGTCAAGAATTAATTGATAATTAATTTTGTGGCTAAAAGACATTAATTAAATAAAGGGGACTAGAACTGTCAATTGTGTGATAGTTGAATATTGGGTTAATGGACTCCATAAAGGATGGAGTGGACGAATTCTATGGGGAAACCCATAATAAATCGTCCAAGGCCTCTAAGGAGGGAGTCCATGGACTGCTTAGAGCCTAAGCAGTCAGATTAGGGTTTCCTAAGTTCAAAACCCTAATAGCCTCACATATAAGGACCCCTAGGGCACCAAAACGTGGCTAACTGATTTATTAGGGTTTCTAGACGTTTTTGGGTGCCTCTTCTCTTCTTCTACTTCATCCTTATTTCTAGTGGTGTTTGTGACTCCATTAGAGGTGCAACACTAGAGGCACTAAGCTTTCTGAAGCCAATTACAAGGATGAATAGATTGTTATTGCTATATAACAATCAAAGGTATTCTCTAAACCCTAATTCAATTTATAATACGTTAGATATAGGGTTTATAGCTTTGGATAATTCAATTTCATGTTCATTAGACAAACTAGATCCAAAGCATTAGGGTTTACATGTACACCATAGACTTGATGTAATGCTCAAAACCCATCAATTATTGCTCTTACTAAGCAACGGGAAGTCCTGTATGATCACAAAGTTAAGCAATTGCGTAGTGATCATTACTGAATTCAAAAACTCTTCTCTAGAAGACTTTTGCTCTGGCTCAAGAATCTCTTAGAACTTTTCAACAGTTAGAACTCCCCAATAAAATGGTATTGCAGAAAGAAGAAACAAAACTCTTATTGAAGTTGGCATAAATAAGGTTGCTGAAGTTGGTCTTTCATTGTCATTTTGGGCTGAAGCTTTTAATACAACGTGTTATACTTAAAAACTGGTCTATTATTGTCAAACTTCATGGGAAAACTGCATATGAGCTATAGAAAGGAAGAAAACCAGACATTTCTTACTTTCATGGGTGTGGATGTGTGTTACATGTTAAATCAAGGAGATTAGCCTTCAAATTTTGAGGCTAAAGCCGATGAGGGGTGTTTCTAGTATAATCTAGAGTATCCAAGGCTTTCAGAGAATTTAATCTTTGAAGACAAATTTTTGAAGTAACAATTTATGTCACCTTTGACGAGTATTCATTCATTCATGATTGAGTTAATCACCCCTCGTCAATTCCAAATGATCTTACTTTCAGTCCTTCAGACCCAATTCCTAAACTCTTGTCAAATGACATTGAGTTCATTGTTCCCATTATTGATCAATTAATTAGTCCTTAACCTACCCTTGAAGATCATCATGTTGTCCATGAAGATGTTGATTCATCAAATCAAGAAGACTCTGTTGAAAACAGTACAAATGAAGGTTCTAACCCAATAATCCTTCGAGATCATCTAGAATCGCAAATCACTGATGAGGTAAATTTTGGGATTCTCACTCGTAGCAGAGTCAGGTGCAACTTTTGCATGTTTGTTAACCTAGTCTTAATGATTGTACCAAAGAATGACGTTGGTGCATTGAAAGAGGATAGTTGGATTAAGTCCATGCAAGATGAGCTAAATGAATTTGAATGTCATAGTGTGTGGACTCTTTGCTCCCAAACCTCAAGGAAAGACTATTATTGGTACTCGTTGGGTTTTCAGGAATAAAATGGATGAAGATGGAATCGTCATAAGGAACAAATCCAGGATTGTAGCTCAAGGTTTTTTTTCAGCTTGAAGGGTTAGACTATGATGAAACATTTGCTCCGGTTGCAAGACTTGAATCAATTCATCTGTTTCTAGCTTTTTCCACCTTCAAAAACTTCGAAGTCTACCAAATTGATGTCAAGACTTCCTTTCTACATGGAGTTCTACAAGGAGAAGTCTTTCTGAAACAACCTTCAGGGTTTGAATATGAAGAGTTTCCAGATCATGTGTATCGTATTCATAAAACTGCCTATAGCTTAAAGTAGGCTCCTTGGGCATGGTATGATACGATGGCGAGCTATCTTCACTCAAGTGGGTACAAACGAGGAAAGATTGATAACACTTTATTCACAAATCAATCAGGATCTCATATCATTCTTGCTCTAGTGTATTTGGACGATATCATCTTAGGATCCACTGATGAAAAGATAAGTTCAGAATTCGCGGAGGCCATGGCCAAGAAATTCAAGATGAGCATGATGGGTGAACTAACTTTCTTTTAAGGCGTACAGGTCAAACAACTAATTGATGGTATTTTTGTTTGTCAAGCTAAATATATTAGAGATATGTTGAAGAAATATGATTTTTCTGATTGCAAACCGGCAATAACACTGATGTCTTCATCGGTATCTATTGGCACTAGTCCAAGTGTCACTGATATGAATGTAACACTGTTTCAAGGAATGATAGGCTCTCTACTCTACCTAATAGCCAATCGCCCTGACATTATGTTTCCCACCATATTATGTGCTCGCTATTAGGCCAATCCTAAGGAATCTCATCTTCATGCTGTCAAAAGGATCTTCCGGTACTTAAAACATTCACCCAATCTTGGGTTATGGTATCCTCGTGACTCTGAGTTCAAGCTGGTGGTAAACACTGACTCCGATCATGGTGGGTGTGGCATTGATCGTAAAATTATTTCAGGTTATGGTATCCTCGTGACTCTGAGTTCAAGAGGTTGAATTTTTTATTTGGAATAATAAATTGATTTATTAATGTATTATGAAAATAATATATTAATTGGAAATCTTGTTGTTTAATTAATATTTAATCATAAATTAATTTGGAACTAATTTTGGATTAAAGAAATTAATTAAAAGTACAGGGCTATTTTGCAAATCAATGATAGTTGTGACACTGGGCTCTTGGACTCCTTGGATAGGAGTGGAGGAAAATTATAGGGTGGCTCTATAAGATTTTTGTCCAAGGCCTTCCAAAGAGGAGTCCATGTGTTGCTTAGGCCTTAAGCAGGGAATTAGGGTTTCCACCTATAAACCCTAGCTTAGGGAATAAGCCACCTCATGTATAAAAGGGATGTAACCCCTTAGATTTTCAGCCCTATTCCTAAAAACCCTAGTGGAGCCGATTTTTCTAAGTATGACTCATTCCTCCTCTCATCCTCTTGCTAGTGGTGTTTGTAAGCCTTTAGAGGTGCAACATTTGAGGCACTAAGCTTTCAAGAGTCAAGGATCTTCAAGGTGTTCTTGTTATTTCTACATAACAAGTACGGTAATCATCAAAACACTTTTTGATATATAATTTTCGAAATTGTATGCTAGATCTAGGGTTTATTGATTTGGTATTCAATTGCATGTTCAACTAGTGAAAAACTTAGATCCAAAGCAATTAGGGTTGCATGAACACATAACTTGTAGTTATGCTCATAACCCATAAATAGATTGATAAGTTGGTCCACCAACAAGTACACATTAGTAGCCTATTCTACTAATAAGGTGAATATGTTGTCATTGGAAGGTGTTGTGCTCATATTCTATGGATTCAGAATCAACTCTTGGATTTTGGTCTGAACTTCTTGAAGATACCTATCTATTGTGATAACATATGTGCCATTCAGATGATTCAAAATGTAGTGCAACATTCCAATACCATGCACATCGACGTTCACCATCATTTCATCAGGAAACATAGTTCAAAACAGAAAACTAGAATTATTCTATATTCCATCCACTGAACAGCTAGCTAACATCTTCACCAAGGTATTGGATGAAAAGAGTTTCAACAAATTAATTTCTAATCTTGTCATGTTTTCTATGGTTTAATTGTTAATTAACTTATTTTTGATCTTATGAAAAACTAAAAAACAAACAAGTGATTTTTTCATTATTAATGCAAAATCTTACATTTAGTATTTACATGTATTTTATTTTCAAACCTATCTAAGATTTATCTGGATCTTATTTGTAAGGATTGAAGCTGTCTTAAAGGATATCAATGCTCTTGGTATTGAGAAAAAGAGTGGCATCGTGTCCTTTTCCTCTTACGGATACCCTCTTTCTCCTCCACTTACTGTTATGGATGCAAAGAGCAACCATCAAAGCAGTAAGTATTGGCTTCATCTACTGACTCATAATCCAATAAAACCTCATACTCCCTCATGTTGATGTAGAAGACATGATGGTTTTATGGATTCAAGTTAGTTAACTTATTGGTTACAAATACTTATCGTTACTTCTCTTTTGCTCCTGTTGAAGCTTGGAATCCATCTGTAATGCTTTAATAATAAAAGATTTCATTAATTGTGACTTGTTTTGATGATGTACTTACCATTGTTTGTTCCTTTTAATAGTTAAATTTCACGTGGTAGATATCTTGGAAAATGGAAGTATATTTATGACCATCTAATTCCAAAGATTTGGTGGATCAAGTCTTGATCCCCTTTTTGAAAATGTTGCACATTTTTCAGTTTAAACTATTTCTTGTTTAACTAATTCTTTTGTTTGTATTCTTATATTATTATTCTCTCTTTGTACCATTTTTAAAAGGAATCTAATGGTGGAATTTTGAGCCTAGTATGCAACTTTTGACATATAATCGTCCTTAGAAGTATGTTGTTGTATGTGACAAAATCTCTCTATGTTTCTAATTAGCAAGACCATCTGTTGAGAACATTGAGTCACCCTCTCACGTTGATTGTTTAGCACATTGTAAACTCTCAAAGTGAGTTAGCTTGGTCCAAATAAAAATATTGATAAAAAGGTTAGGGTGTTTTATAATTTTTAAGTTAATCATCTTTTGTAGACCCTGTCCCTAGAAGCATGCTTGTTGTATGCATCAAGTCTCATGTTTTACTGAAACATTGAGCATAACCCAATCGCTTACCCATATTTCATAGTCATCAACATAATAGATCTGTTGTTATCTTCATCAACACCCCAAAACCAAGTAGGTTCAAAGGCTTCAAAGGTTATATCTAAAACATCATATGGTTGGTTTTATTTCATTCTAACCTCTATAAATGGAACCATGATGGTTCGGTTCTTTTTGTGAACTAAAGATAAACTTGTTATTTTTTAAGTCTTCTAATGCCGATTTTTTTTTGAAAATATAAACTTTTATATCGTATCAAAGCCCAACAGTGATATCAGAGCCATCTTTTATATGATAGAATTTTTTTATGTTTGATAATCTGTGGTTTTTGGAAAACAAGTATAAATTTCATTTGGTTAAGAAAAATCCATATGTAACGTCCCGATTCCAGGTATGAATTTAATTAAAGAATAATTGGTCTTATATCCTACTCGGCGATTTGGTTGCCCTACTCGCCGAGTAGCAGTGGGAATGGAACGCGTGTTTAGTGACCTACTCGGCGAGTCCACCAAGGGACTCGGCGAGTAGGAGCTGGTAGATGAAACCCTAAATTCTGGGGGTTTTACACCCTATTTAAAGGATCATTGGCCTCCACCAGCCTCCCCTTACTGCTTCTTGTCCCTCTCAAAACCTAAATCGTGTGTGTGTTCTTTGGTTTGTCCAAGCTTGAAGGAGTAACCTTGGAGAAGGAAGCACTTGAAGAAGCAAGGAAAAACAAGGCCAGGAACTCGTGGGAAGCCAAGGGATTTCATCAGTCATCACTCTCTGGAAGGTATTAGACTGTTCCTTAAGATCTTTTCACTTTGAACCTCCCTTGGATGGGTGTTATGAAGGGCTCTCCATGTTTAAGCTTAGATCTGAAGTTGTAACTTCAGATCTGGACTTCCTTTGACCTCTAGATCCATAAATTTCCCAGCTTGTACAAGGATGAGACTCTCCCAAGGTGTAAAACTCCATTAAAGAGCTTAGATTGATCATTTAGGGCCTTTAGAGCTTTGCATGTACGTAAAGATTGCAACTTTACGTGATAAACATGCCTTAGGAGCTTGGATCTGTAATATGGGGCCTTGCCATGGCTGAAAAAGCATCTGCATGGACTCAGCGAGTTGAATGAGGAACTCGGCGAGTCTGTTGAAGATGGCCATGAACTCGGCGAGTTGGATGAACAACTCGGCGAGTTCGTTGAAGATTGCCTTGAACTCGGCGTGTTGTTAGAAAACTCGGCAAGTTGGCTAGGGCTTCTTCCAAATCTTGGCCGCATATGAACTCGATGAGTTAAAAGGGGACCTCGACGAGAAAATCAAGGATTTCATGACTTCTCGAATTCAAGAAGAACTCGGCGAGTCGGTGACCTACACTCGGCGAGTCGAGTCAACATAGACTGTTGACTCTGACTGTGGACTTTGACTTGGACTAAGGGTTGACCAGTTGAATTCTATTGGTTTTTGGGATTGGGAGATTTATGAAAAAGGTTGTGTGGTACATATAGGTGGTGGACTTCGTGTTGGACCCGGGAGTTGAGCTTCTTATTTCCGACGACAGTTGCGAGGTGAGTTATCCTCACTATACTAAGGGGTCTAAGGCACCAAGGCCGGCCCATTGGATATGATATCCTAGTAGTTGTATTATGTTGAGTATGAGTTAGTTATACATGCTAGTTTGATACGCTTGAGGGTAGGTCTGTAGGACTACCTGTGATACTGATTAATTTCCAGTATGTGCATTATCTGTTACATGTGATATGTTATGTGGGATGGGTTGAGGTTGTACTGCTCCGTGCAGTAGCCAACAAACCCTAGAGTATTCCAGATATGAGCTGAGGGCCCGGTAGGCATTCCAGACTCATACTGAGGACTTGGGGGCATTCCAGATATGAGTTGAGGGCTCGGTAGGCATTCCAGACTCGTACTGAGGGCTCGGTGGCAATCCAGATGTGAGCTGAGGGCCCGGTAGGCATTCCAGACTCACACCATGGGCCCAGGGGTATTCCAGTCTGTAAAGTTGTAGACCCGTTATGTGTTGTTCTGCTTAGTTTGTTATGATACGTTATGGTGTGACATGGTTATATAGATTGTATGTGTATCGATATTTTGGGGGTAATTCAATAAGCTCTCGGGCTTACAGTTTCAGTTTATTGTTTCAGGTACCTCTGGGGATCGCGGCAAGGCGAAGGCATGATCGTACAACTCCTCCTATTATGTTATGTTTCTGGGAAAACTCTGATATAAATGTATTTTGAAAACAAAGTTGTAATGTTTTGATGAATTCGACGTGTTTTGAAAATTTAAATTTGGCTTAAATTTTTCGGTGTTACACCATATTTGTCTTCTTTGGCAACTTCTTGGTTAAAATTGTTTATTTGTATATATAACCAGTTTTCATGCATTTTGGTTATATAAAAGTTTCCTTAGAAAAAACAAAGAGTTATATGATATGGTGTTGTGTTTGGTTGATATTTATTTATTAATAAGATGTAATAGATAAATAAATATTTTTCATTTGTTGATTTGATATAATAAATTAGTTAGGCTAGTTGTATTTACTTTAAATGTAACAAGATGTGGAAATTACCACCTTGAAAACCTTTGAAGGATCCCTTAAGTCCTTTAGGAAAAATTTAATAATTTTTGTGATGACTCACAAAAATTATTACTAGACATGGCTTGGTTTATACACATTATAATGCATGTTTGTGATGTTTATTTTATGTTATATTTTATGTATAAAAATGATTTTTACATGTCAAATAACATTTTTTGATAAGATAATATCACTTGGAGTTTGAGTAAAAAATATTTAAAAGATAACATAAGATGTTTATAAATAGATATTTATAAAAAATATTTTACCGGTTACCGGTTAAAACTCAATTTTTTGTTGAAAATATCTTTATTGTAAAACTTATAAATATCCAACTTTAAAATATTTGAAATGGTTTAAAATATGTTTAAACTTTACATAAACTTCATGTTATTATAATAAATAAGGAGTTTTTATTAAAAAGACAAAAATCGGTTTATAACATTATGATGGCAAATAATATAACTAGTAATTATTTTTGCGTCGAAACTTAGTATATGATATTGGTGTTTTAAACATAATGCAATGTGTTGATATTATGTTTTATGCATGCTAAATGATATTTAAAACATAAGTATCACCACCCAGGTTTTGGTTTATTAAAATATGCCTTTTATCATAAGAGGCATAAAATTGACTTTATAAAATAAAATGAGTTTATTCTATAAATTCATGAAGTCATAAGTTTTTTATTGTTAAAAGGAGATTTAAAATAAGGAGTTTACAACTAATCCGAAACTCCAAGTCTTAAGCATAAAATAAAGTTTTATTAAGACTGTTATTGGTTCTTAAAACCGATCTATGACTAAACTTTAAAATACCGGATTTTACTTTATAATTGGTCGTGGTTAATGACAAATAAAATAAAGTTTTATTTGGCACCAAAAGAACCTCATAACATATGATATAAATTTTATAAAAGGGTACATGAATTGTTGGATGCATGCAATATTCATGAAACCATATTTTTATAAACTATAACTGTAAAACATATATAAAACCTTATTTACAACACTTCAAATCTATGCAATCCATTTAAAATTCACTTGGGATTTTGTGCAGTTCATATGGATTTTAGGATCACCTTATTCACTTGAGTTGTCAAAAATAGTCAATGTGTTTTTGTATTTGCTTCTGGGATAGAGGTCACCTAACCATTTGTTAAATAGAACTCATAGGTTTTTTAAATTGATGATTTGATCAATTTCTTATGTGATAAAGGTCATCTAAGTATAAGAGTTTTGAGACATAGATGAGATAAACATGTCAAGCTAAACAATAATTGTTTAGGATCCCATAATCTAGGAGTTACATATCGTATGCAATTGGTAATCGCTACCTACCGAATTTGATTAAGTTTATGGGATAAAGGTCGCCTAACCATTTACTTGTTTCGTTACTTGGTTCCTAGACTTTAATAAATTAATGTTTTAAGAAAAATATAAGGTAATAATTTTTAAAGACTAAATATTGAAAATACTAAATGAAACTTTTTTAAATTATGTTGATAACTGTTAATAATTTTACGCCCTGCAAAATCTCTCTCTTGTTGAGTTTCAATAGACAATAACATTTGATGATTATAATTTTTATAAATGGTATAATATCTTGAGGTTCTACCTTTAAGATATATAGAAATTATATATAGTGAAAGATCTCATACCTGAATAACCTCTACAACCAGTTAGTGTGATCATGATACTTTGATGAAAGTATTATTGTGATGATGTTGATGTGTCTCGCATCATACTGAAGAAATTAACCTTGACTTGCAGAAAGTCTTGGATAATTATGAAACATATTAGATGTCTCATCAAGTAAAGCAAATATTCAATCAGAAGATTAGAAATAGCTTCAAGTTTGTTTAAGCATTGAATAAAAGGAAGTCTAAGAGATTGTGCACTCGTATAGACTTATAGTTCAGTTAAGGGAAATACAACATAAACACAGAAATCAAGAAAAGATCTGATGATTAGTGTTGTTTCTATTATGGAAGAAACCAGACACTAAAAAAGGAATTTCTCCTCTAATCTTATCGAGCTGAAGAAGTCTAACTTGGAAAAGACTTCATACATCTATATAATAGAACTATTTATTTTTCCATCATTCACTTGAGTATGTTATACTTCAAGTGACACTAATAATTGATATTATATGTTGATGATTAGAAGATATAATCAACTGATTACAAACAAATTGTATTTCATGTTCAAGATATAACAAGTGTTGTTATAGTTTTTTATTTAAACAATAGATGTTTTGTACCTATTCTTATAGGAACATGTAACGGTTGTAATTTATGAAAAAATTTGGATTTACTTATCGTTTAATGGATGCTAACAGTCATGTTCTAAAACGATGTATTATGTGTTAAAAAAATATTTGCTCATATTGTTATTTATGAAGTAAATCTATTATCTTTCATTAAGTTAATAGTTCTTATCATAACACCTATATAATCAAATGATATTTGATTGGAACTTATCTATGTCATAATCATCATGACAATATAAATAAGAAATACATATACCAACTTCAAAAGGATGGAATTTTTGAAGGCAAATGAACTTGATTTATTTGATATATGTGAATCATATTTAGATGGGAAGATGATTCACAAGTTTCTTTACCTATTAGTAGTTAAAGAACAAAAGTTTTGGAAAAGAATTATACATAAGTGATGTATGTAATCTTTTTCAATCCATGAATAGATTTTGTGATAAATACTTAATCAATTTCACTGATGACTTTTATTCATTGTTGATGAAACCTTTTGATTTGATCAGAATTTTCATAGTAAAGATTGAAATACGACTTAATGAGATCATTATTAACCTTTTGTTGTGATAAAGAAAACGCATTTTGTAAACCAAGTCTTCTTGGAACATCTTAGGAGTTGTGGAATTGATTCACAACTCATTCCGAAAAAAATACTCACTTCTCATTAGTATGTTTCTCGTGGCATAGGATCACCTGGTCACTTGAATCTTTCTGTTGATATTCGAGGTAGCCTTCATATTCTCTAGTGGGATGTGGTCACCTGGCCACTAGCTGAATGTAGATAGTACAAGTTTTTAAAGAGGATAAAACATTGACCTTGCAGTCTATTATATGATGCTTTAGAAGAACTATTTACTTTATAAAATTTTAGAATTATGCTCACTGCAACAAATATATATTGAACATATATATTTTCCAACCAAACAAATGGATTAAATACCATCTTAGGATAAGGATGGAATGGTTTATCCTTATCTAAAAGGTATAGAGTTATAGAGCTTATGTTGGACAATAAGGTTAACCACTTTAGCATCTGCATTTATGTAGAATATCCTAAATGATTGTTTTGGATGAATTTTCTAGTAATCCCACTAATTGTCATTCCATAAGACAAGTGATCAGAAAGTGCTTTATCTAAGTGGGAGAGATTTGGAGATTTAAGAGCTGAAGATCCATAAGCTAAATGCATCATAGTTTGGAACTAGCAAATTTTCAACTGTTGTTGAATCTTCTCAATGATTGATCAGAAAATAATAAAACACATAGAGATGCATTCATGTATGATTATCAAGTATGGGCTTAATTAATCTTCCTTGATATAGTTTGACTATAAAGAGTAAGTGAGTTTTCAAGGGAGGAAACATACATGATTGAAAATCTTCTTAGATTTAAGCTAACATCTCAAAGTAATAACCTTCTTTCTTATAATATAATTAGATAGTGTTATTTGATTATAAATCAAGATGACTCTAGTGTTTTCTACAAAGCTAGTGGGAGCGTAGTAACATTCCTAATGTTATATGTAGTCGACATGTTAATTCATGGAATAAGGATCTATATATATAGATCATGGCAACTTAAAGGATTAAGTAAAATTGCATTAATTGTCAAGGATCTTAATGGAGCTTAAGATAAATGACTCTGAGAGAGTCATATTGCCAAATACCATATGACATGATTTTGAGCAAAATCCTAGTGCAAATGTATTTGAACTAGATAATATGATTGTATTCTGTATGCTGACACAACTGGATTAATCATATATGTCATGATTATGCATAAAGGCCAAATAAGTCGTATGCTTAGAGCATGACGAATGGTATCAGTATAATCTGAGAACAAGTCATTATGTGAAGTATATGAATCTTACAAAGTACTTGCGAGAACTAGAGAATATCGATAGCCTACATAGTATTTGAAAGAAAGCTATGTTTAAAGTTGTTACACATATGCTAAATTTTCATATAGATTGAGATGACTCTCAGTCACAATATGGCATGTCCTCATTAATGAAGAGATAGTTACACGAATAGTGGTTCCATGGATATTTTAATTATATTTACACATCATATTTGGAGTACCTCGCAGTTTGGAGAACCACGTACAAAGATGCTTAATTTATAGTTCATTATGACTATGAGTAATCCCATTACGTAAGTATTGGTATCTAAGTCATATTTAAGCATCTATTTCATTCTCAATAGTTTTTCGTTATATATATATATATATATATATATATATATATATATATATATATATATATATATATATATATAGAACTGAAAATTATTGTATTCGCAAAGTTTACACAAATGAAGTTTCTCAAATCTACTTAACAAAGCTGCTTCATTAGCTAAAGCATGAAAGTCAAGCTGGTGCTATAGAGTATTGTTGATACAAGTAGATATATTTGATTGAAATTTAGTATTTCGATATTGGAACAATACAAGCAATATATACTGTAATGAATGATATATTGGATATGAGTATTTCATTAAATAATTGTCACGTTCTATATTAGCATGTTTAAATCCTTAAATAACTAGATTATTTTAAGTGTCCATAGTCGTTCATAGTTGTGGGAGCATCTATGAGATTAGACTAATATGAGTAGATTGGTGGATTTTCATGGAGATAAAAATGGAAAAGAGTTGGTACCAACTTCATAGGGACTTGATTTGGAGAATAAGTATTAGACTTGATCCGAATCAAAACCACTGTATGGATCGTAATCAAGAGTGATGTTTTGATCAAGGTTGTATCTTTTTAATCTTATACCTGAGATACATATTTGGGACTTGAAGTGTAGGAATTGTTGTGCTTTGACATGGTTTAACGGTGTTTCATAAAAGGTAGTCATAAGGGCCATCATTGGGTTTGACATGAACTACATTGATGGGCCTATGCAGTCAAGATGGAATTTGTCCCTCTTGTTCGTTGAAAGCATGCGATATAAGGACTTAGTTAAAGTTGAACACTAAAAGAGATTGATTGTGATCCATATCTCATGTTTGAAATGATGTCTGATACAAATGAATAATTGATACCACACCTTTAGTAACAATTGTAGCTTAGAGCTCCTGGAATTGGTTGTTGATGAAATGGCACCCTTTATATGTTGTTAGGGGCAGTAGACATTTCTAGACATCAGCTACTGTCTATGTCAGTCTATAATGAATCTTGTGCAAGTGGGATATTGTTTGATCTATATACCCAAGAATCATTATGGAGTGATATTGCTAATAATATATGATCCTATAGGCTCACACCTTTATCAAGTTGGCACATTTTGTGTATATATTACTAATCTGATTATTAATAAATACTATCAGTTCTTTTATTTTAATTAGGAAATAATTATTGTTTTTGTGAAAATAATAATTATACGAGAATATTACTAGTTATTATTTCATATGATATGAATTAATAAGTCACGCACAACATTTTGGACTAGATGGATTCTTTTGTCTTTTACCTAAAGACAAAGTTTATATTTTATAAACTTTGAGTTTATAAAAAATAAAGAATCTTACTTTTTAAAAGGCATAATGATGGTGTAGTAGGTTGCTTTTTCAACCTTCCACCTTTTGTCTACCATGCTTCTAAAGGTTTCCATTACTTTAGATTATTTTATTGGTTAGGCCTTACTTTTCATGGGCTATATAGGAGATGCATGAGGCTTGCATTTTTGCAAAAGTCAGACTCTTCTTCTTCCTCTCTTTTCTCTCTATAACTGTGGGTTCTTCTTCTCTTCTTCCTCTCTCTCTTTTGAAGTTAGTTCGGTGTTTAGAAGACCTCTTGAGTTGTTCCCTTTAGTTCTTAATTAAATTAATCACTTAAAGGCTTTAGACACTCAAGAATACAAGAAGGAACTAGCATTCCAAGTGCCTTACTCTTGATGGTGGATACTTGTACAAAAGATCATAAACTTTGATCTTTTGTTATCTTCATCAACACCCCAAAACCAAGTGGGTTCAAAGGCTTCAAAGGTTATCTCTAAAACATCTTATGGTTGGTTTTATTTTATTCTAACCTCAATAAATGGATCCATGATGGTTCGGTTTTGTTATGAACTAAAAATAAACTTGTTATTTTTAAAGTCTTCCGTTGGCAGTTTTTTATGAAAACACAAACTTTTATATCGTATCAAAACTCAACAAGATCCTAGTGTGTCTAACGTCCTTTGAGCATAAAAATGGAGTCTTGATGGATTAACTTCAATCATGCAAGGATGGAAGGAGGTTTCATGAAGATAATGTGGTTAAATCCAAGATTTTCCCCCATTAAGACATGCAAAGCATAAAGTTGGCAACTTTATGGCTTAATACAGTTTAATAATCCTAGATCTAAAATTGGACGTTAGGTCTTAACTGATTAAGACCTTGAACGGAGTTTTTGGCCATTTGTAGCATATGTCGGGTGTGCCTATACGTACGTTGTGTGTATGCTCATGAAATTCCATTGATGCAAGCATCGTGAGTACGTTAGGCGTACTGATTGGTACACTGAGCGTACTCACCAGAGTGGGCTTTGGGCTTATGTCTAGCCATTTGTGGGACTTGGGGACTTTGGGCCCTTGTTGGGCCGTAAGATTTTCTGTGATGGGGATTTAGGCTTGGGCCCATTTTGGACATATATTATCTTTGGGCTTCGTGGCTTGTGACATTTGGGCCTTGGTGGGTTGGGACCAATAAGGCAAGGAATAAGTAGTCTTTTACCTTAAGGCCAAGATTTAGAGTTTTGACTCACAGGTTAGATTATTGACCTAATTTCTAATTAGGGTTCATTTACTTGTGATTTAGTAGGGATTCTCACAAGTCATCAGACCGAGTGTGATTTAATGTCTTCAGTCTAATGTGAGTTTCCTTCACTGTAGCCATGGGTCGAAGGCACCAATACCAGCCCACTAGATTATGTTGTAGTATGGTGATTGTCTTCGTGACAAATTACCTGTGATGCATGTATTTGCTTGATGTGTTTGTGATTCTTACTATTATGATATATCTGTCACACCCCAAAACCGGAACGGCGGAAACGTTCTGGGGTAGATGACGTCATATCAAGTATCACAACATATGTACTATAGTAATCAAAGTACAACAACCATTGCATTAATAGTAATAGTTTTACATAAGTTACATTTCATAGAGACAACAAAGTAATACAGAAACTAGTATAGATGCAGCTCGATTCTAGGATGACATCGCAAAACCTCCCGGGTGTACCTATCTATCGCTGACCTGAGAATACAAGTTATTTTGAAAGCGAGTATCAGCATTTTTATAAATGTTGGTGAGTTCATAAGTATTTAGTGTCATTTGTGTAAGTAAGCATTTTTATTCAAAATAACTTTATAAAAAGTAGTAGTTTAGAATCTACGGTGTATTAGCATCCTTTCCAGAAAATCCTATATTTTCTAAGTAAAAGCAGTCTTCTACCAAGACCTAACAGAGTTATGCTTTTAAAGAGTAATTTTCCCCGAAATACTATCATTATCAGAAAACAGTATTTACTTTAAAGGAATAATGAGAAAATCACAAGTAAAAATACCATGGGAAATATATCATATGCCTCAGCAGTAATACTGCTGACTAAGGCAAAAGAAATCATAGACTGCAGGAGAATATCTAATGAATGATACGCCTGACTCAGTCTAACCAAAGGAAACACATACTCCAGACAGTATCGAATGAACAATACAACTAGCAAAGTCTAAAACAAGGAAATACAGACTTCATACAGTATCAAATGAACGACACAGCTAGCAAACTCTAAAACAAGGAAATACAATGATATATCTTGTTACCTCAAGGCCATGAAATGTAAGGTAAACATGGAGATACTCGTAACCATACTGATTGACAGTAGAGAACTTGACACCCTGCAAGCGTCAGAATGGATGTGACATTTGTCACCCCTTCCTTGGTCGGCCGGGGACTGTAGCTAGCACTCAGTGTGTGGGAGTGTCAGTCCCGTATAGATCTGTACAAACAATGCCCGCTCTCCCTACAGGAGACTCTGGTTACCAAATTGACAACGGGGAAATCCGTGTCCAGAGGATGCATCTCGTATTCTGAATTCTAATATAGGTACTGGACTAATGATAGAGACTCACGAATGAATTGACTCTTTTGGAATTCTCGTACTAGAAAGAGTAAATAGAACCTCCTAACTATTCCTATAATAGTTACTAGTGTCTCTGATCTATGAATGGTGACTGGAAGGATGCCTTTGCTACCCAAGGGAAATGAATTGGTTGATGGAAACATTTATGTCTATACATGTATACATAATATATAACTAATGTTTGAACGACCTTCGGACAGATAACCGATACCCACCAGACCACATCCCAACGAGGAAAAGGAAATAAGGCGAACTAGCCTTCCTACGTCTTTCAAACATTGTTTATATAACTATACAAATACAGGCATGCATTTAACGAAAGATCTATGAATGATGAATGGAAGGATGCCCTTGCTATCCAAGGGAAGTGAACTGGTCTATGAAAACCTTTTTGTCTATACGTGTATACATGATATATAACTAATGTTTAAATGACCTTCGGACGGATTACTGATACCCACCAGACCACATCCCAATGAGGAAAAGGAAATAGGGCGAACTAGCCTTCCTAAGTCTTTTAAACATTATTTATACAACTATACCAATACAGGCATGCAATTTAAGGAAATAAAAGCATAGAAGAAAACTCTGATGAAAACTTTGGAAAAACCTTCACACATAAGAAATTTATGACATGATGTCAGCTTGTAAAACAAGTTTTGAAAATCTTTGGAATTCTTTGAAAAACCTTTCATACATTATCAAGAGTTGAAAACATAATTTGGAAACCTTTAAGCTGGATAAATAGTTTAATATGCAAAATCTATTTTGCTATACAGTTATTAATGGTGGTTGTTGAGGCCAACACAAATAATAACCCTAAATATTACACACTAAAATAGTGTATAGTGGTAAAGGGATCGAATCCACGGAGATTGGTTCAATTTATAACTCTATGAAAAATCTATTTGTAAAAATACTTGTAAAATGACAATAAAAATAAAATGGGGGGGTTTTGGTGTTTTGAAATACTTGAAACAAACTAGAATTAACTATGATTTAAATAGATAAATGCAACAAAAATAAGAGTTTGATGTAAAATTAATAAGGGAGAGATGGTTGACTTAAAGTTTCCTCACTTTGACTTCTTATGAACATATCATTAGAATCTAATAGTGCAATACTTTGATTTAAATCCTTAATTTGGTTATAGTAATCCAAGGAGCTTGAGATTACCTAGACTTTTCTTAAATGGTTGAAATGGCTAGAGAAGCTCATAACAATTTCCTTAGTCAAAGTCACTAATTCCAAATAGCATGTAATTAGTGAAAGTCAACTAGCATTAAGAACCAAAAAATCACCAAATCCAAGAGGAGTCAATTGCTTTCACCACCATGTTGGAGGAAATGTTTTTATGATTGTGTGAAGCAAAAACAACACAAAAATCACTTGTTGCTTGCTAATTTGAGGATCATTTACTTAATCAAGAAATTAGCCAACTAATCACTACAAACATACTTAAACTCATGAATAAAAACATACTAGTAGTGATAATATGATGAAACACAAAACATTTTCATAAAGATTCAAGAACAAGTTCATAGATTCTTCAACATCCAACAAAAGTTCAAAGGATTCAACAAAAAGTCAACCAAGATTTGTTTAGCCAAGCATGGCTAAACTCAAATGAACAAAGTTAGATAAGATTGTACCAAACATTTGACAAGATTCAAGAGGTGAAAAGAAGATGTTCTTGAGGTGTTCTTAGCCTTCAAAAGCACTCCAAACTCCAGAGAGAAAAGTTCAAAATCGGATCTCCAAGATAATGCTAAAGAGGCACACCAACCTTCCCAATATAGAGCTCTAAGCAAAATCCCGAAATTGCCCTTGTTAGGAATCCACGCGGGCCGCGGGGAATCCTACGCAGGCCGCGGGTACTGACGAGAATTTTGGGCTTCTTCAAGTCTTGGGCCCCCACAGCTAATCCATTGGCCCAGTTCGAGTCCAATCAGCTTCTAGCCCATTTTTCTTCAATGTTTCTTCAATTTGAGCCCAATTTGTCTTTCCACATCACTCAAAACTTCCGCAAACTCCCAAATATTGATCTTGCATACTCAAGAATTCTCCCGCATCTTTCAAATTTAAAGCTCAATTCTTCCAAGCCTTCAAGCAATTGACAAGTCCACCCCATGTCACCTTCATAGCCATCAAGCACGAAATCTCCAATTCCCTTCGAGCCCAATCGCCTCCCAAGAGTGCCGCCCTGCTAGTTTCCAAGAAAATCTGCAATAATGCTCAAGAAACTAGAAAGTACCCCGAAATGGTCATAAAAATAACAAAAGGGAAAATATGCATGAAAGTTAACTAAAATGCAAATGAAATGTACTAAAATAAACTATAAAAAGAAGTAAATAAAATGAAGCTATCAAATCACCCCAAGCTTAAACCTTACTTGTCCTCAAATAAGACAAGACTAAATGAACTTGGGATGAACTACCCTAGAAATAAAAAGAATGGATAGAACCATGGAACCTGTTCGACGTTAGTCAACATGGTCAGAATTGATTTCGCTGCTATCTCACAACTTTTTCATCCGATGACAATGGAACCATAAACCACAGCCAGAACAACTCCTTTAGGTGAGTAAGGAGGGATGAGCAGTCGCAGCCTCAATGGAACATGTATACAATGAAGAACATCTGTAGTAGGGAGAAAGCAACTAGATGGGCTCGGGTGGAGCTCTTCTTTAAGTGCACACTCTGATCTCACATCTGCCGGTTTCTCTCATGTGTAACTACGTTTAATCGCTCGGGCACCGTTGTAGGAATCAGTTCACTTAGTGTTGGCCCAAACCTCCTGTAGTATCCGACTCGACAGTCTCTCTAATATCACCAATTAGTGAGAAAGAAAAAATAACAACTCGATCTATATACAATAAAACAGACCTATACAAATGAATATCAAACGTCGGGTGACCAAGATGTTGGGAAATTTGTTCAATAATTGAACCGGCCACCTATCTAAGATAGTTGCAACTGAAATTTTGCGTGCTTCATTTTGTTTTTGTTTTTTGTTTTTTGTTTGTTTTTTTTTTTTTTTGTTTTTTTTTTTTTGGTGAGAAAACCCTTTGACTCAAAATTTGGTTCCCAAAAGTGTGTAGGTGGAACCGAAAGGGTAATGATATAATCCAAATGGCCTAAGTGTGAAAATGACCATGTGTGGAGCATAAAGATGTAATGTAAGCTCCTTTTCAAACTTGTGGTTTTTCAAAGATAATGAAAATGTCCAAATGTGGACTAAAAGACTCTCTAAAATTCTAAGAATATCGCAAAAAGATATGGTGATGTAAAGAGACCGGATATGGATTCTACTCGGGGACAAGCACCAATGCTTCATCCTAACAGTTCAAACATGATCAAGTGTGATCCTCTCCGCGGTAGTGACCGCAAGGCTAAGAACACCCATTGCTATAGTATATCCTAAAGTTGTTAGTATTGTATGCATAATTCTTCATGAAACTACCTGGCTATGATCACTTACCCCTTTAAGCTACCAGCATCTGATCCCAAGTATGAAATCCCAAACTGCAGCTAGTGGTCTCGATTCGATGGGTGAGATAGCAACAAGATCCTGGACCAATAATGATACAATAACTGTGAACCTGTTCCATGGCATCCAAGAGAGGTGAGAATAAACAAACAACAAAAATGCATGAATGCTAATGCATTAAGCTAAATGTTATGCAAAAATAAAAAGTGGAAAAGAAGAAAATAAAATCTTTTTTGAAATTTTATAAAATAAAAAAAAATGAATGCAAATTAACTTAAACTAATATGTTATGCAACCTAACTAAAAATGCATGAAAAAGTAAAAAAAAAAAAAAAAATAAGGGAAATGCCCCACCCCAAGCTTAAGAACAAGCATTGTCCTCAATGCTTAAGGAAAGGGCGGAAAGGACCTAAATCGGAGGGTCGGGCGGCGGGAAATGCCCGTGACTATAATGGTAGTCCCACATATCTTGGACCTGGCAGGAAGTGGGAGGGAAGGACTGCTCCAATCGGTCAACGCGACTCGCCACATCTTGGATGGCTCTCGTATTCTCTTGCGTTTGGGTGTCGATACGTTGCACCGTGGAGAACATTATGGCAAATTGGTCAAAGAAAGTAGGGGGGAAATATGGTGGAACTTCGTATCCCCCCTGTTGCTGCGGCTGAAACTGATGCTCGACGAACTGCTGTGCAGGATGAAACTGGGGCTCGGCAAATTGTTGTGCAGGCTGAAACTGGTCATCCTCATCATCTACAGGTGGAGGGTAGTCTGATGGAATGATCCATTGATCGGGATCGGTCGGCTCAAAACTCCCTATATACTCATGGGGGAGAATGAGGTATGGTTGGTTGTCAAGGATCCACATGGGCCCGACAACCGAATCCCGATGAGTTCCATTCGGCGAAGTGCGTTGCCGTCAAGACTAGAGGGGTCGGAAGCCTTCTCGAATGGAAGAGTAGAGAGATGAAGTTGAAGCGGTGGCCAGGATGCAATGAGGGTGATTAATCCCCCAATGAAAATGTCTCCTTTGTCCATAGTTGTGAGGTTGTAACACTTGGTGAAGAAAAAGGAGGCAAAATCCGGCCGCGGACCGTTCTCACGAGTCATGCACCAAAGAAAAAATAATTCCGCCTTTGAAATCTGTCCTACTTCGGAGCGGGCGAAAATGGTGCATGTGAGAACTCTATGTGCTAGGCGCAAACATGGGTGAATTATGGAGGAGGCCTTTGACGAAGACGATGAATATTGTGGCTCATTGGTAATTTGTTGCCAAAAGTAATGTTCATTGAAGTTTCCGGGCCATGGGTCTTGTTGGTAATATAGGTTGTCCACTGGAGCACCCATCAAAGCATTCACGACCCGATGTGGTAGAGATCGTTTCTCGCCGAGCATTTGGAAGGTGACGGTTTGGGCTTCCTCCTCGGGATTGAATATGGTAAGAAATTCCAAGGTGGGTTCAACATAGGTGGCGGCGCGGTTATGGAGGAATTGACCCCACCCTATGTTGTTAAATAACGCTTGGACTCCATCGAGCACCCCAAGACTAGCAAAAGATTCCCTATGGAGGAATTTTGTTGACTTCACTTGACGCTTATTTGAAACGAGAAAATCATAAGTTTTACGATCCTCACGATTCAACAAACAAAACGGGGGATCCTTGGATTTTCCCTTCGACCCTCCTTTAGAGGAAGTTGCTCCTGTCCCCATTTTTGCGCTCTTGAACATTTATTCGGGACAAAATTTTACCGATAATAACTTTCAACCACAACAAAGGCACATAATACCAACAACAAATGGCAAATTGGGGTATGAACAATCAAGTTAAAAGAATGAGATTACCCAATTTCTTAGACCCGGGATGAACTAGTGCCACCAAAAAGATTTCGTCAAGATACACCCCAAGCTTGCAATTTTTCTCCGTATTTGACGCTTTAATCGCTAAAACAACCCCACAAACTAGCTTCAAGATGACTTTCCGGCGAATGGAGTGGCGGCACCCGGAATTTGACGAAAATTTTTCGTCAGTTTTTGCGGAAAGATTTGTATGACTAGAAAGCTCTTGATGAGAGAAACAAAACCCGTGCTCGGATTCTCCAATGGTGGCCGGAGTTGGCCGGAAAACGCGAAAGTAGGTGGTGGTGGGTGGTGGTGGCACCCGGAATTTCGGCCACAGATCGGACCGGAATTTGGGTGGGGTTTGTAGAGGAAGAAAAATGGAGAAGAATGGTGGTGGTTTCGTGAGATTCCGACCGGTAGAACTCCAGGAAAATGGATTTTTGTGAGAAGTGGGTTTAGTGTTCTTGAGCTTCTAGAGAGAGAATGGGGGAATTGGTTAGGTTAGAATGAAGAAGAAGGGTGTTGGAGATGTTTAATCTTTGCTCAAGAAGGGTCAAACCCGCTCAATGTTTGGTCAACTCATTAAATCTCTTGGTCAAAGAAAGTCAAGGCAGTCAACAGCTCAAAACCTCATGACAACCAACACGTGGGCTGGGCGCGGGCTGCGGGTTGGCCACGTCTAGCATGCTCGAAAGTTTCTGATCTTATGAGCAGGTGGAACTCGGGCCGCGGGTACTGGTTTACTATAAAAATCTCTAAGTCTTTTGAAAACCCACGCGGGTGAGGCGCGGGCCGCGGCTGGCCGCGTGTACTGAACTGAATTTAAGCTTAATCCCATGCGGGCTGGACTCGGGCCACGGGCTGGCCGTGTCTACTTGCTAGAAAACTTTCTGATCACTCACGTGGGTAAGGCTCGGGCCGCGGGTACTTCTGCACATCAAAAATGCGAGTTTTCCAAAACACTTGATTTTTTAAGCCAAAATGATCCCCTTAAGGCCCGGTATAAAAAAAATTGACAAAATTTGGAGTAAACGGGGAACGTTTGGTGAAACCTTTCAAAAATTTATTTGAATTCCATAAAAACGCTTTGTAAAATGGTTTATTTGAATTAAAAAAAAATGGTGAAAGCACATCGCTTTCCAAAAATTCCCTTCTTTATCGTCTTTGGCAAGACGTCCTCCTAGCTCTCTTCAACACATCGGGACATCCAAATGGATGACTTCAAGGGCATTAGCATTGAAACCTTCATAGATTGGCTTCAACCGGTGCCCATTGACTGTGAAGGTTTGTCCCGTCTTTTCACTTTGAATTTCCACCGCCCCATGGTCAAAGGTCTTAATCACAACGAAAGGTCCAATCCATCTTGACCTTAGCTTGCCTGGAAATAACTTCAATCATGAATGGTATAGTAAGACCCTATGCCCCGCCTCAAAATGCTTCCGGGAGATGGACTTGTCGTGGAAGAGCTTTGTTTTCTCCTTGTAAATCCTTGCGTTTTCATAGGAGTCGTTTCTCAATTCTTCTAGCTCTTGAAGTTGAAGTTTCCTATGCCTTCCCGCCTCGTCAATGTTGAAATTGCATTGCTTGACCGCCCAAAACGCACGGTGCTCTACCTCAACGGGAAGGTGACATGGCTTTCCAAAGACCAACCTAAACGGGTACATTCCTATCAGGGTCTTTTATGCAGTCCGATAAGCCCATAAAGCATCGTCAAGTCTCAAAATCCAATCCTTCCTTGTCGGATTCACTGTTTTCTCTAGAATAGACTTCACTTCACGATTTGAAACCTCCACTTGACCATTCGTTTGAGGGTGATAGGCTGTGGAAACACGATGGGTCACGTGGTACTTCTTCCATAGAGCCTCCATCATTTTGTTGCAAAACTGTGTCCCTCTATCACTAATCAAAGCCCTAGGCACACCAAACCTTGCAAAAACATTAGACTTTAAAAACTCGATAACCGTTTTGGCATCGTCCGATCTTGTGGCTTTTGCTTCAACCCATTTAGAAACATAGTCAACCGCGAGTAAAATGTAAACGTTGCCAAATGAGATGGGAAATGGGCCCATGAAATCAATCCCCCATACGTCAAAAATTTCACAAACAACGATTGGATTTTGGGGCATTTGGTTTTTATGCGAAATGTTTCCCGTCCTTTGGCATCGCTCACAACTTTTGCAAAACATATAACAATCGCGTGACATGGTTGGCCAAAATAATCCTCATTCAAGGACTTTTCTCGAAGTCCGGCTAGGTCCAAAGTGTCCCCCATAAACGAATTCATGGCAAAATTGCAAAATGGATTGGTGCTCTTGTTGGGGTACACATCGCCTAATGATTTGATCGGGACAATGTTTCCACAAATAAGGCTCATCTCACACATAATATTTTGCATCATTTTTCAACTTGTCTTTTTGAGCACGTGTGAATGTGTCGGGATACCTTTTTGTGACCAAAAAGTTAACGATATCGGCATACCAAGGAATAGATTGAGTAAGGGAAAAGAGATGCTCATCCGGAAACTCGTCCCGCAACAGGAGAGGAGCTTCGTTTGAAGTGATCCGGCTTAGATGATCAGCCACAAGGTTCTCGCACCCGCTCTTGTCCCGGATTTCCAAGTCAAATTCTTGTAACAGTAGGATCCATCGGATGAGTCTCGGCTTTGCATCTTTCTTTGTCATCAAGTACTTGAGAGTCGCATGATCCGAATACACTATGACTTTGGTGCCAAGTAGATATTGTCGAAACTTCTCCAAAGAAAACACTATGGCCAATAGCTCCTTCTCCGTGGTAGAGTAGTTGCTTTGAGCATTGTCTAGTGTCCTTGATGCATAATAGATCACATGGGATGCCCTCCCGTTCTTTTGACCCAAGACGGCGCCTATCGCGTAATTGCTTGCATCACACATGATCTCAAAGGGAAGATCCTAATTTGGTGCTTGCATGATGGGAGCGGATGTAAGCAACTCTTTAAGCTTGTCAAAAGCTTCTTTGCACGCCTCGTTGAACTCGAAATCAACCTCCTTTTGCAAGAGCTGGCACATTGGTCTTGTTATCTTTGAAAAATCCTTGATGAACCTTTGGTAGAAACCTGCATGGCCCAAAAAAGAACGAACTTCCCGAACACAAGTCGGGTAAGGTAAGCTTTGAATAACATCAATTTTGGCCTTATCTACCTCAATTCCTTTTTTATACACAATGTGACCCAAAATGAGACCTTGACTCACCATGAAATGACATTTCTCAAAATTCAAAACCAAGTTTGTTTCAATGCATCTTTTTAAAATTTTTGTGAGATTGGTCAAACATTCTTGAAAAGAGTTGCCATATACCGTGAAATCATTCATAAAAACCTCAATTATGTTTTCAACATATTCCGAAAAGATGCTAACCATACAACGCTGGAAAGTGGCTGGGGCATTACACAATCCGAATGGCATTCTATGGTATGCGAAAGTGCCAAATGGACATGTAAAAGTTGTATTTTCTTGGTCCTCCGGTGCCACCGGAATTTGGTGAAAACCGGAGTACCCGTCTAGACAACAATAATGGGATTTCCCGGCCAACCTTTCTAACATTTGGTCAATGAAAGGCAATGGGAAATGATCTTTTCGTGTGCTTGCATTGAGTTTGCAGTAGTCAATACATACTCTCCACCCGTTTTGCATACGGGTGGGGACCATTATACCTTTGTTGTTTTCGACCACCGTGATCCCCGTCTTCTTTGGAACGACTTGCACCGGGCTCACCCACTTGCTATCCGAGATTGGATAGATCATCCCCGCATCTAGGAGCTTCAAAATCTCTTTCTTGACCACTTCCATCATCAGCGGATTCAACCTTCTTTGTGCGTCCCGTCTCGGCTTGCATTCATCCTCCATTAAGATCTTGTGCATACAAGTGGAGGGGCTCAATCGCTTGATATCTGCAATCGTCCATCCCATGGCTTCTTTATGCTCCTTCAACACCTTGACGAGTTGTTCTTCTTCAAATTCGGTTAAGTAAGTTGAAATGATAACTGGAAGGGTTTCATTCTTCCCCAAATAGGCATACTTCAAGTGTTGAGGTAAGACCTTCAATTCCAATTCAGGTGGTTGAATAAGGGATGGGGTAATTTTGTATGAGTTGGGGGCAATTCAACTTGCATGACATCTAATCTTGTGGATTTCTTCATCTCCATTTTATTTACTAGCTTCTCAACTTCCGGATTCAAATAATAAAGCTTTAATTTGAGGATCATTTACTTAATCAAGAAATTAGCCAACTAATCACTACAAACATACTTAAACTCATGAATAAAAACATACTAGTAGTGATAATATGATGAAACACAAAACATTTCCATAAAGATTCAAGAACAAGTTCATAGATTCTTCAACATCCAACAAAAGTTCAAAGGATTCAACAAAAAGTCAACCAAGATTTGTTTAGCCAAGCATGGCTAAACTCAAATGAAAAAAGTTCGATAAGATTGTACCAAACATTTGACAAGATTCAAGAGGAAAAAAGAAGATGTTCTTGAGGTGTTCTTGGCCTTCAAAAGCACTCCAAACTCTAGAGAGAAAAGCTCAAAATAGGATCTCCAAGATAATGCTAAAGAGGCACACCAACCTTCCCAATATAGAGCTCTAAGCAAAATCCCGAAATTGCCCTTGTCAGGAATCCACGCGGGCCGCAGGGAATCCTATGCGGGCTGCAGGTACTGATGGGAATTTTGGGCTTCTTCAAGTCTTGGGCCCCCACAGCTAATCCATTGGCCCAGTTCGAGTCCAATCAGCTTCTAGCCCATTTTTCTTCAATGTTTCTTCAATTTGAGCCCAATTTGTCTTTCCATATCACTCAAAACTTCCGCAAACTCCCAAATATTGATCTTGCATACTCAATAATTCTCCCGCATCTTTCAAATTTAAAGCTTAATTCTTCCAAGCCTTCAAGCAATTGACAAGTCCACCCCATGTCACCTTCATAGCCATCAAGCACGAAATCTCCAATTCGCTTCTAGCCCAATCGCCTCCCAAGAGTGCCGCCCCGCTAGTTTCCAAGAAAATCTGCAATAATGCTCAAGAAACTAGAAAGTACCCCGAATGGTCATAAAAATAACAAAAGGGAAAATATGCATGAAAGTTAACTAAAATGCGAATGAAATGTACTAAAATAAACTATAAAAAGAAGTAAATAAAATGAAGCTATCAATTAATCACATGGGATTTATCTAATAACTGTACAGTTCAACTTGTATCCCTCTAAAAGCAGTAAAATCATTTAAAAGGTTAATTCAGGGGTATGAACTCACTTGATGTAAGTAGATCGGATAGAGATGCCGGTCGGGTGCTCGGTGTCAAGTAAAGACTTAAACACACTTAGTGACCTAGTAACATATGAAGGCATATGTTTACATAAAATTAGTAATTATACTACTAATTAAACACGTGTAAGCATCGTAACGTGCGGAAAACACTTTGGTCAAGTGCTAGGAGGCTATTGGGTTGAAGTAACGGAGTGTATGGCCTAATTAGGGAGTTTAATCTTCAAGAGTAAACTCTTTATGGAGTTTTCGGCCCTAAGACCATATCCCCATGAGTTTACAGCCGTAAACTCATGGGTGGTGTGTTTTTGGATGCTAAAAGGTCTTATATCACTTGTAGGGTTTGGCTAGGTTCACATTTAGGGCTTAAGAAGGGTTTAAGGCTCCAAATGAACCACTTAAGGGAGTTCACGGCTATAAACTTAGAGTTTACAGCCATAAACTCTCACTTGGTCATTCCCCTCATGAATTAAGGTCTTAAATGAAAGGATATAAAGTTCTATGTATTTTTCCAAGTCAAATGGGGAAGTTAGGGCATCATTTGGCTCCATTATGGGAGTTTATGGCCCATGGACCAATCCTTGGGGGGTTTATAGTCGTAAACTCCTAAGTCCTTGGTTCCTTTATGTTTAAAGCCCCTACTTCATTTGTGGTTGATTCTAGACATTTACCTAAGCCTTAGGAGGTGTTGAAGAGAAAATTTAACACCTTAAAAGGTGTTCCCAGCTCATGAAGAGGGGTTTATGGTCCAAGTGTGTTCTTGGGGCATAAACTCTTTTTTACTCTCCATATTATAAGGTTTTGGTGTTCTAATCCCATATGTGTAAGTCCACAAGTCATATCTAAGCCCTAGGAGTGATTTAGGAGGGTTTTGGGGCTTCAAAACCCCACTTATAGGTGTTTGCAGTCTAAGAGTGTTCTTGGGCCGTAAACACATGATTTTGCCACTTTCGGACGTCTTAAACATGAATTTGCATGTTAAATGAGCTAAACAACAAGTTAGGGTAGATCACTTACTAGTTTGGGGCTTGAAAGAGGCGTTTTTGGATCAAAATCGGCTTTGTAGAGAGAGAGAACAGAGAGATGGTGGAAAAGCTTCAAATAGAGTCCACTCACCTTTATATAGGGGTTGAGTTTGTAGCTATGTGGAAATTTACCCGATACTGACGTTAAACGGGGCTTTTGGTCGCACCCAATTAGATGGTCATAATTTGACTTGGTTGAAACTAAAATTTTTCAAGGGAATATCGAGGGTGTTTCTAATTCGTTTCAACCCTTATGAAGTCATAAAAAGTCCCAATTTAAATAACCTAATCCAAAAGGTTAACTGACCATTTAATAAAGCAGGTTTTATTAATGGAATCAGGGTTAAAATGATGGGATAAATTTTGGGTTGTCACATTATATGTGTTAGTGGTAGGGGTGAAATAGACCCAATACTAGTTGCTATACCAAAGGGGGTGATATAGACCCAGTTCGGTCGAAAGATACCGAAGGGTGTGGATGAAACATCCAAAAATATGGTCCCAAAAATTTTCGATTTAAGTAATAAGTAAAATAGTAAACTTCCATATCATCCAAACATTTGTAATAAACCAATGTATCAATTTCTCATCAATCATAGTAAAACATCATAACAAAATCCCAATGGTATGTGTAATGCAGTTATCCCAAGCCCTTCCCTTTAGAACCAGAAGTACCTAAAACATAAACTGAAAAAAATAAGCACAAATCTTAGTGAGTTCCCTTAAAATACCACATACCAATCATCCAGTAAACATACAGTGGGCCCCACCCAGTCATCGAGCTAAGCTCGGAAAGCATATAAACACATACACATGTAATATAAGCAGCATACAGATAGTCATTGGGCTTCGCCCGCCATCGGACCTTATTCCAATAACATGTAAACATAAGTACACGCAAGAGTCACAAAGACAACTAGCATTCAATCAACGTAACATAAACATGTTGGGTTTTTGAGCACTATAACACTCTTATGGTGCACATGCAACCCTAAATGCTTTGGATCTATGTTTTCTCTAATTATACATGCATATTTTCAATTTTCCAAAGTATACATCCTAACTAGCATACAAATTCACATTTGAGTAATACAACTAGTTAGATGACTTACCTCTTAGAAGGATGTGACAACCCGGAATTACCACCTCGTATACCTAGTCAACTCAACCAAAGTTAAGACCGTATATGTTGTCTTCTAACACTGTTTAAGGGTTCATTTAAGCATTCTAATCTTGAATACAGTCGGGATTGAGGTTAGGAATAAGTCAACAAGTCGTATAATGAAAAAACCAGGCCATACACCCTCTTGTTAGGTGTCTACAGCCTTACACATGGGTGTGCGGCCGCACACCCACCCCCCAGTCGCACTCCCACCTCTATATATAGGAGGATACCTTTCATTCATTCTTTTCCCTCTATGTTTGCACTTTATTTTCTCTCTCTAGAATCTTCATCTAAGAACACTCCAAAGGCTTCAAAAACGTAAGTATTCCATCATCTAGCTTGCTATACTTGTAGGACTTCTTGATCTAAGCCTTAATTCATCAAGTTTCATCATGTTCTTCATCCTTTGAAGGTGTAAGGCCGCACACCTTCATAAGGTGGCTTTACACACCTTAAAAACTCTCCAAAGTGAGAGTTAGGGTGGCAATCCTCGACCCAAACCGTAACCTAACACCGACCCAACATGAAAACAAACGGGTTGGGGTTGAGATTTTTGACCCGCCAAACCACCAACCCGCAAACCCGTTTATTTCATGGGTTGGGTTGGGTTACCTGTTTGGGTTCGCGGGTCAACCTGCCAACCTTATTATATATATATATATATATATATATATATATATATATATATATATATATATATATATATATATATATATATATATATATATATATATACATATATATATAATATTTAATTATTTATTAGTTTTGAATATTTGATTATCGTTTAATCGTTTTCCGATTTCAAAACTGCAAAACTTCTTTGAGTCGACTTAGCGTGCCTAACCCCTAAGAAGCCCCTAATCAAAAAGAAATTCAATCTTCAGTCTCCAAATCACAACTCTATTTCTCCCGTCTCCATCGATTGAGTCATCGAGTCATCGACTGTCGCAGTGTCGCACACAATGTACACCACTCGTCTTCTTGTCCTCCAGATGTCGCACACCAGTCGTCATTGTCACTCCTATTTATGACTTTATGTTGAATATCTAAGACTTTATGACTTCATTTTATTTGTATTTTTTAATTTCATCTTAAAATGTTGTTGCTTATCAAATGGGTTATATGGGTTGGGATCGACCCACTGACACATAAACCCACGAACCCATATACTTATACAGGTTATATGGGTTGGGTTGGGTTGATGTTTGCAACTCGCTAACCCACCAACCCATATATTATATGGGTTGGGTTGGGTCAATATATTCTGACCCGCCAACCCGCCAACCCGTGACCCGCCAACCCGAACCTAACCCAATTGCCAGCCCTAGACTTGGTATGAACCTTAAAACACCTAAAAATCGATGTTTTGGGGATAGCTGAAGATTGTACGGCTGCAAACCCCTATGTACGGCCACAAACCCCTCTGTACGGCCGCACACACACCCTATTGGCCTTACACCCACTTTGATGATAATATTTGGCCTCAAACTTGGAATACGACTAAATAAGGATCTAGAATACTTCATAGAAGCAAGTATGAACCGTGAAAACACCTCAAGAACACCTTCCCACATGAGTGTACGGCCACACACCCATAGGGCCGCACACTCATGGCCGTACACACCTTTAAGGTGGCCATACACACTCCTTACTCAATCCTATAAGATTCTAACACTTAGTGCGAGTAGTTCCAAGTCCCGGGAGTGTTTCCCAATCATATATATATAGTAGCAAAATACCTTCATTTGACTCCTTTATGTGTCAATACATATTAATTAGGGTCAAATCGTGTCCAAGGCTTCACTTGAATATCCGACTTTCCATATCGATCTTTCATTCAAAATGCCCGAGGTGAGTTCATACCCCTACGCTTTTCCAAGATTTTCATGTTTTCAGGGGGGAATAAAAGCAAAAAGTACAAGGAAACTTGTAATCAAAGTATATTATTTGTTTAATATTATTATATGTTCAGTGTGGATTTAACACGGAAAACAGTTTTACCAAAGGATTAAGAAATCAACTCGAAGAAACAGTTTTCAAAACTAAAGCAATGAACTTTTGAATCATATCGTGAAATGTGTTATTTTATAAAGGATTATGCAAACCATAAATAGCATTTTCAATATTTATTGTAAATTTGTTAGTCTAAAGTTGGAGACACCTCCTTGGTAACACCCCCTCAGAATCAGGGTGGAGGATTAGCACTTGTAACCGACTATCCTGCACCTTACTGCTAGCTACAGTTGGACTGATAGGTCCAGGGGTGACAAAGTCATAAAAAGATATTGTCCTCGTTACGTGCCATATCAAGTTTAAGCAAGGTTATGACACTCGCATTTTAGATAACAGTAATTTACTTTTGTAATAATGAAACAAGCAAACTAACCTCAAAGTAATAACCGATTAGATTACTAGAAGGTATTAATAATACCCTTAGGATTTGGTTCACCTTATAATTGTTATTTTATTTATGTAATAAGGCTAATACACCTTACAGGGAGCAAACAGGGTTTTTCAAGAAACTTAAGTCTAACGATATAAGTATGGGAGATACTTGTACACCTCAGACTAGAACAGATAACGAACCATCAACTTTTAGGGAAAATATAGGATTTTCCTAGGATAACTCGACTTTTCATAAACAGATTGCTCAACAAATATCTAACGGATATTCAAACATCTTTCATAAGAAAATATAGGATTTTCTTGAGGAACGATTTTCAACGGATCAAAGAAACAATTTTCACCAAACTAAATGCTTATGAACTCACCATCTTTATGTTGATATTCTTTCAAACTGCTTGTATTCTCAGGGATTTGTAGACAGGTACTTCCAGGATTTTGGAGAAGTCGGCGCGATTGAATCTCGTCTTTTCATTTTACTTTGATGTGTATAAAACTATGTACTAAGACAATGTAAAATCTTTTTTATGTATGAATTCAATGTATGGTTGTGTTTACTATGCTTACTATGATACACCTATTGTGATACTACGTATGACGTCACCCGCCCCCGGACACTTCCGTCGTTATTTCAGACAGTTCGGGGGTGTGACAAAGGACTTGTAATTCTTGACCTTTGAAAGCTTGAGCACCTCAAGCGTGATGTCTCTAATGGTTCACAAACACCCATATGCAAGAGGAGGCTTAAGAGAATAAGTTACTTAGCACAAAATAATATCAAACTACTTAGAATGATGGTGTGTATGTGTGTAACCGATTTTGGTCATGAGGTTGTGCTTTTATAGTGTAGCAAATGCTAAGGTTGCACCTTGTAAACCCTAATGACCTTTCATATTACTTAGGCTCCATGGGTTAAACCTCCATGGACTATGTCATTGGTTTAGCCCATCCTAAATAACCATCGATCATTAGCCCACACTATAAGAATCATTGATTTACACAATCAATCCCCATATATTTAATTAGTCTCTTTTGATCAAAATTTAATTCTCAAATTAATTCGTAATCAACGCTAATTAAATAATATGATTTCATATTAATATATTATACTTATAATATATTAATAAATCATAAATAACCTTATTCTTAAAAGTCCATCGTATCAAATTGCACTGGTGAAGGCAAACCAAAAGGACCATGCTACAATCGGGTCAAGTACATCCCAGTTATAGTTATGGGCTTAGACACCAAATCCAACAGTCTCCCACTTGGATAAGTCAAATACCTATAGTTGCCAATGCAACTTCAGGATCTGACTTAGCAATCGTAAGCTTTCAAAAGCCGTTGTCGAACTCTAAACTAGTCAGTAATGTGCACTTCATATAAGGGGTCATATATATGATCGGTTTTGAGCATTCTAACACTTCCTAAGTGTACATGCAACCCTAATAACCTTGGATCTATGTTTGTCTAATTATCATGCAAAGTTGAATTCCAAGGCTATATTCCTATCTAGCATACATGGGGAACAATTTTAACTTGAATGATAGATAGAATAACTTACCTTGTTGTTGCTTGTGTTCCTTGAAACCTTGTGAGCCTAGCACCCCAAGTGTGATGCCTCAAATGCTTCACACAACACCAAATGCTCTTGGAAAAACTTATGAGAGAACACACACTTCTTGAAATCGGCCAAGCCCTCTTGTTTCCTTAGTGTAGCCAATTTTGATGGAGAATGAGATCCTTATATAGTGTTGACACATCTAGGGTTACACCAAGTAACCCTAATGTGTCATGACTCTTCATTTCCATGACTCATGGGTTTGTAACTCCCATGGAGCATCTTATGGGTGGAACCCCACTTGATAATCCATGGAGCCTCTTAGTCCACTATACAAGATATGGATGATTTATATAATCAACCCATATATTTAATTAGTTATCTTTTGATCACTTAATTAATTCTAAACTAATTCTTGATCAAACTAATCAAATAATATTATTAATATATTAGAACTTATAATATATTAATAATCTCCAAGTGTTATTTCTCTCATTTAGTCTATGCAATTGCATGGTGCCATGCAACCCAAATGGACCATGCCGGGTCGGGTCAAGTACATACCAGAAATAGTTATGGACTTAGACACCTTATCCAACAGTCTCCCACTTGGATAAGTCTAATAACTATTACTGCAAGTATGACTTCAGGAACCGATCGGCAATCGTAGCTCTTTTCAAGGTTTCTCGGAACTAAGAAGATGATGGTACGCCATTTAAGATAAGTGATCATATAATCCTCTGTTCTAGATATCAGTCGGACAAATACATGGAACAATGTCTTACTTATTGTCCAACATTTTGTTTCCCGATTTCCGATTTGTTTGACAAAGAACTTAATTGAACACATCAACTTAGTTGTGACCAGGCCCGGTACATGGGTCAAAACAAAAAAATCGAGGGGCCCAGATATCAGCTTCTAATCCAAGAAGGAACAGATAAACTTCGACTCATATGTTTGTTCTACCACTCATTGAATTACACACAAGAGCACGATTTATAACATCGAGTTACCAATGCGTTTTCGTACAATCAATGCATAACCAACTTTTAAGTAACAAATCATATCTCTAGGTTTGAAGACTTATATGATATTACTGTCTCACGATCACTCGAGATAGAATTCCATGAAGTGATTCCAGTGAGCGTGGGTTGAGTCCAATGCTCAGAACTTATGAGCACTCATGATTGTTGTAGCCCTTGTCTAACACCTTAGACCTCTGCAACCAATCATGACAGTCTTGATTCATACCTACTTCCGACATATGACCGACTGTGGAGGTTTGAATAATATGTTATACCAAACAAAATTATTCTGGAAGTCAAAACATGCAAAAGAAATATAGTAAACGATTGACAAGAGATAGAAACACTTTACTCATAAATAAAACACCTTTTATTCATCATCTAATGTCAATTACACTTTACAAATTTCTAGGTTATCTAACTACTAAATCTAATATCATCCTTCAGCCCTATGCTCCGAGCATGCTGGAGATGCTTAACCCGAGTCAGTCCCTTCGTGAGGGGATCTGCTGGGTTCTCATCCGATGATACCCTCTTTGCCATGAGGAGTCCTTCTTCTATTCGATGTTTAATAAAATGGTATTTTCTGTCGATGTGCCTGGATCTCCCGTGATCCCTTGGTTCCTTGGCTAAGGCAACAGCACTTTCACTATCACAGAAAATTTCCATTGGCTCTTTAATAGCTGGTACAACTCCAAGGTCTCCGATGAAGTTCTTTAGCCATATAGCCTCCTTTGCCGCCTCGGTCACTGCAATATACTCTGATTCACAAGTGGAATCTACCACTGACTCTTGCTTGGAACTCTTCCAAGAAATTGCTCCTCCATTTAGGGTAAAGACCCAGCCTAACTGAGAGCGGAAATTATCCCTATCAGTCTGGAAGCTAGCATCACTATACCCTACAACTCTCAAGTCATCACTCCCACTGAGGGTAAGGACCCAGTCCTTAGTCCTTCGTAGGTACTTGAGAATATTCTTTACCGCAGTCCAGTGTGCCTTGCCAGGGTTCCCCTGAAACCTGCTAACCATGCTCAAGGCAAAGGCTACATCAGGTCGAGTACACGTCATAGCATACATGATCGAACCTACAGCCGAAGCATAAGGTACTCGACTCATTTCTGCTATCTCAGCCTCAGTGTTAGGGCTTTGTGTCTTACTCAACTTGGCGTTACTCTGGATGGGTAACTCTCCTTTCTTGGAGTCCTGCATGCTGAATCTCTTCAGCACATTATCCAAGTAGGTACTCTGACTAAGTCCAATTAGTCTTTTACTCCGATCTCTCAAGATCCTTATCCCTAAAATATAGGCAGCTTCACCAAGGTCCTTCATAGCGAAACACTTTCCAAGCCAGGACTTTACTTCCTGCATGGTTGGAATGTCGTTTCCTATGAGTAGTATTTCATCCACATATAATACCAAAAAGCTAACTATACTCCCACTAGCCTTGACATACACACATGATTCATCTTCACTCCTAGAAAAGCCAAATTCCTTGACCTTTTCATCAAAGCAAAGATTCCATCTGTGAGGTGCTTGCTTTAATCCATAAATGGATTTCTCAAGCTTACACACTCTATTAGGGTACTCGTTGCTGACAAAACCCTCTGGCTGACTCATGTAAACATCTTCAGCCAACTTTCCGTTAAGGAAAGCGGTTTTGACATCCATCTTCCATATTTCATAATCATGAAATGCAGCTATGGCTAACAGAAGCCGAATAGACTTAATCTTGGCTACCGGAGAAAATGTCTCATCATAATCCACTCCAGGAATTTGAGAGAAGCCCTTTGCAACCAGTCTAGCCTTATAAGTGTGTACTTTGCCATCCATGTCGGTCTTCTTCTTGAAGACCCATTTGCACCCTACAGTCTTACGACCTGGTACATTCTCAACCAAGTTCCAAACTTGATTGTCATACATTAATTGTATCTCGCTATCCATAGCCTCTTTCCATTTAGCATACTCGGGGCGTGCCATTGCTTCCTCGTAGCTGTTAGGGTCATCTTGACTTACTAGTGTCCCATCACTAATAAGTGTCTCACCTTCTGCAGTAATATGGAATCCATAGTAATGCTCAGGTGCACTCCTAACTCTCGTGGAACGTCTCAGAGGTACAGATTCGTTAATTGGCTCAACAGGAGTTTCCTCCTCAAGTTGAGGGCTAGAGTTTGAAGTTCCTTCACCACTTGACTCTTGAATTTCTTCAAGATCAATTTGCCTCCCACTGTCTCCTTGGCTTATAAACTCTCTTTCTTGAAAGACTCCTCTTCTTGCTACAAAGACCACATTGTCACTAGGTCTGTAGAAGAGGTAACCAAAGGATTGATGTGGGTAGCCGATGAAAATACTGATGGGTTTTGAGCATTCTAACACTTCCTAAGTGTACATGCAACCCTAATAACCTTGGATCTATGTTTGTCTAATTGTCATGCAAAGTTGAATTCCAAGGTTATATTCCTATCTAGCATACATGGGGAACAATTTTAACATAAAGTATAGATAGAATAACTTACCTTGTTGTTGTTTGTGTTCCTTGAAACCTTGTGAGCCTAGCACCCCAAGTGTGATGCCTCAAATGCTTCACACAACACCAAATGCTCTTGGAAGAACTTATGAGAGAATACTCACTTCTCAAAAATCGGCCAAGCCCTCTTATTTCTTAGTGTAACCGATTTTGGGTGGAGAACATGTTACTTATATAGTGTTGACACATCTAGGGTTAAACCCTAATGTGTCATGACTCTTCATTTCCATGACCCATGGGTTTGTAACTCCCATGGAGCATCCTATGGGTGGAACCCAACTTGATAGTCCATGGAGCCTTTTAGCCCACTATACAAGATATGGATGATTTACATAATCAACCCATATATTTAATTAGTTATCTTTTGATCACTTAATTAATTCTAAATTAATTCTTGATCAAACTAATCAAATAATATTATTAATATATTAGAACTTATAATATATTAATAATCTCCAAGTGTTATTTCTCTCATTTAGTCTATCCAATTGCATGGTGCCATGCAACCCAAATGGACCATGCCGGGTCGGGTCAAGTACATACCAGAAATAGTTATGGACTTAGACATCTTATCCAACAGTCTCCCACTTGGATAAGTCTAATAACTATTACTGCAAGTATGACTTCAGGAACCGATCGGCAATCGTAGCTCTTTTCAAGGTTTCTCGAAACTGAGAAGATGATGGTATGCCATTTAAGATAAGTGATCATATAATCCTCTGTTCTAGATATCAGTCGGACAAATACATGGAACAATGTCTTACTTATTGTCCAACAATTTGTTTCCCGATTTCCGATTTGTTTGACAAAGAACTTCATTGAACACATCAATTTAGTTCTGACCGGGCCCGGTACATAGGTCAAAACAAAATCATCGAGGGGCCCAGATATCAGCTTCTAATCCAAGAAGGAACAGATAAACTTCGACTCATATGTTTGTTCTACTACTCATTGAATTACACATAAGAGCGCGATTTTATAACATCGAGTTACCAATGCGTTTTTCGTACAATCAATGCATAACCAACTTGTAAGTAACAAATCATATCTCTAGGTTTAAAGATTTATATGATATTACCGTCTCACGATCACTAGAGATAGAATTCCATGAAGTGATTCCAGTGAGCGTGGGTTGAGTCCAATGCTCAGAACTTATGAGCACTCATGATTGTTGTAGCCTTGTCCCAGACCTCTACAACCAAACATGACAGTCTTGATTCATACCTACTTCCGACATATGACCGACTGTGGAGGTTTGAATAATATGTTATACCAAACAAAATTATTCTGGAAGTCAAAACATGCAAAAGAAATATAGTAAACGATCGACAAGAGATAGTAACACTTTACTCATAAATAAAACACTTTTATTCATCATCAAATGTCAATTACACTTTACAAATTTCGAGATTATCTAACTACTAAATCTAATATCATCCTTCAGCCCTATGCTCCGAGCATGCTAGAGATGCTTAATCCGAGTCAGTCCCTTCGTGAGGGGATCTGTCGGATTCTCATCTGATGATACCCTCTTTGCCACGAGGAGTCCTTCTTCGATCCGATGTGTGATGAAATGGTATTTTCTGTCGATGTGTCTGGATCTCCCGTGATCCCTTGGTTCCTTGGCTAAGGCAACAGCACTTTCACTATCACAGAAAATTTCCATTGGCTCTTTAATAGCTGGTACAACTCCAAGGTCTCCAATGAAGTTCCTCAGCCATAACGCCTCCTTTGCTGCTTCGCTAGCTGCAATATACTCTGATTCACAAGTAGAATCTGCCACTGTCTCTTGCTTGGAACTCTTCCAAGAAATTGCTCCTCCATTTAGGGTAAAGACCCAGCCCGACTGAGAGCGGAAGTTATCCCTATCAGTCTGGAAGCTAGCATCACTATACCCTACAACTCTCAAGTCATCACTCCCACCGAGGGTAAGGACCCAGTCCTTAGTCCTTCGTAGGTACTTGAGAATATTCTTTACCGCAGTCCAGTGTGCCTTGCCAGGGTTCCCCTGAAACCTGCTAACCATGCTCAGGGCAAAGGCTACATCAGGTCGAGTACACGTCATAGCATACATGATCGATCCTACAGCCGAAGCATAAGGTACTCGACTCATTTCTGCTATCTCAGCCTCAGTGCTAGGGCTTTGTGTCTTACTCAACTTGGCGCTACTCTGGATGGGCAACTCTCCTTTCTTGGAGTCTTGCATTCTGAATCTCTTCAGAACCTTCTCCAAGTAGGTACTTTGACTAAGTCCAATTAGTCTTTTACTCCGATCTCTCAAGATTCTTATCCCCAAAATATAGGCAGCTTCACCAAGGTCCTTCATAGCGAAACACTTTCCAAGCTAGGACTTTACTTCCTGCAGGGTTGGAATGTTGTTTCCTATGAGTAGTATGTCATCCACATACAATACCAAAAAGCTAACTATACTCCCACTAGCCTTGACATATACACAAGATTCATCTTCACTCCTAGAAAAGCCAAATTCCTTGACCTTTTCATCAAAGAAAAGATTCCATCTGCGAGGTGCTTGCTTTAATCCATAAATGGACTTCTCAAGCTTACACACTCTATTAGGGTACTCGTTGCTGACAAAACCCTCTGGCTGACTCATGTAAACATCTTCAGCCAACTTCCCATTAAGGAAAGCGGTTTTGACATCCATTTGCCAAATTTCATAGTCATGAAATGCGGCTATGGCTAACAGAACCCGAATAGACTTAATCTTGGCTACCAGAGAAAAGGTCTCATCATAATCCACTCCAGGAATTTGAGAGAAGCCCTTTGCAACTAGTCTAGCCTTATAAGTGTGTACTTTACCATCCATGTCGGTCTTCTTCTTGAAGACCCATTTGCACCCTATAGACTTTCGACCTGGTACATTCTCAACCAAGTTCCAAACTTGATTGTCATACATGGATTGTATCTCGCTATCCATAGCCTCTTTCCATTTAGCAGACTCGGGGCCTGCCATGGCTTCCTCGTAGCTGTTAGGGTCATCTTAACTTACTAGTGTCTCATCACTAATAAGTGTCTCACCTTCTGCAGTAATATGGAATCCATAGTAATGCTCAGGTGCACTCCTAACTCTCGTGGAACGCCTCAGAGGTACAGATTCGTCAATTGGCTCAACAGGAGTTTCCTCCTCAAGTTGAGGGCTAGAGTTTGAAGTTCCTTCACCACTTGACTCTTGAATTTCTTCAAGATCAACTTGCCTCCCACTGTCTCCTTGGCTTATAAACTCTCTTTCTCGAAAGACTCCTCTTCTTGCTACAAAGACCACATTGTCACTAGGTCTGTAGAAGAGGTAACCAAAGGATTGTTGTGGGTAGCCGATGAAAATACACCTCTCGCTTCGGGGTTCGAGGTTATCATGAGTCTCGCGTCTCACGAAAGCCTCGCAGCCCCAAATCTTGATGTGGTCTAGTTTAGGTACTTTACTAGTCCACATCTCGTGAGGAGTTTTGGCAACTTTCTTTGTAGAGACTAGATTAAGGATATGTGCGGCAGTCTCTAAGGCATACCCCCAGAATGAGATTGGTAGCGAAGCTCGACTCATCATGGAACGAACCATGTCCAACAAGGTTCGATTACGCCTCTCAGCCACACCATTCAACTGCGGTGTCCTGGGAGGTGTCAATTGTGAGACAATCCCACATTCCTTTAGATAGTCGAGGAACTCTGAACTAAGATACTCACCACCCCGATCGGATCGAAGCATCTTAATGTTCCTGCCCAATTGATTCTCGACTTCCTGTTTAAATTCCTTAAACTTCTCGAAAGTCTCTGACTTATGCTTGATTAAGTAGACATATCCATATCTACTGTAATCATCAGTAAAAGTCAAATAATAACGATTAGCATCCCTTGTGGCATGTTTGAATGGTCCACACACATCCGTGTGTATAAGGTCCAACAAACCTTCACCCCTTTCACACGAGCATGTGAAGGGTGACTTTGTCATTTTTCCAAGTAAGCATGATTTGCAACTATCATTTGACTTTAGGTCAAACGACTCCAAGACTCCATCCTTTTGGAGTTGGCCTATGCGTTTCTTGCTTATATGTCCAAGACGACAATGCCATAATGATGCTTTATCCAAGTTATTATTATTAGTAGAATCAATACACAAAACATTATTTCCTAAGTTATCTACAATAGATACAGCTTCATACACACCATCACAAGGTAATGCTTTAAAATAAAGAACATTATTAAAGAAAGCATTAATCGAACCAACTTCATTATCAAACGAAAAGGTGAAACCTTGTTTGTACAATGCATGAAAGGAAATAATATTTCTTGCCATTTCTGGCGAATAACAACATTTATTCAAATCTAAATTTAACCCACTACTTAGCGATAAAGTATAAACTCCAATCTTGGTGACAGGTGTAACTTTCCTATTCCCCATGATTAATTTTATTCTTCCTTGCTCCACATTCTCACTTCTTCCTAGTCCCTGCAAGTCACAACAAATATGAATACCGCAACCGGTATCAAGGACCCAAGATTTCGAATGGGGTGAGTTATTAGAAATGATAGTGTAAATACCTGCATGGTTGGGTTTGACTTTCCCATCCTTCACATCCTGCTGGTACTTTGGGCAGTTCCGCTTCCAATGAGCTTTTTCATGGCAATAGAAGCATTCAGCCTCTTTTGGGTCAGAAGAAGGAGTAATGAAACCTTTCTTGGTTCCACTTGAAGAAGAGCCATCAAGGGTCCGAGCCTTGGTACCCTTCGAAGATCTCTTTCTCTTCATCCCTCGACTTTGCCCAATTGCCAAGACCGGAGTTGATTCTGGAGTAGGAGTGATAGCAACCGACTTCCCCTTAAGACCTGTTTCTGCGATCTTGAGAAGTCCCTAGAGTTTGCTGAGGGTGACCTCTTCCTTGTTCATGTGATATGTCATGCGGAATTGATCATAGCAAGATGGTAAGGAGTGCAAAATGATATCTATTGCAAGCTCCTCACGGAAGTTCACATTAAGCTTCAGCAAACGATCCACATACCTTTGCATTTTCTGCATGTGGCTCGTGACGGACTCTCCGTCCTTCGTCATGGTTGTTATCATGGAGCAGATGACTTCGTACCTCTCTTGTCGTGCACTTTGATGGTATCTTTCCATCAAATCTTGGTGCATTTCATAAGGGTAGAAATCTTCATAAGACTTTTGGAGTTCAGCTGTCATGGTGGCCAACATGATGCAAGCCACCTTGGTTGCATCTCTTTCATGAGTATGAAAGTCAGCGATCTCCTGTGGAGTTGCAGTGGACTCATCAATTTCCTTAAGCTCCTTGTCAAGGACATATTCTTTGTCCTCGTAGCGGGTAATCATCCTGATGTTTCTGATCCATTTGTTGAAGTTGGATCCATCAAAGGTGACTTTCCCACACAAACTCATAAGAGTAAAGGAGCCATTAGGATTCGAGCCAGAAGCATTATTTGAAGACATCTGAAAGAGAAGAACAAGTTTACTTTAGATTTAAGAGAGTCCTTAATAAAACACCCAAATGTAATATTAAGGCTAGGATCCAATCACAATATAATATAACTTAGAAGAGGTATGCCGTAATCTAAGCTATACCGTATTTGAAAGGTAGGTGAATGACGATTCACCAATTTCCACCACGAAAACCGAAATATTAGATATTTAGTTTTTATTGGTTTTAGAAATTCCTAGATTCTTTGAGATCCAATGAACTTTTCAAAGGCATGTTTCAATCTCGGGAGTGCCCTCCAGGTTTTGTGACTGGGATGCCGAGGATCACAAAACGAGGTGTGAAGTAACCATGCAAATCACTTGGTACCCTTAAAGTTTATCACTCAATCGATGTGCCGGTAAACCACACACGCTCCACCGATACTATAATAAACCTTAAGTCACCCTTTACCTACCTTGTTAAGTCCAAGTTAGTGTGCCGGTTAACCACACACGCTCCACCAACGACTTAGACAAAGTGTAAAGTGTAATTTCATAGATTAGCACCTTATTCACATTTTTCCTAAAGTAACTAAGATTGGGAATTTAATAAACATTTAGTTACTTTATTATATTCATCATACTTTGAATGAGAATTTATAAGTCCTTGTCTTACCTGTTCGGCTAACGACCCTCCACCAGTCAAGCAAGCGGTGGGTGAGAATATACACCCATTAAGTCACCATTTTATAGGCAACAACCTTATACCCACCTTATAGACCGGCTTCGTGAATGAGGCGTACTAGCGGTAAGACGACTTTATTCTTATACATATATATATATATATATATATATATATATATATATATATATATATATATATATATATATATATATATATAACTATTAAATCATCATAATATAAGTATAAGGGTTGAATTTTAACTTTTAAAATTCTAGGGGTTGGAACTTAAAGTTTTAACTTAACTTTACTTGTTCCAAAACTTGAGGGCAAGTTTTGTAACTTTCAAAACTTTTCATTTCTTGTAACTTATGAGTTTAATAGAGTAATAAAATGAAGACTCTTCATTTTTCTAACTCTTGTGTTTTCTTAATGGTTTTAACTCAAGTGTGACTCTTGGTTTTCCATAACTTAAGGATAAGTTATGGACTCCATTAAAACACATTATGATCAAGAATTAATCTACCACATAGGTTACAAATAATTCCTATGATCATCTAAAACATCATAAGAACAAGAACATGAATATGAACACAATCAAAAATTATATTTAAAACTTTGTAATTTTGATAACTAGTTGTTGTAAATGAATTAGCAAAAACATTACACCACCAAAAACAAGTTTTCAATTACCAAAACAGTTTAGGGTAATGTTTCTAATTCATTTCCAGCAACTGAATAGAAAATCTGCACTCAGTCGACCCTACTCGCCGAGTGCATGAACTGACTCGCCGAGTTGGTTGAAAATACTCATGGACTCGACGAGTCCCCCCTATAGACTCGACGAGTCCATTCGCAAACAGCAGGATTTCCGATTCTGTTTTCAACTTTTAAGCACAAATAAGAACAAACAAGCCTAGGCTTTGATACCACTGATGGGTTTTGAGCATTCTAACACTTCCTAAGTGTACATGCAACCCTAATAACCTTGGATCTATGTTTGTCGAATTGTCATGCAAAGTTGAATTCCAAGGTTATATTCCTATCTAGCATACATGGGGAACAATTTTAACATAAAGTATAGATAGAATAACTTACCTTGTTGTTGTTTGTGTTCCTTGAAACCTTGTGAGCCTAGCACCCCAAGTGTGATGCCTCAAATGCTTCACACAACACCAAATGGTCTTGGAAGAACTTATGAGAGAATACTCACTTCTCAAAAATCGGCCAAGCCCTCTTATTTCTTAGTGTAACCGATTTTTGGTGGAGAACATGTTACTTATATAGTGTTGACACATCTAGGGTTAAACCCTAATGTGTCATGACTCTTCATTTCCATGACCCATGGGTTTGTAACTCCCATGGAGCATCCTATGGGTGGAACCCAACTTGATAGTCCATGGAGCCTTTTAGCCCACTATACAAGATATGGATGATTTACATAATCAACCCATATATTTAATTAGTTATCTTTTGATCACTTAATTAATTCTAAATTAATTCTTGATCAAACTAATCAAATAATATTATTAATATATTAGAACTTATAATATATTAATAATCTCCAAGTGTTATTTCTCTCATTTAGTCTATCCAATTGCATGGTGCCATGCAACCCAAATGGACCATGCCGGGTCGGGTCAAGTACATACCATAAATAGTTATGGACTTAGACACCTTATCCAACAAATACACCTCTCGCTTCAAGGTTCGAGCTTATCATGAGTCTCGCGTCTCACGAAAGCCTCGCAACCCCAAATCTTGATGTGATCGAGTTTAGGTACTTTACCAGTCCACATCTCGTGAGGAGTTTTGGCAACTTTCTTTGTAGGGACTAGATTAAGGATATGGGTGGCAGTCTCTAAGGCATACCCCCAGAATGAGATTGGTAGCGAAGCTCGACTCATCATGGAACGAACCATGTCCAACAAGGTTCGATTACGCCTCTCAGCCACACCATTCAACTGTGGTGTCCTGGGAGGTGTCAATTGTGAGACAATCCCACATTCCCTTAGATAGTCAAGGAACTCTGAACTAAGATACTCACCACCTTGATCGGATCGAAGCATCTTAATGTTCCTGCCCAATTGATTCTTGACTTCCGGTTTAAATTCCTTCAACTTCTCGAAAGTCTCTGACTTATGCTTGATTAAGTAGACATATCCATATCTACTGTAATCATCAGTAAAAGTCAAATAATAACGATTAGCATCCCTTGTGGCATGTTTGAATGGTCCACACACATCCGTGTGTATAAGGTCCAACAAACCTTCACCCCTTTCACACGAGCCTGTGAAGGGTGACTTTGTCATTTTTCCAAGTAAGCTTGATTCGCAACTATCATCTGACTTTAGATCAAACGAATCCAAGACTCCATCCTTTTGGAGTTGGCCTATGCGTTTCTTGCTTATATGTCCAAGACGACAATGCCATAATGATGCTTTATCCAAGTTATTATTATTAGGAGAATCAATACAATTTCCTAAGTTATCTACACTAGATACAGCTTCATACACACCATCACAAGGTAATGCTTTAAAATAAAGAACATTATTAAAGAAAACATTAATCGAACCAACTTCATTATCAAATGAAAAGGTGAAACCTTGTTTGTACAATGCATGAAAGGAAATAATATTTCTTGCCATTTCTGGCGAATAACAACACTTATTCAAATCTAAATTTAACCCACTACTTAGCGATAAAGTATAAACTCCAATCTTGGTGACAGGTGTAACTTTCCTATTCCCCATGATTAAGTTTATTGTTCCTTGCTCCACATTCTCACTTCTTCCTAGTCCCTGCAAGTCACAACAAATGTGAATACCACAACCGGTATCAAGGACCCAAGATTTCGAATGGTGTGAGTTATTAGAAATGATAGTGTAAATACCTGCATGGTTGAGTTTAACTTTCCCATCCTTCACATCTTGCTGGTATTTTGGGCAGTTCCGCTTCCAATGTGATTTTTCATGGCAATAGAAGCATTCAGCCTCTTTTGGCTCAGAAGAAGGAGTGACGAAACCTTTCTTGGTTCCACTTGAAGAAGAGCCATCAAGGGTCCTAACCTTGGTACCCTTCGAAGAACTCTTTCTCTTCTTCCCTCGACTTTTCCCGATTGCCAAAACCGGAGTGGAGTTTGGAGTAGGAGTGTTAACAACCGACTTCCCCTTAAGACCTGATTTTGCGGTCTTGAGAAGTCCCTGAAGTTTACTGAGTGTGACCTCTTCCTTATTCATGTGATATGTCATGCGGAATTGATCATAGCACGTTGGTAAGGAGCGCAAAATTATATCTATTGCAAGCTCCTCAGGGAAGTTCACCTTAAGCTTCAGCAATCGATCCACATACCTTTGCATTTTCTGCATGTGGCTCGTGATGGAATCCCCATCCTTCATCATGGTTGTTATCATGGAGCAGATGATTTCGTACCTCTCTTGTCGTGCACTTTGATGGTATCTTTCCATCAAATCTTGGTGCATTTCATAAGGGTAGAAATCCTCATAGGACTTTTGGAGTTCTGCTGTCATTGTGGCCATCATGATGCATGCTATTTTCGTAGCATCCCTTTCATGTGCCTGAAAGTCAGCGATCTCCTGAGGAGTTGCAATGGTCTCATCAATCTCCTTAACCTCCTTGTCGAGGTCATATTCTTTGTCCTCGTAGCGAGTAATCATTCTGATGTTTCTAATCCACTCATTGAAGTTGGATCCATCGAAAGTGAGTTTCCCACACAAGCTCATAAGAGTAAAGGAGCCATTAGGATTCGAGCCAGAAGCAGCATTGTTTGAAGACATCTGAAGGAAGAGGACAAGATTAGTTTAGATATTAAGAGAATCCTTAATAAAACACCCAAATGTAATATTAAGGCTAGGATCCAATCACAATATATTATAACTTAGAAGAGGTATGTCGTAATCCAAGCTATAACATATTTGAAAGGTAGGTGAATGACGATTCACCAATTTCCACCACGAAAACCGAAATATTAGATATTAGGTTTTATGATTGGTTCTTAGAAATTCCTAGATTCTTTGAGATTCAATGAACTTTTCAAAGGCATGTTTCAATCTCGAGTGTGCCCTCCAAGTTTTGTGACTGGGATACCGAGGATCACAAAACGAGGTGTGAAGTAACCATGCAAATCACTTGGTACCCTTAAAGTTTATCACTCAATCGATGTGCCGGTAAACCACACACGCTCCATCCATACTATAATAAGCCTTAAGTTACCCTTTACCTACCTTGTTAAGTCCAAGTTAGTGTGCCGGTTAACCACACACGCTCCACCAACGACTTAGACAAAGTGTAAAGTGTAATTTCATGGATTAGCACCTTATTCACATTTTCCTAAAGTAACTAAGATTGGGAATTTAACAAAACATTTAGTTACTTTATAATATTCATCATACTTTGAATGAGAATTTATAAGTCCTTGTCTTACCCGTTCGGCTAACGTCCCTCCACCAGTCAAGCAAGCGGTGGGTGAGAGTAGACACCCATTAAGTCACCATTTTATAGGCAACAAGCTTATACCCACCTTATAGACCGGCTTCGTGAATGAGGCGTACTAGCGGTAAGACGACTTTGTTCTTATATATATATATATATATATATATATATATATATATATATATATATATATATATATATATATATATATATATATAATTATTAAATCATAATAATATAAGTATAAGGGTTGAATTTTAACTTGTAAAACTCTAGGGGTTGGAACTAAAGTTTTAACTTAACTTTACTTGTTCCAAAACATGAGGGCAAGTTTTGTAACTTTCAAAACTTTTCATTTCTTGTAACTTATGAGTTTAATAGAGTAATAAAATGAAGACTCTTCATTTTCTAACTCTTGTGTTCTTTTAATGGTTTTAATTCAAGTGTGACTCTTGGTTTTCCATAACTTGAGGACAAGTTATGGACTCCATTAAAACACATTATGATCAAGAATTAATCTACCACATAGGTTACAAATAATTCATATGATCATCTAAAACATCATAAGAACAAGAACATGAATATGAACACATTCATAAATCAAAAATTACACTTAAAACTTTGTAATTTTGATAACTAGTTGTTGTAAATGAATTAGCAAAGACATTACACCATCTAAAACAAGTTTTCAAGTACCAAAACAGTTTAGGGTAATGTTTCTAATTCATTTCCAGCAACTCAAGTTGAAATTCTGCAACCTGTCGACCCTACTCGCCAAGTGCATGAACTTACTCGCCGAGTTGGTTGAAGATACACGTGAACTCGACGAGTCCCCCCTATAGACTCGACGAGTCCATTCGTAGACAGCAAGATTTTCGACTTTTTTCAACTTTTAAGCACAAATAAAAAGCAAACAAGCCTACGCTCTGATACCACTGATGGGTTTTGAGCATTCTAACACTTCCTAAGTGTACATGCAACCCTAATAACCTTGGATCTATGTTTGTCTAATTATCATGCAAAGTTGAATTCCAAGGCTATATTCCTATCTAGCATACATGGGGAACAATTTTAACTTGAATGATAGATAGAATAACTTACCTTGTTGTTGCTTGTGTTCCTTGAAACCTTGTGAGCCTAGCACCCCAAGTGTGATGCCTCAAATGCTTCACACAACACCAAATGCTCTTGGAAAAACTTATGAGAGAACACACACTTCTTGAAATCGGCCAAGCCCTCTTGTTTCCTTAGTGTAGCCAATTTTGATGGAGAATGAGATCCTTATATAGTGTTGACACATCTAGGGTTACACCATGTAAACCCTAATGTGTCATGACTCTTCATTTCCATGACCCATGGGTTTGTAACTCCCATGGAGCATCCTATGGGTGGAACCCAACTTGATAATCCATGGAGCCTCTTAGTCCACTATACAAGATATGGATGATTACATAATCAACCCATATATTTAATTAGTTATCTTTTGATCACTTAATTAATTCTTGATCAAACTAATCAAATAATATTATTAATATATTAGAACTTATAATATATTAATAATCTCCAAGTGTTATTTCTCTCATTTAGTCTATCCAATGGACCATGCCGGGTCGGGTCAAGTACATACCAGAAATAGTTATGGACTTAGACACCTTATCCAACAATATATTCCTCTAATCTCAAGATATCTATGCGGAAAAATACATGGAACATAGTCATACTTATTGTCCTGCAATTTGTTTCATGATTTCCGATTCGTCTGACATAGAACAAAACTGAACACACCAATTTAGTTCTAACCGGGCTCGGCACATAGTCAAAACAGAATCATCAAAGGGTCCAAGTTATCGCTTTTAATCCTCTTAGGATAAAAGGAACATATAAACTTCAACATTATATGCTTGTACTAACTACTCATCAAATCATGCACAATGACACATTTTATAACAATGCACAGCCAACTCATAGTCAATAATTCATATATCTTGGTTTGAAGATTATATGATATTATCGTCACATAATTACTCATCATAAATTCCATGAAGTAATTCAGGTGAGTGCGGGTTGAATCCAATACTCAAATCTAATTTCAGGAGCACTCATGAATGGTGCAACATACTCTTGCTATGTATAACACCTTAGACAATCTACAAGCCAACTCATGACAGTCTAGCCTCATTACCTACTTCCAAAGTATGGTAGACTGTGGATGGTTTGAATAATCTTATTATTCTGGAAGTCAAAACATGCAAAGTGAAATAATAGTAAATAATTGACACAAGACAGTAACTTTATGTATAAATAAAACTCCTTTATTTAATCATCAAATGTCAATTACAATTTAGCTATTAAAAGTTTCTATTTATCTAACCACTAAAACTAATATCGTCGGTTAGCCCAATGCCCCTTGCATGCTGCAAGTGCTTAACCCTAGTCAAAGCCTTCATAAAGGGGATTTGTTGGGTTGTTCTCTAACGATATCCCCTTTACCATGAGGTGTCCTTCTTTTACTTGATGTCTTATAAAGTGGTACTTTCTATTGATATACCTGGATCTACCATGATCTCTCGGTTCCTTAGTTAAGGCAACCGCCCCTACATTATCGCAGAAAATCTCCACAGGCTCCTTTATGGATGGTATGAGTCTGAGGTCTCCGATGAAGTTTTTCAACCATATCACCTCCTTTGATGTTTTGCTTGCTGCTATGTACTCTGATTCGCACGTTGAATCAACTACAGTCTCCTGCATGGAACTTTTCCATGTTACTGCTCCTCCATTCAGGGTAAACACCCAACCCGGACTGAGAGTGGAAATTATCTTTGTCAGTTTGAAACCTGGTGTTGCTATACCGTATCACTCTCAAGTCATCACTCCCACCAAGGGTAAGGATCCAATCCTTAGTTCTCCACATGTACTTAAGAATGTTCTTAACCGCAGTCCAATGAGCTTTACTAGGATTCCCTTAATATCAGATTACCATGCTCAAAGCAAAGTCCACATCAGGGCGAGTACAAGTGATATCATACATGATTGAGCCAGCTGCAGAAGCATATGGTATTCGACTCATCTCTGCTATCTTAGCCTCTGTACTTGGATTCTGAGTCTTAATCAGTGTGGCATTGCCTTGGATAGGAAAGTCACCTTTCTTGGAGTTCTCCATGTTGAAATGCTGCAACACCTTGTCCAAGTAGGTACTTTGATTAAGTCCTATTAGTATTTTACGCATGTTACTCAATATCCTTATCCCTAGGATGTAAGCAGCTTCCCTAAGGTCCTTAGGAATGAAACATTTCCCAAGTCAGGACTTAACCTCTTACAAGATTGGGATGTTGTTTCCCATGAGCAGTATGTCATCCACATACAATACCATAAAGCTTACTATACTCTCACTAGCTTTGACATATACACAAGACTCATCCTCACTTCTTGAAAAAACAAACTCTTTGGATTTCTCATCGAAACAAAGATTTCATTTGTGAGATGCTTGTTTCAATCCATAAATGGATTTCTCAAGCTTGCATACTCAATTAGGGTATTGTCCATTGACAAAACCCTTTGGCTGACTCATGTAAAAATCTTTAGCCAACTTCCCGTTAAGGAAAGCGGTTTTGACATTCATTTTCCATATTTTATAGTGATGAAATGCAACTATGGCTAGCATAACCCTTATAGATTTAATCTTCGCTACTGGTGAGAAGGTCTCATCATAGTCAACTCCATGAGTTTGAGTAAAGCCCTTCGCAACCTATCGCGCCTTATATGTGTGTACTTTCCCATCCATGTCGGTCTTCTTCTTGAAAATCCATTTGCATCCGACTATCTTACAACCCAGTACAATGTCAACCAAGTTCCAAACTTGATTTTCATACATAGACTGAATCTCGTTGTCCATAGCCTCTTTCCATTTTGCAGACTCGGGGCATGCCATGGCTTTCTTGTAGTTGTTAGGTTCATCCAGATTTACTAGTGTGCTATCACTGATAAATGTATCACCTTCAACTGTTATATGAAAACCATATAACACAGGTGGAACACTAACTCTACTGGAACTCCTCAGAGGTACGGATTTGTCAATTGGCTCAACCGGAGTTTCCTCCTCGGGTTGATTGCTAGTGTTTGAGGTTCCTTCACCGCTAGACTCTTGAAGCTCTTCAAGGTTAATTTGCCTCCCACTGTCCCCTTGGCATATGATTTCTCTCTCATGAAAGACTCCTCTCCTCACGACGAAGACAACATTGTCACTCGGTATATAGAAGAGATATCCAAAGGACTTATGTGGGTAGCCAATGAAAATACATCACTTCGAGGTTTGAGCTTGTCATGAGTCTCGCGTCTCATGAAAGCCTCGCAACCCTAAAATTTGATGTGGTCTAACAAGGGAACCTTCCCTATCCACATCTTGTGAGGTGTTTTGGAAACCTTTTTGGTGGGGACTAGTTTAAGGATATGGGAGGCAGTCTCTAAGGCATACCCCCAGAATGAGATAAGTAATGAAGCTCGACCCATCATGGAACGAACCGTGTCTATCAAAGTTCGATTGCGCCTTTCATCCACACCATTAAGTTGTGGTGTCCCAGGCGGTTTCAATTGTGAAACAATTCCACATTCCTTAAGATAGTCTAGGAACTCGATACTAAGATACTCTCCTCCTCGATCGGATCGCAACATCTTTATCTTCCTGCCCGATTGATTCTCCACTTTTTTCTTAACCTCTTTGAACTTTTCAAAGGTTTTTGACTTATGTTTGATTAAGTAGATATAGCCATATATGTCGTAATAATTAGTGAAAGTCACATAGAAGCGGTTGGCATTTCTTGTGGTGGTTCTAAAGGGTGCACACACATTAGTGTGTATAAGATCCAACAGACCTTCACTCCTTTCACAAGTACCCGTGAAGGGTGAGTTGGTCATCTTTCCAAGTAAACAAGATTCACAAGTGTCATCCGACTTCAAGTCGAATAAATCCAAGACTCCATCCTTTTGGATTTGTGTTATGCGCTTCTTGTTGACATGTTCAAGACGACAATTCCACAAGCATGCCTTATCCAAATCATTAGAGGAATCAATATTCAACACATTATTTCCTAAGTTATCTACAACATTCACAGTTTCATATATACCATTTCAAGGTAATGCTTCAAAATAAAATACACCTTTATAATAAGCATTAATATTAGCAACTTCATTATTAAAAGAAAAGGTAAAACCTTGTTTATACAAACTGTGAAAGAAAATAATATTTCTTGCCATATCAGTCGAGTAACAACAATTATTCAAATATAAATTTAATCCATTAATAAGAAATGAAGAATAAACCCCAATCTTGGTCATAGGCGACACTTTCCTATTTCCCATGATTAAGTTTATCTTCCCGTGCTCCATATCCCTACTTCTTTTTAGTCCCTACAAATCAGAACAAATGTGAAATCCACAACCTGTATCAAGGACCTAAGAATTAGCATGTGATGAGTTATTAGATTGAATGGTGTAAATACCTGCAAAGGAGGGCTTGATCTTGCCATCCTTTATGTCCTGCAAGTACTTGGGGCATCTTCGTTTCCAGTGCCCTTTTTCATGACAGTGGAAGCACTATGCATCCTTCGGATTGGAAGAGGGATTAACAGAACCAGCTTTGGTCCCACTTGAATAAGATCCATCAATAGACTTTCCTTTGCGGCTCTTTCAGGGAGCCTTCCTCTTCTTTCCCTTCCCATGTCTGATTGCCAGAATAGGGAAAAAGTAGAAGTAGTAGGAGTAGACACAACCGACTTGCCTTTCAAGTTGCTTTCTGTAGTCATTGAAAGGCCTTGAAGATTTCTAAGAGTGACCTCCTCCTTGTTCATATGATAGGTCATACGAAACTGATCATAACAAGAAGGTAAAGAGTGTAGAATTATATATATGGCCAACTCTTCATCAAAATTGACATTCAATTTAAGCAAGCGGTCCACATATCTCTGCATCTTTTACAAGTGGGCCGTGATGGGTTCTCCATCCTTCATTTTGGTTGTGCTCATAGAGGCAATGATCTCATACCTCTCCTACTGAGCAATTTGTTGGTATCTTTGCATCAAATCTTGATACATTTAAAAAGGATAGTAGTCCTCATAGGACTTCTGTAGCTCAGTAGTCATGGTAGCAATCATTCGACACGAAACCTTTGTCGCATCCCTCTCATGCGTAGTATGTTCAGCGATTAGCTCGAGAGTAGCAGTGGTGACATCAATATCCTTAAGCTCTTTATCTAGGACATATTAATTATCCTCATAGCGAATGGCCATTCGGATGTTTTGAATCCAGTCATTGAAGTTCCAGCCATCGAAAATGACCCTCCCATATAGATTCATGAGGGAGAAAGAGCCTGAAGGGATTGGGTTGGAAGCATTGTTTGCGATAGACATCTGAAAAAGAAGAAGAAGAAAGTTTAGGTTAGATGATAATCCTTAATATTATATCCAAATGAAATATTAAGGCTAGGGCCCAACACAATATTCTACAATTGCGAAAAGGGATGCCGTAATCCAATTGTAAAATATTTGAAGGTAGGTAAATGATGATTTACCAATTTCCACCCTTAAAAATGAAATGGATTATTAAGTTTTAATTGGATTTAAATATCTAGATCCTTTGAGATTCATTGAACTTTTCAATGCATGTTTATATCTCGATTGTGCCCTTCAATTTTGTGACTGGGATGTTGAGGATCACAAACAAGGTGTGAATAACCATGCAAATTAGCTTGCTACACTCAATGTTACAAATCACCTAATCAATGTGTCGGTTAACAAGGTGCAAAGTGTACTTTCATGGATTAGCATCATTTCCACATTTTCCTAAAATAACTAAGATTGGGAATTTAATAAAAGTTTAGTTACTTTATATTTATCATTATACTTTTCATGAGAATTAATGTCCTATCCTACCCGTTAGGCTAACGACCCTCCACCACTCAAGGAAGCAGTGGGTGAGAGTGGACACCCATTAAACTAGCATTTTATAAGCAGTAACCTTATACCCCCCTTATAGACCGGTTTCGTGAATGAGGCCAACTAACGGTAAGACTGACTTGTCTTATACATACACAGACACACACACACACACATATATATATATATATATATATATATATATATATATATATATATATATATTATTAAACTTATAATATTATAAAGTATAAGGGTTGAATTTTAACTTTAAAACTCTAGGGTTTGGAATTAAAGTTTCATTAGTGAGACTTTATAAATTCCAAAAGTTCAGGGCAAGTTTTGAAACTTATCAAAACTCTTCATTTCTATATCGTATGAGTTTAATTGCATTTTAATGGATGAGACATTTCATTTTCCATAACTTGAGGACAAATTATGGAGGTCATTAAAAGAATTAAGATCAACATTTTAACTAACAAAAATTATCAAGTAATCTATCTATGATCTAGCTAAACTCATAACTCAAGATAATTCACATCAACAATTTTACAAGAAATTAGCCTAATCATATAAACTAATACTAATATTGAAGATTTGTCAATTATCTTTTAATTGGATGAATATGATCACTACCATATCATAAAAATAGATTTTATGATTCAAAACAGTTTGTGGTAATGATCCTAATCCAATTCTGGCCAAAAACCTCGAGTTTCCACAACCAGAGCCTGCAACTCGTCGAGTTTATGAATAGACTCATTGAGTTGCTCTATTACTGAGTGGACTCGTCGAGTTGCTCTGTTACTGAGTGGACTCGGCGAGTTCCTCAGTTAGAGAGCAGAAAATTGATTTTTCAACTTTGAAAAACAACAAGCATCAAGTATAACAGAAAACAATCCTAGGCTCTGATACCACTGTTGCATTTTTTAGCAGTATACACTCCTAAGATGCACATGCAACCCTAAATGCTTTGGATCTATGTTTTCTCTAATTATACATGCATATTTTCAATTTTCCAAAGCATACATCCTAACTAGCATACAAATTGACATTTGAGCAATACAACTAGTTTGATGACTTACCTCTTAGAAGGAATTATAGTTCTTGACCTTTGAAAGCTTGAGCACCTCAAGTGTGATGCCTCTAATGGTTCACAAACACCAATATGCAAGAGGAGGCTTGAGAGAATAAGTTACTTAGCACAAAGCAATATCAAACTTCATAAAATGATGGTGTGTATGTGTGTGTGACCGATTTTGGTCATGAGGATGTACTTTTATAGTGTAGTAAATGCTAGGGTTACACCTTGTAAACACTAATGACCTTTCATATTACTTAGGTTCTATGGGTTAAACCTCTATGAACTATCCAGGGACTATGCCCATCCTAAATAACCATGGATCATTAGCCCACACTATAAGAATCATTGATTTACACAATCAATCCCGATATTTAATTCACAAATTAATTCTTGATCAACACTAATTAAATAATATGATTTCATATTAATATATTATACTTGTAATATATTAATAAATCATAAATAACCTTATTCTCAAAAGTCCATCCTATCAAATTGCACTGGTGAAGGCAACACAAAAGAACCATGCTACAATTGGGTCAAGTACATCTTAGTGATAGTTGTGGGCTTAAACACCAAATCCAACAAAACATGGACTGACATTGGTGCCTTCGACTCACTAAACCCGCTAAGGAAACTCACCTTGAATGTTGAATAATAACTGGATAAATCCCGACCACAGAAAATCAGCTCTACTCAACCCCTAAACAGAAACAATCCCACAAATACCGATCAATATACCAAAAGCCCGAAAGGTCAAAATTTGTAAAAGTCAAGGTCAAAGTCAACGTTCCGGGTTGACTCAACTCGCCGAGTTTCCTCATGAATCAACAGACTCATAAAAGGTCGGTTCAACTAGCTGAGTTCAACCATGAACTCGTCGAGTTTCCCCTTTACCCAGCAGAATCGGGAAAAATCGATCCAACTAGCCGAGTTCACCTATGAACTCGCCGAGTTCTTAAGGAAAATGTAATGCCCGTAGATCCGGACTAGTCAATTCAAAGACGATAAGCATCAAAAGTGACTTTTTGATAAAAGATTATTTAGAATGAATAATCTTAACTAGGTTGCAGTGTTTTTGACAAGGATTCCGGATATATAAAGAATGCCGAAATCCGAGTTATAACGAAGAAGTTATGACCTGTCGAAGTTTCGTGACCGAACCGGTACAAAACTGTGTGACGTAAATAGTGAATTTACGATAAAGCGATATTTAGCCTTAGTGATCTAAACGAAAGTCGTAGAATACATTTAACCGAGAGCGTGCATAAAAAGAACGTCTAAATCTGACTTCGTATGACGAAGTTATGATTTTTCGAAGTTTCGACTTAGCGGTATGCAACCCAAAGTTCAAATATGAGATCGAGTGATTTATAGCCGAAACAGTCTAAACGAGAATCAAAAATCTCGTCGATAGTAGTGAAACGGTTAAAAGACAGACGAAAACGGACGTTAGATGAAGAAGTTATGAATTTCTAACGGATTTTTCCCGTCCCGGCCTACTAAAAATAATGTAATAAAAAATAAAAGTCAAAATTAGCCGACAGAGTCTAAATGAAAGTTTCAGAGCATAGTCTCACCTACGGGTGGATATAAAGAACATCAAAAACGGACCTCATATGTGAAATATACGAATTTTATAAGTTTGGAAATGCGGAGTACGCCCAGCGTACTCATGGTTCATGGTCTGGGTTGGGCCACATCTTCCTACTCCACCACTCAAGTGTCTCGGGTCCGAAGCCATTATGCATCCGATCCAATCCACCCAGTACGCCCAACGTACATGTCGATGAAGGAATACGCCCCGCATACTCTGAAGTTACGCCCAACGTAAATCGGGGGTTCATCCCCAATAAATAAAAAGTAAGACCTCCGGGTTTTATTGCTAATTTCCATTTCTTCACCCCTTTTTCTTTCTTCTACTTTGCGAGAAATACCCCCAAAGCCCCGGTATCAATCCCGACACCCGAAGCAAGTCTGAAGCCCCGAAGATCCCGAGGAGAAAAGAGTTTCAAGCAGAAGCTCTGCCCATGAGAAGCTCGGTGTGTGAAGATATCTTGGTTTCATAGAAGAACTTCTACTTGAAGAGTCGTAGTGTTGTCCGAAAATCGTGTTAACAAGTGAGTGTGTAGTTACTTTCTTCTACCGCATAGATATGAAGTATTTGCTATGAAATACGTGCTATGTGTTTATATGTTTTTTGTTTACATGAGATGGGTGTTGGATGAATGTTTTATATAGGTTTTAAATGAGTTAAACTGTATATATGTATTTTATATCTACAAATATGTTGGGTAGAACATGGGTAGATGAGATAGTTGGTGTGTGATAAAAGATGAGTTGGATGATGAGACAGAAAGTTGATATAGATCAAGAGATGAGGGTGACAGGTGAAAAACGAGTGAAACCTTTACCCAAGCGATGGCCCCGTCATTCAGCAGAGTAGGGATGACAACCACAAACTATTCTAGACAGTCAAGTGGAACACTAGCAGGCTCGCAACTTGTAGCCGTTGTGAACTTATTGTTCACTGGTGTACTCTAAAAACCCATTGACAGGTATTGCGAGAGGGGTCTCGAAAGCAATACTGTCGATAAACGAGAAAAACTTTGGTAGCTTTGTATTAAGACATAGCTATTTGTTATTAATCTGGGAGTATGGATTAGGTAGAGAGGTTAGTTTTGGTTCCATGAGTATGGATTAGGTAAGGAGGTAAATTTTTGATATGAGTGTATAGATCGTGTCGTTGTGGGGATCGACAGGGTGGGGTATGAGTTGCTTATATATCGTGAAATTGTATGAGTTTGTGAATTATAAAATATATATATATATATATATATATATATATATATATATATATATATATATATATATATATATATATATGATATAATATTGTTGGTTGAAAACCCTATATGCTCACCAGGCTCCCAAGCCTGACCCACTCAGTTTCCTTTGAATTAAGGTAGTGGAACAAGAGCATAACTTGGTTGACAAGATGAGAAATTTTGGATTATAAACCATAGTTATAAATAATTGTTGTAAAGTCTATTTTGTCCTATTTACGCTTTTGGTCTATATCAGAAGATGACATCCCAAGATTTTGTTATATAATAAAAATACATTTCTTTAAGAAATGCTTAGATAAATTCTTATCATATTTTGTCTTGGGAATAAATTCTGCAACAGTTTCCTTTAAATGATTACTTTGATTTTCAAACAAAGCATAAACAAATCGGTCTTTTCTGGCCGCGAAAATTGGGGATTTCATAGAAAACACACCACTTAATCCATTAATTCACCATTATCAAAACTAAAAGGTTCACCTCTCAGATCTGGACCAAAATGTCAACTAGAAGGGTGTAACGCCCGCAGATCCGGGCTAGTGAATTTAGAGGCAATAGGGGTCGAAAACGACTTTTCGACAAAATATTATTTAGAATAAATAATCTTAACCAATTTGTAGAATATGTCACAAGGTTTTCGTACATATAAAGAACGCCGAAATCCAAGTTATAACGAAGAAGTTATGGCCTGTCGAAGTTTCGCGACGGAACCGTCACGGCACCGGGAAGCGTAAATAGTGAATTTACGATAGAGGACTTTTTAGCCTTAGTGATCTAAACAAAAGTCGTAGAATATGTTAAACCGAGAAAATCCATAAGAAGAACGCCCAAATCTGACTTCGTATGAAGAAGTTGTATTTTTCTAAGATTCGGCTTAGCAGTGTACAGCCTGAAACTCGAATTTTAGTTCGAGCGGTTTTTGGCTTACGCATCCTAAATCAGATTTGAATATCTCATTAATAGGAACTCAACGGTAAAAGGATGGACGAAAACGGAGTCCGTATGAAGGAGTTACGAATTCTTCGCGGTCATTTGACAGTCTAAACGCCTCCTACTGTTAAATTTGAGATCGGTCGAGAACTAGCTGATGGATTCTAAACGAAAGTTGTATATCTTGATTTTACCTATGCGTGGATATAAAGAACGTTGAAAACGGAGCTCGTATGCGAGAGTTATGATTTTTCTAAGTTTGAAGGCTGATACGCAATAGGGGGTGACGTGGCACCACCAGAATTGGACACGTGGCACCACCAGAAGGTTGCCACATGCACCAACTCAGCGAGTAGGTCAGTCAGCACCCCTATAAATAGAGGTGTCGGGTCTTGCCTTTTCCTCACACCTTCAAACCCTTCTCTCTCTCTCTAGTTTCTCTCTCTAACCTCACTTAAGCCCCCTAAAGTCTAGGTAAACCCCCTAGCACCCGAAGGAAGCCTCGAGGCTCCCGGAGTCCCGAGAAAAGAGCCTTTCGGCTCGGAAACGCTGCTCCAGCAAAGCCCGGTTTTGCGAAAAACCCGCTGTAAGTGAGCTACACCTACACTAGTTTTAATATAGCTTCTACATAATTATACTAACATTATTAGGACCTTAAAATAATTATTTGGGCTATTATTATGAGTTATATTGAGTGTTATTTAATGCTTGTATAAAAATAATAATAGCTATACTATTAATTAGTCATGGTTAACGTCAGACTAAACCCTAGTCATATTGATACTAGGTTTTGTCAAGGAAATTGTTTTAAGAGAAACGAAGTGTTGTCCGAGTGCCGACTCACCACCTAATCAAGTGAGTGCATAGTCCCTTTCATCTTACATATGGATATGAAGTATTTTAATATAAATTACGTGTTATGTGTGCATATTGGTTGAATACTTGCTGTCTATGTTGGGTGAAATATATTTATACATGTTTTACATGATTTAAACTGAATATGTATTTTATATCTACAAAATGTGTTGGGTAGAACATGGGTAGATGTAATAGTTTCTATGTGACCAAATAATATAACGAGGGGCCTTGATATAGATGTTTTGATGATCTAGTCATCTAGCGGAGTATAGATGACGACCACGGACTTTTCTAGACACTCGAGTGGAACGCTAGCAGGCTCGCAACCTGTAAGTGTTTATTTGAACTGTGTGTTTATTTGATCTGTGTGAAGTACTCCATCCCCCACATGGTTGCCTTATTTGACATGAATTGCTAAGGAACCCCCAAAGCATGTGTTGTCACCCCGATGAAAGTCCTTAGACTAGGTCCCTTGTGTTAGATGTCTTAGGGACGTAAAGTGAGGATAACGGGAATGGGTAATTGGGTTGATTGTTTGATTATTTAAACATAATAATTATATTATTGTGGGTTGAAAACCCTATGTACTCACCAGGTTTCCCAACCTGACCCACTCAGTTTATTTATATCACAGATGTTCATATGAAGTCACATTATAATGAGAGATTTAAAAGAGATGTAGATCACTAGTGTAAATAAATGTAAGTTCTGTTTATGCTTATGTTTCTGTATTGACGATGACATCCCAAATGTGTTAAAAGTAAATAAAAATATATTTCTTTAGAAATGCTTTGATAACGCAATTATCATTTTTTTCTGGGAACAAATTCTGCAACACTTTTATTTAAAATATTACTCTAATTTTTAAACAAAGCATAAACAAAATCGATCTTTTCTGGCCGTGAAAATGGGGATATGACAAAGGGTAAGTTTCCAACTTTACACTTAAGAACCATCCTAATGGGTAGAGAACCCAAACCCTTAGCTTAAAAGGCTAAGTCTTAAACAATAAGCCCTTATTCAACAAGATAAAGCTCCGTAATACTGATCTGGTTCCTAAAGGCTGCTAACACACGTAAAGTTTCCAACTTTACTCTCAAGCATGCATAGAAGAGACCCAAATGTCCAAAAGAAGCCATAAGATGTACTTAATGCATGCATGGAGATCTTAACACAATAAAGATGGCACCTTTATGCCATAAGAGCTCAAGAGAACCATAGATCTAGAAGGATAGCACTTGGGATGACCTTCAACCCCATCCATCACCCAAATATGGATAAAAGCCTATAAAACTACCCTAAAAAGAGATATAATCAAATATTGAGCAAGGTTAGAACTTTATACCAGAAATATGTTGGAAATGAAACAAGGAATCAAGATCTGGAAGGCTCCAACTTTAATCACCACCTTGCACAAAGGTTCTCTGTAACGTCTGGTTTCTAGTATGTATTTAAAATCATAATTTATTCATTTTCATTGAGGAACTCGACGACTTGGGAGCCCTACACTCATCGAGTAGGAATAATTTGGGACACAGGTTAAGAAACCTACTCGATGATTTGAGAGCCCTCAACTCGATGAGTAGGCTGGCAGAAATGAAACCCTAATTTTTTGGGTTTTGCACCGTATTTAAAGGCCTTAATGTTTCATTGTGGCCTCCCTCATCGTCCCCTCAGTCTAGTTCTCCCTCATCATCCCCTCAGTCTAGTTCTCCCTCACCGTATTTAAACCCTAATTTTTTGGGTCAACTCTGAGCGTTGACTCTGACTTTGACTTTGACTTGAACCAAATTTGACCCTTAAGGGGTTATAAGTATGAAAGGGTAATTAAGGATATCTTTTATGTATAGGATCTTGAGCTGGGTTGATTTTCGGAGCCCAGGATTTTTAGGTACTTTCTAGTATTCGTGGTGAGTTACCTTCCCGATATAAATGGGTCAAAGGCAACACTGTTGGCCCACTAGTAGCTGTTTACAGTAGAGATTATTGTCTTTGTGATAATTGTCCGGTATGCCAATATTTGTTGAGATTTATGTGCTAGTATACTATGTTATTATGTGGTAGTGGTAAGGGGGTGAAATAGTCCCTGTAGCCGGACGAAAAACCGAAGGGGTATGCCAGCACCCAGATATGCTAGGCGATATGTGATTATGTGTTCATAGGCTAGGATGCTATATGGTAGCAGTAGGGGGTGAAATAGTCTCCGTAACCAGTTGAAAGAAACTGAAGAGGTAGGCTAGCTCCCAAATATGCTAGGCGGTTACCGATTGAAAGATACTGAATGAGCGGTAGGCCAACACCCTGATATGTTAGGTGATTACTGATTGAAAGAGACCGAAGGAGTAGACCACCACCCGAATATGCTTGGCAGTATGTTATTGTATGGTATGTGATATGGTAGGAGAGCTCACTAAGCTTTGTGCTTACGGTTTTCAGTTTTGGTTTTCAGGTACTTCTTCTTCGAGGAGAAATGAGCCTGTATGATTGCAGCTCATCACACCATGATTTCCGCACATGAGATCCCTAATATTTTATCATATAGAGGAACCGAATGGGTGTCTTTACTAAATTATTTTTCAATATTAAGGTATTCACAATGCAGTGAACTCATTCTAGTCTCCATACAATTTTATCAAAAAAATTTACAATGCATTAAACTCAACCAAGTTTAATGGAACATATTTTTAATAATTAAAATGTTTTTTTATATTATTGAAGAGTTTAATTACTAATGAACTTCATACAGATTGAATGTTAACATGACATTTCATAATTATAGAGTTTAATCTATTGAATATCTTCTAAACTATGTATTATAGATGCTCCTAAGTTAAAAAAAAATGATCATCAATTGATAAATAATAAAATGTCAAACTCTATAAACAAAAACTATTATAATTTGAGATTTTTGGTTTTAACAACGTAAGATTTGTCATTTTTAAAATTCAGCGTTAGATTTTGTTGGTAATGAACGAATAATTTTTTAAAAGTTTTTATAGAACTTTAAGTTTTATATAATGATTTTATGGAATAAAAAAAATAAACTCTCAACGGTATTCTCAATAGTGAAATAAAAAGAAAGTTATTCCAGTGATTTAATTGTTAAAAAAAAAAAAAAAAAAAAAAAAAAAAAAAAAAAAAAAAAAGTTTTTATGGAATTTGATAAAAAGAAGTTATTCCAGTGATTATATTGGAAAAAAAAAAAAAAAAACAAACAAAAAAAACAAAAACAAAAACAAAGAAAATGTTTTTGGAATTTGGTTTAAAATAATAACGCTTTAACTTCATAACATCTTATAATAATCTAACTAAATTAAAAATTCATTCCTTTGATCACCATTTATAACGATATAGATATAGGTTTATAGCTTGTTAAGTGACACACGTTTCTTGTTTATTTACCCTCTGTTTCAATATATATATTCAAATTAATATTTTTTTCGTCTCACCGTAAAGGATTTGATGAAAAAAAAGTTAAATCTATATATAAAGAAAAAAGAACCATATTGAAGCATATTAAAAAGACACTTCATCGCTTCAATTTTGTGACAAATCGCTTCATTTTTGTTAGGGCTGTAAATGAACCAAACGTTTGATAAACCGTTCGTAGTTCGTTCGGTAAAATGTTCGTTTATGTTTGTTTATATAATAAACAAACAAACACAAACAAAATTTTATGTTTGTTTAGTTAAACAAACAAACATGAACAATGATCTCGTTCGTTTATTTAAGTTCGTGAACGTTCGTTAATATTTGTTTAGTTAATATTTGTTAATATATATATATATATATATATATATATATATATATATATATATATATATATATATATATATAAAGTATACTAAAATTTAAATCCGTATGAATCGTCATTCACAATCATGTAGTAACATAGAATAACATATAATTCTTAACTATTAAATGCACAAACGATGAAAATTAGAAAAACAATGAAGGTTGGTAAAATTAGAAAAACATCTTAACAAACAAACAAAAACAAACACAAACAATGTAATTTTTAAACAAACAAACACAAACAAGAAAACATGTTTGTTTATGCGTTCGTGTTTGTTTGTTAGTTAGGTTAAACCTAAACAAACAAACATGAACAAGGTTCGTGTTTGTTTGTTAGTTAGGTTAAACCTAAACAAACAAACATGAACAAGCCTTGTTCGTGTTTGTTTGGTTCATTTACAGCCCTAATTTTTGTTATTTTAACCGTTACATTGTTTGTTCTATATTTATTGATTTTTTTAACACGTTAAACGCGTTTTCTTTGTTTACTTTTTATTATCCTCGCTTAACATTAAAATACCACAAGATAAGCCATTGTCAAGTAAACGACTTTAAATTGTATTCACTATCCATTGCCAACTCAATTGCTGTCTGATCAGGACATAATTGTCCAACAGTATCTACCGAACTTGTTAGGCAAACAAATCTCAGAATTTCAAAGTTGGGTACAAAATTTGTGTGTAGCAGTTTTTTGATACTGTGGACACTCACATCACATGCTTGCGAACAGGAGTTTGGGACTGGGGATTTTTTTTTAAAGCTATAGGGAGTGTTGGATTGGGGAGTTTTTTAAGCAATAGGAATTTTTTTTTTCTTTAATTTTTTTAAGCAGAGGGAGTTCTTAGCATTTTTATAAAAAATCAAACAAATATTAACTATTTATAATAAGTTTTTTTCGAAAAACAATACAATTTCAACCAATAAAAATATTTAAAAATTTATTAGAATGTCTATATATAGTAAATTGGTTAGTCTTTTTATCCAACCCCTTTTTGTATACACATATTCTCTTCTAATAATACAATACATTAGATGACACGTGGCACCTCCTTAGTCCCTCCGTCTTTGCTTTTCCCGCTCATTTCATCTATGTGAAATTCATACTTGGCCTTTATGCAGTCATTCCGCTCAAATGTTGTAGAACTGGGTGTATTCTTCAAGTTCTCATTGCAATCAATCGTATAATATCAGCAAATCATATAATCTTTAACCGATCATCAAGCATAATCCCATTAAATTAGGAAGATCACACCATATTTGTTGATCTAAACCCTAATCCTCACAAACTTTCTCTGGATTTAGGTTTTACGATATTGAATCGACCACCACCAAGCTCCACCGCCTCCACCTTTTCATATGGTTTATCTATCTTCTCTTTCTTCTCTTTTTCTTTGCATCCTTATTCTTCGGAACCAAATGAATGTACAAGTAAGCTTCAATTTTGGTTTTTTGTTTTCTTCTCTCTCTCTCTCTCTCTCTCTCTCTCTCTCTCTCTCTCTCTCTCTCTCTCTCTCTCTCTCTCTCAGGTATGTTTTGATGAGAAGAGTTATCTTGGACTGATGTGAGCTGATTCCACGCCTTTTTTGTTTCCGCAATCGACAGGTTCCGCTACTTCTTCTATTGTTGCATGTCTTGCTTTTCAGGTTAGGGCTCGCCTCGCCCATGTCGTTGTTTGAAGCAACCAGAACTCCCAAAAGAAACAATCGGAGAATACCTTCCTATTCATCCATAACATGGCGTTTGAGTTACTTCATTATCATCCCTTCCCATGTATATTTCTACACTCCAAATCTCCACTGGTAATCCAAATACTCATGAGACTTTAACATCGCTTCCAATTTATTGATTTCTATTTCATTTTTTGTTTTTAGTTCTTAAACATTGTAATGTTTAAATCGGAACGCTCTCATATTCTTCTGTTTTCCGCTTCGGCTGAATCACCTCGGTCCTTTTTTTCATGATCTAAGGTTTCAATTTATTCATCTCTCTCTAAGTTGTATCAAACCGTAAACCCTAGAAATTACTTTCTCCGTTTAGCCACCCAATGTTCTTCATCTTTCTTCTTCCTGATTACCAACCCTAACCCATTGTTACGTTTTCTTACAGGCCTTCAAGTTTAATTGAATCCTCAAATGTATACCATTGCACGTGGATGTACGTTTTATCACTTACATTCTTTTTATTTTTTACCCTATTTTTTGAGGAATTTTCTGCTGTCAGTTTTTGTCACACCCCCGAACCAGACGGCGGAAATGTTTGAGGGCTCTTGTTACTTAAATTGAATACCATCACAATGAATATACATGAATCATAACATAATTCATCATCATGCATTGAAATATTACAACTGATATTGTTTACATTCAGTACATTGTTTTAGACATTACAAATTCATAACATAAACTGTCTGACATATAATCTAAGCAAAACACCATGACATTACTTGGTACTTATTCTTCGGTTTACCTGTTACCTGAGAATACAAGTTATTTTGAAAAACGTCAACATATGAAATGTTGGTGAGTTCATAAGTAATGTGGTGGTAAAATGATTTGGTGTAGTTTGTAAAACCCAGAAAATCCGATATTTTCTGAAAAGTGTATTTGTTTATAAAAAGTGTGAAGATCCGAATATATGCTTGTTGATTTTCAAAACATGTATTATTGTTGAACCTTTGTATACATCACACAAGTGAAAATGTTGAACTTCCCAGGAAAACTCAATGTTTTCCCAATACATAAAATACATTGACTTGTCTATTGTTATACCGATACGTCGAATGATTTTGATTACCCGGGTAGCGTTGGATTAATTAGGGTTTGTGAGTTGTTATAATCACGCATTAAAGAAAATGACTACTTTATAACTACAAATTACGAACGATCCTTAAAGGCGTCGGTCGTTACTACTCACTTAATCCACCCACCCTGATTACTCTTGTTTATCGTCCTGAATCTGTTTACTTTGATTTCTCATAAGCTCAACAACCGAGGAGATAGGAGAGTACGAAGTCCCTTTATTTCCATGAGTTATTCAAGGCTATCGGGAATGCGAAAGGCACTTGCCCCAACTCGCATTTGTCTTCTCGATCTCACTAGCAGTACTAATGGGCCACTAGGGCCCAATAGCACATTAGAGCTATTGAAAGTCCTTTTACATGGCTTTGGGTCATAGGAGGCCCAATAACGCGTAAGCATATTCCCTTCGGGCCCAAAGATCATGTTAATGGGCCCAACAAGCATGATTTGAAACTTCCAAGCCCAAAGTTTGTAAGTTAGCTCATCATAATTATCGCGTGTCTATTGAAATGTTTTGGTTTTACGATTTTGTTTTGATATTGATTCGAGACCGAATTAATTCGTTTTGTAACGATATTTGTTGTTGAGAGTGTATTTGTTTTCCGTTTCGTCGGTAGTAGTGGATCTTGTATTTTGTATTAATGAATTAATTTGTTTGAAAGTGGAATTCGACCCTTTTCACTACCCTTCTTTTATAAAAATAACACTTTTAGTCCTTTTTATATAAAAGAATTTCATTTTAGGTCCTTAAAACCCTTTTCTTGACACCTTTGTATTATTTATTTGATGAAAACATGATTTTAACCCAAAATTTACTTTATTGACAGCTTCAGCCCCTCCAGAATAGTGTTTCTCGGTTAGGGACCCATTTGTCCCAACTTTTACAATTTTGGCCCAAAATCTAAAAAGTTTACATTTTTGGTCCTTTTTGTTAGTGAAAAGCATTTTTGACCTTATAAACATTTTGTTATGGTAATTACCCCCTATTTTACAGGAAATTACATTTCCAACCCCTCAACTTATAATTTTCGCATTTTTGAGGCTTATTGGGCCGAAAAGCCCATAAAAAGCCCATTAGGCCGAAGATTTACATTTTAAGTCCCTTGAAATTCCTAAAGCTCAGAAAAATAATTGTAGGAACTGTTTTGACCCTTTTAACCTTCAAGAAACCATAACTTGTTGATTTGTACCCCTAGTTTTGTATTTTAGACAATTTAAGCCCAAAAATGGGTTTTATGTTAGAACATGTTCATCATGACCTTATAAACCATTTTTCTTGACTTTTTTAGTGTAAGATAGTCTAGATTATGCTTTTTTCCTTTCTCATGTCATAGATCTCAGGTTTACACCCCTTTTTGGTATCATATTCATCACAAAACACATGATAACACACACATACATGCATCAAATTACACATAGCATACATATACACATAGATCTACACATTTTCTTGTATTCTCCCCCATAAAACTCATAAACACCAAAAAGAAAAGGGTATGAAACTCACCTTTGCTTGTTGTTTTCGATTTGAAGAATAAAAGAGAAGAGTTTGTTGTTATTTTCGGCTTTAGCAACCTTTCTTGGAAGATCTCGAACTTAAAGAGCTTCTAAGGTGCAAGATCACAAGATTAAATGGATTTAAAAGAGATTTTTGATGAAATGAAGTAGCTAGATCATGGATTAATCATCAACTTACCTTAGATGATGAATTACTTGGTGAAAACCTCTTGAAACACAACAAATTTCGAGATTTTTGGATGAAGGAGAGTGGATGATTCTTGAGTGGTTTAGAGAGAATTTTGTTGTGAAGTGTGTATTTTTCTCTTTCTCTCGGCCGAAGAAAAGAGAGAGAGAGGAAGAGAGAAGATTGATGAGATGTTTACTTGGATGTACGGGAATTGCATGGAAAACCATTAAGTAAAAATGAGGTGGCAATGAGAAAGTCAACTCCTCTTTCTCTTGTGGGTTTGGGCCGAAAATAGAGAGGGAAAGAGAAAAATTTTTGGGCTTTGAATGATTAAGCCCATTTTATGGTTAAGTTAGGTGATTTTTGGCCCAAATGAATATAAATATGATTTTTATGACCTATTAGGGCTAAATTAGGTTAGTTATGGCCCAATAAGGTCCATTTAGGTATTTTATTTCATCATAGGCCCAATATGGCCCAAAATATTTGAATTATATGGAAGTGGGTCCAATTAGAGCCCATTTAAGAGTTCTAAGCCCAAGATAGTCAAATTGGAAGCTTATTGGCCCATTAGGCCCAATAAGGAAATCCTAATCCAAAATGGACTTAACAAGGACTTCTAGGGTTTCCAATTATTTGTTGACTATTTGTAGTGCTTGTATGAAGTGTTTGATTGAAATTATGTTGTTATTGAATAAGCATCCTACATGCTTTCACATTGTTGGCTCACATTTGTTATCATTGTTCAATGTTTACAAGGAATCAAAATTCCTAGTTGTGACATTTTTTTAATTTCCTTTGCATGAAGTTATGCTCTACTCTGTTTCTTCTTTTCATAATTTCCGTATTTGGAAACATAAATATAAAAATTCATAACCTCTGTTAATCCAAATGGATGCCGTTACAAATTTATGGGACAATTGTTTCATCCAATGATTTTTCACCAAATAAAATCTGGAATTCATCATATCAATCTAGATTAAAGTAGAGTGTTTTTACCTAAAATTCACAAATTACCTCGATTTGGAAAGGATGGAGCAATCAGGTCCTACCAGGATGTTGTTGCTGGAAAAGAAATTAAGAACAGAGATGAACAGTCATGGCATAGAAGAAAATTAAAGGATGTCTAAACCTTAAAAGGAAATATCTAAAGTTTCATGGCTATAAAGATTCTATTTTTTTAGTTACAAAAGGATTCACTTATTCTCCTCCATACCCATAGTACTCTTGGTCTATTTATACCTAGAAATTTCTTGAATTTATACCTTTCATGAAAACAATTTGTCCCCTAGAGTCAAACTATATCTTCCACAGGGGTGTTTTGAAAAAATGTTATCTATGTATAGCCCTAATTTGTTTCTGTTATTACTCATTGCAGGTGTGCAGCTTGCAGAAATTATAAGGTACTTATATGTTTTCTTCACAATCTTAATATTTCTGATGCATTGCTTAATCTTTTAGCTTTAATTTCACAGCCCTAATATGAAAAGGTTGCTAGGCTTTTCAATGGAGCCAATGTTGTTCATCTAGAGATTATATTAATGACACGTGTAGATTGTGCCAATAAGGTGAGGTTACACTTGTTCATTCTTAATATTTTCATTAAGTCACTTAATTAATATATGGATTAGCAACAAATTCCTTTTTTATCCATGTTTGGCAGCACAGATAAACACTAATCTATGTGATAAATTCTCTATTAGTTACTACCCTTCACTTGTAACATCCAGGATTTTAGGTATTATTTTTATAATTTATTTTTGGAGTCTAAGAGAGAGAGAGAGAGAGAGAGAGAGAGAGAGAGAGAAAGAGAGAGACTCGACAAGTTGATGCCTAGACTCATCGAGTAGGGTCACGTGGTGATAACTGGATTAATGAATAGACTCGACGAGTCGGTGAGGGGACTCGACGAGTACGTGCTGGTGACTAAAACCCTAAATTCCTGGTTCTGAGCCCTATTTAAAGGACCTTATAACCCTTCATTGCGGCTACTTTCATCCTTGGGAGCACCAGAGCATCTGAGAGTCCTTGTGAGTGAGAAAAGAGGCTATTGTTCATCATTCTTGTGTGTTTTAGCAAGAAGGGAAGAGGAAATCCAAGCTAGGAGAGTTGGAGAGCTTGGATCTACTTTCATTTGTGCATAGGAAGCTATTTGAGGTATTACTCAGAGCTTATTCTTGTGTTTGGTTGATATGTCAAATCTAGGGTGTCTTCATGCCTTGATTAGCTTGTATTTGGAGTGTGAGAGGTCCCATGGGGAATTGGTACCTAGATCTGGACCTTAGAAGGTCCAGAGAGTCCCAAATGCTCTGCTTTATGCCTTTCCTTTTGACTTGTAGACTTAGGTTACCATTTTAGAGGTCATTTCACCAAAAGAAGCCTTGTAGGCGTTGCATGGATGCCAAAATGTGACCTTTACGTGATTATCATGTTTGGGAAGGTCAGATCTATAGATTAGAGAAGCAAATCTGACCTCAGAATGCCATTTGAGTTCGAGCATGGAATGAACTCGCCGAGTCCATGAGCAGACTCGACGAGTCAGACCGGGATGTCCCGTGACTCACATAGTTGATGACTCGCTGAGTTGGGAAAGTGACTCAGTGAGTTAGAGGGGGATTTAGGGGACTTGAGTTCACGTCTGAACTCACTGAGTCAGTGCCTGACTCGACAAGTTGGGTCAAAGGGGGTGGCCATTGACCAACATTGACCAGAGTTGACTTGTGTTTACTTAAGGTCCTTAGTCAAATTAAGTCAGGAAGGTATTAATTAGAGATGTATTTATGCTATAGGAGGAAGCTAGGTCGGAGGTTGAGCGCGAGTGATTATCCGACATCTTCGAGGTAAGTCTTCTCACTATGTCTTACCTGATGGGGTGATTATGTGTGACCGGAAGGTCTTATGTGTATGATGAAAATGTGATGTATGTTGTATATGAAATATGTTATGATATGAGTATGATGATATGGACCGGAAGGTCAACAGAGTTATGGGATGGAAATCCCCTGAGACACTTGGATCGGAAGATCCCATAGAGTTATGGCCTGGAAAGGTGTATGTGTTGTATGTGGTATTTTGGGGAACTCACTAAGCATTAATGCTTACCGTTTGCAAGTTATGTGTTTCAAGTACCAGTGATGATCGCGGTAAGGCGCCGACATGATCAGTACACACATATGGTGGAGATGTTTTGAGATTCTGGGGATTTTGATTTGCACTTATGTTATGTAAAAAAAATTGATATACGTTTTTTAGAATTGTGATTGGAGTATTTTTATTAAATTAAAATGAAAAATTGTTTTGAAATTTCACAGTGTTACAAGTTGGTATCAGAGCCTTGGTTTGAGGGATTCAGATTCATCTTCGAGTGTATTTGAACTCAAACTGAGGATTTGAGAAACATTTTCATAAAAGAAACAAATTTTCCAAAAAGTAAAAGAATTTGAGGAAAGCATAAAGAAGTAGTGTGTACGACCAGCTAGCGCCCGAACGGTGATTTCCCAAGATACCCTTACATTATGTGTTATGAGATATGATATGATATGATATGCATGCTAGAGTAGGCTAGGTATTCATGTTAGGACTAAAGTGGTCTGATTTTTGATGCCTTAGCCTAGGAGATTTCTGCTGCTAAGAGATGCTTGAGAGCGAGTAGGTAGCAGTGAGGAGCTTATGAGAGGCTTACCGAAGGGTAGCCTATGCTAGCGAGATGTAGAGTATTTGTGAGCTGGGATCCTAGGAGGAGGACTTGGGGTGAATGTTGATGTAATGTGGGTAGTAGTATTGGGCCCGTATTAACGAAGAGACCGGATCTGTGTGCAGCCCAAGTAAGAATCCTTAGCATACTAGGGAGCAAGTAGGGTTGAGTTATCGAGTGCGAGTATACTCGAGCGAGTCTCTGATATTTTGGCATCATGCTTGGGACAGACCACAGACCGGGGACTAACGACGGGGGTGTGAGTGATGAGGAGCTCCGCCAGATGATTCATGATGAGGTGGTTGTGTCCATACGAGCTGAGACACCAGAGATGTTTGGGTCTATCAAGACCATGCTGATTTAGACCTTTGATCAGCGGCCACCGTAGCTGTCGCTTCTGTCAGGCCGCAAGGGGGTGGCTCGTTGTTGTATCGGGAGTTCAGCAACACGAAGCCACCAGAGTTTGATGGGATGCAGGATTTAATTGCTGCGATGAGATGGATATCTTATATCAAGGGATGCTTCTACACGTGTTTGTGTCCAGAGGATCTAACGGTTCGGTTTGCACTGAACCAGCTTCGCTTGGGAGTGAAGGACTGGTGGAAATTTGTGATGGCGCATCTTACTTCCGCGGAGATCTCAACGGTGACTTGGGAGAGGTTCACCACTATGTTCAGAGATGAGTACGTTCCCCCGGTGGAAAGGGAACGGTTGGCCCAGGAGTTCTTAACCCTCAAGCAGGGTACTGAGTCAGTTACTGTGATCACCAGGAAGTTTCACGAGAGGGCGATGTTCTACCCTGAGCACATGTCGTCTGAGCAGGCACGCATGAGCTGGTACTTGAGCATTCTGAGGAGGGACATTCGGGAGTTCGTATCAAACTCGACTTACCGGACATTTGCTGAGCTTCAGGAAAATTCCCGGAAGAGGGAGATTGAGTTGGAGACTCAGGCCAATGAGGAGGCCGAGTCTCAAGGGTTGGATAGGCGGCCAGCACAGTCTCAGCCGACAGCCAAGCGGGCAAAGCCCGACGATTTGAGATCTGGAGGCCAGAAGGGCCGTACTTGCGGAAAGTACGGCAAGGGACACGATGGAGTTTGTCGATATGGAGTTTGCTATAAATGTGGCAAGGAGGGGCATATAGCCAAGGACTGACCCAAGGGATTCATGGTTTGATTTCATTGCAACCAGATGGGCCATTGGAAGGCCGAGTGTCCGCAGCTGCAGGGGATAGCACAGGGAGCATAGCAGGGATCTGCCCCTGCCTCCGTGCACGCTACTGAGGTTCGGCCAATGAAGGCCGAGGCACCGAAGGCTTGCAGGAGAGCCTTCCAGTTGACATCGGAGGAGGTCCGTGCAGCACCCGACGTCGTGGCTGGTATGTATTCTGTTATTATTTGTTTATGATGAGATCTTCTATGTATATTATGATATGCATAGGTAATTTCCTTATGAATTCTGTACCTGCTTTGGGGTTGTTTGACTCGGGTGCGAGTCGGTCATTTGTTTCATTAGCATTCAGTAGACACATCAGTATCCAGCGAGAGGAAATTAGTCGACCTCTACGAGTTTCTATAGCTAACGAGCGAGCAGTGTATGCCACAGACGTGATTCGAGGGTGTGTGCTTGAGATTTTCGGTGTTGGGTTTCCGATAGATCTGGTCCCGATTGCGATGGGGGACGTATGTGTCATCATGGGCATGGATTGGTTGAGCCGATTTGGGGCCGTGATAGACTGCGAGCGGCAACTGGTGATGATACGAGACCCTGGTGGGGGAGTACTTACAGAATATGGCGAGGGTACCCGTTCTGGGTCAGCGTTTTGTTCGGCCGCTAGAGCGAGGCAGAGTCTATAGCAGGGCTGTAGTGGGTTTGCGGCTTATGTGATGGATACGATGATTGATTCGCAGAGACTGAGATCAGTTGGCGATGTTCCGATAGTGGGCGAGTTCCCAAACATTTTTCCCCGAGGATTTTCTGGGTGTGCCTCCTGAGAGGCAGGTAGAGTTCCGTATCGATTTGGTTCCAGGGGCAGCACCTATCGCCAAGGCGCCCTATCGCCTTGTGCCTCCAGAGATGTAGGAGTTATCCTCATAGCTTCAGGAGCTGTTGGGGAAGGGGTTTATTCGGCCGAGTAGCTCGCCGTGGGGAGTGCTGTTCCTTTTTGTCAAGAAAAAGGATGGTTCACACCGGATGTGCATTGATTATCGGGAGTTGAACAAGTTAACGATCAAGAACCGTTATCCGTTGCCGAGGATTGATGATTTGTTCGATCAGCTTTAGGGAGCATCTTGGTTTACCAAGATAGACTTGAGGTATGGATATCACCAGATGATGGTGCGTGATGAGGATATCCAGAAGACAACGTTCAGGACGCGATATGGGCACTATGAGTTTGTAGTGATGCCTTTTGGGCTCACCAATGCACCAACAGCGTTCATGGATCTCATGAACGGAGTATATCGGCCGATGTTGGATCGATCGATGATCGTGTTTATTGATAATATTCTAGTGTATTCTAGATCCAGAGAACAACATGAGGAGCATTAGAGGGAGATCCTTGGGGTATTGAGGTCGGAGAGGCTTTATGCCAAATTCTCCAAGTGTGATTTTTGGTTACGGGAGGTTCAATTCTTGGGGCATCTTGTTAATCAAAATGGGATATTGGTCGACCAGGCCAAGATTAAGGCGGTGATGAGTTGGGAAGTGCCGAAGTCCGCCACAAAGATCAGGAGTTTTCTGGGTTGGCTGGTTATTATCAGAGATTCATTCAGGATTTCTCCAAGATTGCAGTGCCACTCACTAGGTTGACCCGGAAGGGTGTTGCTTTTTCATGGGGTCCGAAGCAACAAACCTCGTTTGAGACTCTTCGCCAGAAGTTGTGCGAAGCCCCGGTGTTATCCCTTCCAGAGGGAGTTGAGGATTTTGTGGTATATTGCGATGCATCAATATCAGGGTTGGGTGCAGCGCTTATGCAAAGGGGGCATGTGATAGCATATGCATCGAGGAAACTAAAGCCTCATGAGGCGAGGTATCCCACTCATGATCTGGTGTTGGGAGCATTAGTGTTCGCTCTCAAGATCTGGCACCACTATTTGTACGGAGTTCGGTGTACCATTTACACGGACCACAAGAGTTTGAAGTATTTGATGGATTAGCCGAACCTGAATATGCGGCAGAGGAGATGGTTGGATGTGGTGAAGGATTACGATTGTGAGATCCTGTACCACTCGGGCACGGCGAATATAGTAGCTGATGCCCTAAGTCGGAGGGCAGAGAGTGTTCCGATACGTGGTATGTGTAAGAGAATGACCGTGAGGACTTCGGTGTTACATACCATTCGTGAGGACCAGGCAGAGGCTATGAGACCGTAGAATCGCAAGAAGGAGTGAGTTTTTGGGCAGGTATCTGAGTTTGTGACCGATAGCCGAGGGATTATGACTTTTCATGGTCGGATTTGGGTGCCGTTTATAGGTGGGGCACGTAGTTTTTTGATTGAGGAGGCGCATAGATCAAAATTCTCGATCCATCCCGGGGCCACAAAAATGTATTTGGATCTGAAGAGAGACTATTGGTGGCCTTGTATGAAGAGAGATGTTGCATGGATTATAGAGAGGTGTTTGACCTGTCGTCAAGTTAAGGCCGAGCACCAGTGTCCGCATGGAAAGTTTCAGCCACTTGAGGTTCCCTAGTGGAAGTGAGAACAAATTTCTATGGATTTCATCACCAAACTACCAAGAACCCCAAGGGGTGTCGATGCAATTTGGGTGATTATGGATCGATTGATGAAAAGTGCTTACTTCCTTGTTATCAGTGACAAATTTTCTTCAGAGAAGTTGGCAGAAACATATGTGAGGGAGGTGATGTCTCAGCATGGGGTGCCGATCTTGATTGTGTCAGATTGAGATGTACGTTTACTTCCAGGTTCTGGAAGAAGTTTCATGAGGAGTTGGGTACGAGATTGCATTTCAGCACTGCTTATCACCCTCAGACCGACGGTCAGAGTGAGCGGACTATCCAGACACTCGAGGACATGCTTCAGGCATGTGTATTGGACTTCAGAGGAAGTTGGGACACGTATCTTCCTTTGGCTGAGTCCTATAACAACAGCCACCATTCGAGCATCGGTATGCCTCCCTTCGAGTTATTGTATGGAAGGAGGTGTTGGACTCCCATTTGTTGGGGAGAGGTAGGACCGCGTGTGATGGGTAGTACGGAGATAGTGCTCTAAACGACTAAGAAGATTTAGCAGGTCAAGCAGAGGTTGCTGACAGCCCAGAGTCGCTAGAAGATCTATGCTAATAGGCGTCGCTCAGAGCTCGAGTTTCAGGTTGGTGATTTCATTCTCCTGAAGGTATCAGCTTGGAAAGGTGTGATTCGATTCAGGAAGAGAGGCAATTTGGGACCTCGATATATCGGTCCATTCAGGGTGACCGCTAGGGTGGGCAGAGTAGCGTATCGTTTGGAGCTACCTGCCGAGCTTATTCGGATTCATGATACCTTCCACGTGTCTCAGTTGAGGAAGTGTATAGTCGATGAGTCAGCAGTGGTTCCATTAGAGGAGATTTAGGTGGATTCGATCCTGAGCTATGTTGAGAAGCCGATCGCGATCCGAGATAGGAGAATCAAGGTTCTAAGGAATAAGGAGGTGTCCCTAGTTCAGGTCCAGTGGCAACATCGGAAGGGGTCCGAGCTGACTTGGGAGCCGGAGTTAGAGATTCGGGTGCAGTATCTAGAATTATTTGTAGAGCGAGACTTCGAGGGCGAAGTCTGATTCTAGTGGGGGAGAATTGTAACATCTGGGATTCATGTATTATTTTTATCATTTATTTTTGGAGTCTAAGAGAGAGAGAGACTCAACGAGTTGATGCCTAGACTCATCGAGTAGGGTCGCGTGGTGATGACTAGATTAATGAGTGGACTCGACGAGTCGGTGAGGGGAATCGACGAGTCCGTGTTGGCGACTAAAACCCTAATTTCCCGGGTCTGAGCCCTATTTAAAGGACCTTATAACCCTTCATTGCGGCTACTTTCGTCCTTGGGAGCACCAGAGCATCTGAGAGTCCTTGTGAGTGAGAAAAGAGGCCATTGTTCATCATTCTTGTGTGTTTTAGCAAGAAGGGAAGAGGAAGGCCAAGCTAGGAGAGTTGGAGAGCTTGGATCTATTTTCATTTGCGCATAGGAAGCTATTTGAGGTATTACTCAGAACTTATTCTTGTGGTTTGTTGATATAGTAAAATTTAGGGTTTCTTCATGCCTTGATTAGCTTGTATTTGGAGTGCGAGAGGTCCCATGGGAAATTGGTACCTAGATCTGGACCTTAGAAGGTCCAAAGAGTCCCAAATGCTCTGCTTTATGCCTTTCCTTTTGAGTTGTGGACTTAGGTTACCATTTTAGAGGTCATTTCAGCAAAAGAAGCCTTGTAGGCATTGCATGGATGCTAAGATGTGACCTTTACGTGATTATCATGTTTGGGAAGGTCAGATCTATAGATTATAGAAGCAGATCTAACCTCAAAAGGCCATTTGAGTTCGAGCATGGAATGAACTCAGCGAGTTCATGAGCAGACTCGACGAGTCGGACCAGGTTGTCCCGTGACTCACACAGTTGATGACTCACCGAGTTCGGAAAGTGACTCAGTGAGTCAGAGAGGGATTTATGGGACTTGAGTTCACATCTGAACTCTCCGAGTCAGTGCCTGACTCGACGAGTTGGGTCAAAGAGGGTGGCCATTGACCAACGTTGACTAGAGTTGACTTGTGTTGACTTAAGGGCCTTAGTCAAATTAAGTTAGGAAGGTATTAATTAGAGATTTATTTATGCTATAAGAGGAAGCTAGGTCAGAGGTTGAGCGCGAGTGATTATCCGACATCTTCGAGGTGAGTCTTCTCACTATGCCTTACCCAATGGGGTGATTACGTGTGACCGGAAGGTCTTATGTATATGATGAAAATGTGATGTATGTTGTATATGTTATATGTTATGATATGAGTATGATGATATGGACCGGAAGGTCAACAGAGTATGGACCGGAAGGTCAACAGAGTTATGGGATGGAAATCCCCTGAGACACTTAGATCGGAAGATCCCATAGAGCTATGGCCTGGAAAGGCGTATGTGTTGTATGTGGTATTTTGGGGAACTCACTAAGCATTAATGCTTACCGTTTGCGTGTTATGTGTTTCTGGTACCAGTGATGATCGCGGGAAGGCACCGGCATGATCAGTACACACTTATGGTGGATATGTTTTGAGATTCTGGGGATTTTGATTTGCAATTATGTTATGTAAAAACAACTAATATATGTTTTTGAGAATTGTGATTTGAATATTTTTATTAAATTAAAATGAAAAATTGTTTCGAAATTTCACAGTGTTACATCACTATTCTGGGGCCCACCTTCTAAATTTGTGGGTGGTAGCTGGAATGAGAAAAATGAAAAAAGTAAAATTATTTCTATTGAAGATGGAAGAACTTCTCATCGTTTACTCAAATGGATTAATACACAATTAGGAATGTATACTAGCGTTAAGAAGCTATATTGTTGTGACAACCCGAAGTTCGTTGCGTCGTCGTAACCCGATACGTCATTAAAAATCCGTCGTCCTAAATTTTTTTCGTTCGTTTCTAAATTAAGTCATTTATTTTAAGTTTGTTATTATGACTTAATAATTAATACGTTAGAAATCCATGGCAACGCCCCAATGTATTATTTGGAAAAATAATTGTTTTATTCCGTCGAATTATAAAAATAATTAAATCGGGTACGACCAAAAGCCTCGCTTGATGACAGTATCGGGTAGAATTCCACCTTGTCCCAAAATTTCAGCACATATAAAGTTGAGAGAGCCTCATTTGAAGCTTTTCCACTCTCTCTCTACTTTCTCTCTCTAGAAATCGAAATCAAGCCAAAATCATCCAAAACAAACTCCAAATCGTCAAGGTAACTATCCTAGCTTCTAGTATAAAACCTTTGGCCTTCAAATTCATGAAAAATATGAGGAATAGGACCATAAACATGTGTTTACGGTCCTAGAACCTCCTTAGGCCGTAAATACATGTAATGAGGGGTTTTGAGCCTTAAAACCCTTCCAAAACTCATTTGGAGCCTAGATATAACCTAAGGACTTGTTTGCATGGACTTAGAACACCTTTAACTCTTCAATTGGGACATAAGCATGAGTTTACGGCCCAATCACATGCTTGGACCGTAAACACCTATTTTTAGGGAGTAAACTCAACTTAAGGTGTTAGTTTGCCCCTAAACACCTCCAACAAGCTTTCATGAGAGTATAGAACCTTATAATCCTTCAAGAAATGCACCAAAACTTATTCAAATGGGACAAGCTTGAGTTTACGGTCCAAGAACATTCTTAGACCGTAAACTCACCTCCTTAGACCTTAAACTCATTCTATGGGCGTTAAAGTGCCCTTAACACCTTGTATGGCTTAGAAATGGGTCTAGAACTTAGTATGCTTAACTTTCAACGACTAAAACACATGAATCATGGACAAACATGTGTTTAAGGTAGTAAACTTGTGTTTAAGGTAGTAAACTCATGTTTAAGGTAGTAAACTCGTGTTTAAGGTAGTAAACTCATGTTCAAGGTTGTAAACTCGTGTTTAAGGTAGTAAACTCGTGTTTAAGGTAGTAAACGCCTAAAGAACATCTTCATAGACCGTAAACTCTTATCCAAGGTCATTTAGGGTCCCAATCACTTCCTAAGCCATGGAATCTATCCTAGAACCTTCCCGTGTGCTTTGTATGACCATTTGGCATCCAAGAACCCACCACCCATGAGTTTACGGTCGTAAACTCATAGGGATATAGTGAATGGACCGTGAACTCCTCAAGGAGTTTACTCTTGAAGAGTAAACTCCATACCTAGGTCCTACACGTCCTTAGATGTCACCTGGGTCACTCCGAACACTTGATTCGAATTGTTTTTGCGTCTTGGAGTGTATAATCATATCTAATTAGCGATTTAAAGTCTAATTAGATACATTTTTATATGATTTCATATTACATAGGAACCTCACGCGTTATCAAGCCCCGAACCGATACTTAGCATCCAATCCGACACGCTTCTCGACCGGTGAGTTCATACCCCTAACCTTTTTCAAATGTTTTTCAACTGTTTTCAGGGGGGAATACAAGCAAAATTATAAGGAAATATTGTACTCAAACTTATTGTTTTCAGTTCGAATGTGTATATTCTGTATGTTTTTAACATCGAAAACTGTGTTAATCAAATAGTTCGAATTACGAAGTTAGCTTTCAAACTAATCATAGATTACTTGATAAAGCGTTACAATCTATATTTCATAATCTACGAATAATTCATAGTAATCATCAATTAGAACTAATACGAATACGAATATGAAAGTACAACTAGGAACAAAACGAATACGAAAGTACAACTAGGAATAGAACGAATACGAAAGTATAACTAGGAATACGAATACGAATGCAAATACGAATAGTATTAGGATTAGGAGTAAGAATACGAATACGACTGCGAATATGAATGCGAATACGAATACGAATACGAATGCGAATACGAATACGAACACGAATAGTATTAGGATTAGGAGTAGGAATACGAATACGACTGCGAATACGAATACGAATACGAATGTGAATACGAATACGAATACGAATAGTATTAGGATTAGGAGTAGGAATACGAATACGACTGCGAATACGAATGCGAATACGAATACGAATACGAATGCGAATACGAATAGTATTAGGATTAGGAGTAGCAATACGAATACGACTGCGAATACGAATGTGAATACGAATACGAATACGAATAGTAATAGGATTAGGAGTAGGAATACGAATACGACTGCGAATAACAATACGAATGCGAATGTGAATACGAATACGAATACGAATAGGATTAGGAATAGGACTAGGAATACGAATGTGAATACGAATACGAATACGAATAGAAACACAAATATGAATACGAATACAAATATACAATACGATTATGAATATGATTAAGAATAAGAATATGAATACAAAGGCACGCATCTAGGTACGTTCAAGCGTAACACAATTAGGATATCACAATACCTAGCTAATATGACAAGTATGATAGATAATCAAACATTACATTGGGATTCAATAACTAAACTTACTTTTAGGAAAATATAGGATTTTCCTGGGATAGCAATTGTACATAACCAGATTCGTGTAATAAAATAGTTAATCAAACTCTACAAATAAGAAAATATGGGATTTTCTTGGACAACAAACTTTTTCGGAAAACCAAAGGGATCTTGTACATTTTCAGAAAACTAACATCTTATGAACTCACCAGCTTTATGCTGATTTTCAAACTGCTTGTATTCTCAGGTCCATATTAGACAGGTACCCAGCGATCCTTTTGGAGAAGACGGAGACAGAAGACTCGTCTTAACTTTTGTTCATATGATATATGTATAACACCTGTAACACTTTACTTTTCAACAAATGTAAATTCGAATATGTAATGTAATGGTTGTTTACTTTGCTTACTATGTACATTGGATTTGATACTCAACGTGGAGTTCGCCCCGGAAATGTTTCCACCTTAGGTTTTTGGGGTGTGATAGATTGGTATCAGAGCCCTTTTTTATAGTGAACTAGTATACCAAACCTTACATGGTATAAGACTATGAACACTAAAGTCTAATTAGTGATTTAAAGTCTAATTAGATACATTTGTATATCATTTCATATTACATAGGAACCTCACGCATTATCAAGCCCCGAACCAATACTTAGCATCCAATCTGACACGCTTCTCGACCGGTGAGTTCATACTCCTAACCTTTTTCAAATGTTATTCAACTGTTTTCAGGGGGGGGGGGGGGAATACAAGCAAAAGTACAAGGAAATCTTGTACTCAAACTTATTGTTTTCAGTTCAAATGTCTATATTCTGTATGTTTTTAACATCGAAAACTGTGTTAATCAAATAGTTCGAATTACGAAGTTAGCTTTCAAACTAATCATACACTACTTGATAAAGTGTTACAATCTATATTGCATAATCTATGAATAATTCATACTAATCATCAATTAGAACTAATACGAATACGAATATGAAAGTACAACTAGGAACAGAACGAATACGAAAGTATAACTAGGAATACGAATATGAATGCGAATACGAATAGTATTAGGATTAGGAGTAGGAATACGAATACGACTGCCAATACGAATGCGAATACGAATACGAATAGTATTAGGATTAGGAGTAGGAATACGAATACGACTGCGAATACGAATACGAATACGAATATGAATACAAATAGTATTAGGATAAGGAGTTGGAATACGAATACGACTACGAATACGAATGCGAATACGAATACGAATACGAATGTGAATACGAATACGAATACGAATAGTATTAGGATTAGGAGTAGGAATACGAATACGATTGCGAATACGAATGCGAATATGAATGCGAATACGAATACGAATACGAATAGTATTAGGATTAGGAGTAGGAATATGAATACGACTGCGAATACGAATGCGAATGCGAATGTGAATACGAATACGAATACAGATAGGATTAGGAATAGGACTAGGAATACGAATGCGAATACGAATACGAATACAAATACGAATAGAAACACAAATATGAATACGAATACAAATATAAAATACGAGTATGAATATGATTAAGCATAAGAATATGAATACGAAGGCATGCATATAGGTACATTCAGGCGTAACACAATTAGGATATCAGAATACCTAGCTAATATGACAAGTATGATAGATAATCGAACAATTCATTGGGATTCAATAACTAAACTTACTTTTAGGAAAATATAGGATTTTCCTGGGATAGCAATTGTACATAACCAGATTCGTGTAATAAAACAGTTAATCGAACTCTACAAATAAGAAAATATGGGATTTTCTTGGATAACAAACTTTTTCGGAAAACCAAAGGGATCTTGTACATTTTCAGATTACTAACATCTTATGAACTCACCAGCTTTATGCTGATTTTTCAAACTGCTTGTATTCTCAGGTCCATATTAGACAAGTACCCATCGATCCTTTTGGAGAAGACGGAGCGTACAGAAGACTCGTCTTAACTTTTGTTCATATGATATATGTAAAACACGTGTAACACTTTACTTTTCAACAAATGTAAATTCGAATATGTAATGTAATGGTTGTTTACTTTGCTTACTATGTACATTGGATTTGATACTCAACGTGGAGTCCGCCCCGGAAATGTTTCCGCCTTAGGTTTTCGGGGTGTGACAGATTGGTATCAGAGTCCTTGTTTATAGTGAACTAGTATACCAAACCTTACATGGTATAAGACTATAAACACTAAACGGCCTAACTGCTCTGAACTAAAAGTATACCCCAAAATATAAGTATTTTCAAAAGCATACAAAGTATACCCAACCGTCGAAATCCGTAACTACAAGTAGAACAAAACATAAGTAAATGGGTGTTGTACGTTGCGGTTAAACCTGGGCAGTTATGTAGTCGTGTCTAGGATCAATATAGCCTGGCCAACTATATTCATTCGAGACACGGCCAACATGTGCTTGGGAGTGAATGTGGTGTGCGACATGCCTAAAACTTACCCAATACCCAAACAATGAGCCGATGTTGCAGTGAGACAAGAAATACTATGGGAGTATTTCTCGAGCCGAATCCATTATAGAAATCCTTATCCCAGCATTGCTCCTCAACCATTCCTTTAGTGATAATTTATCTGCTTTGATAACTCTTTCCTGCTTTATCGCTTAATAGAATTCTATGCCTGTCGTAAAGAGATATCCCTTGTTTCATATCTCTTGATTCAATTTAGAGGACTTACCATCCTCTCTTTCCGATCTTTTTAGATCAAGATGCCTCCAAGAAAAAGACCCAGTTCAAAGAATAACAACAACAACCCTCCTCTGCCACCACCTTCTCTTCACATCGATCTGGTATGTGATAACTGTCAATTCAGGTAATTCTCAGACTCATGCATCTTTACAAAAACCATTCATGCACAATATGCCATGGCCTAGTAGTATAAATTTGGTCAAAATCTTGCATAAACTAGGATCCAACTAAGGTCTAGGACTAATATACTTGACACTTACGATTCTAGTAAGTTGCTTAACTACAATAGGAAATGTCAATGCTATAATTAGAATGAAACTTCAAGCTTTGTTATAATTGAAAAAGGGTATAAAACCCTAAAAATAAATTAAAATACTCTAACTATACTTCATTATGATGATGAATATCAAACAATATTCCAAAAACCCTAAAGAGCCAAAAATCCAAATTTATAAATCATAAAGCTTAAAAACTTTATAAAATTCGGCTATAAACTTCCTAATATCATATTTTTATTAATCAAATTATGGATTATACCAATGAAATAGAAATATAAATTATCATGCATTAATCATAATTTATTAGTTAAAAACAAGATTTTTAAATAAATCAAAAATTGCTTAAAGAATCACTTTTATAAAAAATAGATTTTTATTTAAATTAAGAAGGGATTTTTATAAAATTTGAATTGAGGAGAGAGGAGGCTTTAATGCCTCAAAAATCTGGCCATCTCCCCTCTCCCCATACTCTCTCTTCCCAAAACTGAATCGTTAAGCTCATTCCCTCACACTTCCTCTTCTCTTTTCACTCTCTCACACTCCACCCTCCTAACTCACAAACTCTCTTCCTCTCTCTCTCTAACCCACGAAAATCCTCCATTCTCTGCCAAAATTTCGAGATTAAGGAGACTTTGAAGTGTTCTTGCTTCTCTCAAGATCAAAACCAAGGTAAACAACACAATCCTCTATCATAGTTTCATGATTTTACTTCCTCTTCTTCATAGTTTTCTATTCTTTTCGGATTCTATGCCTTTCCATGACTAGAAATCCTTATTTTTCCCTTGTGGTTTGTAGATTCTCACCATAACACAATGCATGTGTTTGAGATGGTGAAAATCTGGGATCAAACCCATGCAAGGAGTGAAAAAGATGCACATATGTTCATGTGACTTCAAAACCGAGTATTACATCTTCTTCTCCATTTCTTTTGTGTTCTTGCATGATCAAAAGCATTTAAACCATTTCTAGTACATCTTGGATGCTCATTCACTCCATGCATGTGCTAGAAATCGGACCTTAACAAAGGCATGCATGATGTTCTTGTCAAAATATCCTAAGAATGCACTCAAAGCAAACATGCAATCTGCTAGATTACTTTGTTCAACTTTGAACGGTCATAACTCGGTCATTACTTAACCAAATCCTGATATTCTTTTTGTATTGGATATTTCCACGAGTTAACTTTCAAACCCAACTGGTCTCACTGTAAAATATTAAATATCGGATTTTTGGAAATTTTTACAAAATGGTTGCGCAAAAAGCTCTTTTTCTGTGATCACCATTTTTGCCTTGCATGATCAATGGCCATAAACCCAACCATAAATCTGGGGGAAAATACTTTAGAAACTTAACATATCCAGTGAATGATGGCTGAAATTTCGTGGCTTAAAACCCCACTGAATGGGCTACACAAATTCATGAACTTCAGCCATATTTACATCTCATGCACCATTGCATGCAACATTTCTTAACTTGTTTGGGTTCAATACCCCTATTTCCCTTCTGAATAAATTCTGAAAATTTTTCCTTTTGAAAGCCCTCACATGCATGTGATAATCTGTAAAATACCAAAAGCTTTTATTATTTCTTTGTTTTATTAAAATTATTGTTAGAAACCAAGGGAGTAAATCACATAAAATACTTCCAGAGCTCTATAAATCCGGAATAAATTCATGGATGACCCTTATGGTGAATAATGACCCCTCACTAAATTTCATCAATTTTTGTTGCTGTTTGGTATGATTTCCGATTTTCTTTTCGTTTGGGTATAATAAATCACAAAACCACTTTAGAGAGCGTGAAAATTATATCTAACAATTTTTGCAGCCCTAACCTGTGGTGGGTAACTCAGAAAAATAATTTCATAGTTTTTCTTCATGCCTTACTATTTTTCCCGATTTTTGGTAATTATAATGGCCTAAAAATAGGAAAAATAGTTCTGATTATCCAAAATTCATGAAAATTTACCAAAACATCATGTTTTACAGTAGAAGGTCACATAAAAATTTTGGTGATTTTTATCTACTGTAAACTATATTTCTCTTATTTTCTAAAGTTAAATACACTTAAATACACATAAATACCCAAAACCGGATTATACAATATGAAAACCACTTTTGGTATATTTTTTTCCAGATTAATTACACTGCAAATGATGTTACAAAAAAATTTTATAATTTATTTTAACTGTTTAATATTTATTCTTCAATTAATAATTATTTAAAGGAATAAAACAAGGAAAAATAAAAATACCCACTGAAAAATATCTTTTATATTTTTCCCAGCCTATTTATGTATAATATCAGTGAAATAAAAAGTTTGGGTAATTTTGGAAATTGTTTTCTATTTATTTTAATTTTTATTGGAATAAATGCTCAAAAATCATAAAATATAATTAAACAGCTTGGAAATCCATTTTTATATTTTTCCTAGCTTAGTATTGTGTAATAACAGTAAAATAAAAAGTTTGAGCGTTTTTATCCTTTGAATGCTATTTTTCGTGAATTTATGTTGTTATGAAGACTTAAAATTTTGAAAAATAGTTAACCATATTAAAAATTTAAGGAAAGTTTTCTGGAAAACCTCTATTGTATTTACAATGAAGATACAAGGTTTGACAATTTTTGGAAACTGTGTGATAATATTTTACATTTTTAGGAATATTAAACACTTTTAAATGTGTAGAAATACCTTTAATTTATATTACTAAATCTGGAAAATTAATATTCCAAAGTTGTAATTAATCGCACGACTTGTAGAATTTCATTATTTCAGAAAAAAGTGTAACCAATTAATATAAAATTCAATACTAAAACATAAATTGACATTTCTCTATATGTAGAGTTTAGTATATTAGCATTAGATTTCGACATGGAAACTCACTAGTGTGTGTTTGATGTCGTAGGATCCCGGTAGTAAGACGTTGGTGCATCCCGAGGCACTACTTGTATTTACTCGAAACATTGTGAGTATTCACCAATCCCCTATTTTCGGTTTTTAAATGTTTTGGGGTGGAAAAGCATGTCCTAAACTATTTATATCCGTTGTATTTATTTAACTCGTATAAACTTGCTTGCTATATTTAGCATATTGTGAGTATTCACGCACTCCCCTATTTTCGGTTTTTATGTTTTGGGGTGGAAAAGCATGTCCAGAAAAATTACTGTTTGCATGTTGTATTTAAATTGATTATTATCAAACATGATTGCTATTGTATTGCTATGTTTCTCTATGTATGTCTATCCAACACGGAACATGAGAACTTATCGTACTAAGGCCCTTCCCTTATCTCTAACCATTAACTCTTTGAGCCAATGGTCATTATGGATAGCGCTATTAGGAATTGACAACTCCTCACTCGCCCTATTGCTGGAGTGCATGATACCATATTCATCTATGGAACGATAAGCATAGATCTCGATAGGGCTTCAGTCATAGGTTTGGTTGAGACTCATTGTTTGTTCATATACATACAAACTCGTTTCTCGTTATAGCAATAAACTTGTATTCATTAATAGCAATCAACTTTGTTTCTCATTAAAGCAATGTACTTGTATTCACGAAAAACCTTATTTCAAGCTCGATTTATAAACTTGTGAGCTCACCAACTATTTTCATAGTTGACGCTCGTTTTACATGCTTTTTCAGGAAATAATTAGTAAGTGGATATAAAGATTCATCATCATAGAGCATGCTGCATCGTGTTGAAGTTATTTATGAAGTTATATTTTGAAGAATGTTATTTTGGAAGAACTTGTACTTTGTTTCTTTTTAAGCTATGGGTTGTAAACTTTTAAATACTGCTATGGTGATGTATCTTTATCCTTTGCAATGAAACCGTTATCGTTGTCATATCTTGCGTTTCCGCTTTAGCGGGAGTGTGACAGAAGTGGTATCAGAGCTAAAGTTATAGAGAACATCGATTTTTCTTTAAGAAAACACAACCTATAACCAAAACTTACAAAGAAATTCTTTTTACATCAAACATATTACTCGTATAATTAGGTCGGGAGTTGTATCATTGGACCTCAATTAAACATAGCCTGATCACCTATGTTTAATTAAGGAAAGGTTTATACAAAGCCTGAGCTAATTATAATGGGAATATGTTCAACAAATTTTTTTTTTGAGAAAACTTTATTTCAAAAATTCAAAAGGTTAATTTTGGTGTGTGTAAGCATTGCATATTATAGGCATGCATTGTCATTTATTTCATATCTCATTGAAACTATGTCACAATCCACTATGTCAACATCGTCATCTTCCCGCGCTACCGCCTCAGCCGATGACTCCGACTACGTCACTATTATCCTTCAACGTAATCCCCCCGCCTCGGTAGAAGAAGACCCCTCAGAGGACACGGAAGATACAGGGAACTCGGTGGAGATCAACAATGACAACGCCCTGAGTCAACGACGCGAGGCATCGCCTTCATCGGTGTTACCGAAATGACTGTTCCTATAAAGACTTTATGAACGCAAAACCCACATTATTCAATGGCACAGGAGGTGTCATTGCTCTAACTCGGTGGTTGGAGAAGATTGAATCTATCTTCGAGATCTGTGCTTGTTCAGAATCGGACAAGGTGAAATTTGCCGCCTGCACTCTCACCAATAAAGCTCTGACTTGGTGGAACGGTCGAGTCAAATCCCTAACTCTACCTCTAGCCAATGCTATGGGTTGGGAAGTTATGAAGGAACTTCTACACGCAGAGTATTGCCCTCGGGGTGAAATTCAGAAGCTGGAGCATGAACTCTGGAACCTGAAGATGAAAGGTTCTGATATCGCCGCTTACACTTCAAGGTTTGACGACTTGGCACTTCTTTGTCCGGGAATGGTTACCCCGGAAAGCAAAAAGGTAGAAAGGTTCAGCTGGGGGTTGACCCATCCAACCAAAGGGAACGTTTTAGCTGCGAAGCAGGATACATATGACAGCGCCAAATGCCTAGCGCAAATCTTGATCGACCATAGTGAGGACGTAGAGGAAGCAATCACCACTCCTGAACCGACAGATAGAAGTGGTGAGAAAAGAAAGTTTTGGGAGGCGAGAGAGAAATGTCAGCCTTCACAGGAATTCTTGAAGAAACAATAGATAGTGGCAGTCCACGCTGCCACTACTCCTGCCACTGTTTCTATCATCGGTTCTTCAACTCAAGCACCTGTCACCGGATATGCCGGTGTTCTTCCGTGGTGTAACCAGTGCAGTTACCACCACCGCATCCCCGGTCCCTGTCGTGTAAAATTTTGCAAAAATTGTTGCCAAGAGGGTCACCTTGCGTGAAGTTGCGGAACACCAACCAACCAAGCTTTCGGAGTGGGCATCAGTCGGGCCTGTTATGGCTACGGTGAAGTCGGGCATTATAAGAGAAACTGCTCCAAGACAACAACAGCTGACAACACTGGAAGAGTCCTAGCTATAGGACAAGGTGAGACAGCTGTTGATCCCACCGTTGCCACAGGTATAGTCCTTTTCGACAACCCTTTTGCTTGCAATCCTTTTCAATTCTAGTACCAAAAGATAAATTGTTAGCTATTCATTCAAATATCTTCATAAACATAGTCCTTAACTAATAACCGAAATGTTTACCATCGACTTTGTTAACGATAAGAAAGAAGGCATGTTACTTTCTAAAATGCGTATGCCGAGGTACATAGAACTTTTCGAAATCCCTATTAGGATTAATCCCATAATCTACGAACTCCGACTACCCTCAGGATTTAGTAACATCCACCTGGTATTCCACGCCTCTGTCCTTAAGAAGTGCATACCCGATGAAACTATAGTAATCCCTATGATGAGATCAAAATCGTCAAAAGTTTAAATCTCATGGTAAGAGCGAATCGAAATCATAGAGCGAGAGATTAAATGTATGAACCAAGCCGTCTACCGATAATTGAAAGGTTCCATGAAATGCCATGCGAGAATCCGAATTCACTCGGAAGCATGATGATCGGATAAAACAAAAGTATCCGTATCCTCTTTCCAATTCTGCGAGTCACATCTAACGTTTGAATTTCGGGATGAAATTCTCTCTAATGGGGGGGATAATGTGACGACCTGACGTTCGTTCCATCGTCGTAACCCGATACGTCATTAAGAATTTGTCGTCCTAAATTGTTTTCGTTCGTTTCTAAATTAAGTCATTTATTTTAAGTTTGTTATTATGACTTAGTAATTGTACAAATACGTTAGAAATCCATGGAAAAACGCCCCAATGTATTATTTGGAAAAATAATTGTTTTGTTCCGTCGAATTATAAAAATAATTAAATCGGGTACGACCAAAAGCCTCGCTTGACGACAGTATCGGGTAGAATTCCACCGTGTCCCAAAATTTCAGCATATATAAAGTTGAGAGAGCCTCATTTGAAGCCTTTCCACTCTCTCTCTACTTTCTCTCTCTAGAAATCGAAATCAAGCCAAAATCATCCAAAACAAGCTCCAAATCGTCAAGGTAACTATCCTAGCTTCTAGTATAACACCTTTGGCTTTCAAATTCATGAAAAATATGAGGAATAGGACCATAAACTTTCTCTCTGTAGAAATTGAAATCAAGACAAAATCATCCAAAACAAGCTCCGAATCGTCAAGGTAACTATCCTAGTTTCTAGTATAACACCTTTCGCCTTCAAATTCATGAAAAGTATGAGGAATAGGACCATAAACATGTTTTTACGGTCCTAGAACCTCCTTAGGCCGTGAATACATGTGATGAGGGGTTTTGAGCCATAAAACCCTTCCAAAACTCATTTGGAGCCTAGATTTACCCTAAGGACTTGTTTGCATGGACTTCAAACACCTTTAACACTTCAATTGGGACATAAGCATGAGTTTACGGCCCAAGCACATGCTTGGACCGTAAACACCTATTCTTAGGGAGTAAACTCAACTTAAGGTGTTAGTTTGCCCCTAAACACCTCCAACAAGCTTTCATGAGAGTATAGAACCTTATAATCCTTCAAGAAATGCACCAAAACTTATTCAAATGGGACAAGCTTGAGTTTACAGTCCAAGAACATTCTTAGACCATAAACATATCTCCTTAGACCTTAAACTCATTCTATGGGTGTTAAAGTGTCCTTATGTGACAACCTGATATTTCAACTACATATAAACGACCTAAAAAGTCAAGTATTGTAACCACGTTAGTTGTAATAAAATTAACGTCGAAAATAAAATACCCAAAAATCACTAATTAAATTACCTATTATGTTAGAAGTCATTAAACCATGATCGTACGTAAAAAGAATGCCCAAATCCGACTTCGTATAAGGAAGTTAGGAATTTTTCAACTTCGGCTTAATAGCAGACGGCTAAAAACTCGAATCAGAGATCGAGCGACTTTTGACTGGAATGACCTAAACGAGAATCGAAGGTCTCAACAATGGTATTTCAGCGGTAAAAAGTCTGGCAAAAACCGACGTCAGATAAAGAAGTTATGAATTTCTAAAGAAATTTTCTGACCGCGACCTTTTAAAAATAAATAATAAAAATAATTTCGGAATTTGCCGACGAAATCTAAACGAAAGTTGTAGAGTATGGTCTCACCTTCGTGGGGATATAAAGAACGTCTAAAACGGAGTTCGTATGAAGAAGATATGAATTTTTGAAGTTTGCTAAATAATTAATATATAAATTTAATTCAAAATTTCGGTATTATCCGAAGGGTGAGTCACCGGGGCCATCCGAAGTACGCGCCGCGTACAGGCGTACGCCCCGCGTACTCGAGGCCTTGGCCTCGGTTTGTCCACATCGCCCCTATGCAAGCTATCTGTCTCGTCCCATCCGAAGTCGAGGCAGTCGAGGACTCGGTCACGCATGACGCACGAGTACGCCCCGCGTACCGAGGTCTCTTAGACCCCTATTGTCGCACCCCCAAACCAAGGATGGCGGAAACATCCGGGGGTGGAGGACTTCATGTATAGTATCATAACCACAATTTCAATAGTAATTTAAGCAAACACAACCAACATATATATAATTGAAAAAGTTACATCACTTGTATGAATTACATGTTTCAAAATCAATTACAATATGTTGACAAAATATGAAAAGTTTGACGCCTTAACGTCCCATCCTCAAAAGCACTTGAATTACCTGTTTAGTGATTTCCTGAGAATACAAGTTGTTTGAAAAGTGTCAACACAAAGGTTGGTGAGTTCATAAGTTTTTGCTATAAAACCTCATAGAAGTCTTTCTCATGTAAATGTCGCGTTTGTTTCAGAAAATCCGATATTTTCCTTAAAATCTGTATAATGTAGCCTTATGACCAAAGACCAAAATGTATAAGAAATCATTCTTACTTAGTAGAAATGCTATGAGTTTGAATTGATATAAAAAGTGAATTTAAATCAACATAAAACCTACTTAGGATTTATAGAATCCCGTAAACTTTATGATTTGTTATCTCCCTATGTGAGTCACTATAATCATACTATGACTAAGTGAACCTGCCACGACGTTTCTCAGGCGTCGCGAAAATGAAATGACATTTGTCACCCGTAGACCTGCAGGTCCCATTGTAGCTAGCAGCAAGGTGTGGGGTGTCAAACCCAATATATATCTATATACAAGTATCACGTTCTCCCTCTAGGAGACTCTGATTATAACTACCAGGAATTATATTCCGCACTCGGACGTACGGAAAGAGAATGTCTCACAATTTAGGGTAATAAGTTTACGTATAATGTGTGTGAGTGTAAACCTTTTCTGTATGAATGTACCCTTTTTGTATGAGTGTGTTATGCAATGTATCATAAACTATACCTATTATAGTTTATCTAAAACGTTTGTAATATGTAAGAACTTTTTTATGGAAATGGATTAGTGTTATGAATTCATTAAACTATACTTTTTATGGTTTATCATACTTGTTCTAAAATGAATGAATAATATTTATTATGAATGACTTAGTTTCAGTTCATGATGATAAACTAACAAAGAAACACAATCAATAATTAGAACTTATGATTATACACTTTGCTCAACATAATACAAAGTGTTATGATATTTACATGCTGTTGGCTAACTTTAACCATTCTGCACTGTTTTGGAAAAATCATATAAAAATCATACGAAGTCAGAAACTAGATCCGTAAATTCTGAGAGTTCCCAAAATGTGTCTAGTTTACTCATAATTTTTATCACGAATTTTAATGACCTCCAACTTGGGTGAAAAAGTCCATAATCACAGACTGGTCCGGATTGTTGTTTGAAATGATAGGCAGTTTTGTAAAAATCACCATAAATTGTAGAAAAATCGTATGGAGATGTGCAAGTAGTCATTTTAAATCTAAGAACTTTGACCCGGTTAAGGGTCGGAATGACCCGAATGATTCTAAAAAGTTACGGGAACTTTTGAGAGAGATTTGGGAGAGATTTCTCATACTTGGAGAGATTTGGGAGAGATTTTACATTCTTGGAGAGATTTCTCCTACAAAGAGATATTTGAGAGAGGTTTCACATACTTGGAGAGATTTGACATTCTTGGAGAGATTTCTCATACAACGAGATGTTTGAGAGAGATTTCACATGCTTGGAGATATTTGGGAGAGATTTGACATTCTTGGAGAGATTTCTCATACAGAGAGATGTTTTAGAGAGATTTGGGAGAGATTTCACATACTTGGAGAGATTTGGGAGAGATTTGACATTCTTGGAGAGATTTCTCATACAAAGAGATATTTGAGAGAGGTTTCATGTGTGACAATTGTGAGTGTTTGGCTCCGAAATGCAAGGTTCTTGAGCCCCGTTAAGTCATGATTAAGGATCCTACACACTCCCGATGAGTATGCAACATGGTTTTATCAGTTTAGTTCATTGATTAGCACTAAGGCTCAGGAAATTTTAACACAAGACTTTTCCCAAGTGATGTTTTCCCATTAATATAGCAAGTTATACAGTATGTACATAACACAAACCCTAATACACAAGGTTTAATCGAGTTGACCGGTTTGACTTGATGACTTGACTTGACTCTAGATTGAGGATTGTCACATCATCCCCCCGTTAGAGGGAATTTCGTCCCGAAATTTAAACTCGGATAGGACTTCAAGGGTTTGGGAAAAGATGTGGATACTTTTGCTTCATTTGATCTTCGCGTTCCCAGGTAAACTCAGGCCCTTGTTTCGCGTTCCAACGAACCTTCACTATGGGAATGCGACTAGGTTTCGTTCTCTTGATCTCTCGATCCATGATCTCGACAGGTTCCTCCACAAAGTGGAGATTTTCATTAACTTTGATTTCTTCGAGCGGTATTACGAGTGTCTTGTCAGACAGACACTTCTTTAAGTTGGATACGTGGAAGGTAGGGTGTACGTTACTAAGTTCTTGTGGTAGTCGGAGTTTGTACGCCACAGGATCAATCCTGGCAAGGATTTTGAGCGGTCCGATGTACCTTGGGTGTAGTTTCCCACGTTTACCGAAACGTATCATCCCTTTCCAGGGGGAAACTTTTAGTAGTAGTCGGTCTCCGACCTGGAATTCTAAAGGTTTGCGTTGCTTATCCGCGTAACTCTTTTGTTGATCACGAGACGCCTTTAGTCTTTCCCGAATTTGAATGATCTTTTCTATGGTTTCCCTTATGATTTCAGGACCAGTAAGGGTGCTATCAGGGATTTGCCCTCTGGCTAGCTGAGTATCCCCGACTTCGGCCCAACACGGAGGTGATCTACACTTGCGACCGTAGAGAGCTTCGAATGGAGCGACTCTAATGCTAGTGTGATAGCTGTTTTATAAGAGAATTCGATAAGCGGCAGATGTATATCCCATGCCTTACCGAAATCTATCACACAGGCTCTCAGCATGTCTTCCAATGTCTGGATGGTTCTCTTACTTTGCTCGTCGGTTTGTGGATGGTAGGCCGAACTCATGTCAAGCCTAGTTCCCAGAGACTTCTGTAGGGACTGCCAAAACCGCGAGGTGAATCTACTATCTCGGTCAGAGATAATGGATATAGGTACACCATGCAGTCGCACGATCTCTTTAATGTACATCCTGGTTAACTTCTCCATCTTGTCTGTTTCCTTTATTGGCAGAAAGTGCGCGGACTTGGTCAATCTATCCACGACAACCCATATGTGTCCAGCCCACCTGATGTCTTAGGCAGTTTGGTTATGAAGTCCATGGTTATTCGCTCCCACTTCCACTCGGGTATATCTGGTTGTTGAAGTAGTCCTGATGGCTTCTGATATTCTACCTTGACCTTGGCGCAGGTGAGGCACTTGCTCACATAAGCAACAATTTCAGCCTTCATGTTTGGCCACCAGTATAACCTTTTGAGGTCTAGATACATCTTATCTGACCCAGGATGGATGGAGTATCGAGTCTTGTGGGCCTCGTTCATTACAACGTCTCGGTACCCACCGAACTTCGGTGTCCAGATTCGATTCATGAGATAACGAGTTCCATCCTCTTTGACTTCCAAGTTCTTGTCCATCCCTCTTAATGCTTCGTTTGCCATGTTTTCTGGTTTCAAGGCTTCTAACTGGGATCCTTCATCTGTGTGGCCAGTTGGGAGTGGATGGTCATGGCTATGGATTTTACTCGGCGACCCGAGTATTCTTTCATGCTTAAGGCATCGGCCACTACATTGGCGTTGCCCGAGTGGTAGCGTATTTCACATTCGTAGTCATTCAGCAATTCTACCCATCTTCTTTGATGCATGTTAAGCTCTTTCTGATTGAGAATATGCTGAAGACTTTTGTGATCAGTGAAGATGGTGCACTTGGTGCCGTAGAGGTAGTGCCTCCAGATCTTCAGGGCGAACACCACTGCTCCCAGTTCAAGGTCGTGGGTGGTATAATTAACTTCGTGTGTCTTAAGTTGCCTTGATGCGTAAGCGATGACTTTTCCCCTTTGCATGAGCACACAGCCGAGGCCTTGATTCGAAGCATCGCAATACACCACAAAATCATCGGTCCCTTCTGGAAGAGACAAGACTGGTGCGCTGCATGGGGCTTGCTTTAGTGTCTGGAAGGTGACTTCTTGTTTATCTTCCCATTTAAACACCATGCCTTTCTGAGTCAAGGTGGTGAGGGGCTTAGCGATCTTAGAGAAGTTTTGTATGAATCTTCGATAGTAGCCTGCGAGTCCCAAAAATTGTCGGATTTCTGTTGGCGTTGTAGGTGCTGACCAATCTTCGATTTCTTTGATCTTTGAGGGATCCACATGTATTCCTTCCTTGCTTACTACGTGGCCAAGGAATCCTACTTCACGGAGCTAAAATTCACACTTTGAGAACTTGGGGTAAAGCTTCTCAGTTCTTAAAATCTCCAGAACTAGTCGTAGGTGTTGTCTATGCTCTTCTTCGCTTCTCGAATAGACCAAGATATCATCGATGAATACGATGAAGAATTTATCTAAGAAGGGTCGACACACTCGGTTCATCAAATCCATGAACACCGCAGGTGCGTTTGTTAATCCGAATGGCATCACTACAAATTTGTAGTGTCCATAGCGAGTTCTGAATGCCGTCTTGGGGATATCCTCTTCTTGAACTCGTAGTTGATGATAACCCGACCTCAGGTCGATTTTTGAAAAGTAGCTGGCTCCTTGGAGCTGGTCGAAGAGGTCATCGATTCGGGGTAGGGGATAACGGTTCTTGATAGTGAGTTTGTTTAGTTCTCGGTAGTCTATGCACATGCGAAAAGATCCATCCTTCTTCTTTACAAATAGGACCGGTGCTCCCCAGGGTGAGAAGCTTGGCCTGATGAATCCTTTGCTCAACAGTTCATTCAACTGGCTGGACAGTTCTTGCATTTCTGCCGGTGCTAAGCGGTATGGAGCCCTGGCGACAAGGGTAGCTCCTAGGATTAAGTCGATCCGAAATTCGACTTGTCGTGCGAGTGATACACCTGGCAGATCGTATGGGAATACGTCAGGGAAGTTACATATTTCTGGAATTTATTTGATGTCCTTCACTTGTTGTTTCTTGTCTACGACGTGGGCTAAGAATGCATGGTATTGCTTTCGGAGGTACTTTTGGGTTTTAACACAAGAGATGATTTGTAGGTTCGCACTAGGTTTATTGCCATAAACGGTGAGGATGTTGCCATTCGGTAGATTGAGGCGGACGACCCTTTCGTAACATAGAATGTCGGCATGATGAAGGCTTAACCAATCCATACCAATGATTATGTTGAAACTTTTTATGGTGACCGGCATAAGGTCAATTTTGAACAAATGGTTGTCTAGAGTGAGAGTACACCCTATGTAAATATCGTTAGCGCGCTCAACCTTTCCATTTGCCATTTCTACGACGTAAGAATCTTCTAGTGGCTGGCAATTTTGCTTAAGTATATGTTTGAATTGGTGACTTACGAAACTTCTTTCTGCCCCACTATCGAAAAGTATGCATGCATAAGAGTTATTGAGGAGGAACGTACCAGTAACCACAGAGGGATCCTTGATTGCTTCTCTATGCCCTAAAGTTAGGACTCTTCCTACACCCCCAGCATTAGGGGCTCGTGCCTTGGGGCAGTTCCTCCTGAAGTGTCCCGTTTCACCACATCCATAGCAGGTTTGGCTTGCTCCCGTGTTGGCGGTCGTAGCGGCGGGTTGGGTAGTCGCTTTACAGAATCGTGTAGTGTGTCCCTTCTTGTTGCAGTTATTGCAGTGTAACTCTCGACAAGCACCGTTATGGTGGTAGTTACACTTGTTGCACTTGGGAAGAGTTCACGTGTACTGTTTCGGCGGTGATGGAGTGACGGCAGTAGTGGCGGCACGGATAGCAACAATCTGTTGCTTTTTAGCGGGGTCCTGCATCGGTTGTTTCTTTTTATTGCTCCAGAACTTCCTCTTGTTGTTCCCTCCTTTTGTTCGGTCGGTGGTGGTTATCACGGTACCACAGCTAGCCCTGTGATCTATGAGTTGTTGTGGCAATTCCTTGGCACTCTCAAAGGTAGTGGGTTTCGAGGCCAATACACTATCTTGAATCTGGGATGACAGCCCCCAGAGGTATCGTTCCACCTTTTTCTCCTCTGGAGTGACCATTGTTGGACAGAGGAGTGCTAGGTCATTGAAATGGGCAGTATAAGTTTCAAGATCAGTGCCTGACATTCTGAGGTTCCAAAGTTCCTCTTCAAGTTTTTGTATTTCGCCCCTCGGGCAATATTCCTTTAACATTAAAGCTTTCAAATCCTCCCAGCTTATAGCGTTAGCTACTGCAGGAGTAAGTGATTTAACTCAGCCATTCCACCAAGTAAGTGCTTTTCTAGTGAAAGTGAATGCTGCATACTTGATCTTGCTCGCTTCGGGACAAGCACAGATTTTGAAAACTGCCTCGGTCCTTTCGAACCATTGCACCAGTGTGATGACGACCTCGCTTCCATTGAAAGGGCCGGGCTTGCCATTCGTGAAGTCATTGTAAGAGCACTCCCTTGTACGCCCCGTGCTGTCCCCATGAATTGAATTTGTAGCTCCGGATCCAGAACTGCCAGAACCATTGGTACCCATTTGCGACATTGTTGCCGCCACGGCTGCCGTTACTGCAGCCTGAAACATCGCAGGATCAAACTGCGGAGGTGGTGGTGGAGGCGGCACCGTGTTGCCGGAAGGTCTTGGTCTTCTCCTTGGTGGCATGGTTCTGTCATAATAAAAATGACCAGTCGGTAAGACTTCAATAGTGATAACGAGTCGAGTGTTACTGGTTTCATCTCTCTTATATTTTATCAAAACTTTACTATTCGTAAACTGTTTGTGTGATTAGGTTATGATGTCTAGTGCCAAACATTCAATAAATAAAACGCATGCCAAATTTCATTGGTAACTTTTAGTACATAACGTTTAGAGGGAAAAGTTTGACCACATAAGGGTCTACATTACATCGTTACAAAAGATAGCTTTGACATTACAAAAGCCCTTTGAATAGTGTAATCACTTAGTCGCAGGGTCAACCTACATACAAAGAGTAGCACCAACGCATACTCATAAACTTTTACTACCAAGACGTGAGAATAGTAACGAGTTCTAATCATGTCGATGCGCCTTGTAGTTCTACCAGTCTCCGTTCGGCTGCAACCATTCTCTCTTCGAGTGCCATGTATCTTTCCTGATACTCTCTTGTTTCTGCTCGAGCAGCGAGAAGGTCTTGAATGAGTTGGTCTCTGTGGTGGGAGTCTCGTTCCAGGTCTCTGGTACGATCAGTGGTAGACTGTACGATGGCGCTTAGTTCCCGGACCTAATCGTTCGTCGTCCTACCACGATCATCCATACTTGCTATTCGTTGTATCGTGACGGGGAGGGCTCTGTCAGCCGGTCCACCATGGATGAGGTCATAATAACCTCGTTGGTCGCCATATGGTGACCGCTAGCGTTGTTGTCGGCTCCACCTTTCGATCGTCGTTACCCAAGGGGGTTCAGGTCCGTTGTATCCAAAACGGTGTGCGGGTACGCTCGCGATGTAAGGAGGGTTGAATACCTCCGGTCGTTCCTCCATTTCGTTCCCAACCATGACTATATCATCGTCTTCCTCTTCTTCTTCTTCGTCTTCCTCCTCTTCTTGTTGTTCTTCGTCTTCCTCCTCTTCTTCTTGTTCGTCTTCCTCCTCGGGTTCTTCTTCGGGATTCTCTTCGGGATCCTCTTCGATTTTTTGCTCGGGCTCATCATCGATCCACCCCGCATTTCCCTGATTGGGAAAGTATGGGTCCCCGAGTATGTGAAATCCTGCCATGTCGTCTGCACGAGAAAAGGGGGGGGGGGGTTAAGAAGCACATATCGGAAAATAATAACATAGCGCTATAGAAACGTACAAATACTCCTATAGTATTTTTAAGTGTTTATATTTGGTTATTAGCGTGTTCTTTGTAGAGTGTAGTTAGGTTATTAGATTTGTCGCCCATTACGAATTTTCCCCGGTGTGCGTAAGTTACTTCTCGGACGGATATAGTTGATCAGGCTATATCCTTCCCAGAACTGATTACACATGCTAAGGCGTACTAGTAATGTTCAACTCCTCCTCTTTCAATTTATGTTCTCCTTAGTTAGGACACTACTCGAGTATATAATACATGTAAGTATACTTTAAAAAAAGAAACTATTTGTTTTTTAAAAGTACAACTCGTTAAAACGTTTTGAGAATCAGAGACTTTTAGTCCCAAATGTGTTTATAGTTTGTATATCTTATGTGGTTTGACATACTTAATTCACTATAAACCGTGCTCTGATACCAATATATCGCACCCCCAAACCAAGGATGGCGGAAACGTCCGGGGGTGGAGGACTTCATGTATAGTATCATAACCACAATTAGTAATTTAAGCAAACACAACCAACATATATATATAATTGAAAAAGTTACATCACTTGTATGAATTACATGTTTCAAAATCAATTACAATATGTTGACAAAATATGAAAAGTTTGATGCCTTAACGTCCCATCCTCAAAATCACTTGAATTACCTGTTTAGTGATTTCCTGAGAATACAAGTTGTTTGAAAAGTGTCAACACAAAGGTTGGTGAGTTCATAAGTTTTTGCTATAAAACCTCATAGAAGTCTTTCTCATGTAAATGTCACGTTTGTTTCAGAAAATCCGATATTTTCCTTAAAATCCGTATAATGTAGCCTTATGACCAAAGACCAAAATGTATAAGAAATCATTCTTACTTAGTAGAAATGCTATGAGTTTGAATTGATATAAAAAGTGAATTTAAATCAACATAAAACCTACTTAGGTTTTATAAAATCCCGTAAACTTTGTGATTTGTTATCTCCCTATGTGAGTCGCTATAATCATACTATGACTAAGTGAACCTGCCACGACGTTTCTCAGGCGTCGCGAAAATGAAATGACATTTGTCACCCGTAGACCTGCAGGTCCCATTGTAGCTAGCAGCAAGGTGTGGGGTGTCAAACCCAATATAGATCTATATACAAGTATCACGTTCTCCCTCTAGGAGACTCTGATTATAACTACCAGGAATTATATTCCGCACTCGGACGTACGGAAAGAGAATGTCTCACAATTTAGGGTAATAAGTTTACGTATAATGTGTGTGAGTGTAAACCTTTTCTGTATGAATGTACCCTTTTTGTATGAGTGTGTTATGCAATGTATCATAAACTATACCTATTATAGTTTATCTAAAACGTTTGTAATATGTAAGAACTTTTTTATGGAAATGGATTAGTGTTATGAATTCATTAAACTATACTTTTTATGGTTTATCATACTTGTTCTAAAATGAATGAATAATATTTATTATGAATGACTTAGTTTCAGTTCATGATGATAAACTAACAAAGAAACGCATTCAATAATTAGAACTTATGATTATACACTTTGCTCAACATAGTACAAAGTGTTATGATATTTACATGTTGTTGGCTAACTTTAACCATTCTGCACTGTTTTGGAAAAATCATATAAAAATCATACGAAGTCAAAAACTAGATTCGTAAATTCTGAGAGTTCCCAAAATGTGTCTAGTTTACTCATAATTTTTATCACGAATTTTAATGACCTCCAACTTGGGTGAAAAAGTCCATAATCACAGACTGGTCCGGATTGTTGTTTGAAATGATAGGCAGTTTTGTAAAATTCACCATAAATTGCAGAAAAATCGTATGGAGATGTGCAAGTAGTCATTTTAAAGATAAGAACTTGAAATATTTTCAAATTATACAGTTTTGAAAGCAAAAATGTTTAAGTTTCCCAAAACAGTCCGTGAATGGAGTTGAACTTTTCTGATGAAGGCTGTTTGAAAATTTTAGTTATGTTCTTGGTGTTTTAACTTGTATTCCCCCCCTAAAAACTTGAGAAAACATGAAAATGTAGGGGTATGAACTCACCTTAAGTGATTTCAGTAGATGATTGTTGAAGAATGGAAGTGTTTAACTCAAGAACACTTGGAGATGCCTTGAAGATTTTCGAGAATCTAACATCATAGTTATGGAGTTTGTGTAAGAAATCAATGATTTGAGTAGAATGAAGTGAAATAATCATAAGGAGGATGAATTATACTTACTAAGAGTGGAAGAAAACTTGAAAATCAGCCTTGAATTTCGAATTTGGTGGAGAAAAAGTTTGAGAGAAAGGTGGTGTTTGATACTTAGTGAAAGGAGAGCAAATGAGAAAAATGAGGAGAGAGGGTGTTTTGTTCCAGCTCTAAAAATGTGGGAATGAGTGAAAATTGAGTGTAAGGTACATTGAAGTGACCTAGGTAAGGTGGGGAGGTGTGGCTGGTCATAGAGTGGGTGTGGGGTGGTTGCTTGTGACATAAGTTAAGGCAAGGTCAACACTCCACCTTAAATAAATCCCCCATTAGATTTTTATTATTTAGATAACGATTTTCATGAAAATATGTTTAAATTATGAATATTTAGGGTTTATTATGTTAAAATATAATTTCTGGAGAAAATCCCACTTTAAAATCACGAAAAAACGGGCTTAAAATGTTAAAAATATCAAAAATGGGCTAAAAGTGACAAAATTCCGAAATCTGGCCGAGGTTCGGCCTTCTGATGCTAGAACCGAGAGGAGAGAGGGCAGAAACCGAGAAGGGAGAAGAGAGAGCAGAGACCGAGAGAAGAGAAGAGAGAGCAGAGACCGAGAGGGGAGAAGAGAGAGCAGAGACCGAGAGAAGAGAAGAGAGAGCAGAGACCGAGAGAAGGGAAGAGAGAGTAGAGACCGAGAGGAGAGAAGGAAGAGCCGAGAAGCGAACAGAGACAGAGAGGAGAGAAGGAGACAGAGAGGTGGGAGGAGACTGAGTGGCGACAAAGACCGAGAGGGGCGAGGACACAGAGACCGAGACTCGGTCTCGCTACAATGATTCGGTTCTCCGGGTTTGGCCAACCGAGACTTGGTCCGATCCTGGTACTTTCGGTCCTAGGTCTCGGCCTTAAGGAGCTTCGACTCCTTGAGAAGGGTTTCGGTTCCTAAGGTCCATTTTTCTCGTTTTTACCCCGTTTTAAGCCGTTTTTGACCCGGTTAAGGGTCGGAATGACCCGAATGATTCTAAAAAGTTACGGGAACTTTTGAGAGAGATTTGGGAGAGATTTCTCATACTTGGAGAGATTTGGGAGAGATTTCTCATTCTTGGAGAGATTTCTCATACAAAGAGATGTTTGAGAAAGGTTTCACATACTTTGAGAGATTTGACATTCTTGGAGAGATTTCTCATACAGCGAGATGTTTGAGAGAGGTTTCACATGCTTGGAGATATTTGGGAGAGATTTGACATTCTTGGAGAGATTTCTCATATAGTGAGATGTTTTAGAGAGATTTGGGAGAGATTTCACATACGTGGAGAGATTTGACATTCTTGGAGAGATTTCTCATACAAAGAGATATTTGAGAGAGGTTTCATGTGTGACAATTGTGAGTATTTGGCTCCGAAATGCAAGGTTCTTGAGCCCCGTTAAGTCATGATTAAGGATCCTACACACTCCCGATGAGTATGCAACATGGTTTTATCAGTTTAGTTCATTGATTAGCACTAAGGCTCAGGAAATTTTAACACAAGACTTTTCCCAAGTGATGTTTTCCCATTAATATAGCAAGTTATACAGTATGTACATAACACAAACCCTAATACACAAGGTTTAATCGAGTTGACCGGTTTGACTTGATGACTTGACTTGACTCTAGATTGACGATTGTCACACCTATAAATAGAGATGCGAGGCTTCCGAGAAAAACACCCCATTTCTCTCATTTCTCTCACGATCTTGCCTCGTTTTCCGTGCCCATACTACCCCAAAGCCCTGATCACTTTACTCGAGTCCCGAAGGTCGTTTGTGCCCCCGAGATTCCCAAGAATCCCGAGGAAATCCACTTTCGCAAGCCGAAATTCTGCCCGGTTTTCATCCCGCAACCTCCGATCTTACAAGTGAGTTCATACCCCTATAATTCACACTTTTAAATGTTTTATGCGTACTTTTACATGCTTTTAAGGGGGGAATACAAGTAAAACACTCGATTATTATCGTGTGTTATATAAACTTTCACTATACGCGTTTTATCAAAGGAATCACACGTGATTTAAAACTATTATAAGGAAACTTTCATATGCAAATTATACCACGACAACATTTTATTTTTTGAAATGAGAAATGATTTATGTATTTATATAAATCAGATACTTGCTTATACTACATTTCTGTGTGTCGGTTTTGGCACTGCAAAAACTACACTTTTCATAACAAGTGAACATTTTTACTAAGGGTTTATTATACAAACGAAACACACTTTTAGGGAACTATAATAGGTATAGTTTCACGAGAATACTACGAACTTTTACATACGTGGAAATACTATTTCAAGAAGCTACTTTCATATACAATAAGGAACGAACGTTTTCACACGTAAATCATTTTTATACTAAGTTTTGTGAGACATTAACTTCATGTACATTCGAGTACACATTTCAAGTCCTGTTTTATATATCAGAATCCCTTGGAGGGGAGCATGGTGTTTGTGTATAGATCTATACGGGCTTGACAACCCGCCCCCTGACTGTTAGCTACAGTCCACCATTTGGGGTGACAAACGTCAGAACATTCCAACGCCTGATGAATGTTGCGTATAGGCATTCCTTGTCAATAGCATGGTTATAAAACTCACATATAGTATTACAAACACAATGATTTACGGGGTTTTTCAGACGTATTGGAAATTTCATAAGTACATACAATTACTAGAAACAAACATTTGTCTTGAAAGAAGGTTACAATCATACTAGTAGAAAATATAGGATTTTCTAGGAACATGCAAACAAAGAACAAAAACATTTCATTTCATACAAACATTGTCATTAAATACTTATCAAACTCACCAGCTTAAATGTTGATCTACTCTTTCAAAACTACTTGTATGTCCCATGAATTCAGTAATTACATGTAACGAACAGGTTTTGGAGAAGGGACACTGCGGCGCCAGTTTAATTTCATATTTTGGACATCATATTGTAATTGATTTTGAACATGTACACTTTTAAACAATGTAAACTTTCAATTATATATATGATGGTTGTATTGCTTTCTTTACTATGTATTCATTTGTTACGTTACCACATGAAGTCATCCGCCCCCGAACGTTTCCGCCGTTCCGGTTTGGGGGTGTGACAAATTGGTATCAGAGCAATGTTTATAGTGAACTAAGTATATCGAACCTCATAAGATATACAAACTATAAATGCTTAGGGACTCAAAGTCTCTGACAAAAGTTTTCGTACCTAAAATCCTCATTTCATATAAATAGATTATTTTAGGTTATGAAAATCCAAGATACATGCATACAACAAATTTTATGATGAGAACTATACAAATGTATTAAGACAATTTGAACACTACGATTAGTTCTCGAGATATGTAATCAAATTTGGGACGAATATAGCCTGATCAACTATGTTTATCTGAAATTAGACTAACGTATGTCGAGGAATGATCGTAGTGAGCAACAAGTCAAAACTTAACAAAATAGACACTAGTATCTAACGTACAATTTAAAAACTATAGGAGTATTTGGTGCATACAATAGATTAATTAGTATTACATGTCTCAAGTTTTATTCAAAACTTATAACCCTATTCTCGTATAGTCAAATGGCTGGATTTCACCCGCATGGAGACCCCTACTACCCAAACCAAGGCAACGGAGGATGGATTGAGGAGAATCCGGAAGAGGACGATGGGCCTATCGAGTTGGATGGAGGAGACGACTCTGGTACAGACTCGGAACCAGAGATAATCAACCCTCCAGCCATTAGGAGGAACTTCCAAGGACCGACTCCCGTCTGCGTAAGTCACCTCGTCCACTGGAGCCAACAACAAGGGATACGCTCTCCCTACGGTATGTGTCGAGACTTCTACGACATCAGGGACGGAGGTTTAGCCGACCGAGCACTTCCGGTGATGGTAGGTAAACTGCCCAACCAGTCCTACCAATCGGGGGTTCAAGCAAACCGAATCCGAGAGGTCAATGTGGAAGTACAAGTCCACACGGTCGATATCCGCCGCCTGGATATGTTTTAGAATGACATCCACCTCCGCGCCGAAGCATTCCAAGCACAAACGAATGCAGACCTCACAGAGTTGAGGGAACAACAAGCCGCCTTCGATAGGCGTCTTATGGATTCGAAGCAATCGGATGCAGAATCGAGCTCCAAGCGCAACACACGTCGCAAGTAGTACTTGCAAAAACCTCAAATTTAGTTATAAGATAGGACTTCGGCTAAAAGTTTTTACTTCCTTTAAATTCTTGTAATCGGAGACCCTATTAAGGGCCAAATTTTCATGATCGTTGTATCATCTATCATATTAATATAATTCACACGCTATTACTACTACGTTGAGTATCGCGTTCAATCTTTAAAATATTATGGAAAAACCATACGCTTGTTCATAGAATCGGATTTACAAATAACCTTCGCTCTTCTATCTGTGAGACTCATACTATCATCTGTTGTTGAACTATAGCAATTTAGTTCATGAGACACATTCATTATTCATTTATTCTTATCCATATCATCATCTTTTAAACATATAGTTAAAGATGCCGCCACGCAGGAATCCTAGACGTAACCGTAACAACGAAACACCGATACCACCACCACCTCCACCTCCTCAATATGATGTTGTCATATTCCAGGCAGCAGTCACTACAACTGTGGCAGCTGCCATGTCACAGATCAATACCCCTGTTACTACGGGTTCAGGAATTGGCATACATCCTTCCAACCATGGCGATAGTCATGGACAACCCCGGGAGTGCACCTATAAAGACTTTACGAATGCTAAGCCTCGGATGTTTAATGGAACGGGTGGTGTGATGGTTTTAAGGCAGTGGATTGAAAGAATGGAATCAGTGTTTGAAATCTGCTCCTGCCCCAAGCACAACAAGGTCAAGTTTGCAACTTACACGTTTATTGATAGGGCTTTAACTTGGTGGAATGGCCACGTTAAGGTACTTACCCTGATAGTGGCAAACTCGATAAGCTGGGAGAGCTTGAAAATCATGTTGATGAGGGAGTACTGTCCACGAGGAGAGATTCAAAAGCTCGAGCACGAACTCTGGACTCTGGGAATGATTGGTACCGATATAGCAACTTATACCAATAGATTCTGCGAGCTGGCAATCCTTTGCCCGGATATGATTGCTCCCGGGAGCAAGAAAATAGGGCGATACATTTGGGGACTGTCTCCCCAAATTCAGTCAAGCGTGTTAGCTTCCAAACCTGATACTTTTGAAAGTGCCAAGGAGTTGGCACAATCGCTTATTGATTACGGAAATCATCAACACTCAACAACATCTGCACCAGAACCACACAAGGAAAACAACAATAACAACAACAACAACAACAAGAGAGGGTGGAATAAAGGGAAGGGTGGATCTTCCCAAGAATCCTCGAAGAAACAACAACTAGTTGCCGTAAACGCTGTGATGGTACCTACTACCATTCCTACAAATCTCTACCCAACAAAGCCTTATGTGGGCAACCTCCCAAAGTGCAACAAGTGCAATTACCACCACCACGGCCCGTGTCGGGAAATGCAGTGCTCCAACTGCAATAGAAAGGGACACACTGTCCGTTTCTGCAAGACCCCCGCAAAACCGATCACACAAGTTCTCGGTGCTGGTGTAGGCCAAGCATGCTACGGTTGTGGCGAGGTGGGCCACTACAAAAGAAACTACACAAAGGCAGCAAATACCAGCAGAGTGGGACAAGTATTAGCTATTGGTGACGAGGAAGCCGTAGCTGATCCTACAGTAGTTGCTGGTATGTTTCTTCTCGATAATTCATATGCATGCATCCTATTCGATAGCAGAGCAGAGAGAAGCTTTGTGAGCAAAAACTTGATTCACTACTTAAACGTAAACCTAGCATGTTAGAAGAATCATTCACTGTAGAAATGGCAAATGGGAAAACGGAAAACACTAATTGCATATACATGGGTTGTACATTAACTTTAGACAGTCACTCTTTCCCAATCAACCTTATGCCAGTCCAAATAAAAAGTTTCGACGTTATAGTTGGCATGGATTGGTTAAGTCCTCTTCGCGCCGACATCATGTGCTTTGAAAAAGCCGTTCGTCTAAATCTCCTTAACCATGAAACATTAGTGATATACGGCGACAAATCAAGTACAAACCTTCGCATCATTTCGTGCATCCAAGCTCGAAAGTGTTTGCGGAAGGATTATCAGGCATTTCTTGCACACATCGTCGATACGAGTCGGAAGGTAAAGGATATAAATAGCATCCCATAGGTACGGGATTTCCCTGATATCTTCCCAGAAGAACTACCGGGATTACCACCACAACGCTAAGTCGAGTTCAAAATCGACTTAATTCCAGGGGCTACCCCTGTAGCAAAATCGTCTTATCGTCTAGCACCAGCAGAGATGCAAGAACTTTCCAGTCAGCTTAATGAACTTCACCAAAAAGGATTCATCAGACCAAGTTTCTCACCTTGGGGAGCACCGGTCTTGTTTGTAAAGAAGAAAGATGGATTGTTCCGGATGTGCATCGACTACCGAGAGTTGAACAAACTCACTGTCAAGAATCGTTACCCTCTACGCCGCATTGACGACCTATTTGATCAACTTCAAGGAGCGAGCTACTTCTAAAAGATAGATCTACGATCCGGATATCACCAATTACGAGTGCTAGAAGAAGATGTTCCCAAGACAGCCTTCCGAATCCGTTATGGACACTACGAATTTGTAGTGATGCCGTTCGGATTAACCAACGCACCAGCAGTATTCATGGATCTAATGAATAGTGTGTCATCCTTACTTGGATCAATTTGTCATTGTATTCATCGATGATATACTTATCTACTCCTGAAGTAAGGAAGAACATAGTCAACACCTACGGAGGGTCTTAGAAACACTACGATCAGAGAAACTCTATACGAAGTTCTCTAAATGTGAATTTTGGATTCGAAGAGTTGAATTTTTGGGCCACGTTGTTAGCAAAAAAGGGATACACGTGGACCCCTCCAAAATTAAGGCCATTAAGAACTGGTCGGCACCAAAGACACCTACTGAGATTCGTCAATTTCTAGGTCTAGCTGGCTACTATCGCCGATTCATAAAGAACTTCTCTAGCATCGCGAAACCGCTTACTACATTAACCCAAAAAGGCGTGGTCTTTGACTGGGAAGCAAAACAAGAGAAGGCGTTCCAAACTCTGAAACAAACCTTATGCACCACACCAATACTATCCCTCCCCAAAGGGATAGAAGATTTTGTAGTGTATTGCGATGCATCGAATCAAGGGCTCGGTTGTGTTCTTATGCAACGAGGGAAGGTTATTGCTTATGCCTCCCGTCAGCTTAAGACACACGAAGTGAACTATACGACACACGATCTCGAGTTGGAAGCAGTGGTATTTTCTTTAAAGATCTTGAGACACTACCTGTACGGAACGAAGAGTACTATTTACACCGACCACAAGAGCCTTCAACACATTTTCAATCAGAAGGAGCTCAACATGCGACAACGACGATGGGTCGAGTTACTCAATGATTACGAATGCGAGATTCGTTATCATCCTGGCAAGGCCAATGTAGTAGCTGACGCCCTCAGTCGAAAAGAATACACTAGTCGGAGAGTCAAATCTCTAAATATGACCATCCATTCCCACTTATCCACACAAATTAAAGAGGCTCAACTGGAAGCTTTACAACTCGAGCATGTGACGGGTGAATCCCTGAGAGGAATGGAAAAGAATCTAGAAGTCAAGGGTGGCGGAGCCTATTATCTCATGGATCGTATCTGGACACCAAGACATGGTGGTTTCAAGGATGTGGTCATGACTGAAGCACACAACACGAGGTATTCCGTTCACCCAGGTTCAGATAAAATGTATTTGGATCTTAAGAAACTGTACTGGTGGCCTAACATGAAAGAAGAGATTGCTACCTTTGTAAGTAAATGTCATACTTGCGCTAAGGTTAAGGTCGAGTACCAGAAACCTTTAGGATTACTACAACAGCCAAAGATACATAAATTGAAATGGGAACGGATCACTATGGATTTCATAACCAAGTTTCCCAAGACAACGGGTGGACTTGATACCATATGGGTCATCGTCGACAGATTAACCAAATCCGCCCATTTTCTACCAATCAAGGAGACTGACAAGATGGAAAGGCTTACAAGAACTTACATAAGGGAAATAGTACGATTGCATGGGGTTCCGATGTCCATTATCTCCGATAGAGATAGTAGATTTACATCAAGGTTCTGGTGGTCACTACAAAGTTCCTTAGGGACTAGATTAGACATGAGTACAGCCTACCATCCACAAACAGACGGGCAAAGTGAGAGAACGATACAAACTTTGGAGGATATGCTGAGAGCCTGTGTGATTGACTTTGGAAAGGCATGGGATATTCACTTACCTCTTGTCGAATTTTCATACAACAATAATTATCATACGAGCATAACGGCTGCTCCATTCGAAGCCCTCTATGGCCGCAAGTGCAAATCCCCTCTATGCTGGACCAAAGTTGGCGACACACAATTAGCTAAAGGATGAGATACTGAAAGCACTCTCACCGGTCCGGAAATCATACGAGAAACGACAGAGAAGATCATTCAAATTCATGAATGGTTAAAAGCATCTAGAGACCGACAGAAAAGCTACGCTGACCAACAGAGAAAACCTTTGGAATTCCAAGTAGGAGACCGTGTTCTATTGAAAGTCTCGTTATGGAAAGGTTTGATACGCTTTGGAAAGCATGGAAAGCTAAACCCACGGTACATAGGTCCTTTCGATATTCTCGCTAGAATCGGCCCTGTAGCTTACAAACTTAATCTACCACGTGAAATTAGTAACATACACCCAACCTTCCACGTATTGAATTTGAAAAAGTGTCTGTCCAATGAGACTCTTGTTATCCCACTCGACGAGATCGAGATCAATGAGAGCCTCAACTTTGTGGTAGAACCGGTAGAAATCATGGATCGAGAGGTCAAACAAACTAAACAAAGTCACATACCCATCGTGAAAGTTCGCTGGAACGCCAAGCGAGGACTTGAATTCACATGGGAACGCGAAGATCAGATGAAACAAAAGTACCCGCATCTTTTTCTCTGATTCACTTGTATCTTTCTTGCTTTAAATTTCGGGACGAAATTCCCTCTAACGGGGGGATGATGTGACAACCCGATATTTCAACTACATGTAAACGACCTAAAAAGTCAAGTATTGTAACCACGTTAGTTGTAATAAAGTTAACTTCGAAAATAAAATACCCAAAAATCACTAATTAAATTACCTATTATGTTAGAAGTCATTAAACCATGATCGTACGTAAAAAGAACGCCCAAATCCGACTTCGTATAAGGAAGTTAGGAATTTTTCAAGTTCGGCTTAACGGCAGACGGCTAAAAACTCGAATCAGAGATCGAGCGACTTTTGACCAGAATGACCTAAACGAGAATCGAAGGTCTCAACAATGGTATTTCAGCGGTAAAAAGTCTGGCAAAAACCGACGTCAGATAAAGAAGTTATGAATTTCTAAAGAAATTTTCTTACCGCGACCTTTTAAAAATAAATAATAAAAATAATTTCTGAATTTGCCGACAGAATCTAAACGAAAGTTGTAGAGTATGGTCTCACCTTCGCGGGGATATAAAGAACGTCGAAAACGGAGATCGTATGAAGAAGATATGAATTTTTGAAGTTTGCTAAATAATTAATATATAAATTTAATTCAAAATTTCGGTATTCTCCGAAGGGTAAGTCACCAGGTCCATCCGAAGTATGCGCTGCGTACAGAGCCTTGGCCTCGATTCGTCCACGTCGCCCCTATGCGAGCTATCCGTCCCGTCCCATCCGAAGCCGAGGCAGTCGAGGACTCGGTCACGCATGACGCACGAGTACGCCCTGCGTACCGAGGTCTCTAAGACCCCTATAAATAGAGATGCGAGGGTTCCGGGAAAAACACCCCATTTCTCTCACTATCTTGCCTCATTTTCCATGCCCGTACTACCCCGAAGCCCCGATCACTTTACTCGAGTCCCGAAGGTCGTTTGTGCCCCCGAGATTCCCGAGAATCCTGAGGAAATCCACTTTCGCAAGCCGAAATTCTGCCCGGTTTTCATCCCGCAACCTCCTATCTTACAAGTGAGTTCATACCCCTATAATTCACACTTTTAAATGTTTTATGAGTACTTTTACATGCTTTTAAAGGGGGAATACAAGTAAAACACTCGATTATTATCATGTGTTATATAAACTTTCACTATACGCGTTTTATCAAAGGAATCATACCTGATTTAAAACTATTATAAGGAAACTTTCATATGCAAATTATACCACGACAACATTTTATTTTTTGAAATGAGAGATTTATGTATTTATATAAATCAGATACTTGCTTATACTACATTTCTGTGTGTCAGTTTTGGCACTATAAAAACTACACTTTTCATAACAAGTGAACATTTTTACTAAGGGTTTATTATACAAACGAAACACACTTTTATGGAACTATAATAGGTATAGTTTCACGAGAATACGACGAACTTTTACATACATGGAAAATACTATTTCAAGAAGCTACTTTCATATACAATAACGAACGAACGTTTTCACACGTAAATCAGTTTTATACTAAGTTTTGTGAGACATTAACTTCACGTACGTTCGAGTACACATTTCAACGCCTGAAGAACGTTGCGTATAGGCATTCCTTGTCAATAGCATGGTTATAAAACTCACATAGAGTATTAAAAACACAATGATTTACGGGGTTTTTCAGACGTATTGGAAATTTCATAAGTACAAACATTTACTAGAAACAAACATTTGTCTTGAAAGAAGGTTACAATTATACTAGTAGAAAATATAGGATTTTCTAGGAACATGCAAACAAAGAACAAAAACATTTCATTTCATACAAACATTGTCCTTAAATACTTATGAAACTCACCAGCTTAAATGCTGATCTACTCTTTCAAAACTACTTGTATGTCCCAGGGATTCAGTAATTACAGGTAACGAACAGGTTTTGGAGAAGGGACGCTGCGACGCCTGTTTAATTTCATATTTTGGACATCATATTGTAATTGATTTTGAACATGTACACTTTTAAACAATGTAAACCTTCAATTATATATATGATGGTTGTATTGCTTTTTTTACTATGTATTCATTTGTTACGTTACCACATGAAGTTATCCGCCCCCGAACGTTTCCGCCGTTCCGGTTTGGGGGTGTGACACCTTAACACCTTGTATGGCTTAGAAACGGGTCTAGATCTTAGTATGCTTAGCTTTCAACCACTAAAACTCATGAATCATGGAGAAACACGTGTTTAAGGTAGTAAACTTGTGTTTAAGGTAGTAAACTCATGTTTAAGGTAGTAAACTCGTATTTAAGGTAGTAAACTCATGTTCAAGGTAGTAAACTCGTGTTTAAGGTAGTAAACGCCTTAAGAACATCTTCATAGACCGTAAACTCATGTCCAAGGTCATTTAGGGTCCCAATCACTTCCTAAGCCATGGAATCTATCCTAGAACCTTCCCGTGTGCTTTGTATGACCATTTGGCATCCAAGAACCCACCACCCATGAGTTTACGGTTGTAAACTCATGGGGATATAGTGAATGGACCGTGAAATCCTCAAGGAGTTTACTCTTGAAGAGTAAACTCCATACCTAGGTCCTACACGTCCTTAGATGTCACCCGGGTCACTCCGAACACTTGATTCGAATTGTTTTCGCATCTTGGAGTGTATAATCATATCTAATTAGCGATTTAAAGTCTAATTAGATACATTTTTATATCATTTCATATTACATAGGAACTTCACGCGTTATCAAGCCCCGAACTGATACTTAGCATCCAATCTGACACGCTTCTCGACCGGTGAGTTCATACCCCTAACCTTTTTCAAATGTTTTTCAACTGTTTTCAGGGGGGAATACAAGCAAAAGTATAAGGAAATATTGTACTCAAAATTATTGTTTTCAGTTCGAATGTCTATATTCTGTATGTTTTTAACATCGAAAACTGTATTAATCAAATAGTTCGAATTACGAGGTTAGCTTTCAAACTAATCATAGATTACTTGATAAAGTGTTACAATCTATATTTCATAATCTACGAATAATTCATACTAATCATCAATTAGAACTAATACGAACACGAATACGAAAGTACAACTAGGAACAAAACGAATACGAAAGTACAACTAGGAACAGAACGAATACGAAAGTATAACTAGGAATACGAATACGAATGCGAATACGAATGCGAATACGAATACGAATGCGAATACGAATGCGAATACGAATACGAATACGAATAGTATTAGGATTAGGAGTAGGAATATGAATACGACTACGAATACGAATACGAATGCGAATACGAATACGAATACGAATGCAAATGCGAATGCGAATACGAATACGAATACGAATAGTATTAGGATTAGGAGTAGGAATACGAATACGACTGCGAATACGAATGCAAATACGAATACGAATACGAATGCGAATGCGAATACGAATACGAATACGAATACGAATACGAATACGAATACGAATACGAATACGAATACGAATACGAATACAAATGCGAATACGAATACGAATACGAATATTATTAGGATTAGGAGTAGGAATACGAATACGACTGTGAATACGAATGCGAATACGAATAGTATTAGGATTAGGAGTAGGAATACGAATACGACTGCGAATACGAATGCGAATGTGAATACGAATACGAATACAGATAGGATTAGGAATAGGACTAGGAATACGAATGCAAATACGAATAGGAACAAAAATATGAATACGAATACAAATATAAAATACGAGTATGAATATGATTAAGAATAAGAATACGAATACGAAGGCATGCATCTAGGTACATTCAAGCGTAACACAATTAGGATATCAGAATACCTAGCTAATATGACAAGTATGATAGATAATCGAACATTACATTGGGATTCAATAACTAAACTTACTTTTAGGAAAATATAGGATTTTCCTGGGATAGCAATTGTACATAACCAGATTCGTGTAATAAAAACAGTTAATCAAACTCTACAAATAAGAAAATATGGGATTTTCTTGGATAACAAACTTTTTTCGGAAAACCAAAGGGATCTTGTACATTTTCAGAAAACTAACATCTTATGAACTCACCAGCTTTATGTTGATTTTCAAACTGCTTGTATTCTCAGGTCCATATTAGACAGGTACCCAACAATCCTTTTGGAGAAGACGGAGCGTACAAAAGACTCGTCTTAACTTTTGTTCATATGATATATGTAAAACACATGTAACACTTTACTTTTCAACAAATGTAAATTCGAATATGTAATGTAATTGTTGTTTACTTTGCTTACTATGTACATTGGATTTGATACTCAACGTGGAGTCCGCCCCGGAAACGTTTCCGCCTTAGGTTTTCGGGGTGTGGCAAGTGTTGTGTGTATACAATGTTGATGAGTTTTTAATTTTAAGTACATGTTTTACTTTTTTACGTAGTTCATATAAATTAGAAGATGAAAAGTATGAAAATGATGAGCTTCTTCAATCAAACTTCTCAGGCCCTGGACAGGTTTGAATCAATTCTTCATTTTTCTACAAAAATAAGATTTTTATTTTTTATTATATTTATAATATTAAAGCTTAGAATTACTTATTTTATTATAGATTGCACACGTTGTTTATGATGTTGGAGAGGCTACCTCTCTTGCTTTTGACATTATTCTTGAAAACAGGATACTCGAACTACTCTTATAAAATTCATGCAATTAATGACAACTCATCACCCATCAAAGAGGTTCATATTTTAAATAACCCACTTTTCTTTGTTTCATTTTTTTTCTATTTACTTAGTTTATAATTTTAAACATTGTAGGTGTTGCAGAGGAAGTGCTGATATACTTGTGAATTTTGATGATTTATACCCTTCAAATAATTTATCACCATTTGAAAAAAAAACAACACTGAACATGGTGGTCTTACTAAATTTAAGATATGTGGAAAAGATGTCCCACGTAGATATTGGGTAAGTTTTATATTTTCTTTTTTCAATTTTTTATAAAAGAGATAACAAAATTAATACTTTTGAAAATCTTGATTTTGGCTATTATTTGTATAGATGTTTTGTCGAGGTAGCAAAAATGGTACAAGGGGATTCAGGTATATAATATATTATTATCAATCTTATAATTTTATATTTTGTAAAAACCTATTTTTTTTATTTAATTGTAGATGTGGTTTATGGATTTTGCTACATTCACTATCCGTGAGAGTTGAAAATGAAGAAAGTCAAATGACATTTATGTCAATTTGCGATTTTATACAAAAGTTTTTTGCTTGTGAAGAGTGTAGTCAACACTTCTACAATATGTGCTCAAGGTAAGAAAGTCAAAAGTTTGTTACATTGACTTTTAATGTTTTTTAATAAAACAATACATTAGATGGTCAGTCAAATAGGTAAACTTGATATTTCAATTATACACCACCATGTTCCAGATTGGTCTCTGACAGGAATATACAACAAGTACCATTTTAATTTCACTTCATCGTATACATCATTTTCGCTATCTCATGTCTTCCCTTTCTCTCTGGATTTTCTAGGCAATATTATTTTCTTTAATATTCAACATTATTGTAGATTGAGTTTTAGTAAGTTATGAAAGTTTCAACAATTTAATTGCTTGAAACTTGCGGGTTCTCTATTTGTTGTTAGAATTTGTCATTTTGAGGCATCTCCCATAATCAATGTATATCTTTTTCACAATTTCATTGGTTCTCCGTTGACTTCCATTTCATAAATACCATAGTTTCAACTTAGTTCTTTCATTGGTATGTATTATTTAAATCAAAATGTGGTTTTTGTTAATTTTGTTTTTATGTATGTAATGTTACTTAAATGGTCTGAGTTTCAAATAGTTAATCATAATAACTTTGAAGTGAACATTGAAATGTTGCTATTATAATATGATTTGACATGAAACCAGATATGATGCCTTTTCCAGATTATGTTATCCAGGGGTCACCTACAGATTACTAGGGAGGGATATGAACAGTGACCTTCTAGTGTTGTATCCGCTAATCATAATTTACTTGATTAGGAATATGATGAGTATGCAAATTATCACGCTAAAAGTATTTTGTGTTCATGAAATTTATGTAATTTAATGTCTCCCTTAATCTCATTTTTATGTATGTAAGGCTTTTGATTGGTATTATTTTGACTAAAATACCCTTATTTTTCATAACCGTTATCATATGCTTAAACAGACTATAACAACAAAATTCATTTGAACATCTCTAATATTTAATTTTTTCAAAGTAGGTTGCAGCCATGAAATTTATGCCTAATCAATGAACGATCTAGGAGGTCTGGAGTAGCTTTTTTCAGCCGTATTGCACCCATTGCTTCTAGAGTTAGTGGAGCATTTAGGTAATTTCTCTTTGAACTAATTCTTTGAACGGCCCCCTAAGTAAAAAAACACAAATTGCATGTAATAACAAAAAACATTTTTGTTAATCATATTGACCATGTTATTTTATTTTTAACTATAACATTATCACATAGTTTTTGGTTTAACTTTAAACAACTACTATGAAATGGGCTTGGTTATTCATATTGACCATGTTATTTTATTTTTAACTATAACATTATCACATATCGACCGGTTCTTGGTTTTGGTTATCAGGTGGGAGATGTCACCGGTAAGGATTTGAATGCTGATAAACTCACTGAGAAAAACATTTGTTATCATTTATTAAATTAGAATCTATCTATGGTATAATAATTACAATTCTTCGTTCCTACACATTATAGCAATAACTTTCGAAATGGCGATGATTTTGGAAATCTCTTCAAAGAGTACCAAAATAGCACCAGAACTAGAACCTTCATGAGAATATGCCACTATAGCAAAAAAAAAGTTGGTAAACCCACTAGAATTTTGCAATGAACTTCAAATAAAACCCCAAAGATGTTAGAAACTAGCAAGCTTATGGGAGGGCAATTAAAACCATGACAAAACAACACCTAATAGTAAGTCTCGAATTTTAGGAAATCCGCTAGAGAACGAAATGAATTTGTTTAAACAGTCTACCATCAATAGTAATGAACTTTAGGAAATCCACTGCCAACATTAAGAAATTAATTTGTTTTATATTATAGCATTATACTTTCAACAATATTTTTTAAGGCATTGTCGTTTGCAAAACGTTCTTTACAGTAGATTCATTTCTTTTTTGTTAAAGCTTGGTCATATATATGAGATTAAGAAAAATGGGATCACAAATAGCTATGAGTCACAGATAATAGAAGTACATACATAAAATACTTATTTCTTGTTTTCCTAATTTATACCTAGGAATAAGAATAATTCAAATGGGTGAAGATTTAGGAGTTATATCAACGAAATAAACATACAACTAATAATATCAATGAAATCGCAAACTTTAACAAATATTAGATCCCACAAAAAAAATATTGTTTGTTAACAAATAAACATAGATGACCGTATGTTTTTCCATTCTTGGCTCCACCATATTACATTTCATAAATAAGTATCTAATTATCTTTTATATGAACGACATTTTATAGCTAATGGTAATTAGTAGGAGTATTTTCAAAATTCCAAAATAAAGAGAAAGTTAGTAATATAATATTAGTTATTTATGACAAATATAATAAACTTTATAATAAACTTATAGATGAAAGTCTTTATAAATTAATAAATTTTTACAAAACTTTGATTGGTTATTACAATTTTAAATTATGAATAGTATTTTTCTTTTAAACCGTGGTTTCCCTTGGATCCATCTCAATCTTGCTGGAGGGTATTTTCAACATATATATGTCCTGTTGCTTCTTCTTTCAATTTTTATGCAAGTTAAGATTTGTCGTTACTCTGTTTAATTGGTTCCCATAGATGCTTAGATGAAAGTTCATGATTCAAGTTAAAAGACGTTAAGTTTTTGTACCATATGTATTATAAGTCTTCACACAAATAATTTATTTTTTTGTAAGCTAAACTTTTTTTTTTTTTTCTAAGAGATGTTTCGAATGAGTACTTTTTTTTACGAAGACAATGTTTCTTTCGGTTTTGCAGATGATTATATTATATGTGCTGATATGAAAACATAAAAAAATATTAAAAGCCCAAGTGGGTTTGGAACTTAAATGTAACTATATCATTATCTTTGAATATTTTTTAATTAATAATGGATGATATTAACAATATTGGTAATAATCAAGTTGGTTCTTTTAATTGTAGTCGAATAGTAAGTACTTAGCATGCTGTTAGTTTTATATATACTACGGGCCATTATTTATATAAAATATCATAATTATAATGCTGCCGATTTCTGACCATAAGAAAAGTTGTTGATCTTTAATTTACCAATAATCCACAAGTATTTGGTACCATTTTATAAAGGAAATTCTTCTTTTTGTAAAATCATTATTAAAAAGAAATAAATGGAAGAGGTATCTTATAATGAAAGAAAAAACATGGAGACAGTGGAGTTAAAGATTTATTAGGATGGTAAGTTAGAATAAGAAAAATAACGTTTTCGCCAGCAAACTTTTTTTCTTCCCATGCGCTCCTGTGTGGTCGATTTTACAACTCGTATATGTTTAATAAGAATCATACACCAAAAGTAAGGGTTTAATAAGAATAAAGCCTTTTTTACAACCCACGCGCGTTTGTTCTGAGTGATATTATGTTGCATTATACAAACTCATGTATTTTATAAAATAAATGTATTTATATGTGTAATTAAATAGTTACAAATTATAAAGTTATTAAAAAAATACAACATTACAATGCTTCAGTTTTTCTAAATTAATAATATATTACTTTATCATGTCATTACTTTTTTAAATAATTATTAATTTTGTTTATTTTTTTTATCAACTATTAATTAAAATGACAAACATTTTAATATTAAAATACATTAGTTATAAAACATGACTTAATAAATGATTTAATATTGCACTTAAAACACAACTTAATAAATGACTTAAAATATAAATTAATGAATAACTTAAAATATAAAACATGAATTAATAAACTAATCCATCCAATTAATTTTTTTGGCAAGATGGTCTTTGCCTTTGCCACAATCCAACAAAATTGTGAACGGTGAAATGTTGAATTATATAAAAAATTATTTGAATTTGGTTTGATAGGGTTAGAATTTTGTCAAATGGTAAAAAAGCACAACATTAACATCACTCACTCTCTTTTCTACATTAGTTATAAAACATGACTAAATAAATGATTTAATATCGCACTTAAAACACAACTTAATAAATGAATTAAAATATAAATTAATAAATAACTTAAAATATAAAACATGACTTAATAAACTAATCCACCCAATTAATTTTTTTGGCAAGACCCCTTTTACCTTTGCCACAACCCAACAAAATTGTGAGCCGTGAAATGTTGAATTATATAAGAAATTGTTTGAATTTGGTTTGACAGGTTAGAATTTTGTCAAATGGTCAAAAATCGGCGTTCCCCATTGTACCTGTCAGGGATGGTGTTTGGCAAGGAGTGGCGTACCCCATTTTCCAATACCCTTAGTTAAATTTATGTTTTGAATATTGAGGATTTTTGGTTATGCATTTGTCTACTTGCTATGTACTTTCATTTTATGTTCCTTTTTTCTTTTAATTTTTATAAGAAATAAAAAATAAAGATATTATAGTTTTTGATGTTTATAAATTTGGATTTTAAAATGGAGATGTTAATTGGTTAAATATATGGAAAATTGAGTGAATTAATCATTATAAATGAATTTCTCAAATAAAAAAACCGTTTTTTCCATTCTTTTTTTTTTTTTAAATTTCATATTTCTCCGGAGTGCCCACATTATTAATCGTTCTTTAGATTCTAGAGTTTCTTTTCATTTTTTTCAAAATATACTTTTTACCTATATCCAAAACATTTATTACATTATATGTTTAATATTATCATTTTTCAATCAAATGTTTTATTTTAATCCATAATATAATATATATTTTTCTATTTACTATGTTTGTTTAATTTTTGAAAAGATTTTATTGAAAACGATTTTTTTTTTCTCGAAATTTCAGAACTGTTCATTGGATATCATATTTGTTCGTAAAATTCCAAAGTGTTTTTTTTTTATTACTTGGAAAATTCAATCCGAAATCTATAATGTTGATCCGAATCCATCATGTACTTTTTTGTTAGAAAATTTATTTTTTCTCAATTCGGAATTCTCCATTCCGGACTTGATGGTTATTTTATGATAACAAATTTTTTTCGTTATTTTCTTTAAATACACACTATATTATTGTTACATTACTCAATTTCCCTAAATATAATTTGGTTTATCAATTTCAAGTCAAGAAGATTTTAAAACAAAAAATGAGTTTTTACCTAACATTTAGTGAAATTTTGAAAGCATGTCGTCAATGTTGTTTAAGGTTAAATGTATATATTGATGTTTTATGTGCTTAACATATATTGAGTTATTTTCATAACATCTCTTAAGTTTGTCAAAAGATGACAATTTTGTTCCTGCAATGATTTTAGGTGTGGTAATGCTTAAAATTTGGTTTGTTTTTGTCAAATATTGCATTTAGCGGGTCACCTACCAGTTTCCCGATAACACACTCAAATTTTTTCTTAAGGACTCAACTACTTCTGATTGAATACACACACACACACCCCAATACATACTTCTTTTTGATAAAATACACAACAATGGTGGAGGCAGAGGGAACATGACAAACCACAAGTATCAACAACTCCAACACCATCACCATCATCACCTACAACGTCATCTTCTTGAGGATAACCATGATCCTTCCCCTGCTACCCCTAATCTGTTAAACATCATTTCTAGAAACATTTACCTCCTAAAATCTTGATTATCGTGATTATATGACCCTTTATTTTCTATATTGTTAATGAATATGATATGCAAACTTTATTAATTTACTTGATCTATCGGTGGATTTTTTTTGAATTCTTTATCACGATGGGTCAATGAATAGTAGGGATCTTTCCCTTTAATGATAACTGAAGTGACTTTTCCTTTCTTCAGATTTCGTCCTCGAAATCACTCCTTACCACCCTCCTGAGAACCAATGTTCCGAACAAAACCTTCTAGTGCTGAAAAAATCATCGAACCCATAATTTGTGGATCCACAATGCTACTTCTATAATTACGAATCCCCATAACTTGTCTGACCTCCACCCAGGTAGAACCAGACTGAAACACAACCACAAGTGTCTCTTCCTACCATCAAAATTGAAAGCAACCTTTTAACCCTGAACCTTCCAACAAATAATCGTGCATATAGATTCCTTAATCCATAACTTGTTGAAGTAAAGATCTTGCATAAACACACTAACGACTCCTAATGCGATCCTGACCGAAAGCCAACTCGATGTATATTTTATAACCCAAGATCCAAGGATTTACACTTGTATTTCACCTAAAACCTTCTGATTCAGTCCATTCATTCACAAAAATAGGGATATAAAATCCCTAATCCACCACCGAGACTACCAGTCTCTCACCTAGTCCAGCCACCAGGTTCTTGAGAGTATAAGTGATAAGGCTACCCTAGCCTATGCACTCCACTATGCCACTCCCTGGCCATATAATCATCCTATTGAAACCATAATTCAATTCCTTGACCCTGTAGGTCTCCACTAGGTCTCACTTGCATTTCCATAATCACACGGGCCTCGCTCACAGGTCTCACCCCATCGAGAGTTACACAAACCCAACCCCACCTCGGACCCCAATAGACCTCCTTGCCCAAAGCATGAGCTTATCCTCATTTATACTCATGACTGCCACAATGATGGTCTACCTCAATCTGGTGAATGTTACGATCCTATCGCAGACTTACAACACTTCCATACTATCTGTCAACCAAGTGAATGTCATGGCCACCCCGCAGTTCTACAACACGTTTATCCCGCCATGGTTACTGCCCATGGTCTTACCACACACAAATCCTTCCACAAAACACATTGCTACCAGTGCAAAACCCGATGAATCATGGTCGTGTTGGATAAGGTGCCTACATCCATAACTATTTCTGGTATGTGGTTGACCCGACCCGGCATGGTCCATTTAGGTTACATGGAACCATTCATTGGATAAACTAAATGAGAGAAATAACACTTATGGTTTATTAATATATTATAAGTTCTAATATATTAATAATATTATTTAATTAGTTTGATCAAGAATTAATTTAGAATTAATTAAGTGATCAAAAGATAACTAATTAAATATATAGGTTGATTATGTAAATCATCCATAACTTATATAGTGGGCTAAGAGGCTCCATGGATTATCAAGTTGGATTCCACCCATAGGATGCTCCATGGATGCTCCATGGAGTTAATCCATGGATCATGGAAATGAAGAGTCATGTTACATTAGGGTTTGACCTAATGCAACACACTATATAAACCATGTGACATCTCCCAAAATCAGTGACACTAAGTAGTACAAGAGGGATAGAGCCAATTTTTGAGTGTTATACTTTCTCTCTAAGTTTAATCCACAACATTTGGTGTTGTGTGAAGCATTTGAGGCATCACACTTGGGGTGCTAGGCTCACAAGGTTTCAAGGAATCAAAATCAACAACAAGGTATGTTATTCTATCTATCATTTAAGTTAAAATGTTCCCCATGTATACTAGATAGGATCATGAACCTTGGAAATCAATTTTGAATGAATCTTAGACAAACATAGATCCAAGGTTTATTAAGGTTGCATGTACACTTAGGAAGTGTTAGAATGCTCAAAACCCATCAGTGGTATCAGAGCCTAGGCTTGTTTGTTTGTTATTTGTGCAAAAATTTGTTAAAAATCAAAACTACTTGCTGTTTGAACAGTGGACTCGCCGAGTCCATGAGGGGACTCGACGAGTCCAAGTGAAAATTCATCCTACTCGTCGAGTAGGTTCATGCACTCGACGAGTAGGAGGCCCTAACAACAGATTTTCAGCTTTTGTTGCTGGAAATGGACTATAAACATTACCCTAAACTGTTTATGTGTTTTAAGACTTGTTTTAGATGGTGTTATGTTTATGCTAATCCATTTACAATGGCAATTGTCAAAAATTACAAGTTTTATGAGTAATTTATGATTCTTGAAATGTTCATATTCATGTTCTTGAACTTATGAAGATTAGATGATCATAGGAATAGTTTGTAACCTACTTGGTAGTTTAATTCATGATCACTATGTGTTTTAATGGATTCCATAACTTGTCCTCAAGTTATGGAAAACCAAAGGTCACATTTTAATAAAAACCATTAAAAGAACTAAAGGGTTATAAAAATGAAGATTTTTCATTTTTAATACTCAATTAATTCATAAGTTACAAGAAATGAAAAGTTTTGAAAATTCACAAAACTTGCCCTCAAGTTTTGGAGCAAGTAAAGTTATGATTAAAACTTTAGTTCCAACCCTTAGATTTTTAAAAGTTAAAATTCAGCCCTTATACTTTATAATATTATAATTTAATAATATATATATATATATATATATATATATATATATATATATATATATATATATATATATATATATATATATATATATAAGATCAAGTCGTCTTACCGCTAGTACACCTCATTCACGAAGTCGGTCTATAAGGGGGGTATAAGGTTGTTGCCTATAAAATGGCAACTTAATGGGTGTCCACTCTCACCCACCGCTTCCTTGATCGGTGGAAGATCGTTAGCCGAACGGGTGGGACAAAGACTTATAAATTTTTATTAAAATTATAAAGTAACTAAATGTTTTAATTAAAATCCCAATCTTAGTTACTTTAGGAAAATGTGAATAAGTTGCTAATCCATTAAATTACACTTTACACTTTGTTTAAGTCGTTAGTGGAGCGTGTGTGGTTAACCGGCACACTAACCTGAACTTAAAAAGGTAGCTAAAGGGTGACTTAAAGTTTATTATAGGTCGGTGGAGCGTGTGTGGTTAACCAGAACATCGATTAAGTAATAAAAATTGAGGGTACCAAGTGATTTGCATGGTTACTTCACACCTCATTTTGTAATCCTTCGTATCCCAGTCACAAAACCTGGAGGGCACACTCGAGATTGAAACATGCCTTTGAAAAGTTCATTGAATCTCAAAAGAATCTGGGAATTTCTAAGAACCAAATTAAAAGCTTAATATATTATTATTTCGTTTTTGGTGGAAATTAGTAAATCGCCATTCACCTACCTTTCAAATATGTTATTACTTAGATTACAACATACCTCTTCTAAATATAATATATTGTGATTAGGTCCTAGCCTTAATAATACATTTGGGTGTTTTATTAAGGACTAAATTAATATCTAAACTAATCTTGTCTTTCTTCTTACTCAGATGTCTTCAAACAATGCTGCTTCTGGCTCTAATTCTAAAGGCTCCTTTAACCGTATGAACCTGTATGGAAAAGTCACTTTTGATGGATCCAACTTCAATGAATGGATCAGAAACATCAGGATGATTACCCGCTGCGAGGACAAGGAATATGTCCTCGATAAGGAGCTTAAAGAGATTGATGAGACCACTGCAACTCCCCACGAGATTGCTGACTTCCGGACACATGAAAGGGACGCCACCAAAGTAGCATGGATCATGATGGCCACCATGACAGTAGAACTCCAAAAGTCCTATAAGGACTTCTACCTTTTTGAAATGCACCAAGACTTGATGGAAAGATACCATCAAAGTGCCCGACAAGAGAGATATGAAATCATCTCCTCCATGATAACAACCCGAATGAAGGATGCTGAACCCATCACGGGCCACATGCAGAAAATGCAAAGATTTGTGGATCGTCTGCTGAAGCTAATAGTAAACTTCCTTGAGGAGCTTGCAATAGATATCATTTTTCACTCCTTACCCTCGTGTTATCATCGATTCTGCATGACATATCACATGAATAAGGAAGAGGTCACACTCAGTAGACTTCAAGGACTCCTAAAGACCGTGGAAAATGGTCTTAAGGGTAAGTCGGTTGTTAGTCCTACTCCTATCAACTCCGCCCCGGTCTTGGCAATCGGGAAAGGGAAGGGTAAGAAGAGGAAGAGTCCCTCGAAGGGTACCAAGGGTAAGACCCTTGAAGGCCCCTCTTCAAATGGAACCTAGAAAGGTTTAGTCACTCCTTTTGCTGACCCAAAAGAGGTTGAATGCTTCTATTTCCATGAAAAGGCACATTGGAAGCGAAACTGCCCAAAGTACCAGCAAGATGTGAAGGATGGGAAAGTTAAACCCAACCATGTAGGCATTTACACTATCGTATCTAATAACTCACCCTATTCTAACTCTTGGGTCCTTGATATCGGTTGCCGTATTCATACCTGTTCTGATTTGCAGGGACTAAGAAGAAGTGAGAATGTGGAGCATGGAAGAATAAACTTGATCATGGGGAATAGGAAAGCTTTACCTGTCACCAAGATTGGAGTTTATACTTTATCGCTAAGTAGTGGGTTTAGTTTACATTTGAATAAATGTTGTTACTCGCCAGAAATTGCATGAAATATTATTTCCTTTCATGCATTGTATAAACAAGGTTTTACCTTTTCATTTGATAATAAAGTTGGTTCGATTAATGCTGTCTTTAATAATGTTCTTTATTTTAAAGCATTACCTTGTGATGGTGTGTATGAAACTGTATATGTTGTAGATTCTATTAATAACTTGGATAAAGCATCATTATGGCATTTTCGTCTTGGACATATAAGCAAGAAACACATAGGCCAACTCCAAAGGATGGAGTCTTGGAATCATTTGACCTAAAGTTAGATGATAGTTGTGAATCATGCTTACTTGGAAAAATGACAAAGTCTCCCTTCACTGGTTCTTGTGAGTGGGGTGAAGGTTTGTTAGATCTCATACACACAGATGTGTGTGGACCCTTCAAACATGCCACAAGGGATGCTAATCATTATTAATTATTTGACTTTTACTGATGATTACAGTAGATATGGATATGTCTACTTAATCAAGCATAAGTCAGGGACTTTTGAAAGGTTTAAAGAGTATAAATAGGAAGTTGAGAATCAATTGGGCAGGAATATTAAGATGCTTCGATCCGATTGAGGTGGTGAGTATCTTAGTTCAGGGTTCCTCAACTATCTTAGGGAATGTGCGATTATCTCAAAATTGACACCTCCCAGGACACCGCAGTTGAATGGTGTAGCTGAGAGGCATAATCGAACCTTGTTGGATATGGTTCGTTCCATGATGAGTCGAGCTTCGTTACCAATCTCATTTTGGGGGTATGCATTAGAGACTGCTGCCCATATCCTTAATCTAGTCCCTACAAAGAACGTTGCCAAAACTCCTCATGAGATATAGACTGGTAAAGTATCCAAACTAGAGCACATCAATATTTGGGGTTGTGAGGCTTACGTGAGACGCGAGACTCATGATAAGCTCGAACCTCAAAGTGAGAGGTGTATTTTCATTGGCTACCCACAGAAATCCTTTGGTTACCTTTTCGACAGACCTAGTGAGAATGTGGTCTTTGTAGCTAGGAGGGATGTCTTTCGAGAAAGAGAGTTCATAAGCCAAGGAAACAGTGGGAGGCAAGTTGACCTTGAAGAAATTCAAGAGTCAAGTGGTGAAGGAACTTCAAACCCTAGCACTCAACATGAGGAGGAAACTCCTGTTGAGCTAATTGGCAAGTCTGTACCTCTGAGGCGTTCCATGAGAGTTGGGAATGCACCTGAGCATTACTATGGATTCCATATTATTGCGAAAGGTGATACACTTATTAGTGATGAGACACTAGTAGGGTTGGATGAACCTAACAGCTACACGAAATCCATGGCAGACCTTGATTTATCCAAGTGGAAAGAGGCAATGGACAACGAGATACAGTCTATGTATGACAATCAAGTTTGGAACTTGGTTGAGAATGTACCAGGTTGTAAGACTGTAGGGTGCAAATGGATCTTCAAGAAGAAAACCGACATGGATGGTAATGTACACACTTATAAGGCTCGACTGGTTGCAAAGGGCTTCTCTCAAACTCCGGGAGTTGATTATGATGAGACTTTTTCTCCAGTAGCCAAGATTAAGTCTATTAGGGTTATGTTAGCCATAACTGCATTTCATGAATATGAAATATGGCAGAGGGTTTTGTCAATACAGAGTACCCTAATAGAGTGTGTAAGCTTGAGAAATCCATTTATGGATTAAAGCAAGCACCTCGTAGATGGAATCTTTGCTTTGATGAGAAATTCAAAGAGTTTGGCTTTTCTAGGAGTGAAAATGAATCTTGTGTATATGTCAAGGCTAGTGGGAGTATAGTTAGCATTTTGGTATTGTATGTGGATGACATACTACTCATAGGAAATGACATCCCAACTCTGCAGGAAGTTAAGTCCTGGCTTAGGAAGTGTTTTTCTATGAAGGACCAAGGAGAAGTTGCCTATATTCTAGGGATAAGGATCTTGAGAGACCAGAGTAAAAGACTAATTGGACTTAGTTAGAGTACCTACTTAGAAAAGGTGCTGAATAGATTCAGCATGCAGGACTCCAAGAAAGGAGAGTTACCTTTTCAGTGTAACGCCGAATTGATTAAGACTCAAACCCCAAGTACTGAGGCTGAGATAGCAGAAATGAGTCAAGTACCTTATGCTTCGGCTGTAGGATCGATCATATATGCTATGACTTGTACTCGACCTAATGTTGCCTTTGCTTTGAGCATGGTTAGAAGGTATCAGGGGAACCCTGGCAAGGCTCACTAGACAGCGGTAAATAATATCCTCAAGTACCTACGGAGGACTAAGGACTAGGTCCTTACCCTCGGTGGGAGTGATGACTTTAGAGTTGTAGGGTATAGTGATGCTAGCTTACAAACTGATAGGGATAATTTCCGCTCCCAGTCGGGCTGGGTCTTTACCCTAAACGGAGGAGCAATCACTTGGAAGAGTTCCAAGTAGGAGACAATGGCTGATTCCACTTGTGAATCAAAGTATACAGCGAGCGAGGCATCAAAAGAGGCAATATGGCTAAAGAACTTCATTGGAGATCTTGGGGTTGTACCAGCTATAAAGGAGCCTATGGAAATTTTCTGTGATAGTGAAAGTGATGTTACCTTAGCTAAAGAACCAATGGATCACGGGAGATCCAGACACATCGACAGAAAATATCACTTTATCAGACATCGCATAAAAGAAGGAATCATTGTGGTAAAGAGGGTATCATCAGATGAGAACCCAACAGACTCCCTCATGAAGGGACCGAGTCAGGTTAAGCATATTCAGCATGCTCGGAGCATAGGGATAAAGGATGGTATTAGTTTTAGTAGTTAGATAACTTTGGAAATTTGTAAAGTGTAATTGACATTTGATGATGAATAAAAGTTGTGTTTATTTAAGAGTAAAGTGTTGCTATTTTCTGTCAATCGTTTACTAGAATTTCTTTTGCATGTTTTGACTTCCAAAATATTATGTTTTGTTTTACATATTATTCAAAATTTCCACAGTCAGTTATATGTTGGAAGTAGATATGAACTAAGACTGTCATGAAGTTGGTTGTAGGTGTTAAGTTTTAGGACAACACTTCATGAGTACTCATAAGTTCTGAGTATTGGAATCAACCCACGCTCACTGGTATCACTTCATGGAATTTATCTCGAGTGATCGTGACACGGTAACATCATATAAGTCTTCAAACCTAGAGATATGATTTGTTGCCTATGAGTTGGTTATGCATTGATTGTATAAAAATGCATTGGTAACTCGATATTATAAAACGTGCTTTTGTGTATAATTCAACAAGTAGTAGAGCAAACATATGAGTCGAAGTTTATCTATTCCTTCTTATATTAGAAGCTGATATTTGGGCCCCTCGATGATTTTGTTATGACCTATGTACCGGGCCCGGTCAGAACTAAGTTGATGTATTCAATTAAGTTCTTTGTCAAACAAATTGGAAATTGGGAAAAAAACTGTTGGACAATAAGAAAGACATTGTTCCATGTATTTGTCCGGCTGATATCTAGAACAGAGGATTATATGATCACTTATCTTAAATGATGTATCATCATCTTCTCAGTTCTAGGAGACCTTGAAAGAGCTACAATTATCGATCGGTTCCGGAAGTCATACTTGCAGATATAGTTATTAGACTTATCCAAGTGGGAGACTGTTGGATAAGGTGTCTAATTCCATAACTATTTTTGGTATGTACTTGACCCGACCCGGCATGGTCCATTTGGGTTGCATGGCACCATGCATTGGAGAAACTAAATGAGAGAAATAACACTTATGGTTTATTAATATATTATAAGTTCTGATCTATTAATAATATTATTTAATTAGTTTGATCAAGAATTAATTTAGAATTAATTAAGTGATCAAAAGATAACTAATTATATATATTGGTTGATTATGTAAATCATCCATAACTTATATAGTGGGCTAAGAGGCTCCATGGATTATCAAATTGGGTTCCACCTATAGGATGCTCCATGGAGTTAATCCATGGATCATGGAAATGAAGAATCATGTTACATTAGGGTTTTACCTAATGCAAAACATTATATAAACAATGTGACATCTCCCAAAACCGGTGACACTAAGTAGTACAAGAGGGCTAGAGTCGATTTTTGAGTGTTATACTTTCTTTCCAAGTTAACTCCATAGCATTTGGTGTTGTGTGAAGCATTTGAGGCATCACACTTGGGGTGCTAGGCTCACAAGGTTTCAAGGAATCTAAATCAACAAGGTATGTTATTCTATGTATCATTTAAGTTAAAATGTTCCCTGTGTATGCTAGATAGGATCATGAACCTTGGAAATAAATTTTGCATGAATCTTAGACAAACATAGATCCAAGGTTTATTACGGTTGCATGTACACTTAGGAAGTGTTAGAATGCTCAAAACCCATCAGGTCGCACACGACCCAAGGATAGGATAGACGGTCGTACTTTTGATCTAATTCAAAGAGTATAACCTAAATAGAACCATGAATATAATTCGAACCAAATGCTCCATTGATATCTTAAACAACCCACACATATGACTCTCGGCAATATAATGAATTTACCATAGTGCACCTCCTTAAGGAACCCGTAACCTCATCAAAAAAGGGAAGAAATACTAGATATCGAAATGACAAAACTCAATCATTAACAGAAGACATCCTCATGAACGATCGGAACATGACCCCATACCTTGATTGAGACTGAAAAATTTCACCAATACGCAACCAGCTCAAGAAGACTTCCAAGGTGATCCTGAATGCTACCAAACCATGAGCCTGCTACAAACCAAAATTCCACACCACCTTCATTGAGGATAAACATACCCATAGACCAAAGGAACATAAAACACACTAAACTTGATGATAGGTTGAGACATCCATTTCACTTCAACTGAAACAACTTGAAACCTTCGGAGAACCTCTGTTGAATGTGTTGGGTTTTGTGTACTATAACACTCCTATGGTGCACATACAACCCTAATAGCTGTGGATCTAAGTTTTCTCTAGTTATACACGCAATAAAATTTCCAAATCATGAAGCCTACAACTAGCATACAATTTTGACATATAAATCATAAAGTCAAGTCCGAATAGTACCTCTTTATTGTAGCTTGTATTTTTGGCCTTTCAAGAGCTTAGCACCTCAAGTGTAATGCCTCAAATGGTTCACAAATACCATGAATAAAGGAGAACTTTGAGAGAGAGAGAGAGAGAGAGATAGAGGCTAGACACTCTAAAATCGGTTATGATTCTCTTAGAATACTTAGGTTTGTCGATTTTGGCTAAGAGGTAACATTTATATAGTGTAGGATTCCAAGGGTCATGGGTAAACCCTAATCCATACACTTAGGTTATGATCCATATCTCATGTGTGCTAACTCTTCATGGACACTCATATAAATTTAGCCCATCATGGATCAATAGCGCAAACTATATATATATATATATATATATATATATATATATATATATATATATATATATATATATATATATATATATATGTTACTAATTTATATAATCAGTCCCATTAATTTAATTAGTCTCTTTTGATCACCAAATTAATTCTTGATCAATACTAATTAAACATTATGATTTCTCAATTAATATATTATACTTATAATATATTAGTAAATCATAAATAACCTCTTTCTCAAATATCTATCCTATCAGATCTTTCTGGTGAAGGCAAACCAAATGGACCATACTACTCTCGGGTCAAGTACATACCAATTATAGTTATGGGCTTAGACACGTAATCCAATAGTCTCCCACTTGGATAAGTCTAATAACTATTATTACAGGTACAACTTCAAAAACCGAGTAGCAATCATAGCTCTTAAAAGCTGTTGTCGAATTCTGACATAGTCATTGACGCATCCATTAGATAAGGGATCATATATCCCTCCATTATAGATATCGTATGAACGGAGACATGGATTATAATCATTCTCTTTGTTCATGTGTTGTTTCCTGATTTCCGATTTATGATGTCTGACTAATTGAACAAATGAAATCAATCTAGGCTTAGCCAAACACTTAGGGTTGTCATAACTAAATCATCGAGGGGACCACAAATATCATTTTTATCACTCTTAGGGTAAAAGGAACGGATAAACTTCGACTCATATGCTTGCTCTATTTACTCATCGAATCACACACAACAATACGTTTTATAACACCAAGTTACTGGTGCATTTTCATACCATCAATGTGCAACCGACTTGTAAACTGCAACTCATATCTCTCCGTTTAAAGAGTATAATAATTTATCATCTCATAATCACTCGTGATAAAATCCATGAAGTGATTCACATGAGCATGGGTTTAATCCAATACTCAAATCTTATTACAGGAGTACTCATGAATACTGCAGCAAACTTGTGATATGTCTAACACTTTTGACAATCTACAGATAGATTCATGATAGTCTTGCCTCAATACCTACTTCCAAAGTATGATCGAATGTGGAAGGTTTGAATAATCATATTATCTGGGAAGTCAAAACATGTGAAGTGAAGCACAAGAATAATCGAATCCAATATGGTCTCAAAACTTTTGAATATAAATAAAACACCTTTCTTTAATCACCATATTGATTACACATTATTCATTGTATAATGTTTCAATTAATCAACTTTATACTTGAATTAAAACAATAGTCATCCTATGCTCCAAGCATGCACACTATGTTTACTAATGGTCCTTACTTTGTCAAATAGATCAATTGTAAACATTTCCAAGGACACACATTTCACAATTCCAAATCCTTATCGTAAGTGTAAGAATACCAAGTCCTTGCCACTTACTGTAATCTGTTAGATTCTAAGCTTATATGCAGTGATCGTTTTGTAATTACAATGTATACAGTTCACAAAGACTTTGCCAATTACAAAACTTTCCATTGGAGATTGTTACAAAACAAGTCCATAGATACGAAGTCTTATATTTAAAGCACATTCTCTTGAACATCCTTCTTGCATAAAAGTTTCTAACTTACTTATAGATTCTTGATATCCAACTCCCATTATGGAAACTTTTCCATAATTGCCATATGACTATCCATTCTTAATAGAATCATATCTATTCAAAATCATGTCAATATGGTCCATCCATTACTATACTTTCAATTGTCCATAACTAACCAATCTTTGGCGAACCTTGGATTGTTCTTAGCAATTGTTTAACATCTTTAGTCATATACAATTCTGGTCCATTTTCCCTCTTAATGCCCCAGGCATTGGAAAATTCAGAACAGATAAATATTATAGCATATGCAATTGGTCCTATACCCGAAGCATATCGGATACGATACATAATGTTTTACATAATGCCATGATACTTTACCAGTCTCTTGTTATAACATTTCCATATATAGAATTTCCTTATGTCGAATCTCTTCAACATAACATTCATATACGTCCTTGACTAAATTTGATTAAAATCTCAATCTAAACTTTTAGAGTTGAAATGAAGTATAAGTTCCTCTCCCTTAATTATAGCAAAACAACTTTTCAAACTCTGCAACTTTGCGAATTGAAATAGTTGTTTTCTATAACTAACATTGCTAACTCGCAACACTTACCATAATAATTATGCTCCCACTAACATAACAATTATTTTGTTACTAGCATAACATTTATGCTCCCACTAGCTTTGACATGTATCCAGAAATCGGCTGGACATCTAGAAATCAATACTTGTTGACTTTCTTACCAAAGTTCAGATTTTTGATACTAGACGCATCGATAAGACTTTATCTAGGCTTCTCAAACTCATAAACCTTTCCTTAGATAGCTCACATGTGTGTCTAAAATTTTTTAGAACTTATAGCAATAAGTCTCAAATGTTTAGACCTTTTGCCATTTCTCACAATTCAAACTATGAAGAGGGATGTTGTAATCATAATCGAATTTGAGAATGCAAATATCACAATTGCTAACTCTTTAAAATCTACTTAGTGAAATTGTTTCCTCACAATCATTTTCATGAAGCGGAGAGAAACCTTATGACACTTAGAATTTATGGTGTATGTGTTCCTATTCATGTGAAACTGCCATTTCCATCCATTATCATTAGATAAGGTCTATGGTAGACTCAAACTCATATGGACTGAACTTGTTCAATCTTAATTTCTTGCCACTTGGTAGCACGAGGGCCTACCATGTCTTCCACGTTGTTTAGCAGATCACTCTTACTGATCAATGGACTTCCATTGATCAAGGTGCTTTGCCCTATGCAAAAAATTAAGAACTCATAGAATTCACATGCATAGTCAATTTAAACTGGAATGACATAGAAATAAGAATATGTCAACGCGATAGGTAACAAACCTCAACTTGTGTACTAGCGATAAACAATAGGTTTACTCTTGATTAGTTCTTGAAACTTTTTAAGATCTTTAAGACTTCCAATGACCTCTTGACATATGAGTTTATCTTTATCAAGAAACATTACTTGACAACAAATATTCAAGAGTTAGTGTAGTTTCTTATCAAGACAAACACTTCTGACAACCGGTCTTAGTTGATCTTTGTTTTATCCAAAACATCACAACTTACCAATTTCAAATGTACAAGAGTAGAAAAGATTTTACTCTACATTTAATAAGTGTTATAAACCTTTCTTAAGATTATGTCACTCAAGTTACAATCTTGGAGTATGACTCTGAGACTTGATTTTGGAACGAAGTATGATTCACCTTTTGATTTAACCATATCAATAAATCCGGATTCCTCTGCTTAGCCATACAAGTGCACTTTAGAGGATCAATAGTAATATGGTTCCATAATCACTAAGATGATCATAAAACATGATACTCAAGTACTCTCCCTTGTTTTCAGATTAGAGAAACTTTTATCTTTCTGCTTAATTTGATTCTTCGTATTCATTCTGCTATCTATTGAAACTTTTTCAACGATTCAGAATTACACTTAAATCTTATAAGTGTAACCATATTTAATAAACTTTTAGTAAATCATATCTAATAGTCTTATTGTTGTTTGTGGTGGACCTAATCGGTGTACAACCAAGTGTACACGATCCCCTAGTCCTTTACTTGATAACATATACAACAAGGTATCACTTTTAATTTTTCAAAGATGAAGGTTCTCATTCATGACACAATAAAAGTTGCACGATTCCAAGTTTTTACCCAATTGAGACTTGGTGATGAGAATCTTTTCTTATTTGGTAAATTTAGACACTACCACAAACGAAAGAATCAAACCCATTTTCAATATTGCTAACAATATATAAACACTAACTTTCACAAATGTCATTACAAGGAAATATAAATAAGATAAAATCAAAATTTTATTCTTTATTTATAAAATCGTGGAAAACTTGTCCTTACAATGCAAATACATATGAAAGCTATGTTTCTAAATATTCCTAAGCAATCAATCGTAACTCCTAAGTAGCAGCTCAAAACTCGGATCATCGAATCATGCGATTGAAATCCATCTCTTCACGATAAGACTCTGCATGCTCTTTCTTTAAGCTTCCTTTCTCTTCTTTGATCCTACGAAACATGAAAATGTAATATTATCACATAATGTATTAATAATCTATAAACAAGAACTTGATAGAGTTAGATAGTCGACTTACATGAAGCAGAGTCAAACATTTTGACTTTACCATCCTTGTGGTCCTTCAAACTTAGCATTTCCTATTCTCTTGGAAATAGAAACATATGGACTCTTTGGTAATGGTACATAGGACAATCTCAGACTTAGGCTTTCCCTTTCCCTTTCCCGTGGAAAGAGAAATATTTTCTAGACTTCCAATGTTTCCATTGTCAATGTCCATGGAAGTTTGGGAAGTAGATCTTCCAATCAAATTTGCATTACCAGTGCCCCAAATCATTGCTGATTCAGCAGCAATTAGCAAATATGTAAGATCGATAAGGGACATGTTTTGGTCTGTCACATAATAATCTTTAATGAACTCACCATATGACTCAGGAAGTGACTGAAGAACCCAGTCAACAACCAACTTCCTCAAGATAACTACTCCTAACATTCCCAATCTGTTAATGTGTGACTTCATCTCCAAGACATGTGTACACACAGATGTTCCATCTTGGTGTTTGCTAGCCATTAGGGATTGAGTAACCTTGAACTTTTCAAGTCTTTAAACTTGTGGGTTAGGGAGAACTATTGGAGGAGGTGGTGGAAGTGAAGCTCCACTATAGCACGAAGAAGAGATTAATCTTTCACCTTGATTATCTTGTGGAATATCATCTTTATAAAGAAAGCTTTTTCCAAAAGGATAAGGTAGACCATAGTTGTTAGACCTAGACATCTACTAGGGAGAATATTCAAGTTAGTTTATTTAAGTCCTTAATATAATACCCAAATGAAATATTAAGGCTAGGATCCAACACAATATTCTACAATTCAGAAGAGGGATGCCGTAATCAAATTGTAAAATATTTGAAAGTAAGTAAATGACGATTCTCCAATTTCACCGTGAAAACGGAAATTTTAAACGAATTAAATTTTAAATGAAACTCCTAGATCTTTTGAGATTCGTTGAACTTTTAAATGACGTGTTTAATCTCGATTATGCCCTTCAAGTTTGTAACTGGGATGCTGAGGATGACAAATAAGGTCTGAATAACCATGCAAAGTAGCTTAGTACACTTAATGTTACAAATTATCCAATCAATGTGCCAGTTAACCACACACGCTCCATTGATCCATGATTAACATTAAGCTACCATTTGCCACACATTGTCAGTCCCAAATTAGTGTGCCGGTTAAGTACACATACTCCATTAATGACTTAACAAGATGCAAAGTGCAATTTAATGGGTTAGCACCAAATTCACATGTTTCCTAAGTAACTAAGATTGGGAATTTATAAGTGTTTATTTACTTGGTATTTTCATTATACTTTTAATGAGAATTAATGTCCTATCCTACCTGTTCAGTTAACGACCCTCCACTAGTCAAGGAAGTGGTGGGTGAGAGTGGACACCCATTAAACCACCATTTTATAGGTCGAAACCTTATACCCGCTTATAGATTGGCTTCGTGAATGAGGCATACTAATGGTAAGACTGATCTTTTACTTATACATATATAATATATTATACTTTTAATTTTCTATAGTATAAGGGTGTATTTTAAACATTTAAAATACTAGGTGGTTTAATCTTTTAATTATGCTAGATTTTTAGTTTAATTAAAATCAAACCATATAATTATGGATTTATTAATACTCTTTTTTATTAAACACTTTAATCAATTTAATAAAGTTCAAAAGGTGTAATTGAACTATTCAAAGCATCTAGGTTATTAAAAATTCAAAATTAAACCCAATAGTTGCATCTTTTGACACATTGAAATTACTAGATTTTTTAGAATTCAATATTTCAAATTAAAACTTTTTAATTAAACTTTTCAAATTCCAAAACTTGAGGGAAAGTTTTTAACTCTTCATTTCGATAACTTATGAGTTTAATGTTATTTTAATGGATGATACTTTCATGTTCCATAACTTGAGGACAAGTTATGGAACTCACTAAGAGCATTTAGATCAATTTCAACAAATAAAATGATCATCTAATTCATGATTGATCTAACTAAACTCATATAGCAAGATAATATCAAATCAACAATTTACAAGTAACTATGTTCATCATATAAACCAACAATTGTCTTAAAACTTTGACAATTATCTTTTGATCAGATGAGTATAATCACTACCATATCAGAAAAAATAGATTTTATGATGCAAAATAGTTTTTGGTAGTGATCCTAATCCAATATAGGCCAAAAAACCCGAAAATCTACCATCTGCCAGTACAAATCGTCGAGCCAGGCTTTGGACTCGTCGAGTTCATCAATGGACTCAGCAAGTTCAGCCTGGCAGAAGGCCTATTTCATTTTGCTTCAACTTTGAACAATGAACAATGCAACTATATAATAGAAAACTACTCATGTCATCGATACCACTATTGGGTTTTCTGTACTATAACACTCCTGTGGTGCATACAACCCTAATAGCTTTGGATTTATGTTTTATCTAGTTATACATGCAATAAAATTTCCAAAGCATGAAGCCTACAACTAGCATACAATTTTGACATATAAATCATAAAGTCAAGTCAGAAGAGTACCTCTTTATTGTAGTTTGTAGTTCTGGCCTTTAAAGAGTTTAACACCTCAAGTTTGATGCCTCAAATGGTTCACAGACACCATGAACAAAGGTGGACTTTGAAAGAGAGGCTAGACACTCTAAAATCGGTTATGATTCTCTTAGAATACTTAGGTGTGTCAATTTTGGCTAAGGGGTAACATTTATATAGTGTAGGATTCCAATCGTCATGGGTAAACCCTAATCCAGACACTTAGGTTATGATCCATATCTCATGTGGGCTTACTCGTCATGGATACTCACATAAACTTAGCTCATCATGGATCAATAGCCCAAACAATATATATATATATATATATATATATATATATATATATATATATATATATGTGTGTGTGTGTGTGTGTGTGTGTGTGTGTGTGTTACTGATTTACATAATCAGTCCCCGTTAATTTAATTAGTCTCTTATGATCACTAAATTAATTCCAAATTAATTCTTGATCAATACTAGTTAAATATTATGACTTCTCAATTAATATATTATACTTATAATATATTAGTAAATTATAAATAGCCTCTTTCTCAAATCTCCATTATATCAGATCGTTCTGGTGAAGGCAACCTAAATGGACCATGCTACTCTCGGGTCAAGTACATACTAATTATTGTTATGGGCTTAGACACATAATACAATAGAATGATAGACAAAACGCCCAATGATTGAGGATGCATTGACATTAGATCTAATGAACCAAAACCCACGCAGACTGAACATAACCAATTCTGAAACTGATTTCCTAATTGCCACCTACTATATACCCCTGCCCTGTCCAAATCCTAAATCGAGATTCCATATACTGCACCGCATATCCCTATGATCCATTCTTCCAACATTACGAACTCGAACCGATCGATGCTCCTCCAAGCGGAATAACCAGTTCTCCCCTACTTAGGGTTCGAACTACCACCCACGGGTGTTTAAGCCAACCATTTCCTAAAACGGTTCAAAGAGCATAAACCGTCCTTGATTCTTGGAACGCATAACACACTTAGGATGATCTTCTAGATAAGGACCAATCAAATCCTAAGAGAGTTTCGGATTTCAGCTAAAGACCTCAGAAATTCCCAATCATAACCACTTTAATATTACAGATTTCATGCAAATTCATATGCAAACATCAACTTACGATCCAAAACATACACCCCTTTCCTGCAATCCTAACCAATCATAACGTTTGTTCCATTCTTAAGTCCCACGACTTGAATGTACGACCTCGAACCAACACCATCGAGACCTTGAAACCAACAAGCTCATCTAGGTTTGCACCAACCAATCTAAACTAATATTGCCACTGGGGTCGAACAATTACCAGGCCCATCCTCATGCCTGAGCAACCATAACCAAAGATCAATATATACGGAGTTACTGCCACGAATAATGGTATCAAACCATACTATCTCCCCCAACCAACCCTTAGAATCCCCGAAACTTTCCTTGATATGGGTATGGATCTTGTGCTTCTAGTAGTACGTCCCCAATACTACCTTCCACACATATCCATACTTTCCTCAATGATCATCTTGGGTCCTCCAAGACCTACTTATAATAATACTCTCGATACCCGATCAACAGCAAAAAAATCGCACTAATATACTTCCTAGGCTTTCCTAGGATTCCCACCTTCCCTACCATCAGCAGCTAAAGAACTCCAATCAATGTCAACCAACCATTTCATGAATACAATTACATGTAACAAAACTTAAATAATCTTTCGACTAAAGGACCCAACCCCACAACGATTAGACTCAAACGAGAGTTGCACAATAGGTTCGAACCCTTCACTCTAAGGTTATTTAACCTTCATAGCATGTAATAGTTTATTCATTTGATGGCCAGCTCATATCAATGTGGGTCCCAAAAAGCACAAAGCAAGCAACATTCGAGCAGTGGAGTCAACTGGAACTAAGACACAATGAAATCAGGCAGATCCTGATACGAAATTCTTGAGCTCCATCTCCGAGCATCTCGAATACACCTTCGTTCTTCCTTTACCCTCCCAAGAGTGGCTAATCATTCCTCGCGTTGACCCGTTATGCACTACACCCACTCATGAAACTTCTACCAACCCTACAGAACTCATGTATGCTAATCATGCATAACATTGGAACCTATAGACATTCGAATACTCGATTCTACCCGTAGCCCTTCATAAAAAAAAGAACAGGAAATAAGGCCAAACCAAACATTCTCAGGCTATAGAATCTTAGTTATGTACAAATATGATGCAGACACCAAGAAACTATAGTAATGATGTCAATTTCATATAAGAAAGAAACCTAGGCTATCAGGCATCATATAATCAAGCAATTCTATCATGCAATTCCTGAAGATTCTTAGCCTATCACTAGTATCTTTTCTAACACATCACAGTATCAAATAACAGTGTGGTAATTTGGGGTCTACTTACTGGCTCCGGGTGATCGTATACATCACATCCTTTCTTGATTATTTTGAAAACAATTTTGGAAATAATTTTTAAAACCTTTTCATTTACTTAGTTTGAGACTGGATTCACATGAGTTTTCCTCCAATTCACTCAAACCAAGGCTTTGATACCAACTTGTAACATCCAAAAAATTTCAACAAATTTAAACCCTTCAAAACAACCCATTTACTAATAAAAGTGTGTTCACATAATCATTGTTTCCAAAACATTAATTAAAATCAGAGTCTCCCAAAATCCCATTAGTAGTAAAACCAAGGATGTGTATACTCACACCATCACCTCACCACGGTCCTATGAAGAACCTGAAACGATAAACAAAAACTGTAAGCACAAAGCTTAGTAAGTTCCCCCAAAATACCACCATACAAATAGATTACATATACAAACAAGCATGCTCAAATACTCATGTCTGGCCCAATCAACCTCGGGTTGGAATAACAGGCATGTCAATGATAATATGGTTTAGTACGCCCAGCGTACACCATTGTATGTCCAACGTACTTACCTCAGCACTAGTATTCCATGCATATACATGTGTGTGGCCTACGTACTTGGTTTAACCCTAAAATGATGAATCTTCCGAAAGCCATAACTTCTTCGTTATAAGTTCATTTCCGAAGATACTTATATCCGTGAAGAGGTAATAAGAAGCTCTACACTTCTATTAACTCGTAATTGCCTTAGAACTTCTAGAACAAAATCCAATTTCAACAAAATCCCAAACTGACACTTTACCGAAATACCCCTTGGATCCAAAGCATAAACTGAAACCCCAGATCAACCCAAATACATTACCCACACCTAAATGGGTCTAAATATATTTTCATTAAAGGCCCTAAGGCTGATGATACTCGGTCTTTTGGTAACCACCCCGTATTAGGAAACAATTCGGAACAGGGTATTACAACACTCTTTGTTGATGGGTACATTTCACACCGGAATGTATTACACATAACATATCATTTGTGCTTTCTTATTCTAAGAAAAGTGATTAATGAGTCAGCGTATGAAAACACACGCTGATAAATCTCACAGTACTGTGTCAATGAATTATAGTTCAAACTCACACTATTAGGAGACATCACAAACGTATTTCCCGCTGATGTCAAAAAGGGAAAGAAACTTGTTATATACCTTGCTATATGTGAGAATCCACTAAATGTTATTGATTTGAAGAAAAACAAAATCTAAGGGGGGCAAGCAAATATCAACAATTCACATATACTCATAGTTATCTAGTCTGTTGTAACTAATAAACATTGCCTCTGCTGTTGATGATCAAAAATTCGAAGTCACACTTTCTCAAAGGACCATCGTTACAGTTAAAGAACTTAAAGTTTAAATATTAATCTCAAGGGGGAGCACAAACAGAAGAATTTATTAAACTGAAACCGTAAGCACAAAGCTTAGTGAGTTCCCCCAAAATACCCATACACACAACAATACACATATAATCATAAACAACATATTATGGGTCCAGTCTACCATCGGGTTGGAATACCCCAGGCCCACAACCAACATGTTGGAATGCCAACATACTATGGGTCCAATCATCCTCAGGATGGAATATCCCAGGCCCATAACCAACATGTTGGAATGCCCACGTACTATGAGTCCACTCATCCTCGGGATGGAATACTCACGGCCCACAACCAACAGGTTGGAATGCCCACATATTATGAGTGCAATCATCCTCGGGATGCAATGCTCACAACCCACAACCAACAGGATGGAATGGATAGGTCTATTGTCCTCCGTACAAAGCAGATAAGCCTCAACCGCCAAACAAACATGTGCACATATACATAACAAATAACCACATAACAGTCTGTAGACAACAACTAATCTAACAGATCATACCACATAACACATAATACCATCCTATCTACTAGGATATTGATCTAACAGATCATACCACATACTACATAATATTATCCTACCCTCTAGGACACCGATCTAATAGATCATACCACATACCACATAATATTATCCTACCCTCTAGGATACCGATCTAACAGATCATACTAGCATAACATAAGCAGATAACAACCCAAAGGGTCAACCGTGGTGCCTTAGACCCTTGAGCATAGTGAGGATAACTTACGTGGCACTGTTGAAGTCCCGCGGATGAAACTCCAGTTGCTGGTTGACAGATTCCCGAACTGCCAACAACAAACAACACCCAATTAATAAATAGGTTCCAAGCCTAAGGTCCAACTCACACTCCAAAGGCCTAAAAGTCATGTAATGGGTCAAAGCCGAACATATTGCCCAATTTTCCAAATTGGGCCCAAACCTTTACATGCTCATAATTAAAGGCCCAACTACTTAGTCCAGTCTAAGCATTTGGCATTTCCTATGGCCCAATATTATATAATCATCAAGGCCCAAAGTATGTCCCATCTTCGACATAATTTTCCAAATTAGGTCCAAACCCTCATATGGGCCTTACCTTAAAGCCCATTAAATTATTTTAGTCTATTTGCTTGTTCTTGGATGGCCCATAAATAAATCAATTAACAAAGCCCAAAAGAAAGGCCCATCTTAAGGCCCAATGAAACTAGGGTTTCACATAAAATGATGATTAGGGTTAAGTGTACCCACTTAACCGATTAAGGACTTAATCCATTAAGGCCACTATTGCCTTTACGTTAATTTGCCAATTTTGTAAATTAATATTTTAAGTTTAATAATTAATTCAACTGTAGGTCCCGATCAATTCCCAAAATTAGGGTTTCATGGCATTAGGGTTTTCCAAACCCTAATTAGGGTTTCCAACCCAAATTACTAGCCTATTAATCACATGGTTGGTCATTTAGGTCAATTAGGACTTCATTGGGCCCATTAGGGTTTCATTGGCCCCACTTTGTCCAAGCATCCCCAAATTAGTCAACACGCAACGAGGCACACCGCCACCCAACGCGGAGGTTGGTGGCGACAGCCACCACCCTACGGTGGTGGTTTGAGTTTTCATTTCATTATTCTTCTTCTAATTATATTTTACAACCCAAAAATAAACACACACAAACAGTTAAACATACATACAGCCACCTAGGGTGGTTAGCGGTGGCACGTGGTGGTGGTGGCTTTTCCCTGAGAATTTCGGCTAAACAAAGCACCCCACTCCACTGAAATGAACACACACAAGCACTCTTTCCTGGAACAGCAACACAACCACCCACTTGGGGGCATACATGGCGGCGACGGTGCGAGATGGCGGGAACAGCGACATCTTTGCTTTCACAGGCACCACCTAACGGTTGTGGTGACGTTTCCTCTTGATCCACTTGTCGGGTTTTGAGCATTCTAACACTCCTAAGATGTTCATGCAACCCTAATTAACTTGGATCTATGTTTTCACTATTTATACATGCAATGGTGTTTCCAATGTATTAAACCTATAACTTGCATACAATTGTCATATACCATACAAGAATCTAGTTAGGATAACATACCTTATGGTGGAGATTAAGGTCTTGATGTATCTAGCCTTAAGAGCTTAGCCCCAATTGTGTGGAAGCCTCAAGTGAAATCACAACACATAATGGACAAAGGAGGAACTTGAGAGAGAATCTCCATACACCCAAAACCACCATGAACTCCAAGAAATACACAAGTGTTGATTTTGGGAAATGAAGTATATGTTTATATGTGGGATTTCTAGGGTCATGGATATAACCTAAATCCATACCCATGGGTCTCATGAACCATGGTTCATGTAGCCTAACTCTTTATGTACCCATACATAAACTTGGTCCAACATGGATCATCAGCCTAACACATATGAATATAACTAATTAATATAATTAGTCCCCATAGATTTAATTAGTCTCCTTTTGATTACTAAATAAATTCTAAATTAATTCTTGATCAACACTAATTAAAACCATATGATTTCATATTAATATATTAGTACTTATAATATATTAATAAATCATATATAACATTCTCTCAAGAGTCCATCCTAACAAATTGTCTTGATGATATGCAACCCAAATGGACCATGCTACTCTCGGGTCAAGTACATACCAATAATAATTATAGGCTTAGACATCTAATCCAATAGTCTCCCACTTGGATAAGTCTAAAACTATTATTGCAAGTATGACTTCATAACCCGACTAGCAATCGTAGCTCTTAAAGCTGCTGTCGAACTCTTAACAAATCAATGACACATCCATCAGATAAGTTATCATATATTCCTCCATTCTATATATCATATGGACGGAGACATGGATTATAATCATTCTCTCTGTCCATTTATTGTTTCCTGATTTTCGATTTATGACAACTGACTAATTGAACAAATCAAATCAGTCTAGGCTTGGCCAAGCACTTAGGAGTGTCATCACTAAATCATCGAGGGGCCCACAAATATCGCTTTTATCCTTATGAGGTAAAAGGAATGGATAAACTTCGACTCATATTCTTGTACTAACTACTTGTTGGATCATACACAAAGGCGGGTTTTATAACATCAAGTTACTGATGCGTTTTCGTACAATCAATGTATAACCAACTCATAGTCAACAACTCATATCTCTAGGTTTGAAGAATATAAGATATTATCGTCTCATGATTCACTTGTGATAAAACCCATGAAGTGATTCAAATGAGTGTGGGTTTAATCCAATAGTGGAATCTTATTCCAGGAGCACTCATGAACACTGCAGCTAAGTCTAGCCACCTAGACAAACTACAGACCCATTCACGATAGTGTTGCCTCTATACCTACTTCCAAAGTATGAATGAATGTGGACGGTTTGAATATCCTAGTTATTTGGGAATCCAAAACATGCAAAGTGAAACACAAGAATAATAATACTAATCCTATATGGCCCCAACACTTTGAGAGTAAATAAAAACACCTTTTATCTAAGCACCATATTGATTACTCATTATTCATGTACAGTTTCAAATATCAACTTAATACTTGAATTAAAACCATAGTCATGCCATGCTCCAAGCATGCACACTATGTTTACCTATGGTCCTTTCTTTTGTGAAATAGATCAATTGAACATGACTCCAATGATGCTTATTTCACAATCCTAATCCCTTTGTAAATGTAAGAATACAAAACTCTTGCCATTTACTGTAATCTGTTAGATTCTAAACTTATATGCAATGATTCTCTTGTAATGACTATGCACAAAAGTCACAAATACTTGGAAACAGACATTACAAAGTATTCCAATGGAGATCAATTCCATGGAAATGAAGTCTTATATTCAAAGTACATTCCTTTGAACATCCTTATTTGCATTAAGTTTTCTAATCTGATACAGATTCAGAGAATAACTTCCACCTATTGAAATAATTCCACATATCCATTTTTACTATCACTTCTGAACAAGAGTTTCCTCTTTTCAAAATATGCCAATATGATCCTTTCCAAAGTTCACATTATACTTCCAATTGTCCACGAGCAACCAATCTTTGGTAAACCTCAAATTGTCCTTGACAATTGTTTAATCATTTTATTCATATCCAATTCTATTACTTTTTCCCTCTTAATGCCCTAAGCATTTCGAAAATCTAGAATGGATGTAATCGATCCTATACCCGAAGCATATGGGACACGATTCATGCTATAATTTTTTTATTTGCCATGTTCTTACAATTCGAACTATGAAGAGGGATGCCGTAATCATAATCGAATTTTGAGAACGCAACATATATAGAATTTCCTTATGTTGAACCATTCCAACATAACATTCATATATATCTTTGACTAAAGTTGATTAAAATCCCAATCTAAGCTTGTAGAATTGGAATGAAGTTTAAAATCCTCTCCCTTAACTATAGCAAAACAACTTTTCAAAGCGAATTGAAACTTTTGTTTTCTATAATTAAGATTGTTAACCTGCAACACGTAACATAATAATCATGCTCCCACTAACATAATAATTATAATTTAACTAGCATAACACTTTATGCTCCCACTAGCTTTGGCATGTACCCAGAAATCAGTTGGACTTCTAGAAATCAATACTTTATTGTCGTTCTTACCAAAGTTCAGTTTTATGATATGAGATGCTTTGATAAAACTTTATTAAAATCATACACCTTTGCTTAGGTAGCTTACATGTGCGTATTCCATACTCTCGGATAAGGGACAATTGGTTTATGTCTAAATCCATACTCCCAAACTAATGACAAATTCTATGTCCTGTCCGTACTCCCAGAAATCAGTTGGACTTCTAGAAATCAATACTTTATTGTCTTTCTTACCAAAGTTCAGTTTTATGATATGAGATGCTTTGATAAAACTTTATTAAAATCATACACCTTTGCTTAGGTAGCTTACATGTGTGTCTAAACAATGTTAGAACTATGAAGAGGGATGTCGTAATCATAGTCTGAATTGTTTAGACCTTTTCCATTTCTCACAAGTCTATGTTAGTGTGTCGGTTACCCATACACGCTCCACTAACGATTTTGCGAATGCAAATATCACTATTGCTATCTACTTAAAATCTACTTAGTGAAATAGTTTCCTCACCATCATTTTCATGAATCGAAGAGAAACTTTATGACACTTAGATTTTCTGGTGTATGTGTTCCTATCCATATGAATTTTTTGTAACCATAATCTCAAGACAAGGTTAGTGACAAATCCAAACTCATATGGACTGCACTTGCCCAATCTTATTTTCTTGCTACTCGGCAGCACAAGTGCCTACCATTGCTTCCAGGTTGTTATGTAAACAATTGAGAACTTAGAGAACTCACAAGCATAGTCAACTTAAACTGGAGTGGGCACAGAAACATGCCAACACAATGGGTTACATTCTTGATTAGTTCTTGAAACTTTTCCAAGATCTTTAAGACTCCTACTGTCCTCTTGACATATAAGATTCTCTTGTCAAGAACTTTTCCTTATAAAAAACAAATATTCAAGAGTTAGTGTGGATTCTTATCAAGATAAACACTTCTTACAATTGGTCTTAGTTGGTCTATGTTTTATCCAAAACATCACAACTTACCAATTTCAAATGTACAAGAGTAAGAAACATGTTACTCTACATTTGATAAGTGTTATAAACCATTTTTTTAAATTTTTTTAAAATTATGTCACTCAAGGTACAATCTTAAATTATGATTCTAAGACTTGATTTTGGAATGAAGTATGATTTATCTATTGATTTAACCATTTCAACAATTCATGATCCTCTCATTAGCCAAACAAATGCACTAAGGTGTCTTTAGAGGATCAATTGTGATACGGTTTTATAATCACTAAGATAATCATCAAACAAGATACTCAACTACTCTCTCATCTCTTCAGATTGGAGAAACTTTTATCTTTCTGCCTAATTTGATTCTTCTTACTCATTCTGCCAATCATTGAACCTTTCCAATGTTTCAGAATTACACTTAAACTTGTAAGCATAACCATATTTACTAAACTTTAGTAAATCATAATGAATAACCTTATTAGCCTTTGTGGTGGAGCTGAGCAGCGTACAACCTAATGTACCCGATCCTTTAGTCCTTCACTTGACTCACATTGTAACATCGTGAAAATTTACAACCAATTTAAACTTTTCAAAAACAACCTATATTCATTAAGTTATTACAAAAAGGTTTTAAGTTCTTTTATTATCAGAGTATCCCAGAACATCAACATAAAACTGAGGAGCGGTATGATCACGCCTTCGCCTTGCCACGGTCTCCTGAAGTACCTGAAACAATACACTGAAACTGTAAGCTCGAAAGCTTAGTGAGTTACCCCCAAAATACCAACCACAATACCATACACATATCATATCATATCACAAATAGAACAGCCATGCATATCGATTCTACAGTGTGACTGGTATGCCTGCACCAGGCCTTCAGTCCACCCGGTCCACTCTCTCTCTGAGTCTACAGTATGAGTGGTCCACCCGCACCGGGCCTTTAGTCCACCTGGTCTACTCTCTGAGTCTACAATATGACTTGTCTGCTCGTATCGGGCCTTCAGTCTATCTGGTCCACTCTCCGAGCCTCGGCACGTCTGGTCCACCCTCTTAGGGCCTTCAGCTTATCCAGACCGCTCGTCGGGCCTTCAGTCTAACCGGTCCACCCTGGGTATGTTGGCCTACAGCACAAAGCAGGACCCGCCTCAACCCAACCCCAGTCCAACAACCATGTGCACATAAACATATAATCATATAGCAATTCACAACTAATCAACCGATCTAGAAGATCACATAACATAGCAACATCCTAACCAGGATACCCACCTAACTGGTCACTAACATAGCATCATCCTATTTACTAGGATATTGACCTTAACCAGGTCTCTAACATATACCATCCTAACTACCAGGATGCAGACATAACAAAGCAATAACATAACAAACAACTACCCGGATTCCCATTCGATAAAGGGCCGACCTTGGTGCCTTAGACCCTGTCGATATAGTGAGGATAACTCACCAGCAAATGCCGACTTGAAGAAATAAGACCACAATGCTCCGACCACCAGCACGAACTTCACCACTGATCATTACCAAATAACCAAAACCAATATACACCAATAATTACCAAAGTACCCTTGGAAGTCAAACTGGTCAACCCTTGGTCCAAGTCAAAGTCCTCAGTCAAAGTCAACCTTCTTGGTTGACCCTACTCGCCGAGTCAACTCGTTGACTCGTCGAGTTCCTATGCTTCAGAAACTGCTATGCCACGACTCAACTCACCGAGTCGCCCCAAGACTCGTCGAGTCCAACAAGCTCTGAGTCTTTTCCTACTCAACTCACCGAGTCATCCCTCGACTCACCGATTCACATCTCAACCAGAAAAGGTTAGGACTTCGCGACCAGACTCACCAAGTCTAAGGCAATCTTCAACAGACTCGCCGAGTTGTTCTTCCAACTCACCGAGTCCACACGGGACTAAACGCACCAAACCCTACCCGACTCGTCGAGTCTTCTCCCAGACTTTCCGAGTCCACACGGTTTATTCCATAATCTGAAATTACAGAGCTTCTCCTTTGCTTTAAACAATAGATCAAGGTACTTATGGTTCATTAGCAACATAAAGTTGCTACCTTTACGTGCTTTCATGACATATACACCAAAAACCAAGCTAAAATGGGACTTAACTCATTAGGGATGGCTTTTGCATAGCTAATCAAAGGGCTTTCTTCACATAGAATCCATATAGAACTCAGATCTGGAGTTTCAACTCCAGATCTAGCTGATGCATCAAGATCTCATCATAAATTCCTCCAAACAAACCCTAAGCTCCATGAAAGGTGGATCTAGAAGGAATAAAGCCAAGATGAGAATCCTTACCTCAAAACAACCTCCAACTGAAGAGTAAACCAAATCTCCTCAAGCCTCCTTGATCCAAGCTTCTTAATCTTCAAGACTTCCTTCCTAAATCTACTTATCTAAGCTCCAAAATGCTCCCAAGGCTCTCACTTATGATTTTAGGGCTTCTAATTCTCAGAGGAGTAATAAGGGGCCGAAATGGGGGCTTAAGGATCCTTAAATAGCGTGCAAACCCTAGGAATTAGGGTTTCTCATTCCAGCACGGACTCGTCGAGTCCAATCACCGACTCGGCGAGTCCGATCACTTAACATGTGCCCGGCACACGGTTCGAATCGACTAGTTGAAGCTCCTACTCCCCCGAGTCCTTATTTTCCACACTTACACTTTAACCCCTGAACTCTTGATTCTAACTTGGAATGTTACACACATGTACAAATGATCAAGGAATTAGTCTTAATTTACAAACGAAGAAAATTCTTATTCATCATACAAAACAAGTTGCATGATTCCAAGTTTCTATACAACTGCAACTTGCATGATGAGAATCTTTCCTTATTTGGTAAATTATGACACTATAAAAGAATCAAATCCATTTTCCAATATTACTATCAACGAAATTATATAAATGATGTTTTTTTCACAAATGCCATTGTAAGGATACTTAAAATAAATGAAATCAAAACTTTTCTTTTATTTTAAAACTTGTGGAAAAAACTTATCCTTACAATGGAAATACATATGAAAAACATGTTGTTATGTATTCCTAAGCAATCTATCATAACTCTTTAAGATACAGCTCAAAATTCTGATCAATGAACCATGCGATTGAAATCCATCTCTGCATGATCAGAATCAGCATACTCTTCTTTTAAGCTTCCTTTGATTCTCCAAAACATCAAAATTCAATTACATTACATCACGTATTAGGAATCTCCAAATAGGAACTTAATAGAGTTAGATAATGGACTTTACCTGAAGTAAAGTCAAACTTTTTGACTTTTACCATCCTTATGAACTTTCAGGTATATTTGGCAGCTTCACAACCAATGCCCCTTCTTTTGGCAGAAGAAACATATGGACCCTTTGGGAATGGTACACGGGACTATCTCAAGCTTAGCCTTTCTCTTTACCATTTGGGCAACCGAGTTGACTATGGCCAATCCCTTTCCATTAGGAAGAGAAAGCTTTTCTGAATATTCAATGTTACCATTGTCAATGTCCATGGAAGTTTGGGAAGTTGATCTTCTAATCAAATTTGCTTTACCGGTGCTCCAAATCATTGCTGATTTAGCAGCACCAAGAAAATAGATAAGATCATTAAGGGTCATGTTATAGTCTCTTACATAGTAGTCCCAAAGTAAACTCACTATATGACTTAGAAAGTGATTCAACAACCAACTTTCTCAAGACTTTGACACCCAACTCTCCCGGCTTGTCAATATGTGACTTCATCTCCAAGATGTGAGCACACATAAACCTTGCTTGCCAATAGAGCTTGAGTGACCTTGAACTTGTGGGTCAGGGAGAATTATTGGAGGAGGTAGAGGAAGTGAAGTGTGATGTCTAGTCCTATTAATGCACAACAAAGGGATTGATCGTTCACCTTGATTGCCATTTGGGATATCTGTTGGATTAATGTCTAAGTCCATAACTATAATTGGTAAGACTTGACCCGACCCGGCATGGTCCATTTGGGTTGCATGGCATCATGCACTTGGATAGACTATAATGAGAGAAATAAGACACTTATGGTTATTAATATATTATAAGTTCTAGTATATTAATAATAAGAATAATAAGATTATTTAATTAGTATTGATCAAGAATTAATCTAGGATTAATTAAGTGATCAAAAGAAGACTAATTAAATATATGGGTTGATTGTGTAAATCATCCATACTTGTATAGTGGGCTAATGCTCCATGGATTATCTAGTTGGGCCAAAACCCATATGATGCTCCTTGGATGCTCCATGGTGTATTTGAACCCATGGATCCAAGGAAATGGAAAGTCATGACAATTAGGGTTTGCCCTAATTGTAACACTATATAAAGATCTTATTCTTGACAAAATCGGACACTAGATTATTCTAGAGAGGGCTAGCCGATTTTATGAAGTGTAGAATTCTCTCAAGTTATTCCAAGTGTATTTGGTGTTGTGTGAACCATTTGAGGTGTCACACTTGGGGCACTAGGCACTCAAGCTTCATGAAGACATTCTACATCAAAGAGGTATGTATTCTATCTTGTTATATTGATAGTTTTGTATGCTAGATTAGGATAATACCTTGGATGTTCATATTTGCATGTATAATAGAGAAAACATAGATCCAAGGTATTTAGGGTTGCATGTACACTTAGGAGTGTTAGAATGCTCAAAACCCAACAGTGGTATCAGAGACTAGGCTTGTTTTCTTGTTATACTTGCAAATGGAGCTGAAAAATCGAGTTTTGATGCTGTCAGCCCAACAGACTCACCGAGTCCATGAAGGGACTCGACGAGTCCAAGGCAAAATGCATCAAACTCGCCGAGTTTTGTTCATGCACTCGACGAGTTGGACCCCAAAAATCATATCATCGAGGTTTTGGCTAGAAATGGACTAGGAACATTACCCTAAGTTGTTTTTGAACTTATAAACTTGTTTTTTATGTGGTAATGTTCATGCTAATCCATTTTCAAAAATAACTGTCAATAGATTCATGTTTTGTATTAGTTTAAAGGTTAGACTAATTACATGAAAAAGTTTGATTTGAATTATCTTGTTCTTATGAGTTGCTTAGATTAATAGAAAAGTTGAGTGAAAAAGTTGTTTTCAATCCAAATTAATCTAAGAGTTGATTCTAAAATGTGTTTTTGTAACTTGTCCTCAAGTTATATGAAAATGTCACATTTAAGTTTCATAAAACTAATAAAAGTTGGCAAAGGTTACAAAAATGAAGAGTCTAGTTCTAATTAATTGGAGTTATGACTCCATAATTTGTCCTCAAGTTATGGAGGACCAAGAGTCTCTTCATTAAATAAATAAAAATAATAATGTAACCTTAATTAATTCCATAAGTTATAAAATAAAGAAAAGTTAATTCTTTATTAGTTTAAAGTCTTCCATAATTTGTCCTCAAGTTATGGAACTTGAAGAGTTTTTGGATTAAAACTACTTTAAATACATAAGTTATGGAATTAATTAGTTTTGAATAGTTTCAAAACTTGCCCTCAAGTTTTGGAATTTGTAAAGTTTTCTCTTATGAATACTTTAATTCCAAGTTAGCCCTTAGAATTTTAAAAGTTAAAATTCAACCCTTATACTTTATAATATTATAAGTTAATAATATATATATGTGTATAAGAGTAAAGTCGGTTTTACCGCTAGTACACCTCATTCACGAAGCCGATCTATAAGGTGGGTATAAGGTTGTTGCCTATAAAATGGCAGCTTAATGGGTGTCCACTCTCACCCACCGCTTGCTTGACCGGTGGAGGGTCGTTAGCCGAACGGGTTTGACAGGACTATAATTCTCCCTTCATTAAAAGTATTAATGCTAAATACTAAGTAACTGAACTATTAATAATTCCCAATCTTAGTTACTTAGGAAAATGTGAATAAGGTGCTAATCCATGAAATTACACTTTACACTTTGTCTAAGTCGTTAGTGGAGCGTGTGTGGTTAACCGGCACACTAACTTGGACTTAACAAGGTAGGTAAAGGGTGACTTAATATTTATCATAGTATCGATGGAGCGTGTGTGGTTAACCGGCACATCGATTGAGGGGTAATTTATTAAGGGTACCAAGTAATTTGCATGGTTACTTCACACCTTGTTTTGTGATCCTCGGCATCCCAATCACAAAACCTGAAGGGCACACTCGAGACTGAAACATGCTATTGAACAGTTCAATGAATCTCAAAAGATCTAGGAGTTTCAAAACCAATTAAAACCTAATAATACATTTCGTTTATCTTGGTGGAAATTGGTGAATCGTCATTCACCTACCTTCAAATTGTTTTATAGCTTGGATTACGGCATACCTCGTCTAAGTTATAAAATAGTTTGTTGGGTCCTAGCCTTAATATTTCATATTGGGTGTCATATTAAGGACTTTAAGATCAACTATCTTGAATATCTCCCAAAACATGTCTGGTTTAGACATTTATGATCTTACCAAATCTCTTGAAACAAGCTTTCCTAATAAAGATGATGTCCCATGGATATCATACTTCTTTCTCCTCCTCCAATTATTCTCCCTAACCCACAAGTTCTTGAAAAGTTTAAGGTCACTCAAACCCTATTGGCAAGACAAGGTCTAGGTGTGATCACATCTTGGAGATGTAGTCACATATTGACAAGCCGGGAGAGTTGGGTGTCAAAGTCTTGAGAAAGTTGGTGGTTCAATCACTTTCTAAGTCACATAGTGAGTTCTTTTGGAACACCTATGAAACAGACTATGACAAGACCCTTAATGATCTTATCTATTTTCTAAGATCAACTTCCTGAAACTTTATGGACATTGACAATGGTGACACTGGAAATACAGAAAAAGCATTCTCTTCCCAAGTAAAGGGATTGAACATAGTCAACTAGGTTGACCAAATGGTAAAGAGAAAAGCTAAGTTTGTGATAGTCTCGTGTACCATTATCAAAGGGTCCATATGTTTATATTGCCAAAGGAAGGGTTATTAGTTGCGAAGCTGCCAAATTTACCTAAGGATGTTAAAGTCAATAAGGTTGACTCTACTTCAGGTAAAGTCCACTAATCTAACTTTGTTAAGTTTCTATTCTGAGATTCCTGATACATGATGTGACTGGGTCACATGGTAATGTTTTAAGAATCAAAGAAAAGTAAAGGAACTTAAAGAAAGAATATGCTGAATCTGATCGCATAGATGGATTTCTATCGCGTAGTTTGAAGATCGGATTCTTGAGCTACTTCTTAGGAGTTATGAGGTATTGCTTAGGAATAGATAACAACAAGTTTTCATATGGATTGTAAGGATAAGTTTTTCCGCATAGTTTTAAAATAAAAGAAAATTTTTTGATTTTATTTATTTTAAAATATCCTTACAATGGCATTTGAGGAAAAATTGTTGCTTATATGATTCCATTAATAGCAAGAGTGGAAATATGTAATTGATTCTTTCATTTGTGGTAATGTCTAAATTTACCAAATAAGGAAAGATTCTCATCATCCAAAGTCTCAATTGGACCGGGACATGGAATCATGCAAGTTGTATAGCATGATGAATGAGAACTTTCAAGTATTGGAAAATTTAGACTAATTACTTGTTCACATGGATGTGTGAGTAATGTAATGGACTAAGGGATCGAATACATAGTCATGTGCACTGATTAAGTCCACCACAAAAGATATAAGGCTATTCGTCATAGTTTACTAAAGCTCAGTCAATATGATTATACTTACAAGCTTAAGTGTAACTCTGAGACATTGGAAAAGGTTCCAACGTAAGGCAGAGCGAATAAGAAGAATCAAATTAGGCAGAAGGATAAAAGTTTCTCAAATCTGAAAAGATAGGAGAGTACTTTAGTATCAGTTTTGTGATTATCTTAATGATTAAGAAACCATATCAAAATTAGTTCTCTAAGGAAATCTTAGTGCATTCTTATGACTAAGAAGAGGAACTTGAATTGTTGAAATGGTTAAATCAAGAAGATGAGTCATACTTCGTTCCAATACAAGTCTTAGAGTCATACTCCAAGATTATAATTTGAGTGACATGTCTTTAAGAAGGTTTAAAACACCTGTCAAATGTAAGAGTAAAAGTGTCCTACTCTTGTTTATTTGAAGTTGGTAAGTTGTGATGTTTTGGATAAAACAAAGACCAACTAAGGTCAATTGTGTGAAGTGTTTGTCTTGATTAGAATCCGCACTATCTCTTGGATGATTGACAACGGAGTCTTATAGGTCAAGAGGACAGTGTGAGTCTTAAAGGTCTTGAAAGTCTCAAGAACTAATCAAGAATGAAACCTGAAGTTCCTCACTAGCACACAACTTGAGGTTTATAACCTATCGTGTTGACATATTCTGTGCCCATTCCAGTTAAAGTTGGCTTTGCATATGAGTTCTTAGAGTTCTCAAGGTGTTTCACAACAACTTGGAAGCAATGGCAGGCCCTTGAGCTGCCAGGTGGCAAGAAATTAAGATTGAGTTCAGTCCATATGAGTTCAGATTTGTCATTATCCTTGTCTTGTGACTATGGCTTTGACAATTCACATGGATAAGAACACATACACCATTAAATCTAAGTGTCATAAGGTTTCTTTCCGATTCATGAAAATGATGGTGAGGAAACACTTTCACTAAGCAGATTTTAGATAGATAGCAATTGTGATATTTGCACTCTCAAAGTCGTTAGTGGAGCGTGTGTGGTTTACCGGCACACTAACCTGGACTTGTGAGAAGTGGCAAAAAGGTCTAACCATTATAATTACGGCATCCCTCTTCATAATTTTGTAGACACACGAGTGTGCTATCTAAGGGAAGGTGTATGATTTTGATAAAGTTCTATCAAAACAATCAAGTGTCAGAAATCTGAACTTTGGTAAGAAAGTCAATAAAGTATTGATTTCTAGAAGTCCAGCTAATTTCTGAGTACATGTCAAAGCTAGTGGGAGCATAAGTTTTATGCTAATAATCATCATGTTAGTGGGAGCATGGTAATTATGATATAGATTGCAAGTTAGCAATGTTAATTATAGAAAACAAAAGGTTTCAATTAGGAAAAAGTTGTTTTGCTATAATTAAGGGAGAGGAAATTATACTTCATCTCAAATCTATAAGCTTAGATCGTGAGGTTTTAATCATTTAGTCAAGGATATATATATGAATTTCATGTTGGAATGGCTCAACATAAGGAAATTCTGTATATGGGTCCATTATTTGCGTTCTAAAATTCGATTATGATTACGGCATCCCTTTTCATAATCTGAATTATGAGAACTTGGCAAATAGAAATGGAAATGTTATAGCAAAAGACTGGTTTAGTCTTTATGTGAGACATCATGAATCGTGTCCCATATGCTTCGGATATAGGACCGATTACATGTGCTATATTCATCCTTTCTAAAATTTTCCAAACGCCTAGGGCATTAAGATGGGAAAAGGTTTAGAACTGGATATGACTAAAAGGATTAAACAATTATCGAGGAAAATCTAAGGTTTACCAAAGATTGGTTACTCAAGGACAGTTGGAAGTATAGTGATAATTCTGGAAGGACCATATTGACATAATTTGTAAGGAGGCAACTCTTGTTCAGAAGTGATAGTCAAAATGAATCTGGAAATGTTTCAAAGTCAGAAATATCAATCTGTGTAAGATTAAGGAAACTTAATGCAAGAAGGATGTTTCCAAGGAATTGATCTCCTTTGGAATACTCTGTAATGATTGTTTCCAAGTCTTTCTGACTTTGTGCATAATCATTACAAGAGGATCAATGCATATAAGTTTAGAATCTAACAGATTTCAGTAAATGACATGAATTTGGAATTCTTGTATTTACAATAAGGATTTGAGAGTGTGAAAAGAGAATCATTGAAGTTATGTTCAATTGATCTAGTTCACAAAGTAAAGATCATAGACAAACATAGTATGCATACTTGGTGTATGGCATAACTAGTGTTTAGAAAACATAATGTACATGCTTGGAGTATGGGACAACTATTGTTTTAAATTCAAGAATAATGTTGATAGCTGAAACAGTATACAATGAATAATGTGTAATCATATGGTGATAAATAAAAGGTGTTTTATTTATATTCATAAGTTCTGAGACCATATTGGATTCAATTATTATTGTGTTGCACTTTGCATGTTTTGACTTCCCGAATAAACTAGGTTATTCTTCTGGAATGACTAAGTTATTCAAACCATCCACAGTCGGTCATATGTTGGAAGTAGATATGAATTAAGACTGTCATGGGTTGGCTTGTAAAGGTCTAAGGTGTTGGACAAATGGCTACAACACTCATGAGTGCTCATAAGTTCTGAGTATTGGATTCAACCCACGCTCATTGGAATCACTTCATGGATTTTATCACGAGTGATCATGAGACGATAATATCTTATATTCTTCAAACCTAGAGATATGAGTTGTTACTATGAGTTGGTTGTACATTGATTGCACGAAACTGCATTTGGTAACTCGGTGCTATAAAACGTGTCTTTGTGTATGATTCAACAAGTAGTAGAACAAGCCATATGAGTCGAAGTTTATCCATTCCTTTTACCTTCAGGATAGAAGCGATATCTGTGAGCCCCTCGATGATTTGATGATGACAAATGGAAGTGCTCGGCCGGGCCAGGACTGATTTGATTTGTTCAATTAGTCAGTCGTCATAAATCGGAAATCGGGAAACAACTAATGGACAGAGAGAATGATTATAATCCATGTCTCAGTCCATATGATATCTAGAATGGAGGAATATATGATCCCTTATCTAATGGACAAGTCATTGACAAGATCAGAGTTCATCTACAAGGTCAGAGTTCGACAGAAGCTTTTGAGAGCTACGATTGCCAGTTGGTTCCTGAAGTCATACGCAAAAATAGTTTTAGACTTATCCAAGTGGGAGACTATTGGATTAATGTCTAAGTCCATAACTATAATTGGTAAGACTTGACCCGACCCGGCATGGTCCATTTGGGTTGCATGGCATCATGCACTTGGATAGACTATAATGAGAGAAATAAGACACTTATGGTTATTAATATATTATAAGTTCTAGTATATTAATAATAAGAATAATAAGATTATTTAATTAGTATTGATCAAGAATTAATCTAGGATTAATTAAGTGATCAAAAGAAGACTAATTAAATATATGGGTTGATTGTGTAAATCATCCATACTTGTATAGTGGGCTAATGCTCCATGGATTATCTAGTTGGGCCAAAACCCATATGATGCTCCTTGGATGCTCCATGGTGTATTTGAACCCATGGATCCAAGGAAATGGAAAGTCATGACAATTAGGGTTTGCCCTAATTGTAACACTATATAAAGATCTTATTCTTGACAAAATCGGACACTAGATTATTCTAGAGAGGGCTAGCCGATTTTATGAAGTGTAGAATTCTCTCAAGTTATTCCAAGTGTATTTGGTGTTGTGTGAACCATTTGAGGTGTCACACTTGGGGCACTAGGCACTCAAGCTTCATGAAGACATTCTACATCAAAGAGGTATGTATTCTATCTTGTTATATTGATAGTTTTGTATGCTAGATTAGGATAATACCTTGGATGTTCATATTTGCATGTATAATAGAGAAAACATAGATCCAAGGTATTTAGGGTTGCATGTACACTTAGGAGTGTTAGAATGCTCAAAACCCAACAGTATCATCTTCTTTAGGAAAGCTCTATCCAAAAGGATGAGGAAGACCATAGTTGTCTGAACCTAAACATCTATGAGGGAGAAATTCAAGTTTCAGTTGATTTAAGTCCTTAACATAACACCCAATATGAAATATTAAGTTAGGACCCAACAAACTATTTTATAACTTGGAAGAGGGATGTCGTAATCCAAGCTTAAAAATATTTGAAGGTAGGTAAATGACGATTTTAATTGGACTGAAACTCCTAGATCTTTTGAGATTCATTGAACTTTAAATGGCATGTTTAAATCAATATTGTACCCTCTCAAGTTAGTGACTGGGATGTCGAGGATCACAAACAAGGTGTGAATAACCATGCAAATTGACATGGTACCCTTAATTTCATCACCCAATCGATGTGTCGGTTAACCACACACGCTCCACCGATCTATGATAAAACTTAAGTCACCCTTTGCTACACATTGTTAGTCCCATGTTAGTGTGTCGGTTAACCACACACGCTCCGCTAACAACTTAACAAGGGTGCAAAGTGTAATTTCATGGGTTAGCACCAAATTCACATTTTCCTAAGTAACTAATTGGGAATGTATAAGTGTTTAGTTACTTACGGTTTATCATTATACTTTTAATGAAAGGAGAATTAGAGTCTTATCCTACCCGTTCGGCTAACGACCCTCCACCAGTCAAGGAAGCGGTAGATGAGAGTGGACACCCATTAAATTGCCATTTTATAGGAAGTAACCTTATAACCCTCTTAGAGTCTGGCTTAGTGAATGAGGCCTACTAACGGTAAGACTGACTTAATTTGGAATTAAATACATGGAGAGGTAGCTTTGCAAATTCCAAAACTTGAGGGCAAGTTTTGAAACTTTTCAAAACTCTTAGATTTTCATAACTTATGAGTTTAATTAAGGTTTTAAAATTCTTTAATGAAGAGACTCTTGAACATCCATAATTTGAGGACAAGTTATGGAGTTCATAAAACTATTTATGAACAAAAAGACTTTTCATTTTGTAACCTATGGCAATTTATGTGTTTTAAGAGTCATAAAAGTCACTTTCATATAATCTTGAGGACAAGTTACAAAAACACATTTTATGAACTACTTTTAGATCAATTTAGATTGAAAACAACTAACACATAATTTTTTTCATTAATCTAAATTAACTCATAAAACAAGGTAACATGAAAACTTTTGGTGTTCCATAACTTGAGGACAAGTTATGGAGTCCATCCAATTTCATTGAGATCAAAAATTACACTCACAAACAATTTGCACATAATTCCTATGATCTACCAAAACTCATAAGCATGAACAATCTATATCAACAATTTTCAAGAATCATATAAACATATATAAAACTTGAAACTTTGATAATAACTTTGAAATTGGTTTACCATAATCACTACCACATCAAAAACTGGTTTTATAAGTCCAAAACAGTTTAAGGTAATGATTCTAGAACAATTTCAGCCTTAAAACTCGAAGATATGCTGTCTGGGGGTCCAACTCGTCCAGTGCATGAACCAAATCGACGAGTTGGATGAATTTGTGCATGGACTCGGCGAGTCTATCAGTGGACTCGGCGAGTCTATCAGTGGACTCGGTGAGTCTATCAGTGGACTCGGTGAGTCTACTGTCCAGAACAGTAGAAAATCGATTTTTTCAGCATTCTTCAGTAATTTGCATCAAGTATAAATGAAAACAAGCCTAAGCTCTGATACCACTGTTGGGTTTTGAGCATTCTAACACTCCTAAGGTGTTCATGCAACCCTAATTAACTTGGATCTATGTTTTCACTATTTATACATGCAATGGTGTTTCCAATGTATTAAACCTATAATTTGCATACAATTGTCATATACCACACAAGAATCTAGTTAGGATAACATACCTTATGGTGGAGATTGAGGTCTTGATGTATCTAGCCTTAAGAGCTTAGCCCCAATTGTGTGGAAGCCTCAAGTGGAATCACAACACATAATGGACAAACGAGGAACTTGAGAGAGAATCTCCATGCACCCAAAACCACCATGAACTCCAGGAAATACACAAGTGTCGATTTTGGGAAATGAAGTATATGTTTATATGTGGGATTTCTAGGGTCATGGATATAACCCAAATCCATACCTATGGGTATTATGATCCATGGTTCATGTGGCCCAACTCTTTATGTACGCATACATAAACTTGGTCCAACATGGATCATAAGCGTAACACATACGAATATAACTAGTTAACATAATTAGTCCCCATGGATTTAATTAGTCTCCTTTTGATCACTAAATCAATTGTAAATTAATTCTTGATCAATACTAATTAAAACCATATGTTTTCATATTAATATATTAGTACTTATAATATATTTATAAATCATATATAACCTTCTTTCAAGAGTCCATCCTAACAAATTCTCCTGATGATATGCAACCCAAATGGACCATGCTACTCTCAGGTCAAGTACATACCAATAATAATTATGCGCTTAGACATCTAATCCAACACCACTACCCAACAACCCTTCAATCCACGGTAGTAGAACCCACGAACCCAACCCCATTGCAAATCATACACCCACCTCGGTCACTTTAGGTGGTATCATAAGGCAGTCGAAAAAAATGGCAATGGAACATCAAAGGTATGAACGACATCAAACATGTGAGAGGAAATAAAAGATGGCAGGCGACTACCCCCACCGAGAACCCTCAGGTCACGCATGACCTCCTCAGCGGTAGATACAACTTCTGTCACCGATCTCGATGGTCCTTTCGGCGACCTATGATGTTCGAAAACAAGGATTGTGGTTCGATGGATGAACAGTCGCTTGGCGGCCTTGAATGATTGGAAAACGCATAAGGAAAAGAGGCAGTGGTTGGAAGGACTCTTCCGGTGATGACGGCTGCATAGAACCCGTTAGGGTTAGGGTTTTGGTTAGAGAAGGTGATGAGTGGTGAGATTATATACCGCCTCATACAAATTTATCCCATATTAACAGGATCAGTCCCTCCTTCCCCAAATTCTTTCAAAACGAACCCATAATTTACCAGTTACCCCCCCCCCCCCCCGGTCTTTTAAAAACCTTTCCAAATGAAGTCCAACATGTTACCAATCTGCCCCTCCTCTACAAAATCTTCTCATCTTAAGTCCAGAACTTACTCTTTAGTCCCTACTTCCATAAATCCTTACATATTACATCCAAATAATACCAAAACACCCCTTGGCTTATGAAAATCTTTACAATTAAGTCCCAAAATTACTCTTTAACCCCTGGAGATTCAATTCTTGTCATTTGCTTCACGAAACCAACTCCCAGCTACTTATTATTTGATTTTGGGCTATAATAATATAAAATAAGAATAATAATTCTTTCTAAGGGTTTCCGCATTTATTATTTAATTATTCTCTTTTAAACGGGATGTTACAACTCTCCTCCACTTAAATTTTATTTCATCCTCGAAATCGTTTCTTGTCATTCCTTACACGCCAGACAACTTGAGCAACATAGCCACAATTACGAGCATAACCACAGCCTTTCCAAGGAAACTGTAACCAACCCTTGCAGGGTTCTAAAACCAGAACATAAACGAATCCCTTGCAATATGATCACGTTTATCCAATCCGAAATTTAAAGTCTCGAGATGGTCTGGCTTCCTGACATACTGCCCACACTGGATCATTGTCGAATGCATTGCACTTAACCCCCAACTGGCTACTCAACTTCTGATAAACTGAGGTTCCCACTAGAAAACAAAATAAAAAATCCTACACTACTAACTATAATCCTTTTCTTGACAAGAGATTAAGTACTCCTTCACAAGAAACTCGTTCTGGTAATCAATTCCCAGGGATATAATGAACAAGTGGGTGAAAACTGTGAGATGAACCCTTTTTGGATCAACAAGAAAATGTTTCCTTTAGTTCCCGAACCACATACATATAATAACTGGCTCATAAGCACAAATACTCATACCTGGCCCAATCAACCTCGGGATGGAATACCAGACATGTCTAGGATGGGTCCAATCATCCCTAAGATGGAATACCCTTGTATCATGCACATGTTTGGTCCAATCAACCCTCAGGTTGGAATACCAAACATGTCAGTTCCACTAAATCGTAGGGTTCGATCATCCTCACGATGGAATACCCTAGATTACGATGCCACTATATACATAACTCGGGTCTAACCCATAACTTGAAATCCAAGGACCTATCCTTGCATCTCATCCAAAATTCTCTGATTTGTCACAACCGAGTAACACTCATCTGAAATACCGGGTTTCGGCCCGGCCGAGGAGCTAAAGGACTCCCACATAGTTGCCTCATACGACCTCCGAACAAAATCCTTACTTGGAACTAGTTCCCACTAGTTATCATGCTACTACAACTCAATATTCCTCCTGATCCAACCGATCGGACCCATGTGTCAAATCCTGATGTTACCAAATCCAAGGATAAAAGTGATTGCTACCTGACCAATGGTAGACTTATATCACAAACGACCTTAAGCGATTCCTTGCTTCCTTGATCTCTTAGCTGTAGTGGCGTTCCTACAATTCTATCACTGGCTCAACCCGATCCAATCCGTTTGGGTAATTCCGAAATCCAATATGTGGGTTTCCATATCCTCATTACTACACCCGAATTGGTGGTTACTACTGACCCTTCTGCGTCCTAACAACGCGCTCATGCTATCTACCAACCTGGTGAATGTTGCAGCAACACCCACATACTTACATCACTTTAGCATTATCTACTGCTAGTGAACGCTACGGCTACCCCTGTAGTCTTACAACACTTTCCATACTAACTGATTGCTAGTGAAAGATACTACTACTCCCACAATCTCACAACACTTTCCATACCGGTCGAACACGCACTCGACCTAACACACAACTGAGCTTAATTCATGGCTAGAATCTCAACCTAATTCCCCAAATTCTACTATCAAGCATCGAGAAGACGTAATTTACATGCTGGGGGGTTTTACTGGACTCCCAACTAATACAACCCTCAATCCCGAACAGCCACTTGGGTTGTCCTCCTTCCTGTCAACGATGCAAAACTTATACCCTTTTCAAAACCGATCCTGCTTCGGCGTTCTTGGACGATTCCCCCCACTTAGATTCAACTAAGTCTTCATAATACATGAAAATTTGAGAATTCCCAATCATTCTTGCTTTCCAATGATCGAACTGATGACAACCAGATCTTTCCAACTAGTACTCCTTTACTAGCCAACCATAAGTGATCACACACTTCTAAGAACTAGCTGAACACTTACTGAATCCCAGTGAAACCGACAGCCCCTAGTTCTTGAATGATCCCATACTCAAATCTTGAAGTCCAAAAGATAGATGCTCCAACCAACATCTCAGCAACGAGCTACTTCCCTTGGCATTTTCCTCCGCTAACCAATAAAGGTTACTGAACTACTGAATCCTGACAATGGTGAATAACCATCCTGTGAGACCCTGTCCGCAGACCTTCCATATAATACCCTTATTACCAAAGTTTTCCAACAATCCTTCTGCGTCCTAACAACGCGCTCATGCTATCTACCAACCTAGTGAATGTTGTGGCTACACCCACAGACTTACATCACTCTAGCAGTATGTGCTGCTACAGAATGTTACGACTACCCCCAAAGTTTTACAACACTTTCCATACTAAATAATCTCTAGTGAATCCTACAGCTTCCATATCAGTCGAACACGCACTCGACCTAACACAAAACTGAGCTTAATTCATGGCTAGAATCCTATAACGCCCGTAGATCCATGCTAGTCAATTTAGGGACGATAAGCATCAAAAGTGACTTTTTGATAAAATATTAATTAGAATGAATAATCTTAAGAAGGTTGTAGTGGTCGTGACAAGGATTTTGGATATATAAATAATGCCGAAATCCGAGTTATAACGAAGAAGTTATGACTTGTCGAAGTTTCGTGATAGAACCGGTATGAAATTGCGTGACGTAAATAGTGAATTTACGATAGTGCGATATTCAGCCTTAGTAATCCAAACGAAAGTCGTAGAATACGTTAGACCGAGAGCATGCATAAAAAGAATGTTTAAATCTGACTTCGTATGAGGAAGTTATGATTTTTCAAAGTTTCAACGTAGTGGTATGCAACCCAAAGTTCGAATATGAGATTGAGTGATTCCTAGCCGAAACAATCTAAACGAGAATCGAAGATCTCATTAATAGTAGTGCAACAGTAAAAAGACAGATGAAAACAGACGTCAGATGAAGAAGTTATGAATTTCTAACGGAGTTTTCCCGTCCCAGCCTATTAAAAATAATATAATCAAAATAAAGTCAAAATTAGCCGATGGAGTCTAAACGAAATTTGTAGAGCATAGTCTCACCTACGCGTGGATATAAACAACATCAAAAACGGAGCTCTTACGCAGAAGTTACGAATTTCTAAAGTTTTAAAAAAAAAATAATAAATAAAAATATTAATTCGGAGCTTATCCGAAGTCGTGATGTGTCCGGTCTGATCCACCCAGTACGCCCGGTGTAGTAGGCGTACGCCCAACGTACATGTCGACAATGGAGTATGCCCAGCGTAAATCGGGGTTCAACACCCTATAAACAGAACACGAGGGTTACCGATCTTATTTGCTAATTTCCATTCTTTCACCACTTTTTCTTTCTTCTACTTTGCGAGAAATACCCCCGAAGCTCCGATATCATCCCGACACTCGAAGCAAGTCCTGAAGCCCCGAAGATCCCGAGAAATAGAGTTGTCGAGCCGAAACTCTGCCCGCGAGAAGTCCGGTATTTTGAAGATATCCCAGTTTCATCGAGGATTATTATTTTAAGTGTCGTAGTGTTGTCCGAGCATCGTCTTATCAAGTGAGTGCATAGTCCCTTTCATGAACATGATTTTAATACAAGTATTCTTCGAATGTATTAAATATATGTTTTATGTGAGTTATTTGATGATGTTGGAATTAAGTGTTAAAGAACATACCTGATTTTTTTATGATAACTTTGGTTAAAGAGCAAACCTAAGGTTTGTTATAATGGTTATGGGGTAGTATCTCTTTATGAGTACGAGCGAGATATATACGGAGAATAGAACTTAAAATATGTCATTGATTCGGAAGAATGGATTAGACATAGTTATTCGTCCCTAGTCCGAGAGTATGGATTGGACTTAGTTAATTGTCATTAGTCCGAGAGTATGGATTAAGACTTAGTCAGTTGTCATTAATCCGGGAGTATGGATTAAGACATAGTCAGTTGTCCATAGTCCGAGAGTATGGACAGGACATAGAATCTGTCATTAGTTTGGGAGTATGGATTTAGACATAAACCAATTGTCCCTTATCCGGGAGTATGGAATGGGCACAATCATGGACTCGAGAATATGGATTAGATTCGGGAGTAAGAGTTAGAATTTGAGGTCCAGGGGTACGGGGTGGGGTAAGAGTTGGTTATATATATATATATATATATATATATATATATATATTATAACATTGTGGGATTTAAATCCCTATGTACTCACCAGGTTTTCCAAACCTGACCCACTCAATATTTTTGTATCACATGTATCGATACAAAGACACATTACACTGAGAGATTAAAGGGATGTATATATCATTAGTGTAGATGAATGTAAGTTTGGTTTATGCGTATGTGTCTGTATTGACCAGGACATCCTAAATGTTTTAAAACGAATAAAATACATCTCTTAGGAGATGCTTAGATAAAGTATTTATCATGTTTTCAGGGACCAAATTCCGCAACAATTTTCTTTAAACTGTTAGTCTGATTTTTAAACAAAGCATAAACAAATCTGTCATTTCTGGCCGTGAAATTTGGGGATGTCACAGTTGGTATCACAACATTAGTTTAAGCGAACTAGGAAATTTGTAGGATTTCTAGACTTAAACTTAGAATTCCATGTGAAGATTGTGAGATGAGTGTCTATTTTAAGACACAAGCACTATTTTATTTTAGGAAAGTTGCCTAAAATGCTTTTAGGTGCTAAATACTATATGTTTTCCATATATGATATTGTTTGTTTGGATTAATGGTATGTTGTCGACCGGATCTAGAAACCTTATGTGTTTAGGATTCTAAGCCTACTATTACGATATTAAAATTAGCATGTAAACGTTTCAGCGTGATAAGGATGATTTGAATATATATTGTGAATGAGGATCTAATTTCACCTTATTCGGTGTATAGATCAAAAATGGCAAGAACCAAGAGTGGAGCTTGAAACACAAACAAAAAGTATGAATTAACCACCTTTGATTGAGCAAGTAGCTGTTGTGGTAGTAGCACCTGAACCAATCACAATGGTTGGAGTGGTAGCCATGATTCAAGCCATGATGGTTGAACAAAGGGAGGAAATGAGACAATTGTTGGTGAACAACAGGAGTGAACCTTCAATGCATGTTGAACAACCAGAATTAAATGACGATCAGTCAGAGGAAGGAAATTATAGTAGATTTGTTGGTCAAGCTGAACCGCCTGTGGTTAAGAGGAATAACCAAGAGAATGGAGTTGAGAGAAATGGATGCAAGTACAAATACTGTATGACTTGAAAGCCGTCAACTTTCACTGGAAAAGAGGATCCTATCGGAGTAATGGATTGGATCTCGGAAATGGAATTAGCCTTCCTAACATGTGGTTGCAAAGACAAGCAACAAACCACATTTGCAGTACGTCAGTTTAGAGGTGGCGCTATTCGCTGGTGGAACACAATGGGGAAGACCCTAAGCCCTAATGATCCACTACAATTGACTTGGGAAAATTTCTTGATGCATTTCAAGCACAAGTACTGCTCGACCCAAAATCTGCTTGAGTTGGAAAACCAATTTCTGACATTAAAGAAGGGAAGTATGACCATCGATGAATACACCAATAACTTCACAGACAAAATGGAGTTTGCTTTGCGTATTGTCCCAGACAAGCTGACAAAAATCGATAGATACGCAAAGGGACTTCCATGGGAGTATGTGGTGCCAGTGCGTCAGGCAGTTACTCTGGAGACAACTATTTGGGCTGCCAAGTCTGTTGAAGATATGATTAAGGGAAGAACCACCAGCAAGGTTGAAGTTGGCAAGAAAAGAAAGTTTGAAGGATCCTCAAGTTCTGATGAGAAGAGAAAATTTTCGAAGTCTGGTTCGAAGGAGTTCGAAGAAGAAGCACAATGGTGTGATAAGTGCAATAGGAAGCACATTGGGAGATGCTCTAAAGAAATGAGCTGCTTCAAATGCATGAAGATTGGTTATTATGCCAGCAAATGCACAAACAAAAGAAAAGCTTGATTTAAGTGTGGTGAAGAAGGACACTTCAAGCAAAACTACCCAATAAGGGAAGAGGTTACAAAGCCAAATGTGCTGCCAAATTCAAATAATCCTTGATGCAGCAGATGACAATGTAAGGAATCAGTAATAAGGATTTTATATCTAAAGATCAAGTTATAAAGTAACAATGTGAATAGTAGCATATGGTGTAGCCTATTAAAGGCATAGTATAGGATGAACTTGAACCTCTGTGTAATCGTTTCAAGAATTAATATAAACCCTAGTTTTGTTATCTGGTGTGTTAAATGATTGTGTGGGTTTCTTGTGTGGTGACTTGGATTGACTGCGAGACAATACTTGGGATGAGTATGAGTAGGTGTGAATGGTAGTAGAGGCATATACTACCGGAAGCATAGGACTCACACTTGGATCAGGGAAAGTCACAAGGTTACCAAGAAGCTAGTGATTGGTCTCGTTTATTAAAGTATGCCATTACCATCATTTCGGTAATGAGTAATGAGATGATTGTTATTCCGACGCTAGTGGTGATATCAAATTGAGTCTGACTACGATGAGTTTGTTACATGGTTCATAGAACCAAGTTCGATGTAACATCTGACTTAAGTCAGAAGATTAAAATCAATGTGATCGATGACATCGCGCTCGTTGTTAAGGAATCCTGTATCTAGAAATGCTACATGCAAAAATGTGATTATATCACATTAGAATATGAAGGAAGGTATATTCCATTCTGGAACTTAACTCTAAGAGACTTGAGTCTAAGTGTTGTTACATACGATGAGAGATCATTAGAGAATGACCCATCGATATGTTACAATTGATAAAGGAAAGTACTTATTATAAGAAGAAGAAGGAGTCCTCAATAAGGATTTATTTTTTAACTCATAGGTTACGACTGAAAGTCCAACATAGTATGAAGGGCAGGTGCAAGATTGAGCATCGTCTGCGGTCAAGAAATCCAAGAGTTAGATACTCGTTTGAAGAAACATATATATATTATTGTTATTACTTAGGATGGAAAGATAACGTATGGAATCATTATACAAGTCCTATTTTCATTAATGATTCTGGGACGTAATAATCCTAAGGGGGAGATAATTGTAACACCCATAGATCCGAGCTAATCAATTTAGGGACGATAAGCATCAAAAGTGACTTTTTGATAAAAGATTATTTAGAATGCATAGTCTTAACTAGGTTGCAGTGGTCGTGACAAGGATTTTGGATATATAAAGAATGCCGAAATCCGAGTTATAACGAAGAAGTTATGACCTGTCAAAGTTTCGTGATAGAACCGGTATGAAACCGCGTGACGTAAATAGTGAATTTTCGATAGTGCAATATTTAGCCTTAGTAATCTAAGCAAAAGTCGTAGAATACGTTAAACCAAGAGCGTGTATAAAAACGTCTAAATCTAACTTTGTATGAGGAAGTTATGATTTTTCAAAGTTTCGACATAGTGGTATGCAGGCCAAAATTCGAATATGAGATCGAGTGATTTCTAGCCGAAACAATCTAAACGAGAATCGACTATCTTGTTAATAGTAGTGCAACGGTAAAAAGACAGACGAAAACGGACGTTAGATGATGAAGTTATGAATTTCTAACGGAGTTTTCCTGTCCCGGCCTGCTAAAAATAATATAATAAAAATAAAATCAAACTTAGTTGACGGAGTCTAAACTAAAGTTGTAGAGCATAGTCTCACCTACGCGTGGATATAAACAACGTAAAAAACGAAGCTTGTATGCAGAATTTATGAATTTTTGAAGTTTTTAAATAAATAAATAAAATAAATAAAAATATTAATTCGGAGCTTATCCGAAGTCGTGACGCATCCGGTCTGATCCACCCAGTACGCCCAGCGTATATGTCAACAACGAAGTACGTCCGCCGTACTCTTTGATTACGCCCAATGTAAATCGGGGTTCAACTCCCTATAAATAGAACACGAGGGCAGTCGATCTTATTTGCTAATTTCCATTCTTTCACCACTTTTTCTTTCTTCTACTTTGTGAGATATACCCCCGAAGCTTCGATATCATCCCGACACCCGAAGCAAGTCCTGAAGTCCCGAAGATCCCAAGAAATAGAGATGTCGAGCTGAAACTCTGCCCGCGAAAAGCCCGGTTTTTTGAAGATATCCCAGTTTCATCGAAGATTATTATTTTAAGAGCCGTAGTGTTGTCCGAGCATCGTCTTATCAAGTGAGTGCATAGTCCCTTTCATGAACATGATTTTAATACAAGTATTGTTCGAATGTATTAAATATATGTTTTATGTGAGTTATTTGCTTATGTTGGAATTATGTGTTAAAGAACATACCTGATTTTTTTATGATAACTTTGGTTAATGAGCAAACCTAAGGTTTGTTATAATGGTTATGGGGTAGTATCTCTTTATGAGTACGGGCGAGATATATATAGAGAATAGAACTTAAAATATGTCATTAATCCGGAAGCATGGATTAGACATAGTTATTCGTCCCTAGTCCGAGAGTATGGATTGGACTTAGTTAATTGTCATTAGTTCGAGAGTATGGATTAAGACGTAGTTAGTTGTCTTTAGTCCAGGAGTATGGACAAGACATAGAATTTGTCATTAGTCCTGAAGTATGGATTTAGACATAAACCAATTGTCCCTTATCTGGGAGTATGGAATGGGCACAATCATGGACTCAAGAATATGGATTAGATCCGGGAGTAAGAGTTAAAATTTGAGGTCCAAGGGTATGGATAGTCTCGTTGAGAGGATTGATGGGGTTGGGCAAAAGTTAATTATATATATATATATATATATATATATATATATATATATATATATATATATATATATATATGTTATAACGTTGTGGGATTGAAATCCCAATGTACTCACCAGGATGTCCAAACCTGACCCACTCAATCTTATTGTATCATAGTTATCGATACAAAGACACATTACACTGCGAGATTAAAGAGATGTATATCAGTAGTGTAGATGAATGTATGTTCGGTTTATGCATATGTGTCTGTATTGACCAGGACATCCCAAATGTTTAAAAACGAATAAAATACATCTCTTGGAGATGCTTGGATAAAGTATTTATCATGTTTTCTGGGAACAAATTTTGTAACAGGTTTCTTTAAATGATTACTCTGATTTTAAAACAAAGCATAAACAAATCGGTCTTTTCTAGCCGTGAAATTTGGGGATGTCACAAATCCTAACCTAATTTCCCAAATTCTGCTATCAATCATCGAGAAGATGCAATTTACATGCTAGGAAGTTTTACTGGACTCCCAACTCATACAACCCTCACACCCAAACATCCACTTGGGTTGTACTCCTTCCTGCCAACGGTGCAAAACTTATCCCCTTTTTAAAACCGATCTTTCTTTTGCATTCGGGGATGATTCTCTCCCACTTAGATTCAACTAAGTCTTCACAATACATGAAAATTTGAGAATTCCCAATCATTCTCGCTTTCCAACGATCGATCTGATGACAACCAGACCTTTCCAACTGGTACTCTTTTACTAGCGAACCACAAGTGATTACACACTTCTAAGAACTAGCCGAACACTTACTGAATCCCAGTGAAACCGATAGTCCCTAATTCTTGAATGATCCCACACTTAAATCTTAAAGTCCAAAAGATAGATGCTCCAACCAACATCTTAGCAACGAGCTACTTCCCTTGGCGTTTGCCTCCGCTAACCAATAAAGGTTAGTGAACTATTGAATCCTGACAATGGTGAATAACCATCCTGTGGGACCCTGTCCGTAGACCTCCCACATAATACCCTTATTCCCAAAGTTTTCCAGCAATCCTCCTACTCTCGACTCTAGAACTCATATCATTCAGGGCCTCGCACCCTGACTCACTTACCAACTTAATCATCCACAGCTGAACTGTAGTAGCTGAAACAACATTTTCCCTAAACTGGGCTACAACTACTCCCAAGACATAGTCTACAATCCCGAAAGTGCAATAGATCACACAATCAATCCTTACTGTTTGATACAAGAGATTCAAGGTGAATCAGATCTTAACTCCCATGGGTCGGAAAGGTAATTGCGTACACCTCACAAGATTTCTCATGCCACATCAACCCACCTACGCTCACCAGAACTGAAATACTGTTGCCAACCCCTGTGACTAACTGACCCGAGCTGGAACACAACCTGATCCTGGGGTCCCAAGTGTGCTCATTCCTTCGAGCTCAAAAACTGAAAGGGAACAATCCTTGTCCTATGAAACAACATTCCAATCCATCAATTAACCATTCTACTTCCAGTTGCAAAACTCCAGCTGAACATAATCATCATTCCTTTCCGAAGTCCCCGCGACTCGCATTACGGCTTCAAGCAAAACCTCTGAAGCCTCAATTCCAGAAAAATCCTGTGATAGCCACTCCCGTTCAGCCCGTGAAATGTAATGAGTATATAATATCTCCCTGGTCCGAAGTAACTATAACCCTCTTCTCATCAGATAATGTCCCAGTAACAAGTCCCGGTATTGGAAAGCTCGGCCAGCTCCTCCCCCTGCCGTTATTACAGTTGTTGAAGCTGTTGTGGCAGCCGTCTCAGCAATGGTTGCATGGCGCTCCACAAAACTCAACCATGACGGTCTTGAGAGACCAAATCATCTCCGGAATCTATCCCCGAACGATCTCAATCACCTCCTCCCGGATGATCTCCCTGATACGATCCTCTAACAATACTAGCCTATCCTGGCTGCTAGCTCCCGATCCTGACCCGGATATGGTCTCAAGACGTCTCGTAACCACCATTCTGATAATACACCACCAACATCTCTGATAACCCATATAATAACAAAGAACCAATTCCCAACCAAACCCTAGGGGTTGTGACTTCCTTGCTACGCGTATGGGTCATGTGCTTTCAGTAGTACGAGCCCATACTACCTTCCACACCTACCCATATTTGTCTCAAGTATCATCACAATGCCCTAACAATAAACATACTCATGGCGAGCACTCAATCCTCACTCCTAGAGGAATGCTAAATATCTCGTAACTGGCCTCCTGGCCTCACACAACCTACCTACCCATGAAACTTCCACCAACCCCGTAGCACTACTGTATGCTAGCCAGACATAACGTTGGAACATATAGACTTTCGAATATCCAATCCTAGCCTTAGCCCCAATTAGATAAGAGCATAACACAAGGCCAAATCAAACATTCTCAAGCTATAACATCATAATTATGTATAACCGTGATGCATACACTAAACATCTACAGTAATGATGTAAATCTCACATAAGGAAAACCTTAGGCTAGCAGGACTCACGTAATCAGGAAATTCTATCATGCAATTCCGAAAGATCCCTATCCTAGTACTAGCATGTTGTTCTAACATATCACAATATCAAATAACCGTAAGGTATTTGGGGTCTACTTACTGGCTACGGCTGATCGTACACTTCGCATCATCTTTTACTTATTTTGAAAACCATTTTGAAAGTCTTTTCCTTGATTTGAGACTGAATTCATACGAGTGTTCCTCCAATTCACTCAAACCAAGGCTCTGATACCAACTTCTAACACCCATAAAAATCAAGCCAATTTAAAACTTTTTTCAAACATCCAAAAGTCATTAGTTATTACAAAATGTTTTCAAATAGTTTAATATCAGAGTATCCCAAAAATCATAAGTCGAAAATAGGAGCATGTGTACGATCATGCCTTCGCCTTGCCAAGACATCTGAAGCACCTGAAACAATAAACTGAAACAGTAAGCACAAAGCTTAGTGAGTTCCCCCAAAATACCCATACACACAACAATACACATATAATCACAAACACCATATTATGGGTCCAGTCAACCATCGGGTTGGAATACCCCAGGCCCACAACCAACAGGTTGGAATGATAATATACTATGGGTCCAATCATCCTCGGGATGGAATACCCCAGGCCCATAACCAACATGTTGGAATGCCCATATACTATGAGTCCAATCATCCTCGGGATGGAATACTCACGAACCACAACGAACGGGATGGAATTCCCACATTCTATGAGTCCAATACTCACGACCCACAACCAACATGTTGGAATGCCCAGGTCTATTGGCCTTTGAACAAAGCAGATAAGCCTCAAACGCTAAACAAACATGTGCACATATATATAACAGATAATCACATAATAGTCTGTAGACAACAACTGATCTAAGGGATCATACCACATAGCACATAATACCATCCTATCTACCAGGATACCGATATAACAGATCCTACCACATGTTACATAATATTATCCTACCCTCTAGGATACCGATCTAACAGATCATACCACATACCACATAATATTATACTACCCTCTAAGATACCGATCTAACAGATCAAACTAGCATAACATAACCAGATAACAATCCAAAGGGCCGAACTTGATGCCTTAGACCCTTGAGTATATTGAGGATAACTCACCTGACACTGCTGAAGTCCGCGGATGAAACTCCAGCTACTGGTTGACAGATTCCCGAACTGCCAACATCAAACAACACCCAATTGATAATTGGGTTCCAAGCCTAAGTTCAAACTCACACTCCAAAGGCCGAAAACTCAAGTAATGGGCCAAAGCCCAACATATGGCCCAATTTTCCAAATTGGGCCCAAACCTTTACATGGTCATAATTAAAGGCCCAACTACTTAGTCCAGTCTAAACATTTGGCATTTCCAATGGCCCAATATCATATAATCATCAAGGCCCAAAATATGGCCCATCTACGGCCCAATTTTCCAAATTAGGCCCAAACCCTCATATGGGCCTTACCATAAAGCCCATTTAATTATTCTAGTCCATTTGCTTGTTCTTGGATGGCCCATTAATAACGCAATTACCAATCCCAAAAGAAAGGCCCGTCTTAAGGCCCAAGTGAAATTAGGGTTTCACATAAAATGACGATTAGGGTTTAAGTGTTCCTACTTAACCCATTAAGGACTTCATCCAGTAAGCCCAATATTCTCTTTAGGTTAATTTTCCAATGTTTTCAATTAATATTTTATGTTTAATAATTAATTTAAGTGTGGGTCCTGATAAATTCCCAAAATTAGGGTTTTATGGCATTAGGGTTTTCCAAACCCTAATTAGGGCTTCCAACCCAATTACTACCCCATTAATCACATGGTTGGGAATTTAGGTCAATTAGGGCTTCATTGGGACTATTAGGGTTTGATTGGCCCCACTTTGTCCAAGCATCCCCATAGGAGTCAACACGCAACGAGGCACATCGCACCCAACACGACGGTTGGTGGTGGTGTGAGTTTTTGTTTCATTATTATTCTTATAATTACATTTTACAACCCAAAAATAAACACACACAAAAAGGTAAACATGCACACTGCCACCTAGGGGTGACCGACGGTGGTACGTGGTGGCGGCCACCACCTTACGGGGGTGGTGGTGGCTTTTCCCTGAGAATTCCAGCTAAACAAAGCACACTACTCCATTGAAATAAACACATACAAGCACTCTTTTATCGGAACAACAACACAGCCACCCACCCTGGTGGCGTACATGGCGGCGACGACGCGAGATGGCGGATGTAGCGGCATCTTTGCTTTGACAGCCACCATCTCACGGTGGTGGCGACGTTTCCTCTTGATCCACTACCTAGCAACCCTTCAATCCACGCTAGCAGAACCCACAAACCTAACCCCCTTGCAAATCATACACCCACCTTGGTCACTTTGGGTGTATCATAAGGCATTCGGAAAAAAAAAACCCTGCAATGGAACATCAAAGGGATGAACAACGTCGAACAGGTGAGTGGAAAGAAGATATGGCAGGTAACTACCCCCACCGAGAACCTTCAGGTCACGCATGACCTCCTCAGCGCTAGATACGACTTCTGTCACAAATCTTCGTGGCCCTTCCGGCGACCTATGACGTCCAACAGCAAGTGTTGCGGTTCGATGGTGGAACAGCCGCTTGGCGGCCTTGACTGATCGGAAAACGCATAAGGAAAAGAGGCGGTAGCTGGGAGGACTCTTCCGGTGGTGGCGGCTGCATAGAACCCGTTAGGGTTAGGGTTTTGGTTAGAGAAGGTGACGAGTGGTGAGATTATATACTGCCTCATACAAATTTATCCTATATTAACAGGATCAGTCCCTCCTTCCCCAAATTCTTTCAAAACTAACGCATAATTTACCAGTTAAACTTCGTCTTCTTAAAACCTTTCCAAATCAAGTCCAAAATGTTACCAATCAGCCACTCCTCTACAAAATCTTCTCATTTTAGGTCCATAATTTACTCTTTAGTCCCTACTTCCATAAATCCTTACATATTACATCCAAATAATATCAAAACACCCCTTGGCTTATGAAAATCTTTACAATTAAGTCCGGAAATTACTCTTTAACCCATGGAGATTCAAATCTTGTCATTTGGCTTCCCAAAACCAACTCCCATCTAATTAGTATTTGATTTTCGGCTATAATAATACAAACTAATAATAATAATTCTTTCTCGGAGTATCCGGGTTTATTATTTAATTGTTCTCTTTTAAACGGAATGATACAGTAGGGCAAGAGTACGCATGTCGTAACTCTAAAAGATCATCTTTTTGTCAAGGTGGATGTTAGGTAAAGAGGGGTGGGTCCTGACCATGGGAGGGTAAAATGGTATTTTACCTAAGTAGCTCGATCAGAAACCAAGAATTTTGATTGGGGTTGTTACCTAATTCTAATTAAGGTTTTATGATGTGTTGTTTAGTGTTGGGAGTTCTAATGTCAGTCCACTAGTTTGTGCTGGTTGTCTTTATGATTCTTGCATGTTTATATAGAGTTGTGCGCATTTGTATCATAAGGTTGGGTGAATTATTTGTATGTTGGGTTGGGCCCATCATTATCTATGTTGTGCTAGGCCCATTTATTATATGTTGGGTTGGGCCTATTTCTATGTTAGGCTGGGACCATTTATTATTGGTTTGGGCCTATTTGTTATATGTTGGGATGGGCCCATTTTCTTGTCTGGGTTGGGCCCATTATTTGGTATGCGCTATTTTAGGGAAACCCGCTAAACTTTGTGCTTATAGTTTTGTGGTTTAATATATCCAGGTACTTCTAGTTCGAAAGAGAAGGGCCCCGCATGATCGCACATCATCCCCTTGTTTTTATTCCGCATTGACTTTCAATTTCACTTTGATGTTAAGAATACCTTTTATTATGGTTGTTTTGGAATAAATTGATTATATTTTAGGTATTTGAAAAATAAAAAATGTTCCAATGTTTTTGGGATGTTACAAGTTTGTATCAAAGGCTTTGTTTGAGGGATTCGGGCACTATGTTGGGTGTATCAGAACTCAAACTGAGTAATTAATAATATTTTCAAAAGAAAATTGAGTTTTCTAAAAAGATTTTTACAAATAAAAGGGGCGTGATGTGTGCAATTAGTTGAGCTCAAGTAAATGATTCCCAAAATACCCATACCAATGTATTATGACAAGTATGCCTGATATGTGAATTACATGCTAAAGTAGGGCTAAGGATGCCTTCAAGAATTGTAAGCTAGAATTTATTGATTTGTGCAATGCGTTATAGCCTAGGGGGTTCGGATGTTATGTATTACTTAGGATTAATATCGACTTAGTTAGTTGTTAAGTGTATGCTTTAAAAATTGTATACGATTCGGATCATATAGCACTAGAATGATTGGTTTGGCCTTATTTCCTATTCCTTGACTGATTTTGGACTTAAGGTAGAATCATTATTCGACAGTCTATGTGCTCCTACTCTATGTATAATTAACATGTGTCACACTCCTGACCAAGGCGGAACATGTCAGGCTGTGCGACTAAGTTCATGGATCATAGATAAATTGAATATATACCACAACTACAACGATAAACAAAATATCATTTGTATTCCATCATTAAGTTTGAATAAAAGGTTCTTATAGATAATAATAGTACAGTAGTTTCCTTAAACAGGTAGGCAGATAACAAAAACTAGATAGCTAGGTCATCTGTAATCCATGACCAATCTTATGTCTGAACGCTTGTCTAACGATCTCCTGAGAATACATGTAAATCTAAGGGTCAACACAAAGGTTGGTGAGTGTTACAGGTTTTCTGAAATAATGGATAATTTTAATATGATCTAAAAAGTATTGCATTTGTTGTAAGTGAAATTGTGTTTGGAAATGTTTGATAAAGATAGAAATCTAAATTGCGGTTTATAGATAATGAAATCTAGTTAATGTTTATAGTGACAAAGTTGTACGTATAACGGATAAACATGCATATGTATATACATATAAAGTTATCTGCCAAGGTTGTTCTTAACAACTGCAAATACGGATAAACGGATGGAAGACAAGTATAATTGATAAGCGTAAGCGTAAAAGTATACGATATTTGTTTAAATAATTGATAAAACTCAGGGTAGTGTACACAAGTACATGTATGAGCCTAAGATACAAGTTTTATAACTTGTATAAATATATAAACCTATATATATATATATATATATATATATATATATATATATATATATATATATATATATATATATATATATATATATATATGTTGAAACTACCGAGTTGATAACCATCTATATAGTCATAACACTTTTGTAGTTGGAAAGTATATGTTTAAACAAGCTTGTTTACTTATAAAATATAAGTGTTTAAACAAATACTTCACAAACTAGTAATGTGTTTACACAAAACAATGATATTTCCTGTGTATTTTGTATGATAAATATTACTTAGTACACATACTACCATGTATAGACGAGGGCCAGACAGGAAACACTGGCGGGCATGATCGTTTTAACAATTAAATCGTTCTGAAATACAACAACCCAATGCAACTCTTCAAACTAGATTCCCCGTATCGTAAATAGTAGAGTAGTAAATAATATTTTTTTTACTTATATCGCATTTTTATGCTGATGTTGTTTGCATAAACTAAACATATATATATATATATATATATATATATATATATATATATATATATATATATATATATATATATATATATATATATATATATATATCCGTACCACTCAACTTAAAGTGCGATTAACGATTGGTTTTCAAGAATGGATGCGAGAAAACCGGGATGTATTGCTGTGGACGCGATATTCCGAGATAAGTTAGTTTCCTAAGGAAATAATAACATAAATTAATATGCGAAAGGTATTGGTATTTTTGCTAAGTAAGTTATTTATTTATAATTTCCTAAAAATTTTTAATTCATAATTTATTTAAATATTTATTTTTCTTAAGTTCAATTTATATAAAAATTAAATTTATTATTTTCTAAAATTTTAAATAGATCCAAAATTTATTTATATCGAAATAAAATTAATAATTTCTAAATTTTTTATTTATTCTAAAGTTTATTTAATACAGACTAAATTAATAATTTCTAAAACTAAATATAGATATAAATATATTAACTTATACCATATCCAACCAACTCCCATTTTCTCCCCAAAAAATGGAGTAAAAAATAAGGTAAATAGTGTTTCATCTCCAACCCTAATCTGTTTTTTACCCTCAAAAAATATATTCATAGTATATTCTATTTTTCCAACTTATATAGATTGTCAACTATACTCCTTCTATTAATTTGGTTTTAACAAATATATAATCTATATTTTTTTTTCATTACAATACTATTAAATAAATAAGATTATATTTACACATAATTATAAGGTTTTATATGCATTTAAGTTTTCATATGAACTTGGTAAACAAAAAGTAAACTTTATATTTATAATTAATTAATATAATTTAATACATAATACAATATTATAAGTATTAAATAATACATTTAAATTATAATTAACAGATAAAATAAACTAATAATGTATAAGTATATAAAAAGTGGGACAAAAATTGACAACTCAAAGGTCATCTCCATTTTAGGATAAATGAATAGTATAACACCAAATAAAATATGATGTTACTATTTATTTCCCCCAAAATAGGGGAATAAATGGGTTAGAGTTGGAGAGAAATGGAGGAAGAAATGGGAGAAAAGTTAGAAAATGGAAGTGGGTTGGAGATGCTCTTAGGGTGTATTTTGTAGAAGGGTTTTTAAGTATGGGTAAAAACTACCAAAATCAAAACTAGTCTTGGACTGAATTTGTAGAGGTTTTAAAACTTTTGGGTGGAAATAATTAATTCGAAATACAATTTGAACAGTATCCCCATATAAAACTTTGCACAGGAGGTAACCCTCCTGTGCTTCGTCAGTGCTTTCATCACTTGAAGAAAAAAAATCACGAATAGTGCTTTGGATCGGCCGTTTGATCGAAGGAAGAAATTCAATTGGATAAAGGGGTGTTTGGGTGGGATCTTACCATGGAAATGGAGGTGGCAGGAGGCGGTGGCTCACTGTGGCAGGTGACTTCGGTGACGGTGGTTAGTGGCTGGCAGCCTCCGGCTGCCAGTTTTTCCTTGCGTTTCTGGCGAAGCCGAAAGCAGAGGGAGGTGGAGGTAGGGTGGAGAAGTCTCCCCTCAAGCTACAGCAGGTGGTGGTGGTGGTGTTTTACAGGTTGGAGAATGAGGTGGTAGTGGGGTGGCAGGAGGAAGCTCTGGTGGCTGCTGCCACCGGTTTTCTCTTCTGTTTGGAGGATTTTCCGATGAGGGGAAGGTTGGCTGAAAGTGGAGGCTTAATGAGGGGTTATAAGGTGGTGGTAGGATGGCTTTTGGGTGGTGAAATGGTGGTAGAATGGTGGTGTGTGTGTTTATTCACTAAGAGAGTTAGGGAGGGAATAGAGAGATCGAGATTTGAGAGACATAGAGAAGAAAAGAAGTTGATGAATTTAAGGCTCCTAATACCATCTATTTATAGTAAATGAGTGCACACCTATGTCCAAGAAGCCATACACATGCAAGTGCAAGTTACACCACCACCTTATGACATGTTTCGTAACTTTTGGGAAGGATTGAACTCAGGAAGAAATGTGGCTGAAAAATCTTCTCTAACATGGTTACGTGGGCACCACATGAGGCTACACCCTCATTAAGTGCCCAAAAAACACACAAAATCGGGTGTATCGGGATCCGCAAGTCGAGAATTTTTTTTCGAACGTACCGATACATAGATTTTAATTCAAGGATTCAAAAAACTCAACAGTCAAGTGGATTAATTTTTCGAGTTACGGAACTCCAAGAAATTGCGTTTAAAGTTTCGCGTCTAAATAGCCCGTAACGCTCGATTTTTCGATTTTCGAGAATACTTTTGCTAAAATATTTTGAGTATGCAGTTAAATATTAGACTATAATATGAGTCCAAAAATGTTCTCGGAAATCCCGTCGGTAATGTGTAAGTTCCTCAACGGATTAAAACAGTTTATGCAAAACAGGTAAAATCGGTGTTATATTGGTTTGGTTTTTTAAAACGGTCGAATGTTTTGCATACGAACTCCGTTTTGGACGTTCTTTATATTTTTGGATTCAGAGGAACACGTACTATGAGTCTAGAGTAATTTCTTTGCTTAAAACTGCCTACTACGACTTTCCAGTTATTCACACGTGTTACTATGATTACAGTTTGTGTTATTTGATTCGTTTGAGATTTTATACATTTGAAGTATGATATCATCAGGTATCATATAATAGTTGAACTTATTTATTTTACTTAAGATGCAATAAACTCAATAAGTCAAGTTACAATGAGATCCACAGTGAATTGGTCGTCTACAATAGTAGACATAAATTATGAAATGTCACATTACCTACCCGTTAAAGGAAATTTCGTCCCGAAATTGAGTTTGTACTGATAGTATAAGGGGTTTCGATGAATCATAATGTATTTGTGTGGTACTTGATCCATGCCTGGTCCTTCTATAATCACCTTGTGTATACATGTCGTATATAATCAAGATAGAATAGATGATCAAATAAGTGATTCTACCTTAAGCCCACAACCAAACAAAGAATGGGAAGTAAATTGGAGTCACAAATCCTGAGTTTATAGAATCTTAATTATATACAAATTTAACGTATACACCTAGCAAGCATAGATTACCAGCAAGGGTCCTTAGTTTCTATATGAATAACATGGTTATTTATAGTGAGAAGGCTATTGGTGACTATCTCTAAAATGCTTTTCTTATTTGGATGCTTGCCATATCTACTGTGTAAGTTTCATTAAGTTTGCGAAATTTATGTTTTTGTCTTTTTTTTTTGAAACCTATGGTCGATAAAGCTTTTATCGGCACTAGTACCGATTAATACTGAAGCCTAATCAACGTACCAATAACCACAGGTGGTTCCAGGAGAGCATCTCCAGCAGTGATCATAAGTGCTCTTCCATTGTCACCCCAATTCTTCGGTTTCAGGCAGACCTTCCTAAAATACCCTGGTTGATTGCATTCAAAACAATTGCGACTTCCTCCTGCCGTAGTGGTTGGGGTTTTTCTGCAGTACCTCGAGATGTGACCTTTCATGTTACACTTGTTGCAGATTACCTCCCTACAATTTTTGGCATGGTGGAAATTACACTCTGTACAATGAGGTAAAGTCCCAATATAGGACTTAGTTGGGGTGGGAGTGTTGGTAAGAGGGCATAGACAACCACAGGTTCTGGTTCAGTGGATTCCCATGGACTTTGAATGGTTATTCCACCAAGTTAATGTTGGATTAGATGTCTAAGACCATAACTATAGTTGGTATGTACTTGACCCGAGAGTAGCATGGTCCATTTGGGTTGCATATCACAAAGACAATTAGATAGGATGGACTTTTGAGAATAGGTTATTTAGAATTTGTTAATATATTATAAGTTCTAATATATTAACATGAAATCATATTATATAATTAGTATTGATCAAGAATTAATTTGGAATTAATTTAGTGATCAAAAGAGACTAATTAAACATATGGGAATTGATTTGTTAATCATTCATTCTTATGATGTGGGCCCATGATCCATGATTCTTTAGGTTGGGCTAAACCAATGTTACAACCCATGGATGATCCATGGGGATTTATACCCATGGAGCCTAAGGAATATGGAAGCTCATACACATTAGGGTTTACATGGTGTAACCCTAATCTTACCACACTATATAAGAAGCCCATTAGCATCCAAAATGTCACCCTAGTGTTCTTGGAGATCATTGAGTCGATTTGGTCTTAGGATATTCTCTCAAAAGTCTCCTTTGTTCTAGGTGTGTTTTGATTCCATTTTAGGTGCAACACTTGGCGCACTAAGTTCTTAAAAGCCAAATTCAAGAAGTTCTACAAGCTACAACAAAGAGGTAACTCTATAATTCTTTTTTAAGTTGATTATTTCATTTGCATGCTAGGTGTAGGCTTAATGCTTTCGAAACAATATTGCATGTATAATTAGAGAAAACATAGATCCAAAGAATTTAGGGTTTTATGTGCACCATAGGATGTTATGGTATACTAAAACCCAACAGTGTTATCAGAGCCATGGGTGGTTTTCTATTATATTTGATGCAAAATGTGTTATTTTTCAAAGCTGAAATGTTGTCTGGCTGGCCTACTCGACGAGTCCATGCTTGGACTCAACGAGTAGGATGATTTTTGCCTTGGACTCGTCGAGTCCAGTATGGGGCTTGACGAGTTACCTCTCTAGACAACAATTTTTTGAGTTTTTTTAGCGTGTTTTGGATTAGAATCATTACTACAAAATGTTTTAATGATGTTTCTCATCCAAATAAAAGATGATTGTCAAAGTTTCATGATTTGTATTCTTTTATATGATTAGGCTAATTTGTCACACCCCGAAACCGATGGCGGAAACATTTCGGGGTGGAGGACGTCATGTAAAGTATCACAACCAATGTACATAGTAAACATAGTAAACACAACCATTACATTACATAGGAATATTTACATTTGTTTGAAAACAAAGTAATACATGTTTTATCTATACATTAGTATAACAAAAGTAAAGACGAGACTGCTAAAATGCTCCGTCTTCTTCAAAAGATTGCAGGATACCTGTCTAACATTAACCTGAGAATACAAGCAGTTTTAAAAATATCAGCATAAAGCTGGTGAGTTCATAACCGGTTTGTTTCTTTAAAAGAACAAGTTTCCTTTGGTTTTCTGAAAAATTTGTTATCCAAGAAAATCCCATATTTTCTTACAAGTAAAGTTTAGTTATCCATTGTTACATAGTCTGGTTAAGAACAGTTAAGTTATCCCAGTAAAAACCCTTATTTTCCTTAACAGTTTGTGGTTGGTTATCGATTCGAAATGTAGTGTACAAGTATCTACCATACTTGTAGCGTTAAGAGAAGTATCCTAAAAGCCTGGTTATCCTTGAAAAGTACATTAGTTTTAACATGTATATAAAACTAATAAGTAAGTAGTAAAAATTTTCATAATCTAAGTTGCGAGTTCCATAACCATACAATAAACTAGATAAGGCTCGTAACAGGGCCAGTATCGTTTTATGACTTTTGTCACCCGTGGACCAGTCGGTCCGACTGTAGCTAGCAGCCAGGTGCGGGGTAGTCAATCCCATATAGATCTATACACTCAAGTCACGTTCTCCCTCCAAGATATTCTGGTTATAGGGGTAGTCCTACACTCTCGTATCTAGGGGGAGTGTTACAAAGGACGTGTCTCCAATCTTAAGATTAATGAATTTAAAAATAATAATATGGAAAATTGTGTTTTATTGGTCCTTCACTCTCGTATCTAGGGGGAGTGTTATCAAGGACGTGTCTAAAGTCCTAAGATTAATGTTATTGGTCCTTTACTCTCGTATTTAGGGGGAGTGTTATCAAGGACGAATTTAAGGTTCTATGATTAATGTTAATGGTCCTTCACTCTCGTATCTAGGGGGAGTGTTATCAAGGACGTTTTTAAAGTTCTAAGGTTCATGATTTTAACAATAATTATGTGGAAAATCATTTGTGAAATATAAAATATAGCATTTTATAATCAGTTTCACAAATAGTTGGAAAACTAACTCTGCAAGTTAAAAGGTTTATTAATACGGTTTCCAATGTTAATAGCATACGAAATATGAAACATTTCAAATGAACTAATAAGTTTGAGTACAAGATTTTCTTGTACTTTTTCTTGTATTCCCCCCTAAAAACATTGAAAAAACACGGAAAAAGGTGTAGGGGTATGAACTCACCAGTCGAGAAAGGTGCCGATTAGGATGCAAAGTGTCAGTTTAGGGCTTGAACACGTGCGAGGTTCCTATGTAATATGAAGAGATACATAATTTTATCTAATTAGACCTTGAAATACTAATTAAGTAAGATAATACACTCTAAGATGCTAAAACACTTTAACTTAAGTGTTAGAAGTGATTCGGTTTGCATCTAAGGAGGCGTAAGGCCTAGATATGGAGTTTGCTCTTCAAGAGTAAACTCCTAAGGGAGATTACGGCCCATCGACCATATCCCCATGATTTTACAGCCGTAACCTCATGGGTGGTGTGTTCTTGGGTGTTTAAAGGTCTTACATTGCTCAAGGGAAGGTTCTAGGGTTGATTCCATGGCTTAGGAAGTGATAGGGACTTGAAATGACCTTGGAAAAGGGGTTTACGTTTCTTGAAGGACACTTGGGGAGTTTACTGCCATAAACACATGAGTTTATGGTCGTAAACTCATGCTTGGTCCATTCTTCATGTGCTTTGGTGGTTGTAGGTTAAGCATGCAATGTTCTAGACCCAAGTATAAGCCATGCAAGGTGTTAAGCGCACTTAAACACCCTTTGGAGGTGTTTACAGTTTTAGGAGACCTTCCCAAATCGTAAACTCAAGTGTGGCTCATTTGTGCATGTTTTGGTGCATCACATGAAGGAATACAAGGTTCTAGGCACTCATGCAAGCTTTTGGAGGTGTTTAAGGGGCAATTTAACACCTGAAAAGGGGTTTATGGTCTATGAAAAAAGTGTTTACGGTCCAAGAATGTTCTTGGGCTGTAAACTCATGTTTACTACCCAAATGACAAGATTTTGGTGATCTAAGCTCGTACATGCAAGTCCTTAAGTCATATCTAAGCACTAGAAAGGATTTGGAAGGGTTTTGGGCATCAAAACCCATTTATGGGAGTTTACGGTTTTGGGAGATGTTCCCCAAACATAAACATAAGTTTTTGAGAGTTTTGGATGATTTAAACACAGATTTGCATGCTTAACAAGTTAAACAACAAGCTATGATAGATCACTTACAATTTTCGGAAGTTGAAGGGGCGTTTTTGGATCAAAACTCGATTTTTAGAGAGAGAGTAGAGAGAGAAAGTTATGAGGAGGTGGGAAAAAGCTTAAGTGAAGGTTACTCATCCTTTATATAAGGTTTGAGTTTGTGGCACGGAGAAAATCTACCCGATACCATCGTTAAACGGAGTTTATGGTCGTACCCAATTAAGTTATCGTAACCCGACTTAGTCGTAAACTAAAACTTTTCCAAATGAATATCGAGTGTGTTTTCACGTGTTTCTAACGTGTGTTGGACACTCATGAAGTCATAATAAAATTCTCAATTTAAATGACCTAATCCAAATGCTAACGGAAAAGTTTGATATAGATGGGTTTTATTAACGGAAACGAGTTATAGTGACGGAATAAATTTCAGGTTGTCACATTATCACCCCGTTAAAGGGAATTTCGTCCCAAAATTTAGACTTAAGATAGAAATAATGGATTTGGAAATAGATGCGGATATTTCTTTTTCATTGAGTCTTCTCTCTCCCAAGTGAATTCGGGTCCCCGCTTGGCATTCCAGCAAACCTTCTCTATCGGGATGCGACTTTGTTTCGTACGTTTGATCTCTCATCCATGATTTTGATTGGTTCTTCCATAAAGTTTAGACTTTCGTTGATATCGATCTCATCAAGAGGGATCACGAGGGTTTCATCGGATAAGCACTTTTTAATATTAGAGACGTGGAAGACAGGATGGATGTTGCTAAGTTCTTGAGGTAGTCGGAATTTATAGGCTACGGGACCGATCCTAGAGAGGATCTCGAAAGGTCTTATGTACCTCAGGTTAAGTTTCCCGCTCTTTCCAAAGCATATCGTGCCTTTCCAGGGCGAGACCTTCAACAGGACATGATCTCCAACCTGGAATTCCAAGGGCTTTCATTGTTTATCGGCATAACTCTTTTGTCTGTCTCGTGAAGCTTTCAGTCGATCTCGGATTTGAATGATCTTCTCGGTGGTTTCGCGGATGATTCAGGACCAGTGAGAGCATTGTCGGGGACTCGACCCTTAGCTAGTTTTGTGTCCCTTACTTCGGCCCATCATAGATGGGATCTGCACTTGTGACCGTAGAGGGATTCGAATGGGGGCAGCCTTGATACTGGTGTGGTAGTTGTTGCTATACAAGAACTCGATCAAGGGTAAATGGGTGTCCCCACGACTTTCCAAAATCGATAACACATGCTCTCAGCATGTCTTCTTGGGTCTGGATAGTTCTCTCACTTTGTCCGTCTGTATGAGGATGATAAGCTGTACTCATATCCAGCTTTGTTCCAAGAGATTTCTGAAGGGACTACCAAAACCTTGAGGTAAATCTGCTATCTCGATCGGATAAATGGACACAGGCACACCGTGCAGTCGGACTATCTCTTGGATGTAGATTCGCGTGAGTCTTTCCATCTTGAAGGATTCTTTAATCGGAAGGAAGTGAGCAGATTTTGTCAATCGGTCGACAATTACCCAAATGGTATCGTACCCACTCGGAGATCTGGGTAACTTGGTGATGAAATACATGGTAATCATCTCCCATTTCCACTCAAATATCTTGGGTTGTTGGAGCAGACATGAGGGCTTCTGATACTCGACTTTCACTTTGGTGCAAGTCAGACACTTGCCCACGAAGGTAGCGATTCCGGCCTTCATGTTTGGCCACCGGTATAGCTTCTTGAGATCCAGGTACATCTTGTCCGAGCCCGGGTGCACATAATATCTAGTCTTGTGAGCTTCGTTCATAAAAACTTCCCTGAAACTTCCGCACTTTGGGGTCCAGATTCGATCCATGAAACAGTAGACTCCGTCACCTCTGATCTCAGGTTTCTTATCCATTCCTCTCAAGGCTTTGTTCGACACGTTCTCTGGTTTTAGGGCTTCTAACTGGGCTTCTCGAATATGTACAGATAAATGGGAATCGATGGTTATCGTCAATGTCTTCGCCTTGTTGCTTGAGTTTTCCTTTCGGCTAAGGGCATCTGCTACCAAATTGGCCTTCCCGGGATCGTAGCGGATTTCGCACTCATAGTCACTGAGCAGCTCTACCCATCGCCGATGTCTCATGTTTAAGTCCTTCTGATCGAAGATATGTTGCAGGCTTTTATGGTTGGTGAAAATCGTGCACTTAGTTTCGTAGAGGTAATGTCTCCCAATCTTCAGTGCGAAGACTAATGCTCCTAACTCCAGGTCATGAGTCGTATAGTTAACTTTGTGTGCCTTTAGCTATCTTGAGGCATAAGCAATAACTTTTCCTCTCTGCATAAGCACACAGCCTAAACCCTGATTGGATGCATCGCAATAGACAACAAAATCCTATGCTCCTTCGGGCAGGGACAGGATAGGTGTGCTGCACAGGGCTCGCTTCAAGGTTTGAAAGGCAATGTCTTGCTTTTCACACCAGCAAAAGGGTACACCTTTCTGTGTCAGAGTGGTTAGGGGTTTGGCGATTCTGGAAAATTCTGAATGAATCTACGATAGTAGCCAGCGAGACCCAAGAATTGATGGATTTTTGTGGGTGTCTTCGGTCCCGACCAATTCTGTATCGCCTTGATTTTGGACGTGTCCACGTGTATACCCTCCTCACTTACCACGTGACCAAGGAAAGCTACCTTCCGAATCCAGAACTCGCACTTGGAGAATTTTGCGTACAACTTTTCCGATCTAAGTGTTTCCAATACTAACCTCAAGTGTTGTTTGTGATCTTCTTCGCTTCTGGAGTAGTCAAGTATGTCGTCAATGAACACGATGACGAACTTGTCCAGAAAAGGACGACACACCCGGTTCATCAGGTCCATAAACACAGCTGGTGCATTGGTTAGACCGAAGGGCATCACTATGAACTCGTAGTGACCATATCAAGTCCTGAATGCTGTCTTGGAAACATCACTCTCGTGAACTCGAAGTTGATGGTACCCTGATCTAAGGTTATCTTCAAGAAGTAGCTGGCTCCCTGAATTTGATCGAAAAGGTCGTCTATTCAAGGAAGAGGATAACGGTTTTTGACAGTCAATTTGTTCCACTCGCGGTAGTCTATACACATCCGAAAGGATCCATATTTCTTCTTCACAAATAATATCAGGGCTCCCTAAGGTGACGAACTCGGTGTGATGAACCCTTTGTCGAGCAACTCATTAAGCTGACTGGATAACTCCTGCATTTCTGTTGGAGCTAAGCGATATGGAGATTTGGTACAGGATTTGCTCCAGGAATTAGGTCGATGCGAAACTCAACTTGTCGTTCGGGAGGAATTCCCGGGAGCTCTTTGGGAAAGACATCAGGAAAGTTGCAGACTTCGGGGATGATCTCGAGGTCTTTAACTTCCTGTTTCTCGTTGATTACATGAGCAAGGAATACATGGCACTCTTTTCACAGAAGCTTTTGAGCTTTGATGCAGGAAATGATGCGAATATTAGAACTAAGTTTATCGCCGTAGATCATGAGAGTTTGTCTAGAGGGGAGATTGAGATAGATGGCTTTTTCGTAACAAAGGATATCATCATGATTGGGACTCAACCAACCCATGCCAATGATAAAATCAAAGCTCTTTATGGAAACTAGCATGAGGTCAATGGGGAAAGAATGATCGTTCAGGGTAAGGGTACAACCTATGAATATATCGTTAGCGTTCTCTTTCTCACCGTTAGCCATCTCGACGGTAAACGTTTCGGTTAATGGTTGGGGATTATGTTTAAGAAGATGTTTGAATGAATGGCTAACAAAACTTCTTTCAGCACCAGAATCGAAAAGGATACTAGCAGTTGTTGAGAAGGAACGTACCCGAGACAACAGTGGGATTGGCGACTACCTCATCTCATCCCATAGTTAAGACTCTTCCAATGTTGCCAGATGTTGCCGCCTTGGGGCAGTTTCGCTTGAAATGCCCGACTTCACCACAACCATAGCAAACCTGACCGACACGCACTCCGGAAGCTTGATTGGTTGATTGGGTTGGTGTTTTGCAGTTTCGTACCGTGTGGCCCTTTTTGCCACAGCTGGAGCATGACAGTTCACAACATGGGCCCGGGTTATGGTGGAAGTCACACTTGTCACATCGAGGAAGGGTACCAACACACCTACTGGTAGGTGTTTGATCTGTAAAAGGAGCAGTAGAAACAGTAACGGGGGTAGTAGTTGCGTGGACTACCACAGTTTGCTGCTTCTTGGAAGATCCTTGTGAACTCTGACTCTTCCGTTTGCTCCAGGATTTCTTCTTATTTTCACCGCTCCCTTTATTCGGTTCAGGAGAGATGGCCACTTCCTATAGGATCGTCACCATGGTCAATTAGAGTTTGCGCTAGGCATTCGGCGCTGTCGTAGGTGTCTAGCTTCGCAGCCAAAACATTACTCTTGGTTGGCTGGGTCAACCCCCATATGAATCTTTCAATCTTTTTGCTTTCTGGGGTAACCATTCCCGGACAGAGAAGCAGCAAGTCATCAAATCTGGATGTGTAAGAGGTGATATCGGAACCCTTCATCTTTAGGTTCCAGAGCTCATGCTCCAGCTTTTGCATTTCGCCCCGTAGGCAGTACTCCACAAGCAGAAGCTATTTCATGTTCTCCCAACCCATAGCATTGGCTACAGGTAGGGTTAAGGATTTGACTCGGCTATTCCACCAAGTCAGGGATTTATCGGTGAAAGTGCCGGCGGCAAACTTCACCTTATCAGTTTCAGAGCAGGCACAAATTTCGAAAATAGATTCGATTTTCTCGAACCATCGAGTTAGGGCAATGACACCTCCAATGCCATTGAAGGGTGTGGGTTTCGCGTTCATAAATTTCTTGTAGGAACATTCCTTTCGATGACCCTGAACACCTTCTTGGTTTTGAGGCTGAGTACCACCGTCTGCCTGAACCACCGGGGTTCATTTGTGACATAGCCGCAGCCACAACAGTAGTAACAGCTGCTTGGAACATGGCAGATCAAATGGAGAGGGAGGTGGTGGTGGAGGAGGATTGTTGTTCTTTTAGCTGGGTCTTTTGTTTGGAGGCATCTTGATCTAAAATGATCAGGAAAGAGAGGATGGTAAGTCCTCTAGATAAAATTAAGAGATATATAACAAGAGATATCTCATTACAACAGTTATAGTGTTCTACTATGCGATAAAACAGGAAGGAGCTATCAAAGCAGGTAAACTATCGCTAAGGAAAGAATGAGTAGCAACACTCGGAATGAATTTATACAACGTAATCGGCTTTGGCTAAAATAGTCCTATAGTATTTTATGGTTTGTTGCGACGATGACTCATTGTTTGGATATCAGGTAAGTTTTAGGCATGTTGCACACCACAATAACTCCCAAGCACATGTTGGCCGTGTCTCGAATGAATATAGTTGATCAGGCTATATTGACCCTAGACACGACTACATAACTACCCAGGTTTAATTGCAGCGTACAACACCCAATTACTTATGTTTTGTTCTACTCGTAGTTGCGGTCTCTGACGTTTAGGAAATCTTGTATACTTTTGAAAAATACTTATATTTTAAAGTCTACTTTTAGTTCAGAGCACTTCGGCCCTTTAGTGTTTATAGTCTTATACCATGTAAGGTTCGATATACTTAGTTCACTATAAACAAGGGCTCTGATATCAATCTGTCACACCCCGAAACCGATGGCGGAAACGTTCCACGGCGGAGGACGTCATGTAAAGTATCACAACCAATGTACATAGTAAGCATAGTAAACACAACCATTACATTACATAGGAATATTTACATTTGTTTGAAAACAAAGTAATACATGTTTTATTTATACATTAGTATAATAAAAGTAAAGACGAGACTGCTAATATGCTCTGTCTTCTCCAAAAGATTGTGGGATACCTATCTAACATTGATCTGAGAATACAAGCAGTTTTAAAAATATCAGCATAAAGCTGGTGAGTTCATAAGCGGTTTGTTTCTTTAAAAGAACAAGTTTCCTTTGGTTTTCTGAAAAAGTTGTTATCCAAGAAAATCCCATATTTTCTTCTAAGTAAAGTTTACTTATCCATTGTTACATAGTCTGGTTAAGAACAGTTAAGTTATCCCAGGAAAAACCCTTATTTTCCTTAACAGTTTGTGGTGGGTTATCGATACGAAATGTAGTGTACAAGTATCTACCATACTTGTAGCATTAAGAGAAGTATCCTAAAAGCCTGGTTATCCTTGAAAAGTACATTAGTTTTAACACGTATATAAAACTAATAAGTAAGTAGTAAAAGTTTTCATAATCTAAGTTGTGAGTTCCATAACCATACAATAAACTAGATAAGGCTCGTAACAGGGTCAATATCGTTTTATGACTTTTGTCACCTGTGGACTAGTCGGTCCGACTGTAGCTAGCAGCCAGGTGCGGGGTAGTCAATCCCATATAGATCTATACACTCAAGACACGTTCTCCCTCCAGGAGATTCTGGTTACATGGTAGTCCTACTCTCTCGTATCTAGGGGGAGTGTTACAAAGGACGTGTCTCCAATCTTAAGATTAATGAATTTAAAAATAATAATATGAAAAATTCTGTTTTATTGGTCCTTCACTCTCCTATCTAGGGTGATTGTTATCAAGGACGTGTCTAAAGCCCTAAGTTTAATGTTATTGGTCCTTCACTCTCGTATCTAGGGGGAGTGTTATCAAGGACATATTTAAGGTTCTATGAATAATGTTATTGGTCCTTCACTCTCGTATCTAGGGGGAGTGTTATCAAGGACGTTTTCAAAGCTCTAAGGTTCATGATTTTAACCATAATGATGTGGAAAATCATTTGTGAAATATAAAATATAGCATTTTATAATGAGTTTCACAAATAGTTGGAAAACTAACTCTGCAAGTTAAAAGGTTGATTATTACGGTTTCCAGTGTTAAAACCATATGGAATATGAAACATTTCAAATGAAATAATAAGTTTGAGTACAAGATTTTCTTGTACTTTTTCTTGTATTCCCTCCTGAAAACATTGAAAAAACACGGAAAAAGTTGTAGGGGTATGAACTCACCAGTCGAGAAAGGTGCCGGTTAGGATGCTAAGTGTCAATTTAGGGCTTGAACACGCACGAGGTTCCTATGTAATATAAATAGATACATAATTGTATCTAGTTAGACCTTGAAATACTAATTAAGTAAGATAATACACTCTGAGGCGCGAAAACACTTTATCTCAAGTGTTAGAAGTGATCCGGGTTGCATCTAAGGAGGTGTAAGGCCTAGATATGGAGTTTGCTCTTCAAGAGTAAACTCGTAAGGGAGATTACTGCCCATAGACCATATCCCCATGAGTTTACGGCTATAAACTCATGGCTAATGTGTCCTTGGGTGTTTAAAGGTCTTATATTGCTCAAGGGAAGGTTCTAGGGCTGATTCCATGGCTTAGGAAGTGATAGGGACTTGAAATGACCTTGGAAAAGGGGTTTACAGTTCTTGAAGAACACTTGAGGAGTTTACTACCACAAACACATGAGTTTACGGCCATAAAATCATGCTTGGTCCATTCTTCATGTGTTTTGGTGGTTATAGGTTAAGCATGCAATGTTATAGAGCCAAGTATAAGCCATGCAAGGTGTTAAGGGCACTTAAACACCATTCGGAGGTGTTTACGGTTTTGGGAGACCTTCCCAAACCGTAAAATCAAGTGTGGCTCATTTGTGCATGTTTTGGTGCATAACATGAAGGAATACAAGGTTATAGGCACTGATGAAAGCTTTTAGAGGTGTTTAAGGGGCAATTTAACACCTAAAAAGGTGTTTATGGTCTATGAAGGCGTGCTTACGGTCCAAGAATGTTTTTAGGCCGTAAAATCATGTTTACTACCCAAATGACAATATTTCGGTGATCTAATCTCGTACATGCAAGTCCTTAAGTCATATCTAAGCACTAGAAAGGATTTGGAAGGGTTTTTGGGGCATCAAAACCCCTTTATGGGAGTTTACGGTTTTGGGAGATGTTCCACAAACATAAACACAAGTTTTTGAGAGTTTTGGATGATTTAAACACAGATTTGCATGCTTAACAAGTTAAATAAGAAGCTAGGATAGATCACTTACGATTTTTGGAGGTTGAAGGGGCGTTTTTGGATAAAAACTCGAGTTTTAGAGGGAGAGAGAGAGAGAGAGAGAGAGAGAGAGAGAGTAGAGATAGAAAGTTATGAGGAGGTGGGAAAAAGATCAAGTGAAGGTTACTCATCCTTTATATAAGGCTTGAGTTTGTGGCCCAGAGGAAATCTATCCGATACCATTGTTAAATGGATATATGGTAGTACCTAATTAAGTTGTCGTAACCCGACTTAGTCGTAAACTAAAATTTTTCCAAATGTATATCGAGGGTGTTTTCACGTGTTTCTAATGTGTTTGTACACTCATGAAGTCATAATAAAATTCTCAATTTAAATGACCTAATCCAAATGCTAACGGAAAAGTTTGATAAAGACGGGTTTTATTAACAGAAACGGGTTACAGTGACGGAATAAATTTCAGGTTGTCACATAATTTCTTGAAACTTGTTTGATATGAGTTATCTTAACTTATGAGTTTAATTAGATCATAGAAAAATTGTTTGATTTTGTTAGTTGGAATGTTTTTATCTAATTGTTTTTGGTGAGATCCGTAACTTGTCCTCAAGTTATGGAAAATGAAAGGTCTCATTTTTAAATTTCATCTTAAATTGTTTTAAGTTTTCCATAACTTGTCCTCAAGTTAAGGAACTTTAGGAGTATTTTACATAAATGTTTTATGAACTCAGTAACTTGTCCTCAAGTTATGGAAACCTAAAGCTTTTGAATAGTTCAAAACTTGCCCTCAAGTTTTGGAATTTGTAAATGCAAAGTCTCACTTTGAAAATACTAATATTTTGGGGTATACTTTTAGTTCATACCTCTACTTGTAGTTACGGATTTCGACGCTTGGGTATACTTTGTATGCTTTTGAAAATACTTATATTTTGGGGTATACTTTTAGTTCATAGCACTTAGGCCCTTTAGTGTTTATAGCCTTATACCATGTAAGGTTTGGTATACTGGTTCACTATAAACAAGGGCTCTGATACCAATCTATCACAACCCGAAAACCTAAGGCGGAAACATTTCCGGGGCGGACTCCACGTTGAGTATCAAATCCAATGTACATAGTAAGCAAAGTAAACAGCCATTACATTACATTTTCGAATTTACATTTGTTCAAAAGTAAAGTGTTACATCTGTTATGCATATATCATATGAACAAAAGTTAAGACGAGTCTTCTGTATGCTCCGTCTTCTCCAAAAGGATCGCTGGTACCTGCCTAATATGGACCTGAGAATACAAGCAGTTTGAAAATCAGCATAAAGCTGGTGAGTTCATAAGATGTTAGTTTTCTGAAAATGTACAAGATCCCTTTGGTTTTCCGAAAAAGTTTGTTATCCAAGAAAATCCCATATTTTCTTATTTGTAGAGTTTGATTAACTGTTTTATTACACGAATTTGGTTATGTTCAATTGTTATCCTAGGAAAATCCTATATTTTCCTAAAAGTAAGTTTAATTATTGAATCCCAATGTAATGTTCGATTATCTATCATACTTGTCATATTAGCTTGGTATTCTGATATCCTAATTCTGTTACGCTTGAATATACCTAGATGCGTGCCTTCGTATTCGTAATGTTATTCTTAATCATATTCATACTCGTATTTTATATTTGTATTCGTATTCATATTTGTGTTCCTATTCGTATTCGTATTCGTATTCGCATTCATATTCCTAATCCTATTCCTAATCCTATCCGTGTTTGTATTCGTATTCACATTTGCATTCGCATTCGTATTCGCAGTCGTATTCGTATTCCTACTCCTAATCCTAATACTATTCGTATTCGTATTCATATTCACATTCATATTCAAAGTCGTATTCGTATTCCTACTTCTAATCCTAATACTATTCGTATTCGTATTCGTATTCGCATTCGTATTCGTATTTGTATTCGCAGTTGTATTCGTATTCCTACTCCTAATCCTAATACTATTCGTATTCGTATTTGTATTCGCAATCGTATTCGTATTCGTATTTGCATTCATATTTGCAGTCGTATTCGTATTCCTACTCCTAATCCTAATACTATTCGTATTCGTATTCGCATTCGCATTCGTATTTGTATTCGTATTCGCATTCGTATTCGCAGTCTGTCACACCCCAAAACCGAGAACGGCGGAAACACTCTGGGGCGGAGGACGTCATGTAATGTATCACAACAATGTAAAGTAGTAAACAAGCAACAACATCATCCATTGCATTAATAGCATAATTTTAATTACAAGTGTGTTCTTTCATAATATACAACAATAAAATGAATAATCAAAAAATAATACGAGTCTGGGCTGCTCCGTCTTCACCAAAAATCTGGTCGTCGTACCTGTCTATTTGCAACCTGAGAATACAAGTTATTTTGAAAGCGAGTATCAGCCAATAAGCTGGTGAATTCATAAGTATTAATGTGTTTTTGATTTGTTAAACTTGTAATGAAAGACTTGATATTGTTCTGAAAGAAAGTTCGTATAAGTTTGGAAATGTTTGTAACTAATCAAAACCTTTTGGTAAACCCTAGAAATCCCTATGATTCCTATTAGTATAGATGAAATCTTCTACCAAGACCTAGCTGTTTTGAAAGTAGTCTTCTACCAAGACCCGACTGTTTTGAAAGTAGTCTTCTACCAAGACCTAGCTGTTTTGAAAGTAGTCTTCTACCAAGACTCGACTGTTTTGAAAGTAGCCTTCTACCAAGACCAGACTGTTCGAGAATTATTATTAATATAAGAAATTGTATCCTTTGGTACTAGGATACTCAAATACAATTCACTTCATCGGTTATGTGAATGAGTCACAAGATAAAAGTAATAATATAACTAACTTAAGTGTTATCCTTTTATACTAGGATAACTAACAGTGTTAACTTTAAACATCTGTAGATGTACATTTACCTCTATTGCTAACAGCTAGGTGTAGGAATACTTAGTCCCTAAAAGTATACCTGTAATGGTATCAACCGTAGACATCTGTAGATGTGCATTTACCTCTATTGCTAACAGCTGGGTGTAGGAATAGTTAGTCCCTTAAAGTATACCTATAATGGTATCTAGACATATAATATATAATAGTAATTCGCCATATAATATCTATGTAAAAGTATTCATGTAAAACTATTCATGTAAAACTATTCATGTAAACGTATTCATGTAAACGTACCGATGTAAGCGTTCCTATGTAAACGTACTCATGTATCATGTAATGTACTCATGTATCATGTAATGTACTCATATAGACTCATCAATGAATTGACTCTTGTGTGATTCCCTGTAGTTGGAATAGTAAGTGGTATCTCCTAACTATACCTATTATAGTTACTAGTAATGTACGAGTATAACCGAAAGTATACCTTTGCTACTCAAAGGTACTGAACTGACTAATGGAACCTTGATACCTATATATGTATACATGATATATAAATAATATTTAGACGACCTTCGGACGGGTACCCGTTATCCCACCAGACCACATCCAAATCGAGGAAAAGGAAATAGGGTGGATAGCCTTCCTAAGTCTTTTAAACATTTCTTATATAACTATACATATAAACGCATACAATTTATAATAAAAAAGCGTAAAAGAAGTTTTCTAAAACCTTTGAAAAGTTTAATAATAAGAAACGATGACCTGATGTCAGTTTATAAAATGATTGAAAGTATTTTGTTTGATAATACAGTTTATGTATACGGAAAACCTCTGTTTGAAAACACCTTTGTAACAAAGTTTGAAAGGAAGCTTACAGTGTGTAAGACAGTTTGACAAAGAGGTTTAAACATGTAAAAAAAACGTTTTAACAAAGTCATTTTAAGTAAGATGTTTGGTAAAACTACTAAACCTATAGTAATCCATTTATATACTAGTTATAAATCCCATATGATTGATTTATTAACAGTAAGTATAGCAAAAGATTGATGTTTTTCGTGCCAAATTAATCGTATGTTTGTAGTACCAAAGATGGACACATATACATACCGTATACGCAGGGTGTTTGATTCATATATATAACAACATTTTCCATTTCAAAAGTTATGATGTTATCGCGATATATTTTGCATACGAAAGTTTCCCTATAATAGTTATAAATCACATATGATTCCGTTGATAAAAAGCGTATAATGAAACTTTATTATATAACACACGATAATAATCGAGTGTTTTACTTGTATTTCCCCCCTTAAAAGCATATAAAAGTATTTATAAAACATTTAAAAGTGTGAATTATAGGGGTATGAACTCACTTGATTGAAATGGTTGATTTGAAGTAGTCGAGAGAAGAATCGTGCATAACTTCGACAGGAAGAGTTGAAAACGCAGGAAAATCTCGGGATTCTCGGGAATCTCGGGAACACAAAACCTTCCTTCGGGACTTGAAGGTAAAAACCGGGGCTTTGGGAGGGTCTCGAGGGCTTAAACGCAGAGTTTCGGCGCGAGAAAGAAGGGAATTGAGCAATGGAACTAGGAGCCCTTGAAATCTATTTATAGGGGCATTTCTGGTGTGTGCCACATCGTGGCAAGGTATGGCCACGTCGTGGGGAGTCAAACTTGTCCTCTTCCATTGATTGGATGCCCTCAGTCACTTGCCGGGTCGCGGCAAGCTTGTGCCACATCGTGGGGGCCTGACAGCCTCGGATTTTGGACCCCGAATGTAAAATCCATAACTTTTGGGTACGAGCTCCGTTTTCAACATTCTTTATATGCACGCGTAGCTGAAAACGTGATCTACAACTCTCGTTTAGACTTCATCAGCTAATTTTGATTTTATTTTTAATTATTTATTTTTAACGGGCCGGGACACGAAAATTCCGTTAAAAATCCATAACTTCTTCATCCGATGTCCGTTTTCGTCAAACTTTTCATCGTTGCACTACTATTATTGAGACCTTTGATTCTCATTTTAGTTGTTTTGGCCAAAAGTCTCTCGATCTCTATATTCGAGTTTTTAGCTATCTACTGCTATATCCGGATCTTGGAAAAATCATAACTTCTTCATATGAAGTCAGATTTGGACGTTCTTTTTACGTACGTTTACGGTTTAATGTTATCTACAAATTTCATTTAGATATTTAAGGCTAAAAACTATTGTATTAAAACTTCGCATTTTTCGTTTAATCGGTGTTGCCGGTTTTGCCGAGAATCTTCGATTGGTCATAACTTCTTCGTTATAACATGGATTCTAGGGTTCTTTATATGTACGGAAACCTTGATACGATTCCTACTACTTTATTTAACCCAAATAAGATTTTAGGAAAGTTAAATATTGACCTAAATTTGACTTGTGATCAATCATATTGTCTCGAAATATCGGGTTATCACATCATCCCCCCGTTAGAGGGAATTTCATCCCGAAATTTGAGTTTAAACAAAATTGATAATCATGCTACCGTTAGAAGTTTTATTTGCTTCTAGTGTTCTTAAGTGAACTTGGTTGCTCGCTTGGCATTCCAGCGAACCTTTCACTATCGGGATACGACTTTGCTTCTTTCGTTTGACTTCACTGGCGTGATAACTCTTCTTGGTCGAACGTATGTTGAATGTTTTTGTGGACTGTAAGAATAGTACATCTTGTACCCTACAAGTAGTGTCTCCAGATCTTCAAAGAAATTACCGTTGCGCCGACTCAAGATCATGTGTTGTATAGTTAACTTCCTGTGTCTTAAGCTGTCTTGAGGTATAAGCAGTGACCCTTCTCTTGCATAAGAGCAAAACCAATTCATACTGATTATGAAGTCAGAACCTTGGGGTTGATTAGATGTCGTGAAGATCCAAAAGAAAGTATGATTACTCATGAATTAAGGAAAAAGGATAGGTATTTCTAAGTTTATTCTCAAGGAAGCACGATCACTCGCAGTCTTGGACTGTCTCTATCCTGAAGCTCATAGTAGAACTCATATCTGGTTCCTCAATCAAAGTCTCGGGTATACGAGTCATATTTAAGATTGAAAAGGTGGGTCTTTGGATTGAACTTGACATACTGCAAGAGTGGTACTTCGGGGAGGTTTGCTGAGGTTTCTTTGGAAAGGATAAGAAACATGAGGTACTCTATGCATGAGTTCTGAGTTTTGACGTGATAGTTTCGTTAGAAAGATGATTTCGGAGAAAGAGATTTACGCACGAAACTGGTATTGTGAGGATCAAATAGACTCTGATCGTATGATGAAATTGGAATGACTTTGAAATAAAGGCACTAGATTTGATCATGAAGGCGTTACAGACAAAACACAATAGTGTAATTTTTTTAACAGAGTTATAGTAGTTTAGAGTAACTACAGGAATACTGCTGCGAACAAAGTATACTACAAAAGGAAAGTATACGTAGCACGAGGGTCCCTTAACTGACGGGATCTCCCAAAAGATAAGACTCGAGTTGCACTAGTTTTAAACATGTTTTAAAAATACATACATAATACTGACGATTGGAAGTGAACCTATACTATAGTAGGGTCCTTCGTTGCCTCTTTCTATTCCGAGGTCAAACTCCTCCGGATTCGCCGTCGTCCTTCTCTGTTGGACAGTTCCTCTTGAAGTGTCCCATTACGCCACATAGATGGCATATTCGAGAGATTTCGACATTGGTGTTTGAAGTAATGTGTTGGGTCTGAGTTCGGCATAAATTGGTAGTATGTCCATTCTTGTTGCATTTAAAGGAGTGTAACGGATGACAACTACCCAGATGATGGAAGCTGCACTTATTGCATTTCGGTAGGTTTCGGGCATACTGCCTAACTGGTGTAGGGACAAATGGGATACCACAAGGGATGGTAGTTGGAGGTACAGATGTCATGGCTGCGAAGGTTGCCACATGTTGTTGTCTTTTGCTCGCCCCTTGAGGTGATTTTCCTTTAGATTTAGCCCAGAACTTTCGTTTGTTATTCTTGGGTTCGGGATTCAGGGTGTCGTGGTAGTTTGTTTCTCGTTGAGGTATTTGATTGTTACTTGGATTGGAATTATTGTTAACAATCCCGCTAACATTCGCGTTGTTAGCGTTAAGGTGGGTCGGAACAGCTGACACGGCAACCGAGACTGCAGCTTGAAAGGTAGCTGCATGAATCTGAAGAGTTGGTGTTTGGTTGATGGGTTGATCGTTTTTCTTCGGCAACATGATTCTGTTACATGGAAAGAAAATGAATTTGTGAGTGAGTATAGTTGAACCTGGATGTACTTCGATCGCTTAAGTAAAGAGTAAAAGCATGTTGTTGAAGGTTTGACCTACATCCCTATGATGCAGTCCTAGTACAAATTACAAGTATGTTCATGATGGTTTGACCTACATCCCTATGATGCAGTCCTAGTACAGATTACAAGTATGTTCATGATGGTTTGACCAACATCCCTATGATGCAGTCCTAGTTCAGAGTAGAAGTATGTTTGTAGAATGGTCTTTAAATGTTTGTCGTTTAAGCCGAGGTATTATAGGTTGGTGGATAATATGATCCAACCTTTAAAAGAGGCTTGAAAATGATTCCGGAGTTAAATTACCATAGTCCAATAACTTGATTAGGTGGGGTTTTAGACAGACTCCAATGATAGTAAAATGAAGGTATTTGAATAAAGAGTAACACGGGAGTTAGCCGACTTTCGATATCATTGATGTTTAAAATGTAATAGGTTTGGGGAAATTGACCTTGTTGTAGGTCATACATCATATTCGGAGTAGAAAAGTCTTTGAAAAAATAAAGGCTTAACTAAAAGTACTTACAGTATAAGGTAGTCACATAGAAAGTACTACACAGAACATAGACAGGAACACTGTTCTTTAAAACAAAGAAGGAAGTAAGGTATCTCCCACTGGTGACGGTCACCCCTATGGTGAAACCTTAGTTCGGTTAGTTGATGTTTCATATCAAGTAGGTATCTCTCGTACACCCTCTGGTGTACTTGGGGCTCTATGACTTCGGCTCCGGTTTCAGCTAGTGTTTGTAGCAGGGTTTCATGTTTTCTCTAGGATCTCTCACTTGTGATCAAGGCGATTGGTGCGAATGGTATGCATTCTGTCATTGACTTAACCTCTTAGATACGTTGGAGAGTCGTCTTGCCCTGAATTTCGTTTTGGGCAACTCTACGGATTAGGATTTGTAGAACTCTGTCTGCTGAGACTTCTTCGCTTGAGTGGTAGAAGCTTCGGTATCCATTAAACGGCATAGGTTGATATTGCTCTTCGCTCCATGTTTCCAAGCATTCTACCCAAGGAGGCGTCGGTCCATGAAGAGCTGGACGAGGGTTAGGGTTTGAATTGGGAGCTACTGGGGGTAGGTTCTCATCCTCGAGTTCGGAGTTATCATCATTCGAAAGGTCTTTAGCATGGTGATCATTCAAAAGGGAGTGGATGATCATTCTCTCGTTCTTCTCTGAACCATCCGACACTGCCTTTGTTCGGGAAGTACGGGTTGCTGTGGGGATGGAGTCCAGGCATGTTATCTACACGAGAATTTGGGTAAAGAAATAATTACTAGATGAACTATCTAGATAATTATTAGATAATCTTCATTAGTTACATCATTATTTGTAAAGTGCATACCAGTTATATGTAATCAAAACAGGATAGGCTTTCGAATAAGTGAACTCAACTCCAAATTCACAAGGAACCAGGGTAGGGCAGAATTTCACAGATTCTAAGTCTATGACATCCTAGTTACATATAACCTTATTATATCCACTTAGAAACTACCAACTTAGTAATGAAGATCCTTTTTAGTTCTCAAGTATGTAATTATAGTAACACAAAATACTCCTATAGTATTTTAGACTTAGGTTCTGTTATAATGTTCTCATTGTGGTAGTGTTTGGTAAGTTTTTACACTTGTTGCCACATCACAACCATTATTGGGCATATGCTAATGACTCCTCGGACCAGCATAGTTGATCAGGCTATGCCATTCCCAGGACTGACCATACATCCCCAAGCTTACTTGTGATATTCAACAATCGTAATACTTTTGTTCTTGTCATTGTGACACTGATTTTAGTATGAATGCAGGCACGTATACTTAATTAAATATATTATTATTTAAAAGTATAAACTCTTGGTCAGAGTATTTTTAATCCCATTGTAGTTATAGTTAGTATATCTTTTATGGGTTGATATACTTAATTCGTTATAAACAATGCTCTGATACTAATCTATCACACCCCCAAACCAGAACGGTGGAAACGTTCGGGGGCGGAGGACGTCATGTCAAGTATCATAACAATTGAATAGTAAAGAAAGTACACACCACCATAATATAAATATATTTGAAAGGTTTACATGATTGTATGTGTTACTTTGCAAAAGAAATCAAATACAATATGGTGACCCAAAATATGTTACTAACGCCAACGCGTTAGTCTTCAAAAGTAGTTGCTACCTGGTTTAGCAGTTTCCTGAGAATACAAGTTATTTCAAAGAAAAAGTTTCAACATTTAAGTTGGTGAGTTAATAAGTAGTGTTTTAAGGAAATGTATGCCATTCGAAAGTCTGTGTGTGTTTTCCAGAAAATCCGATATTTTCTTATGAGTGTATGAAATGAATATGAATGATTGTTGTATAAATTGTATGTACTTGAACCAAGAAAATCCCTTATTTTCCTAAAAGTGAAATGCAATCTCAAATGACCAAGACCGTAAGTTGTAAGCAACTATGACATGCTCAAAAGAATGATGTTGTAAATCGTTATTGTACAAAATGAATGTATATAAACCAGGAAAATCCTATATTTTCCTAAATGTGAAATGCAGTCTCAAATAACCAAGACCGTAACCTGTAAGCAATTATGACATGCTAAAAAGAAGATGTATAGCTTTAATTTTAAGTAAAAGTAGTTGTGCAAGTGTTTATCCTGAGTTTTTGATTATGCTGATAATACCCTAGAATATAGTTATTACCCCCCCCCCCCCAAGCATGATTGAGTTATGTATCACTACGTGCATGAGTCATTGTTTCCGCGTGTTGTGAGTTCCTCATAACCATACTAGACGCGATACCTAATGTTGACATTTGTCACCCCTAATGACAGACTATAGCTAACTGTCAGGGTGCGGAGTCGTCAGTCCCGTATAGATCTATACACACTTGTCACGCTCTCCCTCCAAGAGACTCTAGTTATAGGTGGGGACTTTCGTTTGGTACAAACAAAGCCATATGATACCACATGATTGCTAACAACGAGTTCACGATTAATATGATGAAAAATCGTTTGTATGAAATGAATTCCTTTTCTATCGTGTTACAAAGACGTGATGATGAGTTGAGTTTTCTTGTAAAAACATCATGTTATAGTTGAAATGGTTACCCTTGATATGATGTAGTATGCAAACGTATAAATAAAACATATTTCTATTTATAAAACATATTGTATCCCAAGAGGGTAAAGTTGTGTTGTGAGGTATTTTGCATGATAATAACTTCATAAGATAGTTAAAACAACAGTATGAAAAGTATAGCAAAAGATCGATGTTTCACACGATTTTAGTCGTGTGTTTACTTATATTCCCCCCCTTAAAAGTGTATAAAAACATTTGAAAACGTAGTTATAGGGGTATGAACTCACCTGATTGATTGAAGAAAGCGAGATGAAAATTGAGTAGAACTTCGACTCGGAAAAGTTGATTTTCTCGGGATTCTAGGGAATCTCGAAAATCCCGGGAATCTCAGGAATGCGAAACCTTCCTTTGGGACTTGAAGGTGAAAACCGGGGCTTTGGGAGGGTCTCGGGGGCTTAAACGCAAAGTTTCGGCGCAAGAAAGAAGGGAACTGAGCAATGAAACTCGGAGCCCTTGAAATCTATTTATAGGGGCATTTCTGGTGTGCCACATCGTGGCTAAGGCTGGCCACGTCGTGCGGAGTAAGTCTTATCCTATTCAATTGATTGGACACCCTCAGTCACTTGCCGGGTCGCGGCAAAACTGTGCCACGTCGTGGCAAACCTGACAGCCTCGGATTTCGGTCCTCGAACATGTAAAATCCGTAACTTTCGCATAAAAGCTCCGTTTTCGATGTTCTTTATATGCACGCGTAGCTGAAAATATTATCTACAATTCTCGTTTAGACTTCATCGGCTAATTTTGAATTTATTTTTAATTATGTATTTTTAACGGGCCGGGACACGAAAATTCCGTTAAAAATCCATAACTTTTTCATCCGATGTCCATTTTCATCAGACTTTTCATTGTTGCACTACTATTTTTGAGACCTTCTATTCTCATTTAGGTTGCTTTGGCCAAAAGTCTCTCGATCTCTATTTCGTGTTTTTAGTTGTCTACTGCTATATTCGGATCTTGGAAAAATCATAACTTCTTCATACGAAGTTAGATTTGGACGTTCTTTTTATGTACGCTCGTGGTTTAATGTTATCCATAACTTTCATTTAGATATTTAAGGCTAAAAAGTATTGTATTGAAACTTCATGTTTTTCGTTTAATCGGCGTTGCCGGTTTTGTCAGAAATTTTAGAATGGTTATAACTTCCTCGTTATAAATCGGATTTTTGTGTTCTTTATATGTATGAAAACCTTGTTACGATTACTACCACTTGATTTAACCCAACTAAGATTTTAGTAAAGTTATATTTTGACTGGTTTTACACTACATTGTCTCTAAATATCGGGTTGTCACATCATCCCCCTGTTAGAGAGAATTTCGTCCTGAAATTAGAGTTTAAGCAGAATTGATAATCATGCTGCGGTTATAAGTTTTATTTTCTCCTCGTGTTCTTAAGTGAACTCAGGTCCTTGCTTGGCATTCCAGCGAACCTTTCACTATCGGGATATGGCTTTGCTTCTTTCGTTTGATTTCACTAGTGTGCTAACTTTTCTTGGTCGAATGTATGTTGAATGTTTTGTGGTTTGTGAGAGTATATCCTACAAGTAGTGTCTCCAGATCTTCAAAGCAATTACCGCTGCTCATGACTCAAGATCCCGTGTTGAATAGTTAACTTCCTGTGTCTTAAGTTGTCATCAGGTATAGGTAGCGACCTTTCCTCTTGCTTAAGAACACAACCAAGCCCTTGGTTGGATGCATCGCCTTTAACCACGAAATCTTCTATCCCCTTTGAGAGGGATAATATCAGTGCGGTGCACCAGGCTTACTTTAGCATTTGGAACGCTCTTTCTTGTTTACAGCCAAGTCCGGTGCTCCTCCAAGTGAGAAACTTGGCCTGAAGAATCCTCTTCTGAGGAGTTTGTTAAGCTCACTAGGAAGTTCTTGCATCTCAGTTGGAGCTAGACGATAAGGTGATTTGGCTACTGGGGTAGCCCCTTGTAACTAAGTCGATTCTGAACTCGAATTGACGTTGTGGTGGTAATCCCGGCAGTTCTTTTGGAAAGGTGTTGGGAAAGTCGCGTACTTTTGGGATGTTCTAAATGTCCTTCACTTCTTGGCTCGTATCGACGATGTGTGCAAGGAATGTGTGATATTCCCTTCGCAAGCGCTTTTGAGCTTAAATACACGAAATGATGCGAAGGTTCGTACTTGATTTGTCTCCGTAAATAACAAGAGGTTCTTTGATAGGGAGGTTAAGATGAACTACTTTATAAAAGCACCTGATGTCGGCTCGATGTAGACTTAACCAACTCTTACTGATTATGATGTCAAAACCTTGGGGTGGATTAGATGTCGTGAAGATCTAAAAGAAAGTAAGACTACTCATGAATTAGGGAAAAGGATAGGTATTTCTAAGTTTATTCTCACGGAAGCACGATCACTCTAAGCCTTGGGCAGTCTCCATCCTGAAGTTCATAGTAAAACCCATACAAGGTTCATCAATCACAGTCTCGGGTATACGAGTCGTATATAATTAAGATTGAAACTGTGGGTCTTTGGATTGAACTTGACGTACTGCACGAGTGGTACTTCGGGGAGGTTTGCTGAGGTTTCTTTCGAAAGGATAAGAAACATGAGGTACTCTACGCATGAGTACTTATGAAACATGATGTACTCTACGCATGAGTACTTCGGAATTCTGAAGTGATAGTTTCGTTAGAAAGATGATATTGGAGAAAGAGATTTACGCACGAAACTGGTATTGTGAGGATCAAATAGACTCTGATCGTATGATGAAATCGGAATCACATGGAAATAAATGCACTAGATTTGATCATAAAGGCGTTACAGAGAAAGCACAACAGTGCAAATTTTTAACAGAGTTACAGTACTTTAGAGTAACTACAGGAATACTGTTACGAACAGAGTATACTATAAAAGGAAAGTATACGCAGCACGAGGGTCCCTTAACTGACGGGATCTCGCAAAAGATAAGACTCAAGTTGCACTAGTTTTAAACGTGTTTTAAAAACATACATAATACTGATGATTGGAAGTGAACCTATACAATAGTAGGGTCCTTCATTGCCTCTCTCCATTAAGAGGTCAAACTCCTCCGGATTCACCGTCATTCTCCTCTGTTGGACAGTCCCTCTTGAAGTGTCCCATTACGCCACATAGATGGCACATTCGAGAGATTCCGACATTGGTGGTTGAAGTAATGTGTTGGATCCGAGTCTTGCAGTAACGGACGGTGTGTCCCTTTTTATTGCAGTTTAAGCACTGCATTTTCCTACAAGGTCCATGATGGTGATAGTTGTATTTTTTGCACTTTGGGAGGTTGCCAGCATACTTTCTGGCCGGGTTAGGGATAATTGAGATACTAGAAGAGATGGTAGTAGGAGGTACAGAAGTCGTGGCCACGAAGGCTGCCACAATTTGTTATCTTTTGCTCGCCCCTTGGGGTGATTTGCCTTTAGCTTTAGCCCAGAACTTTTGTTTGTTATTCTTGGGCTTGGGATTCGGGGTGTCGTGGTAGTTTGTTGCTCGTTGAGGTACTTGATTATTATTTGGATTGGAATCATCATTAACAATCCCGCTAACATTCTCTTTGTTAGCGTTAAGGTGGGTCAGAACAGCTGACACGGCAGCCGAGACTGCAACTTGAAAGGTAGCTGCATCAATCTGAAGAGTTGGTGTTTGGTTGATGGGTTGATCATTTTTTGTTTGGCGACATGATTCTGTTACACGGAAAGAAAAATGAATTTGTGAGCGAGTATGCTTGAACCTAGACGTAGTTCGATCGTTCGTGTAAAGAATAGAAGTATGTTCTCGAAGGTTTGACCAACATCCCTATGATGCAGTCCCAGTATGGAATAGGAGTATATTCACGAAGGTGTGACCTACATCCCTATGATGCAGTCCTAGTATGGAGTAGAAGTAAATTAATAGAATGGTCTCAAAATGCTTATCTCCCAAACCAGGGTATTATTGGTTGGTGGATAACATGATCCAACCTTTGAGAGAAACTTGGAAATGATCCCGGAGTTAAATTACCATAGTCCAATTACTTGACTAGATGGGGATTTAGATAGACTCCAATGAAAGCATGATGAAAGCATTTGAACAAAGATTGAGTTTTTACTTGTATTCCCCCCTTAAAAGCATATAAAAGTATTTATAAAACATTTAAAAGTGTGAATTATAGGGGTATGAGCTCACTTGATTGAAATGGTTGATTTGAAGTAGTCGAGAGAAGAATCGAGCAGAACTTCGATAGGAAGAGTTGAAAACGCGGGAAAATCTCGTTGATAAAAAGCGTATAATGAAACTTTATTATATAACACACAATAATAATCAAGTGTTTTACTTGTATTCCCCCCCCCCCCCCTTAAAAGCATATAAAAGTATTTATAAAACATTTAAAAGTGTGAATTATAGGGGTATGAACTCACTTGATTGAAATTGTTGATTTGAAGTAGTCGAGAGAAGAATCGAGCAGAACTTCGATAGGAATAGTTGAAAATGCAGGAAAATCTTGGGATTCTCGGGAATCTCGGGAACACAAAACCTTCCTTCGGGACTTGAAGGTGAAAACCAGGCCTTCGGGAGGGTCTCGAGGGCTTAAACGTAGAGTTTCGGCGCGAGAAAGAAGGGAATTGAGCAATGGAACTCGGAGCCCTTGAAATCTATTTATAGGGGCATTTCTGGTGTGTGCCATGTTGTGGCAAGGTATAGCCATGTCAGGGGGAGTCAAACTTATCCTCTTCCATTGATCGGACACCCTCAGTCACTTGCCGGGTCGCGGCAAGCTTGTGCCACGTCGTGGGGGCCTGACAGCCTCAGATTTTGGACCCCGAACTTGTAAAATCCATAACTTTCGCGTACGAGCTCCGTTTTAGACATTCTTTATATGCACGCATAGCTGAAAACATGATCTACAACTCTCGTTTAGACTTCATCGGCTAGTTTTTATTTTATTTTTAATTATTTATTTTTAACGGTCCGAGACACGAAAATTCCGTTAAAAATCCATAACTTCTTCATCTGATGTCTGTTTTCGTCAGACTTTTCATCGTTGCACTACTATTGTTGAGACCTTTGATTCTCATTTAGTTTTTTTTGGCCAAAAGTCTCTCGATCTCTATTTCAAGTTTTTAGCTGTCTACTGCTATATCCGGATCTTGGAAAAATCATAACTTCTTCATATGAAGTCAGATTTGGACGTTCTTTTTACGTACGTTTACGGTTTAATGTTATCTACAAATTTCATTTAGATATTTAAGGCTAAAAACTATTGTATTGAAACTTCGCGTTTTTCATTTAATCGGTGTTGTCGGTTTTGCCGATAATCTTCGGTTGGTCATAACTTCTTCGTTATAACTCGGATTCTAGGGTTCTTTATATGTACGTAAACCTTGATACGATTCCTACTACTTTATTTAACCTAAATACGATTTTAGGAAAGTTAAATTTTGACCTAAATTTGACTTGTGATCAATGATATTGTCTCGAAATATCGGGTTGTCACACAGTCGTATTCGTATTCCTACTCCTAATCCTAATACTATTTGTATTTGTATTCGTATTCGCATTCATATTTGTATTCCTAGTTATACTTTCGTATTCGTTCTGTTCCTAGTTGTACTTTCGTATTAGTTCTGTTCCTAGTTGTATTTTCGTATTCGTATTCGTATTAGTTCTAATTGATGATTTGTATGAATTATTCTTAGATTATGAAATATAGATTGTAACACTTTATCAAGTAATCTATGATTAGTTTGAAAGCTAACTTCGTAATTCGAACTATTTGATTAACATAGTTTTTGATGTTAAAAACATACAGAATATAGACATTTGAACTGAAAACAATAAGTTTGAGTACAAGATTTCCTTGTACTTTTTCTTGTATTCCCCCCTAAAAACAGTTGAAAAACATTTGAAAAAGGTTAGGGGTATGAACTCACCGGTCGAGAAGCGTGTCGGATTGGATGCTAAGTATCGGTTCGGGGCTTGATAACGCGTGAGGTTCCTATGTAATATGAAATGATATACAAATGTATCTAATTAGACTTTAAATCACTAATTAGATATGATTATACACTCCAAGATGCGAAAACACTTCGAATCAACTGTTCGGAGTGACCCGGGTGACATCTAAGGATGTGTAGGACCTAGATATGGAGTTTACTCTTCAAGAGTAAACTCCTTGAGGAGTTCACGGTCCATTGACTATATCCCCATGATTTTACGGCCGTAAACTCATGGGTGGTGGGTTCTTGGATGCCAAATGGTCATACAATGCACACGGGAAGGTTCTAGGATAGATTCCATGGCTTAGGAAGTGATTGGGACCCTAAATGACCTTGGATAAGAGTTTACGGTCTATGAAGATGTTCTTCGGGAGTTTACTACTTTAAACACGAGTTTACTACCTTAAACACGAGTTTACTACCTTAAACACGAGTTTACTACCTTAAACACGTGTTTGTCCATGATTCATGAGTTTTAGTGGTTGAAAGCTAGGCATATTAAGTTCTAGACCCATTTATAAGCCATACAAGGTGTTAAGTGCACTTTAACACCCATAGAATGAGTTTAAGGTCTAAGGAGATGAGTTTACGGTCTAAGAATGTTCTTGGACCGTAAACTCAAGCTTGTCCCATTTGAATAAGTTTTGGTGCATTTCTTGAAGGATTATAAGTTTCTATACTCTCATGAAAGCTTGTTGGAGGTGTTTAGGGGCAAACTAACACCTTAAGTTGAGTTTACTTCCTAATAATAGGTGTTTACGGTCCAAGCATGTGCTTGGGCCGTAAACTCATGCTTATGTCCCAATTCAAGAGTTAAAGATGTTCTAAGTCCATGTAAACAAGTCCTTAGGTTGTATCTAGGGTCCAAATGAGTTTTGGAAGGATTTTAAGGCTCAAAACCCCTCAGTACATGTATTCACGGCCTAAGGAGGTTCTAGGACCATAAACACATGTTTATGGTCCTATTCCTCATATTTTTCATGAATTTGAAGGCCAAATGTGTTATACTAGAAGCTAGGATAGTTACCTTGACGATTTGGAGCTTGTTTTGGATGGTTTTGGCTTGATTTCGATTTCTAGAGAGAGAAAGTAGAGAGAGAGTGGAAAGGCTTCAAATGAGGCTCTCTCAACTTTATATATGCTAAAATTTTGGGACACGGTGGAATTCTACCCGACATTGTCGTCAAGCGAGGCTTTTGGTTGTACCCGATTTAATTATTTTTATAACTTGGCGGAATAAAACAATTATATTTCAAATTAATAAATTGAAGCGTTTCCATGGATTTCTAACGTATTTGGACAATTATTAAGTCATTTTAACAAACTCAAATAAATGACTTAATTTTTGAAACGAACGGAAACAATTCAAGGCGAAGAATTTTTAACGACGAAAAGGGTTACGACAACGGAACGAACTTCGGGTTGTCACATTATCCCCCCGTTAGAGAGAATTTCGTCCCGAAATTCAAACGTTAGATGCGACTCGCGGAATTGGAAAGAGGATACAGATACTTTTGTTCTATCGGATCATCATGCTTCCGAGTGAATTCGGATTCTCGCATGGCATTTCGTGGAACCTTTCAATTATCGGTAGACGGCTTGCTTCATACATTTAATCTCTCGCTCTATGATTTCGATTGGCTCTTACCATGAGATTTAAACTTTTGACGATTTTGATCTCGTCATAGGGATTACTATAGTTTCATCGGGTAGGCACTTCTTAAGGACAGAGGCGTGGAATACCAGGTGGATGTTACTAAATCCTGAGGGTAGTCGGAGTTTGTAGGTTATGGGATCAATCCTAATGGGGATTTCGAAAAGTTCTATGTACCTCGGCATACGCATTTCAGAAAGTAACATGCCTCCTTTATCGTTAACTGTGACAACCGTCAATTTCCGGTCAAGTCAAAGTCAACCAAAGTCAACAAGTCAAACCATTCGACTCAATTTGCCCGTGGGTACTAGAATTTACATTATGACATTTCTACACAACTCTCTATTCTAATAAGAGATCATAAATCAAAAAGTGCGAACATGTAGATCTCCTTAACCTAAAACTGTGGTACGTGGCGAGCCAAACCGATAAAACAATGTTGCATACTCATCGGGAGTGTGTAAGATCCTTAAACAAGGCTTAACAGGGTTTACAAACCTTGCATTGCGAAGCCGGACACTCACAAATGCCACACGTGAAACCTCTCTCAAATATCTCTTTGTATGAGAAATCTCTCCAAGAATTTCAAATCTCTCCCAAATCTCTCCAAGTATGTGAAATCTCTCTCAAATATCTCTCTGTATGAGAAATCTCTCCAAGAATGTCAAATCTCTCCCAAATCTCTCCAAGTATGTGAAACCTCTCTCAAATATCTCTCTATATGAGAAATCTCTCCAAGAATGTCAAATCTCTCCCAAATCTCTCCAAGTATGTGAAATCTCTCGCAAATATCTCTTTGAATGAGAAATCTCTCCAAGAATGTCAAATCTCTCCCAAATCTCTCCAAGTATGTGAAATCTCTCCCAAATCTCTCTCAAAAGTTCCCGTAACTTTTTAGAATCATTCGGGTCATTCCGACCCTTAACCGGGTCAAAAACGGCTCAAAACGGAGTGAAAACGAGTAAAATAGGCTTTAGGAACCGAAAACCTTCTTAGGAATCAAAACCAAGAAGAGAGGCCTCTCGGGCCGAAACTCGCGAGGACCGAGCCTCTGCTCTCGGTCTCCCCTCTCGGTCTCTGTCTCTGCTCGCATCTCGGGTCCATGCCGCCTCTCTGTCTTTGCTCGTATCTCGGTTCCATGCCGCCTCTCTGTCTCTGCTCACATCTCGGTTCCTCCTGCCTCTCTGTCTCCTTCTCACCTCTCAGTCTCTACTCTCTCTTCCCTTCTCGACTCTTCTTTCCCACCTCTCAATCTCTGCTCTCTCTCTCTCTCTTCTCTTCTCTCGGTTTCTTCTCCTCTTTTGGTTTCTGCCCTCTCTCCTCTCGGTTCTAGCATCAGAAGACCGAAACTCGGCCAGATTTCGAAATTTTGTCACTTTTAGCCCATTTTGATATTTTTAACATTTTAAGCCCATTTTTCGTTATTTTAACGCGAGATTTTCTCCATAAATTATATTTTAACATAATAAACCCTAAATATTCATAATTTAAACATATTTTCATGAAAATCATTATCTAAATAATAAAAATCTAATGGGGGATTTATTTAAGGTGGAGTGTTGACCTTGCCTTATCTTATGTCACAAGCAACCACCCCACACTCACTCTATGCCAGCCACACCTCCCCACCTTACCTAGGTCACTTCAATGTCCCTTACACTCAATGTCCACCCATTCCCACGTTTTTAGAGCTGGAAACAAAACATCTTCTCTCCTCATTTCTCTCATTTGCTCTCATTTCACCAAGTATCAAACACCACTTTTCTCTCAAACTTTTTCTCTACCAAATTCGAAATTCAAGGCTGATTTTCAAGTGTTCTTCCACTCTTACTAAGTATAATTCATCCTCCTTATGATTATTGCACTTCATTCTACTCAAATCATTGATTTCTTACCCAAACTCCATAACTATGATGTTAGATCTTCGAATCCTCAAGTGTTCTTGGGTTGAACACTTCTCTTCTTCAACACATATCTACTGAAATCACTAAAGGTGAATTCATACCCCTACATTTTCATGTTTTCTCAAGTTTTTAGCGGGGGGGGGGGGGGGGGGGGGGGAAATACAAGTTAAAACACCAAGAACATAACTAAATTTTTCTAACAGCCTTCATCAGAAAAGTTCAACTCCATTCACGGACTGTTTTGGGCAACTTAAACATTTTTGTTTTAAATACTGTATAAGGTGAAAATAGCTCAAGTTCTTATCTTGAAAATAACTACTTGCACATCTCCATACGATTTTTCTACAATTTATGGTGATTTTTACAAATCTGCCTATCATTTCAAACAACAATCCAGACCAGTCTGTGATTATGGACTTTTTCATCCAAGTTGTAGGTAATTAAAAATCGTGATAAAAATTAGGAGTAAACTAGACATTTTGGGAACTCTCAGAATTTACGGATCCAGTTTTCGAATTCGTATGATTTTTCTATGATTTTTCCAAAACAGTGCAGAATGGCTAAAGTTAGCCAACAGCATATAAATATCATCACACTTTGTATTATGGTGAGCAAAGTGTATAATCATAAGTTCTAATTATTGAATGTGTTTCTTTGTTAGTTTATCATCATGAACTGAAACTAAGTCATTCATAATAAATATTATACATTCATTTTAGAACACGTATAATAAACTATAAAAAGTATAGTTTAATGGATTCATAACATTAATGCATTTCCATAAAAGAGATCTTACATATTACAAACATTTTAGATAAACTATAATAAGTATAGTTTATGATACATCACACAACACACTCGTACAAAAAGGGTACGTTCATACAGAAAAGATTTACATTCACACACATTTCACGTAAACTTGTTAACCTAAATTGTGAGCCATTCTCTTCCCGTACGTCCGAGTGCGCGATATAATTCCTGGTAGTTATAATCAGAATCTCCTGGAGGGAGAACGTGATACTTATATATAGATATATATTGGGTGTGACACCCCACACCTTGCTGCTAGCTATAGTGGGACCTGCAGGTCTACGGGTGACAAATGTCATTTCAGTTTTGCGACGCCTGAGAAACATCCTGGCAGGTTCATTTAGTCATAGTATGATTATAGCGACTCACATTGGGATATAACAATCCATAAAGTTTACGGGATTTTATTTATAAAACCTAAATGGGGTTTATGTCGATTTAAAATCACTTTTTATCTCAATGAGTACAGATATTACGGTACACTTTCGGTTTTGGTAATTTATGACTACACATCATTTGAAACCACATTTATACCTTTAAGTATGGCCAATACTTGTTCTTTCTCGGTCCTCGGAATTAGGACTACATATACATAAAGTATTAACAAACATAAGAATATACGAAAATTTCATTTAATTCAAACGCGTCCATGTCCATTTAAACACATAACATTTTCTATTAGTAAGAGAGGTTACTTATACATTTTGGTCTTCGGTCATAAGCCAACATTACATAGATTTTAAAGAAAATATCGGATTTTATGGATACATATTCTAACGCTTTTACAAGGAAAACGGTTTACTTTTCTAACGAAATCTCTTATGAACTCACCAACCTTTGTGTTGACACTTTTTCAAAACTACTTGTATTCTCAGAAATTTAGTGAAAACAGGAAATCAACAACGTTTTGAGGATGGGACGATAAATCGTCAAACAGTTAATTTTGTATCATAATGTAATTGATGTGAATCATGTAAACATGTACTTTGATGTAACTTTTTCAATTATATTTGTGATGGTTGTATTACTTTGAGCACTATTATACTCATTGTTGTGATACTGTACATGAAGTCCTCCACCCCCGGACGTTTCCGCCATCCTTGGTTTGGGGGTGTGACAGATTGGTATCAGAGCATTGTTTATAGTGAACTCAGTATATCGAACCACATAAGATATACAAACTATGAATGCATTGGGACTAAGTTCTCTGATTTAAAGTTTCAAAACAACTATACTCTTAGAAATAAATAGTTTCGTATCAAAAGTATACATGCATACATACATACTAAGGTCAGCATCATTCTAGAACAAAACAAAAGTAATGATTGTTGGATATCACAGGTAAACTCGGGGATGTATGGTCAGTCTTGGAAGTGGCATAGCCTGATCAACTATGCTGGTCCGAGGAGTGATTAGCACATGCCCAAGAAGAGTTGTGATACGACAACAAGTCTAAAAAAAAACTTACCAACACTACCACAATGAGAACATTAGAACAGAACATGAGTTTAAAATACTATTGGAGTATTTTGTAATATCATAACTTATATGAAAACTAAATAGATCCTTAATAATAGGTCTATAGTCCCTAAGTGGATACTTTAAGGTTATACATAACTTAGAAATCATAGACTTAGAATTTGTGGTCATTACATTACTTCCTTTTTCCTTGTTTGGATGCGGACCTAGGGTGGGATCACTTATTCGAAGGTCTATCGTATCTTATTATATGTAATTAGTATGCACTATGTCATTATAGAAGTAACTAATAAGGATCACCCCCTAAAACTAATTGATGATAGAGTTAGACGCATAGTAATTATCTCTTCCACTCCTATTCTCGCAAGTACAGCATGGCAAGATCCTACTTACCGAACGACTCTTACTTTCCTAAATCCGAACTCGAGGAATGGTGAATGGTTATGAGAAGAATCATAAGCGGAACCGGAGATAATCGATCCTCCATGCATAGCAAGGGTTCCGTGAATCGTTTCGACTATATCGAACCTGTGCCCCGTTGGGCAATCGTGATCGAGGGTTGAATGTCGACAACAATAACAACAACCACCATGTGGAGACCAACGAGGGTGCTATGACCTCAACCACGGGGGACCGACTGAAAGAGCCCTCCCAGTGAAGACTCGGCAGATCGTGGACATCGGGGATTAAAACAGAAAAACTACAATCTCAGTTCAGAAAACTGCGCTATTACAGACCCTACCATCTCATGTACCCGTGACTCAGAATTAGACTACTATTCCCGAGACCAACTCTCTTTTTAGGACTTTATCGCCACTCGTGAAGAGGAAAGAGAGTGATAGGGTAGACACACGGCATTCAAAGGAAGGATGATTGCAGCCAAGCATCGATCGGCAAAGCTACAAAATGCATCGACCTAGCCCCAGGCATCACAAGGGGTGGATCGTCGTGACTGAGTTCATACCGCTCACCAGACCTGGTAAATTAGGTTATGAGTACGTGTTGGTACTACTCTATTATAGGTAAAAGCACAACACTGCAAATTAAGTGGTCATACTAATAGAGAGATCTAGTTATTATCAAAACCCGGCCATGCACAAACATGAGGTAGACCTGCAGCGAGGTCAAAATTTTCACTGAAACCATGATTTCTAGAGTCATATTAACAAGATGGGCTTAGGAGGTACCTATCAGACTCGAATGTCTATTTAGCCTTAATTATATAACTAAGCATACATCAATAGGTCATGACAAGGACCTAGCTTGGGTCAAGTGTAAGGTTTCACTTGGATACAGAACTACTAAAATACATGAGTTTACTATACAAAGAATCTCGTTATAAATTGTTTTCAGAACACCCTCAACAACCGAATTACGTTACAAATCGATATGAGATAAACTTAGTTAGAAAACTCGCGACATATAGCCATTCTAAGAACTCATTATCGTCTCACCTTTAAACAATTTGTTGAGAAGTTTCTTCTTCATAGACCTATGGGTGCACTCATACCAACACTAATGCACCGGATCCCATCAAAACTCCTCAGCCAGATGTGTTCGGACAAACATGATTCTAAGATGAGTAAAGCTTAACGCCCGTATGAAACCTACTCCTACCTACTGCCATAACTCCATCTCGGGAGCGTTAGCAGAAACACTAACAATAGTACAGTAATGTGCAAAATTTATATGCATAAATATAAATTGTAAGGATGCACTTAAGATAATCATTTTCACTAATGAAGTCGTTTTTCGTCAGGAAACAGAGCTATGTCTTCACCTAGAGACAACAGACCAACTAGCAAGGCGCCAATACTGCAGATAGACGCTGCTACCTTTCAGGCTGCAGTCACAACAGCTGTGGCAGCCGTCATGGCGCAATTCAATGCTAACAACGTCAGCAGGGGTGGAAGCGGTACTAAAAATACAAATTGTGGTAACAATCAAGAACACCAATGGGTACTTACCAACGAAAATACTATTGGATTAATGTCTAAGTCCATAACTATAATTGGTAAGACTTGACCCGACCCGGCATGGTCCATTTGGGTTGCATGGCATCATGCACTTGGATAGACTATAATGAGAGAAATAAGACACTTATGGTTGTTAATATATTATAAGTTCTAGTATATTAATAATAAGAATAATAAGATTATTTAATTAGTATTGATCAAGAATTAATCTAGGATTAATTAAGTGATCAAAAGAAGACTAATTAAATATATGGGTTGATTGTGTAAATCATCCATACTTATATAGTGGGCTAATGCTCCATGGATTATCTAGTTGGGCCAAAACCCATATGATGCTCCATGGATGCTCCATGGTGTATTTGAACCCATGGATCCAAGGAAATGGAAAGTCATGACAATTAGGGTTTACCCTAATTGTAACACTATATAAAGATATTATTCTTCCCAAAATCGGCCACTAGATTATTCTAGAGAGGGCTAGCCGATTTTATGAAGTGTAGATTTCTCTCTAAGTTATTCCAAGTGCTTATGGTGTTGTGTGAACCATTTGAGGTGTCACACTTGGGGCACTAGGCACTCAAGCTTCATGAAGACAAGCACTATCAAAGAGGTATGTATTCTATCTTGTTATATCCATTATTTTGTATGCTAGATTAGGATAATACCTTGGATGTTCATATTTGCATGTATAATAGAGAAAACATAGATCCAAGGTATTTAGGGTTGCATGTACACTTAGGAGTGTTAGAATGCTCATAACCCAACAGTGGTATCAGAGCCTAGGCTTGTTTTCTTGTTATACCTGCAATAGAAGCTGAAAAATCGAGTTTTGATGTTGTCAGCCCAGCTGACTCGCCGAGTCCATGAAGGGACTCGACGAGTCCAAGGCAAAATGCATCCAACTCGCCGAGTTGTGTTCATGCACTCGACGAGTTGGACCCCAGACAGCATATCTTCGAGGTTTTTGGCTAGAAATGGACTAGGAACATTACCCTAAGTTGTTTTGAACTTTTAAACTTGTTTTTTAATGTGGTAATGTTCATGCTAATCCATTTTCAAAGATAATTGTCAATAGATTCATGTTTTGTATTAGTTTAAAGGTTAGACTAATTACATGAAAAAGTTTGATTTGAATTATCTTGTTCTTATGAGTTGCTTAGATTAATAGAAAAGTTGAGTGAAAAAGTTGTTTTCAATCCAAATTAATCTAAGAGTTGATTCTAAAATGTGTTTTTGTAACTTGTCCTCAAGTTATATGAAAAGTCACATTTAAGTTTCATAAAAACTCATAAAAGTTGGCAATGGTTACAAAAGATGAAGAGTCTTGTCCTTAAGTTATGGAGGTTCAAGAGTCACTTCATTAATAAATAAATAAATAAAATATGTAACCTTAATTAATTCCATAAGTTATAAAATAAAGAAAAGATTAATTCTTTATTAGTTTAAAGTCTTCCATAATTTGTCCACAAGTTATGGAACTTGAAGAGTTTTTGGATTAAAACTACTTTAAATACATAAGTTATGGAATTAATTAGTTTTGAATAGTTTCAAAACTCGCCCTCAAGTTTTGGAATTTGTAAAGTTTTCTCTTATGAATACTTTAATTCCAAGTTAGCCCTTAGAATTTTAAAAGTTAAAATTCAACCCTTATACTTTATAATATTATAAGTTAATAATATATATATATATATATATATATATATATATATATATATATATATATATATATATATATATATATATATGTATAAGAGTAAAGTCGGTCTTACCGCTAGTACGCCTCATTCACGAAGCCGGTCTATAAGGTGGGTATAAGGTTGTTGCCTATAAAATGGCAACTTAATGGGTGTCCACTCTCACCCACCACTTGCTTGACTGGTGGAGGGTCGTTAGCCGAACGGGTTTGACATAACTTTAATTCTCCCTTCATTAAAAGTATTAATGATAAATACTAAGTAACTAAACTCTAAATAATACCCAATCTTAGTTACTTAGTAAAATGTGAATAAGGTGCTAATCCATGAAATTACACTTTGCACTTTGTTTAAGTCGGTTAGTGGAGCGTGTGTGGTTAACCGACACACTAACTCGTATTTAACAAGGTAGGCAAAGGGTAACTTAATGTTTATCATAGTATCGATGGAGCGTGTGTGGTTAACCGGCACATCGATTGAGGGGTAAACACTTAAGGGTACCAAGTAATTTGCATGGTTACTTCACACCTTGTTTTGTGATCCTCGGCATCCCAGTCACAAAACCTGAAGGGCACACTCGAGATTGAAACATGCCATTGAACAGTTCAATGAATCTCAAAAGATCTAGGAGTTTCAAAACCAATTAAAACCTAATAATATATTTCGTTTATCTTGGTGGAAATTGGTGAATCGTCATTCACCTACCTTCAAATTGTTTTATAGCTTGGATTACGGCATACCTCTTCTAAGTTATAAAATAATTTGTTGGGTCCTAGCCTTAATATTTCATATTGGGTGTCATATTAAGGACTTTAAGATCAACTATCTTGAATATCTCCCAAAAGATGTCTGGTTTAGACATTTATGATCTTCCCAAATCTCTTGAAACAAGCTTTCCTAAATGAAGATGATGTCCCATGGATATCATACTTCTTTCTCCTCCTCCAATTATTCTCCCTAACCCACAAGTTCTTGAAAAGTTTAAGGTCACTCAAGCCCTAATGGCAAGGCAAGGTCTAGGTGTGATCACATCTTGGAGATGTAGTCACATATTGACAAGCCGGGAGAGAAGGGTGTCAAAGTCTTGAGAAAGTTGGTGGTTCAATCACTTTCTAAGTCACATAGTGAGTTCCTTTGGGACACCTATGAAATAGACTATGACAAGACCCTTAATGATCTTATCTATTGTTAAGATCAACTTCCTGAAACTTTATGGACATTGACAATGGTGACACTGGAAATACAGAAAAAGCATTCTCTTCCCAATGGAAAGGGATCGGCCATAGTCAACTCGGTTGAACAAATGGTAAAGAGAAAAGCTAAGTCTGTGATAGTCCCGTGTACCATTATCAAAGGGTCCATCTGTTTATATTGCCAAAGGAAGGGTCATTAGTTGCGAAGCTGCCAAATTTACCTAAGGATGTTAAAGTCAATAAGTTTGACTCTACTTCAGGTAAAGTCCACTATCTAACTCTGTTAAGTTTCTATTCTGAGATTCCTGATACATGATGTGACTGGGTCACATGTTAATGTTTTAAGAATCAAAGAAAAGTGAAAGAACTTAAAGAAAGAATATGCTGAATTTGATCGCATAGATGGATTTCTATCGCGTAGTTTGAAAAAAAAAATCGGATTCTTGAGCTACTTCTTAGGAGTTATGAGATATTGCTAAGGAATAGATAACAACAAGTTTTCATATGGATTGTAAGGATAAGTTTTTCCGCATAGTTTTAAAATAAAAGAAAATTTTTGATTTTATTTATTTTAAAAATATCCTTACAATGGCATTTGAGGAAAAATTGTTGCTTATATGATTCCATTAATAGCAAGAGTGGAAATATGAAATTGATTCCTTCATTTGTGGTAATGTCTAAATTTACCAAATAAGGAAAGATTCTCATCACCCAAGTCTCAATTGGACCGGAACTTGAAATCATGCGAGTTGTATAGCATGATGAATGAGAACTTTCAAGTATTGGAAAAATTAAGACTAGTTACTTATTCACATGGATGTGTGAGTCAAGTAATGGACTAAGGGATCGAGTACATAGTCATGTGCACTGATTAAGTCCACCACAAAAAATCTAAGGCTATTCGTCATAGTTTACTAAAGCTCAGTAAATATGATTATACTTACAAGCTTAAGTGTAACTCTGAGACATTGGAAATGGTTTCAATGCATAGCAGAGCGGATAAGAAGAATCAAATTAGGCAGAAGGATAAAAGTTTCTCAAATCTGAAAAGATGGGAGAGTACTTTAGTATCAGCTTTGTGACTATCTTAATGATTAAGAAACCATATCAAAATTTGTTCTCTAAGGAAGTCTTAGTGCATTCTTATGACTAAGAAGAAGGGATCTTGAATTGTTGAAATGGTTAAATCAAGAAGATGAGTCATACTTCGTTCCAATACAAGTCTTAGAGTCATACTCCAAGATTGTAATTTGAGTGACATGTCTTAAAGAAGGTTTAAAACACTTGACAAATGTAAGAGTAAAAGTTTTCTACTCTTATTTGAAATTGGTAAGTTGTGATGTTTTGGATAAAACAAAGACCAACTTCGGCCAATTGTGTGAAGTGTTTGTCTTGATTAGAATCCACACTATCTCTTGGATGTTTTACAAGGAAGTCTTATAGGTCAAGAGGACAGTGGGAGTCTTAAAGGTCTTGAAATTCTCAAGAACTAATCAAGAATGAAACCTGAAGTTCTTCACTAGCACACGACTTGAGGTTTATAACCTATCGTGTTGACATATTCTGTGCCCATTCTAGTTAAAGTTGGCTTTGCATATAAGTTCTTAGAGTTCTCAATGTGCTGCACAACAACTTGGAAGCAATGGTAGGCCCTTGAGCTGCCAGGTGGCAAGAAATTAAGATTGAGTTCAATCCATATGGTTTTGGATTTGTCTTTATCCTTGTCTTGTGATTATGGTTTTGACAAATTCATATGGGTAGGAACTCATACACCAATAAATCTAAGTGTCATAACGTTTCTCTCTGATTCATGAAAAATGATGGTGAGGAAACACTTCCACTAAGTAGATTTTAGCTAGATAGCAATTGGGATATTTGCATTCTCAAAGTCATTAGTGGAGCGTGTGTGGTTTACCGGTACACTAACTTGGACTTGTGAGAAATGGCAAAGGTCAAAACGATCAAGACTATGATTACGGCATCCCTTTTCATAGTTCTTAAAATTGTTTTGACACACCCATGAGCTATCTAAGGGAAGGTGTATGTTTTTGATAAAGTCTTATCAAAACAATCTAGTATCAGAAATCTGAACTTTGGTAACAAAGTCAATAAAGTATTGATTTCTAGAAGTCGAGCTTTCTGAGTACATGTCAAAGCTAGTGGGAGCATAAGTGTTATGCTAATAATCATCATGTTAGTGGGAGCATGATAATTACGATAAGTATTGCAAGCTAGCAATGTTAATTATAGAAAACAAAAGGTTTCAATTGGGAAAAAGTTGTTTTGCTATAATTAAGGGAGAGGAAATTATACTTCATCTCAAATCTATAAGCTTAGATCGTGAGGTTTTAATCATTTAGTCAACGATATATATGAATTTCATGTTGGAATGGCTCAACATAAGGAAATTCTGTATATGGGTCCATTATTTGCGTTCTTAAATTCGATTAAGATTACGGCATCCCTTTTCATAATCTGAATTATGAGAACTTGGAAAATTGAAATGGAAATGTTATAGAAAAAGACTGGTTTAGTCTTTATGTGAGACATCATGAATCGTGTCCCATATGCTTCGGATATAGGATCGATTACATGTGCTATATTCATCCTTTCTAAAATTTTCCAAATGCCTAGGGCATTCAGAAGGGAAAAGGTTTAGAAATGGATATGACTAAAAGGATTAAACAATTGTCGAGGACAATCTAAGGTTTTCCAAAGATTGGTTGCTCAAGGACAGTTGGAAGTATAGTAATAATTCTGGAAGGACCATATTGACACAATCTGTAAGGAGGCAACTCTTGTTCAGAAGTGATAGTCGAAATGGAATCTGGAAATGTTTCAAATTTAGAAATTATTCTATCTGTGTAAGATTAAGGAAACTTAATGCAAGAAAGATGGTTCCAAGGACTTGATCTCCTTTGGAATGCTCTGTAATGATTGTTGTTAAGTCTTTCTGACTTTGTGCATAATCATTACAAGAGGATCGATGCATATAAGTTTAGAATCTAACAGATTTCAGTAAATGACATGAATTTGGAATTTTTGCATTTGCAGTAAGGATTTGGGAGTGTGAAAAGAGAATCATTGAAGTTATGTTCAATTGATCTAGTTCACAAAGCAAAGATCATAGACAAACATAGTATGCATACTTGGTGTATGACATGACTAGTGTTTAGAAAACATAGTGTACATGCTTGGAGCATGGGAAAACTATTGTTTTAAATTCAAGAATAATGTTGATAGCTGAAACAGTATACAATGAATAATGTGTAATCATATGGTGATAAATAAAAAGTGTTTTATTTATATTCATAAGTTCTGAGACCATATTGGATTCAATTATTATTGTGTTTCACTTTGCATGTTTTAACTTCCCGAATAAACTAGGTTATTCTTCCGGAATGACTAAGTTATTCAAACCATCCACAGTCGGTCATATGTTGGAAGTAGATATGAATTAAGACTGTCATGGGTTGGCTTGTAGAGGTCTAAGATGTTGGACAAAGGGCTACAACACTCATGAGTGCTCATAAGTTCTGAGTATTGGATTCAACCCGCGCTCATTGGAATCACTTCATGGATTTTATCACGAGTGATCATGAGACGATAATATCTTATATTCTTCAAACCTAGAGATATGAATTGTTACTATGAGTTGATAGTACATTGATTACACGAAACGCATTGGTAACTCGATGTTATAAAACGTGTCTTTGTGTATGATTCAACAAGTAGTAGAACAAGCCATATGAGTCGAAGTTTATCCATTCCTTTTACCTTTGGGATGAAAGCAATATCTGTGGGCCCCTCGATGATTTGATGATGACAAATGGAAGTGCTCGGCCGGGCCAGGACTGATTTGATTTGTTCAATTAGTCAGTCGTCATAAATCGGAAATCGGGAAACAACAAATGGACAGAGAGAATGATTATAATCCATGTCTCAGTCTATATGATATCTAGAATGGAGGAATATATGATCCCTTATCTAATGGACAAGTCATTGACAAGATCAGAGTTCATCTACAAGGTCAGAGTTCGACAAAAGCTTTTGAGAGCTACGATTGCCAGTTGGTTCCTAAAGTCATACGCAATAATAGTTTTAGACTTATCCAAGTGGGAGACTGTTGGATTAATGTCTAAGTCCATAACTATAATTGGTAAGACTTGACCCGACCCGGCATGGTCCATTTGGGTTGCATGGCATCATGCACTTGGATAGACTATAATGAGAGAAATAAGATACTTATGGTTATTAATATATTATAAGTTCTAGTATATTAATAATAAGATTATTTAATTAGTATTGATCAAGAATTAATCTAGGATTAATTAAGTGATCAAAAGAAGACTAATTAAATATATGGGTTGATTGTGTAAATCATCCATACTTATATAGTGGGCTAATGCTCCATGGATTATCTAGTTGGGCCAAAACCCATATGATGCTCCATGGATGCTCCATGGTGTATTTGAACCCATGGATCCAAGGAAATGGAAAGTCATGACAATTAGGGTTTACCCTAATTGTAACACTATATAAAGATATTATTCTTCCCAAAATCGGCCACTAGATTATTCTAGAGAGGGCTAGCCGATTTTATGAAGTGTAGATTTCTCTCTAAGTTATTCCAAGTGCTTATGGTGTTGTGTGAACCATTTGAGGTGTCACACTTGGGGCACTAGGCACTCAAGCTTCATGAAGACAAGCACTATCAAAGAGGTATGTATTCTATCTTGTTATATCCATTATTTTGTATGCTAGATTAGGATAATACCTTGGATGTTCATATTTGCATGTATAATAGAGAAAACATAGATCCAAGGTATTTAGGGTTGCATGTACACTTAGGAGTGTTAGAATGCTCATAACCCAACAAATACCTCAGGCCATGAACCTACGAACAAGAAGAGAAAGTTTTGGAACATGAAAGAGCGCCACCAATTTCAAGGATACACTAAAAGACAACAACCTATGGCCGCCCCTACCATTACAACAGCAGTCACGACACATGCCTCGATACTAGCCACGGGGTCTGCCACCCAAACGCCGGCCAGACCATATGAGGGATCACTCCTACAGTGCAACCAATGTGGCTTTCATCACTATGGGGCTTGCCGGGAGTTACACTGTAAAAAATGCAACAGGAAAGGGCATATCATCCGTTTCTGTAAGGCCCCGACCCAGCACCTCCTTCCAATCACCTGCACCAAGGTAGGCCCTGTATGCTACTTATGCTGTGAAACGGGACACTTCAAGAGAGAATGTCCAACTGAGAAGAATGATGAAGGGACAGGAGGAGTGTGATGAACGCACCAACAGGAGCAGCAAGGGAACCATGTTAGGACTTTTGTAATGTTCCCAACGACAAAACGTTTAAGTACTATATGTTTGTAACGAATTTGGTACGCTTACTAAAGTAACTTTCCTTCAAAAAAAATATAGTTAAAATATTCTCTCTCATACAAATCAAACCAAAGACATTCATATATGACCTTAGGATCATTACCTGTAAGTTGTGATGACCTTGTCCATATATCGGGGTTAATTAAAATCAAAATACTAAAGTCTTGAGACAAATAATTCCATCCTGACTCCTATTCCATGTCTAGTATTAAGGGTTGAGTGGGGTCACCCACTCGACGATTTCACCAATATCAACTTACATACGATGTTCATATACCGCTCGATCGTAAGGATACCTGTCAGGGATCATGATATCAAGTATCATTACTAGCTACCGAAAACACACCCACTACCAGTGCTAGACACTGTGGTATGAATCATCTACCATAATCATAACATCAAACAAAATGGAACACACAGAAAAGAAATACAAAACACTCTATCACTCTAGTGATCTCTTCTTATGAATATAACTTATCTCATGTTATCTAAAAAGATATTGTTGTCGTTATCCAATTTTGATTGATATAGCCCTCATATTCCTGATTTAACAACTACAAAAAGGGCCATTCCCCCCCCCCCCCCCCCCCCCCCCCCCGCGAATATCGAAACCTTCGTCTCTCATAAACATCCAGCACGGACCTTTGGGTCATGTCTCGCTATGGAACTCCAAAACACACACCAGAGGAGTGTTATACTTCCCAAAGCCTTATCACAAGTATTTACAGGAGACCTTTCGGGAATGTCATGCATACAACAGACAAGGTTCATACAAGGAAGCTTGGGATGGATACAACCAGGTGCGAATATTGCCATGAACTTCGGGCCAAGGTTGCCCAGAAGGACGAGTGAATGTCCTACCATCCAAAAAGGCCTAGTCACGTAAACCAAACCCACATGCTTCCTACCGAGCTACAAGAACTATCAGGTCAAACCTATCGAACCACTTAACAATGAAATTGAAGAACGAAGCTTCTCACCCTGGAAGGCTCTGGTCTTATTCTTCAAATAGAAAGGCAAATTGCTCATAATTCCGTCGACTTCAGAGGCCCCGACAATATCTCCAGTAGAAACCTTTACTATCTACCTCGTATAGAAGAATAGGCCGACCAACCGCAAGGAACGAGGTACCCGTCAGGAATTAGACCTGAGATCTGAATACCACCAGTCGCGAGTGTTGGAGAAGGATGTCCGAGGACAATCCTCTAAATTTGATACGGACACTGCAAGTCCGTAGTGATATCCCTCGGATAGGACTAACCCGCTCGCAGTATTCATGAACTTAATGAATAGGAAATGCCATTCTTACTAAGATCAGTTCGTCATTGTCATTGTAAATAACTTTCTTATCTACCCTCGTAGTAAGAAGGAAACCAAGGAGAGCAGCTACAACAAACCACGGAAGCAATAAGATCAGAGAAGTATTACCCAAAGTTCTCTGGACACGAGTTTTGGAATTGAGGAGTCCAATTTCTAAGACACGTCATTATCAAGGTGGAAATTCATAAGCACCCTTTCAAATGATCAAAACCATTGAGAAACAGTCCGCACCAAAGACGATAGCTAGAATACACCAAAATCCTGGGTCTCGCTGACCTACCGTCTTAGTTTGTTTGGAACTTCTCGAAAAATGCAGACCCCCTCCCAACTTTGACCCTAAAGGGGGCAATCCTTGACGGGAAGAGAAGCAAGAGAGAGAAACCATTAGGACTCCAGTATAACCGACCAAATTCCTCAAGAAACACTCACTCTGGGAAGGCTTAGTACGCTTCGAAAAGCATGGAAAGCCAATACCCCAGATAATTATGCCTTTCGAGATTCTGGTCAGAATCATCCCTGTAACTCGCTACTTCAATCTACTCCCACGAGCTTGGTAAAGTACACTCTACCCAACACGTCCCAAACTTACAAGAAGTATCTATCCGATGAGACTCTTGCAATTCCCTTCGACGAGATATAGTTCCACAAGAGCCTCACCTTCTTGGAAGAACCATAGTGACCATGGACCGAGGTCAAGCGGATGAAACAACACCGCTTCCCATTAGTGAAAGTTCACTGGAATGATAACCAAGGACCTGGAGTCACTTGGGAGCGCGAGAATTAGTCGATTAGGAAGTATCCCCACTTCTTGAATTCAAATTTCGGGACGAAATTCCCTCTAACGGGGGGATGATGTGACAACCGTCAATTTCCGATCAAGTCAAAGTCAACCGAAGTCAACAAGTCAAACTGTTCGACTCAATTTGCCCGTGGGTACTAGAATTTACATTATGAAATTTCTACACAACTCTCTATTCTAATAAGAGATCATAAATCAAAAAGTGCGAACATCTAGATCTCCTTAACCTAAAACTGTGGTACGTGGCGAGCCAAACCGATAAAACAATGTTGCATACTCATTGAGAGTGTGTAAGATCCTTAAACAATGCTTAACAGGGTTTACGAACCTTGCATTGCGAAGCCGGACACTCACAAATGCCACACGTGAAACCTCTCTCAAATATCTCTTTGTATGAGAAATCTCTCCAAGAATGTCAAATCTCTCCCTAATCTTTCCAAGTATGTGAAATCTCTCTCAAATATCTCTCTGTATGAGAAATCTCTCCAAGAATGTCAAATCTCTCCTAAATCTCTCCAAGTATGTAAAACCTCTCTCAAATATCTCTCTGTATGAGAAATCTCTCCAAGAATGTCAAATCTCTCCCAAATCTCTCCAAGTATGTGAAATCTCTCGCAAATATCTCTTTGTATGAGAAATCTCTCCAAGAATGTCAAATCTCTCCCAAATCTCTCCAAGTATGTGAAATCTCTCCCAAATCTCTCTCAAAAGTTCCTGTAACTTTATAGAATCATTCGGGTCATTCCGACCCTTAACCGGGTCAAAAACGGCTCAAAACGGAGTGAAAACGAGTAAAATAGGCTTTAGGAACCGAAAACCTTCTTAGGAATCAAAACCAAGAAGAGAGGCCTCTTGGGCCGAAACTCGCGAGGACCGAGCCTCTGCTCTCGGTCTCCCCTCTCGGTCTCTGTCTCTGCTCGCATCTCGGGTCCATGCCGCCTCTCTGTCTCTGCTCGCATCACGGTTCCATGCCGCCTCTCTGTCTCTGCTCGCATCTCGGTTCCTCCCGCCTCTCTGTCTCCTTCTCACCTCTCGGTCTCTGCTCTCTCTTCCCTTCTCGGCTCTTCTTTCCCACCTCTCGGTCTCTGCTCTCTCTCTCTTCTCTTCTCTCGGCTTCTTCTCCTCTCTCGGTTTCTGCCCTCTCTCCTCTCGGTTCTAGTATCAGAAGACCGAAACTCGGCCAGATTTCGGAATTTTGTCACTTTTAGCCCATTTTTGATATTTTTAACATTTTAAGCCCGTTTTTCGTGATTTTAATGCGGGATTTTCTCCATAAATTATATTTTCACATAATAAACCCTAAATATTCATAATTTAAACATATTTTCATGAAAATCGTTATCTAAATAATAAAAATCTAATGGGGGATTTATTTAAGGTGGAGTGTTGACCTTGCCTTATCTTATGTCACAAGCAACCACCCCACACCCACTCTATGACCAGCCACACCTCCCCACCTTACCTAGGTCACTTCAATGTCCCTTACACTCAATTTCCACCTATTCCCACGTCTTTAGAGCTGGAAACAAAACATCCTCTCTCCTCATTTCTCTCATTTGCTCTCATTTCACCAAGTATCAAACACCACTTTTCTCTCAAACTTTTTCTCTACCAAATTCCAAATTCAAGGCTGATTTTCAAGTGTTCTTCCACTCTTAGTAAGTATAATTCATCCTCCTTATGATTATTGCACTTCATTCTACTCAAATCATTGATTGCTTACCCAAACTCCATAACTATGATGTTAGATCTTCGAATCTTCAACTGATTCTTCAAGTGTTCTTGGGTTGAACACTTCTCTTCTTCAACACTTATCTACTGAAATCACTCAAGGTGAGTTTATACCCCTACGTTTTCATGTTTTCTCAAGCTTTTAGGGGGGAATACAAGTTAAAACACCAAGAACATAACTAAAATTTTCTAACAGCCTTCATCAGAAAAATTCAACTCCATTCACGGACTTTTTTGGGCAACTTAAATGTTTTTGTTTTCAAAACTGTATAAGGTGAAAATAGTTCAAGTTCTTAGCTTTAAAATGACTACTTGCACATCTCCATAAGATTTTTCTACAATTTATGGTGATTTTTACAATACTGCCTATCATTTCAAACAACAATCCGGACCAGTCTGTGATTATGGACTTTTTAACCTAAGTTTGAGGTCATTAAAAGTCGTGATAAAAATTAGGAGTAAACTAGACACATTTTGGGAACTCTCGGAATTTACGGATCTAATTTTTGACTTCGTGTGATTTTTCTATGATTTTTCCAAAACAGTGCAGAATGGCTAAAGTTAGCCAACAGCATATAAATATAATCACACTTTGTATTATGTTGAGCAAAGTGTATAATCATAAGTTCTAATTATTGAATGTGTTTCTTTGTTAGTTTATCATCATGAACTGAAACTAAGTCATTCATAGTAAATATTATACATTCATTTTAGAACACGTATAATAAACTATAAAAAGTATAGTTTAATGGATTCATAACATTAATGCATTTCCATAAAAGAGTTCTTACATATTACAAATGTTTTAGATAAACTATAATAGGTATAGTTTATGATACATCACACAACACACTCGTACAAAAAGGGTACGTTCATACAGAAAAGATTTACATTCACACATATTTCACGTAAACTTGTTAACCTAAATTGTGAGACATTCTCTTCCCGTACGTCCGAGTGCGGGATATAATTCCTGGTAGTTATAATCAGAATCTCCTGGAGGGAGAACGTGATACTTGTATATAGATCTATATTGGGTTTGAAACCCCACACCTTGCTGCTAGCTACAGTGGGACCTGCAGGTCTACGGGTGACAAATGTCATTTTAGTTTTGCGATGCTTGAGAAACGTCGTGGCAAGTTCATTTAGTCATAGTATGATTATAGCGACTCACATAGGGATACAACAATCCATAAAGTTTACGGGATTTTATTTATAAAACCTAAATGGGTTTTATGTCGATTTAAAATCACTTTTTATCTCAATGAGTATAGATATTACGGTACACTTTCGGTTTTGGTAATTTATGACTACACATCATTTGAAACCACATTTATACCTTTAAGTATGGCCAATACTTGTTATTTCTCGGTCCTCGGAATTAGGACTACATATACATAAAGTATTAACAAACGTAAGAATTGACGGGGATTTCCTTTAATTCAAGCGCGTTTATGTCGATTTAAACACATATCATTTTCTATCAGTAAGAGAGGTTACTTATACATTTTGGTCTTTGGTTATAAGACTACATTACACAGATTTTAAAGAAAATATCGGATTTTCTAGATACATATTCTAACGCTTTTACAAGGAAAACGGTTTACTTCTCTGACGAAATCTCTTATGAACTCACCAACCTTTGTGTTGACACCTTTTTTTCAAAACTACTTGTATTCTCAGGAATTCAGTGAAACAGGAAATCAACAACGTTTTGAGGATGGGACGATAATTCATCAAACAGTTCATTTTGTATCATAATGTAATTGATGTGAATCATGTAAACATATACTTTGATGTAACTTTTTCAATTATATTTGTGATGGTTGTATTTACTTTGAGCACTATTATACTCGTTGTTGTGATACTCTACATGAAGTCCTCCACCCCCAGACGTTTCCGCCATCATTGGTTTGGGGGTGTGACACACTCCTTTCGGTGTGGCTACCTTCCTGGTTTTGAGACTTGGGACCACCTCCTGAACTACCAGGGTTCGTTTGTGACATGGGTGTTGTAATTGCTGCAGTTAAAATTGTCTGAAGTGTTACCAGATCGATGTGAAGAGAAGGTGGTGGCGGAGGAGGGTTGTTGTTGTTATTCTTTGAGCTTGGTCTTTTTCTTGGAGGCATCTTGATCTAAAAAGATCGGAAAGAGAGGATGGTAAGTCCTCTAAATTGAATCAAGAGATATGAAACAAGGGATATCTCTTTACGACAGGCATAGAATTCTATTAAGCGATAAAGCAGGAAAGAGTTATCAAAGCAGATAAATTATCGCTAAAGGAATGGTTGAGGAGCAACGTTGGGATAAGGATTTCTATAACGGATTCGGCTCGAGAAATACTCCCATAGTATTTCTTGTGTCGCTGCAACATCGGCTCATTGTTTGGGTACTGGGTAAGTTTTAGGCATGCCGCACACCACAGTCACTCCCAAGCACATGTTGGCCGTGTCTCGAATGAATATAGTTGGCCAGGCTATATTGATCCTAGACACGACTACATAATTGCCCTGGTTTAACCGCAACGTACAACACCCATTTACTTATGTTATGTTCTACTTGTAGTTACGGATTTCGATGCTTGGGTATACTTTGTATGCTTTTGAAAATACTTATATTTTGGGGTATACTTTTAGTTCATAGCACTTAGGCCCTTTAGTGTTTATAGTCTTATACCATGTAAGGTTTGGTATACTAGCTCACTATAAACAAGGTCTCTGATACCAATCTGTCACAACCCGAAAACCTAAGGCGGAAACATTTCTGGGGCGGACTCCACATTGAGTATCAAATCCAATGTACATAGTAAGCAATGTAAACAACCATTACATTACATATTCGAATTTACATTTGTTCAAAAGTAAAGTGTTACAGGTGTTATACATATATCATATGAACAAAAGTTAAGACGAGTCTTATGTATGCTCCGTCTTCTCCAAAAGGATCGTTGGGTACCTGTCTAATATGGACCTGAGAATACAAGCAGTTTGAAAATTAGCATAAAGCTGGTGAGTTCATAAGATGTTAGTTTTCTGAAAATGTACAAGATCCCTTTGGTTTTCCAAAAAAGTTTGTTATCCAAGAAAATCCCATATTTTCTTATTTGTAGAGTTTGATTAACTGTTTTATTACACGAATCTGGTTATGTACAATTGCTATCCCATGAAAATCCTATATTTTCCTAAAAGTAAGTTTAGTTATTGAATCCCAATGTAATGTTCGATTATCTATCATACTTGTCATATTAGCTAGGTATTCTGATATCCTAATTGTGTTACGCTTGAATGTACCTAGATGCGTGCCTTCGTATTCGTATTCTTATTCTTAATCATATTAATACTCGTATTTTATATTTGTATTCATATTCATATTTGTGTTCCTATTCATATTCGTATTCGTATTCGCATTCGTATTCCTAGTCCTATTCTTAATCCTATCCGTATTCGTAGTCGTATTCACATTCGCATTCGCATTCGTATTCATATTCCTACTCCTAATCCTAATACTATTCATGTTCGTATTCGAATTCGCATTCATATTCGCATTCGTATTCTCAGTCGTATTCGTATTCCTACTCCTAATCCTAATACTATTCATATTCGTATTCGTATTCTCATTCGTTTTAGTATTCGCATTCGTATTCGCAGTTGTATTCGTATTCCTACTCCTAATCCTAATACTATTCGTATTCATATTCGTATTCGCATTCGTATTCGTATTCGTATTCGTATTCGCATTCGTATTCGCAGTCGTATTCGTATTCCTACTCCTAATCCTAATACTATTCGTATTCGTATTCGTATTCGCATTTGTATTCGTATCTGTATTTGCATTCGCATTCGCAGTTGTATTCATATTCCTACTCCTACTCCTACTCCTAATCCTAATACTATTCGTATTCGTATTCGTATTCGCATTCGTATTCGTATTCCTAGTTATACTTTCGTATTCGTTATGTTCCTAGTTGCACTTTCGTATTCGTTATGCTCCTAGTTGTACTTTCGTATTCGTATTCGTAGTAGTTCTAATTGATTATTAGTATGAATTATTCGTAGATTATGAAATATAGATTGTAACACTTTATCAAGTAATCTATGATTAGTTTGAATGCTAACTTCGTAATTCGAACTATTTGATTAACACAGTTTTCGACGTTAAAAACATACAGAATATAGAAATTTGAACTGAAAACAATAAGTTTGAGTACAAGATTTCCTTGTACTTTTGCTTGTATTCCCCCCTGAAAACAGTTGAAAAACATTTGAAAAAGGTTAGGGGTATGAACTCACCGGTCGAGAAGCATGTCGGATTGGCTGCTAAGTATCGGTTTGGGGCTTGATAACGCGTGAGGTTCCTATGTAATATGAAATGATATACAAATGTATCTAATTAGACTTTAAATCACTAATTAGATATGATTATACACTCCAAGACGTGAAAACACTTCGAATCAAGTGTTCGGAGTGACCCGACTAACATCTAAGGACGTGTAGGACCTAGATATGAAGTTTACTCTTCAAGAGTAAACTCCTTGAGGAGTTCACGGTCCATTGACTATATCCCCATGAGTTTACGGCCGTAAACTCATGGGTGGTGGGTTCTTGGATGCCAAATGGTCATACAATGCACACGGGAAGGTTCTAGGATAGATTCCATGGCTTAGGAAGTGATTGGGACCCTAAATGACCTTGGATAAGAGTTTACGGTCTATGAAGATGTTCTTCGGGAGTTTACTACTTTAAACACGAGTTTACTACCTTAAACACGAGTTTACTACCTTAAACACGAGTTTACTACCTTAAACACGAGTTTACTACCTTAAACATGAGTTTACTACCTTAAACACGAGTTTACTACCTTAAACACGAGTTTACTACCTTAAACACGAGTTTACTACCTTAAACACGTGTTTGTCCATGATTCATGAGTTTTAGTGGTTGAAAGCTAAGCATACTAAGTTCTAGACCCATTTCTAAGCCATACAAGGTGTTAAGTTCTACACATTTAACACCCATAGAATGAGTTTAAGGTCTAAGGAGATGAGTTTACAGTCTAAGAATGTTCTTGGACCGTAAACTCAAGCTTGTCCCATTTGAATAAGTTTTGGTGCATTTCTTGAAGGATTATAAGGTTCTATACTCTCATGAAAGCTTGTTGGAGGTGTTTAGGGGCAAACTAACACCTTAAGTTGAGTTTACTCCCTAAGAATTGGTGTTTACGGTCCAAGCATGTGCTTGGGTCGTAAACTCATGTTTATGTCCCACTTGAAGAGTTAAATGTGTTCTAAGTCCATGCAAACAAGTCCTTAGGTTATATCTAGGCTCCAAATGAGTTTTCGAAGGGTTTTATGGCTCAAAACCCCTCATTACAAGTATTCACGGCCTAAGGAGGTTCTAGGACCATAAACACATGTTTATGGTCCTATTCCTCATATTTGTCATGAATTTGAAGGCCAAAGGTGTTATACTAGAAGCTAGGATAGTTACCTTGACGATTTGGAGCTTATTTGGATGATTTTGGCTTGATTTCGATTTCTAGAGAGAGAAAGTAGAGACAGAGTGCAAAGGCTTCAAATGAGGCTCTCTCAAGTTTATATATGCTGAAATTTTGGGACACGGTGGAATTCTACCCGATATTATCGTCAAGCGAGGCTTTTGGTCGTACCCGATTTAATTATTTTTATAACTTGGCGGAATAAAACAATTATTTTTCAAATTAATAAATTGAAGCGTTTCCATGGATTTCTAACGTATTTGGACAATTATTAAGTCATTTTAACAAAATCAAATAAATGACTTAATTTTTTAAACGAACGGAAACAATTCAAGACGAATAATTTTTAACGACGGAAAGGGTTACGACAATAGAACGAACTTCGGGTTGTCACAATATGTATAAGAGTAAAGTCAGTCTTATCATTAGTAGACCCCATTCATGAAGCCGGTCTATAAGGGGGTACAAGGTTACTGCCTATAAAATGGCAGTTTAATGGGTGTCCACTCGCACCCATTGCTTCCTTGACTGGTGGAGGGTCGTCAGCCGAACGGGTTTGACAGGACATTTAAATTCTCATTAAGAGTATAATGAAATACTAAGTAAGTAAACACTTACAAATTCTCAATCTTAGTTACTTAGGAAAGTGTGAATTTGGTGCTAACCAATGAAATTGCACTTTGCATCTTATTAAGTCGTTAATGGAGCTTGTGTGGTTAACTGACACACTAATCTGGTACTGAAAGTGCGTGACAAAGGGTGGCTTGATGTTAATCATAGATCAATGGAGTGTGTGTGGTTAACCAACACATTGATTAGGTGGTTGTAACATTGGGTGTACCAAGCTAATTTGCATGGTTATTCACACCTTGTTTCTGATCCTAGGCATCCCAGTCAAAAACTTGAAGGGCACAGTCGAGATTTAAACATGCTATTGAAAAGTTCAATGAATCTCAACGGATCTAGGAATTTTAATCCATTTAAAACTTAATTATCAATTTCGTTTTTTGTAACGCTCGTAGATCAGCGCTAGTCAATTTAGAGACAATGAGCGTCAAAAATGACTTTTTTAAGGAAGATTATTTAGAAGGAGTAATCTTAACTAAGTTGTATTATATGTCACAAGGTTTCCGTGCATATAAAGAATGCCGAAATCCGAGTTATAACAAAGAAGTTATGACGTGTCAACATTTTGCGACAGAACCGACACGACACAGCGCGACGTAAATAGTGAATTTACGCTAGAGCGATATTTGGCATTAATGATCAAAATGAAAGTCGCAGAGTACGTTAAACCGAGAGCGTGCATAAAAAAAACGTCTAAATCTGACTTCGTATGAGGAAGTTATGATTTTTCGAAGTTTCAGCATTAGTAGTATGCAACCCGAAGTTCGAATATGAGATCGAGTGATTTCTAGACAAAACGACCTAAATGAAAATCGAATATCTCATCAATAGTAGTCCAACGGTAAAAAGATAGACGAAAACGGACGTCAGACGAAGAAGTTATGAGTTTATAACGGAGTTTTCCTGTTCCGGCTTCTACTAAAAATAATATAATAAAAATTAAAGTCACAATTAGCCAATGAAGTCTAAATGAAAGTTGTAGATCTTGTTTTTACCTATGTGTGGAAAAAAAAGAACGTTGAAAACGGAGTTCGTATGCGAAAGTTATGAATTTCTGAAGTTCGGGGCGCGAAACCTTAAAACTGTCAGAGTTCACGACGTGAACTCAGTATTTATGACTTCTGGAGCCTGACAGACGCAAGTTTCGATGACGCACCTGATGACTATTGAACTCACGACATCAATATTTGAGATTCACGACATGAATCAAGAAAAATGGCCCTATAAATAGAATTCAAGGGACAACCGAGTTTGGTTGCTCAATCTCTTCTCTCCCACACTCGATACCCTCTTTAAGCCCTATTTTAACCCTCCCCCCCCCCCCCCGGTAGCCCTGGTATCATCCTGAGACCCAAAGCAAGTCCTGAAGCCCAATGATCCCAAGAAGAAAAGAGATACCTAGCCGAAGCTCTGCCCACGAGAAGCCCGGTGTGCGAAGTGATCCGGGTTTCACCGAAGAAGTACTACACTTATAGCCGTAGTGTTGTCCGATCATCTTCTGATCAAGTGAGTGTATAGTCCCTTTCATAAACACGCTTTTAATACAAGTATTGTTTGAACGTATTAAGTATATGTTTGGTGTGAGTGTGTGGTTACTTTCTTCTAACACATAGATATGAAGTATTTGCTATGAAATACGTGTTATGTGTTTATATATTGTTGTTTACTTGAGATGGATATTGAATGAATGTTTTATACAGGTTTTTAAATAGTTTTACATTGTATATGTAATTTATATCTACAAATATGTTAGGTAGAACATGTGTAGATGAAATAGTTGGTGTATGATGAAATAATGTGATAAGAGATAAGTAAACATGATAGATAGGTAATGAATTACGAGTCCAGGCGATGTTGTGGCTAATCTAACCCCTATTATGAATTACGAGTCCTGGCGATGTTGTGGCTGCATATTCATGCGATGATAGTATAACCCTTATTATGAATTGCGAGTCCAGGTGATGTTGTGGTTGCGTATTCATGCGATGATACCCTAACCCTTACTAGACACATGTTGAGGGAGTGATCCCCGAATTAGTATTGTCTATGCGATGTAGGCTATGATCCTTAGGAAAAGTTCTAAGGAACAAACATATAAGGAAATAAGATTTAAGGAGATGAGAGGTAAATATGATATAGGAGATGACCATTAGGATAATATCTTTAGGGAAGATTAAACGAAGATAATGGGGATGGGTAATTGGGTTGATTGTTTGATGATTGAATATAATAAATATATTATTGTGGGTTGAAAATGTTATATCCTCACCAGGCTCCCAATCCTGACCCACTCAGTATAAGTTGGTGGACTTGACGAGAGATTTTGGATTATAGCTCATTAGTTATAAATAACTGTTGTAAGGTCTATTTTATACTGTTTATGCTTTTGGTTTGTATTGGAACATGACATCCCGAGATTTTTTTATTTAATGAATATACATATCTTTAAAGAAATGCTTTGATAAATTCTTATCATATTTTGTTTTGGGAACAAATTCCGCAACTATTTTCATTAACATATTACTCTAATTTTATAAAACAAAGCATAAACAAATCGGTCTTTTTTGGCCGTGAAATTGGGGATGTCACAGTTGGTATCAGAGCAGTAGTTTAAGCGAACTTGGAATTTGTAGAATTTCTAGATTTAAACTTAGAATGTTAAGCGATGATTGTGAGATGAGTGTCTACCATATTTTAGACATGAGCACTAGTATATTTTAGGAAAGATGCTCAAAATCCTTTTATGTGCTAAATGTTATATGTTTGCCTTATATGCTATTGTTTGTTTGGATCTATGGTCTGTTGCCGACCGGATCTAGAAATTTTATGTGCTCAGGGTCCTAACGTTTAATTACGATATTAGAACTGGCATGTAATTTTTCAGAGTAATAAGGAGGATTATGTTGGATAAGGTGTCTAAGTCCATAACTTATTTGGTATATACTTGACCCGACTGGCATGGTCCATTTAGGTTGCATCTCATCCAAACTATTATGGATAATTTTATGAGAGTTATACACATATGTTTATTAATATATTATGGGTTATAATATATTAATATGAAGTTACGTTATTTACTTAGTTTTAGTCTTAAATTAATTATGAATTAATTATGAATTAATTTAGAGATTAAAAGGAATACTAATTAGATTATGGGCTATTTGTTTTATATAGTGTGGGCTAATACTCATTTGTTAATGGGCTAGGCTTATGTGGAAGTTCATGGATGATCCATGGAGCTTTTAACCCATGGATCCTTGGAAATGAAAAGACATGGGTTATTAGGGTTTCACCCTAACCATGCACACTATATAAGCATGCTTATGGAGCATGAAATGGAGCCTAAGAGAAAACTAGTGAACTAGTGTGTGTGTGCATGTGTGTGGCCGATTTTATACAAGGTGTATACTCTCTCAAAGTTTTCCAAGAGTTTGTGGTGTTTTTGATTCCATTTGAGGCATTCACACTATTGGTGCTTGGCCCTCAAACTCCTTAGAACTAAACTCACCAAAAGGTATGTAATCTCTTCTAACTCTTTTATGTTGAAATGTTCCCCATGCCATGTTAGATAGGTTATAAACCTTGGAAAATTATTATTTTGCATGTATTTAGACAAACATAGATCCAAGGTTTATTAGGGTTGCATGCACACTTAGGAAGTGTTGGATGCTCAAAACCCAACAGATTACACATCTAAACCTTCCTCTATCTATATTCTCGTCCCGGTACACCGAACGTCTGCTTGGGTGTACAAAACGTTGTGGTGAAGACTTGAAGACAATTAAGTAAATGTAGGAAATGAAAGGCTTGTGATAGTAAATGACACTTATGTGAAGATATCTTAAGAGTGGTATCATCCTTTAGAATATGTCTGATAAAATAACAAAACGTTTAGAGGAGTACGGTACGTCTGAAGTACACCTTCGATTGGCAGGATGATGGAACGATTGGTGTAATTCTTGAAGTTGTCCCATAATCTGTAATTTCCATCACTAATTGAGTTGAAGCATGATTGATGATAGAAGATACGCATGGAAGAAATCCTAGTAGAGTCTAGGAAAAATTTTATGATTAATTGGACACATTCGTATGTGTTAAATTCTTTGGTGATTTTAGGACTTGGGAACTGTGAGACAATACTTGGGACGAGTATGAGTAGGTATGAATAGTAGTAGAGATCTATAGTACTGGAAGCACAAGACTCCTGCTTGGATCAGGGAAAGTCACTAGGTTACCAAGAAGCTTGTAATTGAGTTCGTTTTTATTGAAGTATGTCGTTACCATTGTTTCGGTAATGACTAAGGATATGATTGTTATTCCGACCCTAGTGGTCATATCAGATTGAGTCCGACTGCGATGAGTTTTTTACGTGGTTCAGAGAACCAAGTTTGATGTAACATCTAACTCAAGACAGAAGATTGAGTTCAATGCGATCAATAGTATCGTGCTCGTTGTTAAAGAAGTTAGTAGCTAGAAATACTACATGCTAAAATGTGATTATGTCACATTAGAACATGAAGGAAGATATATTCCATTCTGGAATTTGACACTAAGAGACCTGAGTCTAAGCGTTACATCATACGATGAGAGGTCATTAGAACATGACCCATCGATCTGTTACAATAGATAAAGGAAATTATTTATCCTAAGAAGAAGAAGGAGTCCTCAATAAGGATTTATTTTGTAACTCGAAGGTTATGAATGAAAGTACAACATGGTATGAATAGTAGATCCAGGATTGAGCATCAAGGTTATTACTTACGATGGAGAGATAACGTATGACGTCATTGTCCTAAGGGGGAGATAATTGTAACGTCCGTAGATCAGGGCTAGTCAATTTAGAGACAATGAGCGTTAAAAATGACTTTTTGATGGAAGATTATTTAGAAGGAGTAATCTTAACTAAGTTGTAGTATATGTCACAAGGTTTCTGTGCATATAAAGAATGCCGAAATCCGAGTTATAACGAAGAAATTATGACCTGTCAAAGTTTCGCGACAGAAGCGACACGACACAGCGCGACGTAAATAGTGAATTTACGCTAGAGCAATATTTGGACTTAGCGATCTAAATTAAAGTCGTAGAATACGTTAAACCGAGAGCGTGCATAAAAAGAACGTCTAAATCTGACTTCGTATGAGGAAGTTATGATTTTTCGAAGTTTCTGCATTAACAGTATGCAACCCGAAGTTCGAATATGAGATCGAGTGATTTCTAGCCAAAACGATCTAAACAAGAATCGCATATCTCATCAATAGTAGTCCAATGGTAAAAAGATAGACGAAAACGGACGTCAAATGAAGAAGTTATGAGTTTATAACAGAGTTTTCCTGTCCCGGTCTACTAAAATAATATAATAAAAATTAAAGTCAAAATTAGCTGATGAAGTCTAAGTGAAAGTTGTAGGTCTTGTTTTTACCTACGCGTGGAAAAAAAAGAACGTCGAAAACGGAGTTCGTATGCGAAAGTTATGAATTTCTAATGTTCGGGGCGCGAAACCCTAAAACTGTCAAAGTTCACGACGTGAACTTAGTATTTATGACTTCTGGAGCCTGACAGACGTAAGTTGCGATGATGCACCTGATGACTAATGAACTCACGACGTTAATATTTGAGTTTACGATGTGAATCCAGAAAAATGGCCCTATAAATAGAATTCAAGGGGTAGCTGAGTTTGTTTGCTCAATCTCTTCTCTCCCACTCCCGATACCTTCTTTAAGCCCTATTTTAACCCCCCGTAGGCCTGGTATCATCTCGAGACCCGAAGCAAGTCCCAAAGCCCGATGATCCCAAGAAGAAAAGAGTTTCCGAGTCGAAGCGCTGCCGGTGAGAAGCCCGGTGTGCGAAGTGATCCCGGTTTCACCGAAGAAGTACTAGTCTTAGAGCCGTAGTTTTGTCCAATCATCTTCTGATCAAGTGAGTGTATAGTCCCTTTCATAAACACGATTTTAATACAAGTATTGTTTGAATGTATTAAGTATATGTTTGGTGTGAGTGTGTGGTTACTTTCTTCTAACACGTAGATATGAAGTATTTGCTATGAAATACGTGTTATGTGTTTATATATTGTTGTTTACTTGAGATGGATGTTGAATGAATGTTTTATACAAGTTTTTAAATAGTTTTACACTGTATATGTAATTATATCTACAAATATGTTAGGTAGAACATGGGTAAATGAAATAGTTGGTGTGTGATGAAATAATGTGATAAGAGATAGGTGAAGATAATTAGGTGATGATAGATAGGTAATGAATTACAAGTACATGCGATGTTGTGGCTGCGTATTCATGCGATGATAGTCTAACCGTTATTATGATTTACGAGTCCAGGCGATGTTGTGGCTGCGTATTCATGCGATGATAGTCTAACCCTTATTATGATTTACGAGTCCAGGCGATGTTGTGGCTGCGTATTCATACGATGATAGTCTAACCCTTATTATGAATTACAAGTTCAGGCGATGTTGTGGCTGTGTATTCATGCGATGATAGTATAACCCTTATTATGAATTATGAGTCCAGGCGATGTTGTGGCTGCGTATTCATGCGATGATACCCTAACCCTTACTAGACACATATTGAGGGAGTGATCCCCGAATTAGTATTATCTATGAAATGTAGGAGATGATCCTTAGGAAAAGTTCTTAGGAACAATCATATAAGGAAATAAGATGTAAGGAGATGAGAGGTAAATATGATATAGGAGATGACCCTTAGGATAATATCTTTATGGAAGATTAAATGAAGATAATGGGGTTGGGTAATTGGGTTGATTGTTTGATGATTGAATATAATAAATATATTATTGTGGGTTGAAAACCCTATATAATCACCAGGCTCCAAAGCCTGACCCACTCAATTTTCATTGCATTACAGGCAATGGCACAAGAACATAAGTTGGTGGACTTGACGAGAGATTTTGGATTATAGATCAGTAGTTATAAATAGCTATTGTAAGGTTTATTTTATATTGTTTATGATTTTGGTCTGTATCGGAACATGACATCCTGAGATTTTGTTATTTAATGAAAATACATTTCTTTAAAGAAATTCTTTGATAAATTCTAATCATATTTTGTTTTGGGAACAAATTCCGCAACTGTTTTCTTTAAAAGATTACTCTGATTTTATAAAACAAAACATAAACAAATCGGTCTTTTCTGGCCGTGAAATTAGGGATGTCACATTTTTCATGGTGGAAATTGGTAAATCGTCATTTACCTACTTTCAAATATTTTGCAATAGGATTACAACATCCCTCTTATGAACTGTAAATTATTATGTTGGGTCCTAGCCTTAATATTTCATTTGGGTGTTATATTAAGGACTTACATCAACTAACTTGAATTTCTCCCATTGTAGATGTCTAGTTCAGATAACTATGGTCTTCCTAAATTTTTGGAACAAGCTTTCCTCTCGAAGATGATATCCCACATGGCGATCAAGGTGAAATATTAATCCCTTTATCGTGCATTAGTGGAAATGGATATCATAATTCACTTCCTCCACCTCCTCCAACTATTCTCCCTAACCCACAAGTTCAAAGACTTGAAAAGTTCAACATCATTCAAGCCCTATTGGATGGCAAACATAAGGATGGAAAGTTTGTGTGTGCACATGTCTTGGATATGAAGTCACACATTGACAGGCTGAGAATTTGGGTGTCATGTTCCCAAGGAAGTTGGCTATTGACTTGGTTCTTCAGTCACTTCCCGAGTCATATATTGAGTTTGTTAAAGACTACTATGTGACAAATCACGACATGACCCTTATTGATCTTACTTATTTGTTTATTGATGCTGAATCAACAATGATTTGGCGTAATGGTCAAACAAATTTGACTGGAAGATCTACCTCTCAAGTTGACATTGGAATCGAAGTTGCCCTGACTACCTAAGAACTTTAGTCAGATTGTATGGTTCTGCTTTAAGTAAGTCCACTATCTAACTCTATTAAGTTCCTAATTATCGATTCTTAATACATGATGTGACAAGGTTGCATTTTGATGTTTTCTAGGATCATGCAAAAGGAAGGAAGCTTAAAGGAAGAGTATGTTGAATATGGTCGCGAAGATGGATTTCAATCACATGGTTCTATGATCGGATTTTTGAGTTGTTGCTTAAGATTATGATAGATTGCTTAATAATTTGTAATAACCTAGTTTTCATTTGTAATTGCATTATAAGGAAAAGGTTTTCTGCAGTTTATAAATAAATAAAATTTTGTTTATTTTATTATATCTCCTTGCAATGACATTTGTGAAAATTGATGTTTGTATGTTTCTATGTTATCAATATGAATTTGATTCTTTCGTTTGTGGTAGTGTCATAATTTACCAAATAAGGAAAGATTCTCACTACCCAAGTTTCAGTTGGATAGAAACTTAGAAACATGCAACTTGTATTGTGTGATGAATGAGAATTTTCATCTTTGGGAAATTAAGACTGATTCCTTGTTCACATGTATATGTGAGTCAAGTGAAGGACTAAGGGATCAGGTACACTAGGTGTGCGCTGGTCAGGTCCACCACAGATAATGATTAGACTATTCGTTATGATTTACTAAATTTTAGTAAATATGGTTATGCTTACAAGTTTAAGTATAATTCTAAATCATTGAAAAAGTTTCAATGTATGGCAAAACGAATGAGAATAATCAAATTAGGCAGAAAGATAGAAGTTTCTCAAATCTGAAAAGATTGGAGAGTACTTGAGTATTGTGTTTTATGATAATCTTAATGACTATGAAAATCATATCACAATTGATCCTCTAAGGACATCTTTGTGCATTTGTATGGCTAAGAAGAGGAATCGTGAATTGTTGAAATGGTTAATCTAGAAGATGAGTCATACTTCGTTCCAAAAACAAGTCTTAGATTCATACTCTAAGATTGTGCTTTGAGTGACACTAAATTAAGAAGGTTTATAATACTCATTAAATGTAGAGTAAAATGTTTCTTACTCTTGTACATTTGAAATTGGTAAGTTGTGATGTTTTGGATAAAACAAAGACTAGCTAAGACCAATTGTGTGAAGTGTTTGTCTTTATAAGACTCCGCACTAACTCTTGAATATTTGTTTGTCAAGGAATGGTTCATGATAAGAGAATCTTATATGTAAAGAGGTCAGTGGGAGTCTTAAAGATCTTTACGAGTTTCAAGAACTAATCAAGAATAAACCTATTGTTAATCACTAGCACATGACTTGAGGTTGTAACCTATCGTGTTGACATATTCTTATTTTGGTGCCCATTCCAGTTGAAGTTGACTATGCATGTGAGTTTTATGAATTCTCATTTGTTTGCATAACAACCTGGAAGCAATGGTAGGCCCTTGTGCTACCAAGTGGCAAGAAATTAAGATTAAACAAGTTCATTCCATATGGGTTTGGATTTGTCACTAACCTTGTCTTGTGATAATGGTTATGACAAATTCACATGGATAGGAACACATACACCAAAAAATATAAGTGTCATAAGGTTTCTCTCCAATTCATGAAAATGAATGTGAGGAAACGCTTTCACTAAGTAGATTTTAAGGAGATAGAATTATGATATTTGCATTCTCCAATTCAATTATGATTATGGCATCCCTCTTCATAATTTGAAATTGTGAGAAATGGAAAAGGGTCTAAACATTTGAGACTTATTGTTGTAAGTTCTAAAATTGTTAAGACACACATGTGAGCTATCTAAGGAAATGTGTATGAATTTGAGTAGCCTAGATAAACTCTTATCGAAGCATCTCGTGTCAGAAATCTGAACTTTGGTAAGAAAGTAAATAAGTATTGATTTCTAGAAGTCAAGCTGATTTTTAGCACATGTCAAAGCTAGTGGGATCATAAGTGTTATGCTAATAAAGATAATAATTATTATGCTAGTGGGGGCATAATTATTATGGTAAGTATTGCAAGTTAGCTATGTTAATTATAGAAAAAAAAAGGTTTCAAATCGCAAAGTTGCAAAGTTTGAAAAGTTGTTTTGCTATAATTAAGGGAGAGGAAATTATACACCATTTCAAAATATAAAAGCTTAGATTGAGATTTTAATCAAATATAGTCAAATATATATGAATGTTATGTTGGAATGGTTCAACATAAGGAAATTCTATATATATATATATATATATATATATATATATATATATATATATATATATATATATATATATATATATATATATATATATATATATGGAAATGTTAATTGCTTCTCAAAATTCATTTATGATTACAGCATCCCTCTTCATAGTTCGAATTATAAGAACACGGTAAATAGAAATATTATAGAACAAGACTGATCAAGTATCATGTCTTTATGTTAGACATTACGAATCACATTCCATATGCTTCAGCTATAGGATCGATTGCATATGCTTTAATATTCTCCTGTTCTAAATTTTCCAAATGCCTAGGGCATTAAGAGGGAAAAAGGAATAGAACTGGGTATAACTAAAGTGGTTAAACAACTGTTAAGGACAATCTAAGGTTCACCAGGGATTGGTCGCTTAAGGAAAGTTGGAAGTATAATAATGGATGGAACGTATTGACACTATTATGAATAGACATGATTCTATTAATAATGAGTTGCCATATGGCAAGATATGGAATGTTTATATATTGGGAGTTGGAGATTAAGAATATGTGAAAAAGTTAGAAACTTTTATGCAAGAAGGATGTTCAAAGGAATGTACCTTGAGTTTCAAACTTCGCTTCCTTGGAGTTGTTTTGTTATCAATCTCAAGTGGAAAGTTTTGTAATATCGTTGGTCAAGTCTCTATGACTTTTGGTACCATGACATTACAAAGGCTGCATTGCATGATATTTTAGTAGTGACAAGAATTTGGAATTCTTACACTTGCAATAATGTGTTGTATATTGATTCTTCAAATAGCTTGAATGTTGTAGACAATCTAGGGAATGATGTGTTGTATATTGATTTTTCAAATAGCTTGGATAAAGCATCTTTGTGGCATTGTCGTCTTGGGCATGTCAGCAAGAAGCGTATAGACCAACTACAACAGGTTGGAGTCTTGGAAACATTTGACCTAAAGTCAGATGAGAGTTGCAAGTCTTGTTTACTTGGAAAAGTGACAAAGTCACCCTTCACTGGCACTTGTGAGAGGGGTGAAGATTTGTTGGACCTCATACACATAGATGTGTGTGGACCCTTCAAAACTGCCACAAGGGATGCTAATCACTATTATGTGACTTTTACTGATGATTACAACAGATATGGATATATCTACTTAATCAAGAATAAGTCAGAAACCTTTGAAATGTTCAAAGAGTTCTAGCAGGAAGTTGAGAATCAATTGGGCAGGATCATCAAGATGCTCCCATCCGATTGGGGAGGAGAGTATCTTAGCATTGAGTTCCTTTACTATCATAAGGAATGTGGTATTGCCTCACAATTGACACCTCCTAGAACACCACAGCTGAATGGTGTGGCTGAGAGGCGCAATCGAAACTTATTGGATGTGGTTCGTTCCATGATGAGTCGAGCTTCGTTACTAATCTCATTATGGGGGTATTCCTTAGAGACTGCCGCCCATATCCTTAATCTAGTCCCTACTAAAAAGGTTGCCAAAACACCTCATGAGATGTGGACCGGGAAAGTTCCCAATTTGAACCACATCAAGATTTGGAGTTGCAAAGCTTTCGTGAGGCGTGAGACTCATGACATGCTTGAACCTTGAAGTGAGAGGTGTATTTTCATCGGCTACCCACAGAGATCCTTTGGTTACCTCTTCTACAAACCTAGTGATAATGTGGTCTTTGTAGCAAGAAGAGGAGTCTTTCGTGAGAGAGAATTTATAAGCCAAGGGGGCAGTGGGAGGCAAATTGACCTTAAAGAGCTTTAAGAGTCAAGTGGTGAAGGAACCTCAAATTCTATCGGAAACCCTGAGGAGGAAACTCCTGTTGAGCCGATAGATAAGTCTGAACCTCCAAGGCGTTCCACTAGAGTGAGGAATACACCTGAATTTAATTATGGTTATCATATCACTACTGAAGGTGATACATTTATCAGTGATAATACACTGATAGATTTGCATGAACCTAATAATTATAAGGAAGCCATGGTAGGCCCTGAGTCTGCAAAATGGAAGGAGGCTATGGACAGCGAGATTCAATCCATGTATGACAATCAAGTTTGGAACTTGGTTGACAATGTACCAGGTCGTAAGACAGCTGGGTGCAAGTGGATCTTCGAGAAGAAGACCAACATGGATGGGAAAGTACACACTTACAAAGCACAGCTAGTAATGAAGGGCTTTACTCAAACTCCGGGGGTTGACTATGATGAGACCTTCTCACCAGTAGCAAAGATTAAGTCTATTAGGGTGTTGTTGGTCATAACTGCATTTCATGATGATGAAATATTGCAAATAGATGTCAAAACCGCTTTCCTTAATGGAAAGTTGGTTGAGGATGTTTACATGCCTCAACCAGAGGGTTTTGTCGATGCAAAATATCCTAATAAAGTATGTAAGCTTGAGAAATATATTTATGGATTAAAGCAAGCATCTCGCAGAAGGAATCTTTGCTTTGATGAGAAAGTTAAAGAGCCTGGCTTTTCGAGGAGCGAGGATGACTCATGTGTATATGTTAGGGTTAGTGAGAGCATAGTTAGCTTTTTGGTGTTGTATGTGGATGACTTACTACTCATAGGAAATTACATCCCAACCTTGCAGGAGGTTAAGTCCTTGCTTAGGAAGTGTTTCGCTATGAAGGACCTCGGAGAAGCTGCCTATATTCTAGGAATAAGGATATTGAGAGACAGGAGTAAGAGACTAATTGCACTTAGTCAAAGTACCTACTTGGATAAGGTGCTGAAGAGGTTCAACATGCAAGAATCCAAGAAAGGGGAATTACCTATCCAGAGTAATGCCAAGTTGAGTAAGACTCAGAGTCCTGGTAAAGTGGTTGAGATAGCAGAGATGAGTCATAGACCATATGCTTCCATTGTGGGCTCCATCATGTATGCTATGACTTATACTCACCCTGATGTGGCCTTTTCTCTGAGCATGGTCAGTAGATATCAAGGGAACCCTGGCAAGGCTCACTGGACTATGGTAAAGAACATTCTCAAGTATCTATGGAGGACTAAGGACTGGGTCCTTACCCTTGGTGGCAATGATGACTTGAGAGTGGAAGGATATAGCGATGCTATCTTTCAGACTGATAGGGATAATTTCTGCTCTCAGTCAGAATGGGTCTTTATCCTAAATGGAGGGGCAATTACTTGGAAAAGTTCCAAGTAGGAGACAGTAGCTGATTCTACTTGTGAATCATAGTACATAGTAGCAAGTGAAGCAGCAAAGGAGGCGATATGGCTAAAGAACTTCATTGGAGACCTTGGAGTTGTACCAGCTATAAAGGAGCCGATGGAAATTTTCTGTGATAGCAAAAGTACGGTTGCTTTAGCTAAGGAACCAAGAGATCACGGACGATCTAGGCACATCGACAGAAAATACCATTTAATCAGACATCGAATAGCATAAGGACTCCTCGTGGAAAAGAGGGTATCATCGGATGAGAACCCAGCAGATCCCCTCACGAAGGGACTAAGTAGGGTTAAGCGTCTACAACATGTAAGGTGCATAGAGCTAAAAGATGATATTAGCGTTTAATAATTAGATAGTTTTCTGAAACTTGTAAATTGTAATTGATATTTGATGATTAAATAAAAGTTGTTATTTATTTATGAGTAAAGTGTTATTATCCTATGTTAATCATTTACTATGGTTTCAATTTTGCATGTTTTGGCTTCCTGAATAAATATGTTATTATTCGAACTCTCCATAGTCAGACATACTTTGGAAGTAGGTATTGATTTAAGAGTGTCATGAATTTGGCTTGTATGATTTGTCTAATGTGCATTAGACATAGCAATGGTTGCTACAACATTCATGAGTACTCATAAAGTCTGAGTATTGGATTCAACCCACACTCACTTGCATCACTTCATGGAATTTATCTCGAGTGATCGTGAGACGGTAATATCATATATATTAATCTTCAAACCTAGAGATATGAGTTGTTGACTATGAGTTGGTTATCCATTCATTGTACAAAAATGCATTGGTAACTCGATGTTATAAAACGTGCTTTTGTGCATAATTCAACAAGTAGTCAATACAAGCATATGAGTCGAAGTTTATCTGTTCCTTCTAGAAATAGAAGTGATATCTGGGCCGCTCGATGATTTGGTTTTGACTTATGTATTGGGCCCGGTCAGAACCTAATTGATGTGTTCAATTTAGTTCTATGTCGAAACAAATCAGAGATTGAGAAACAAATGCTAGACAATAAGTAAGACCATGTTCCATGTGTTTGTCCGGCTGATGTCTTGAGAGTAGAGGATTATATGATCACTTATCTTAAACAGCGTATCATTGTCATCTTAGTTCCGAGAGACTTTGAAAGAGCTAAGATTGCTAGTCAGATTCTGAAGTCATATCTGCAATATAGTTATTAGACTTATCCAAGTGGGAGACTGTTGGATATAGTGTCTAAGTCCATAACTGTAATTGGTATGTACTTGACCCGACTTGGCATGGTCCATTTGGGTTACATGGCATTGCAATAATTGGATAAAAAAAATGAGAGAAAGGACACTTATGGTTATTAATATATTATAAGTTCTAATATATATTAATAATAGTATTATTTAAGTAGTGTTGATCAAGAATTAACTTAGAGTTAATTTGGTTGTCAATATGAGACTAATTAAATATATAGGGTTGATTATGTCAATCATCTATTCCTTTATAGTGGGCTAATGATCCATGGTTTATGAAGTTGGGTTATAACCCATTAGGAGCTCCATGGATAGTCCATGGGAGTTACAAACCCATGGATCATTAGAAATGAAGAGTCATGACAATTAAGGGCATTCATGTGTAAACCCTAATTGTGACAACACTATAAAATGGACCCTATGGCTAGCATAATCGGACACTAGTTGATTCTAAGAGGGCATAACCAATTTTGAGAGATAGTGACATTCTCTCAAGTTATTCCAAGTCTTGTGGTGTTGTGTGAAGGATTTGAGGCACAACATTTGGGGTGCTAGGCTCACAAAGTCATCAAGGAATCCAAGCAACAAGAAAGGTATGTACTTCTACTAGTTTTTATATTACATGTTCCCCATGCCATGCTAGTTTGGAAATAAACCTTGGAAAATCAAATTTGCATGTATTTTAGAGAAAACATAGATCCAAGGTTTATAGGGTTGCATGTACACCATAGGAGTGTTAGAATGCTTAAAACCCATCAAAAAAACTGCCTTGGTCTTTTGTATCTAATGGGATAGACCAACATCTGCTTCAGTTCCGTAGAAAGATTGAGGTTTGCAACCCATAAATTCCTTGTAGGAGCAGTGTCTTGGGTTGTTTTGGTGAGTTGTTGGAGTGCCACTTCCACTATTCCCAGTGTTTCCATTTTGGGCTGCCTCGTATGCTACCAAGGTTGTAGCAATTCCTTGTGCAAGCATGTTTTGCATCATGGTGGGGTCTATTTAGAATGTTGGCTTTACATTTGTTGCATCAGTAGTTTCTTCATTGTTTGGAGTTTCAACTGAGGTTTGTGGGACTTTCCTCTGGTTGCCTCGCAGAGTTGACGGTGGACGAACTCGTGGTTCCTTCCATAGAGGCATTTTCCTAAATGTTTAGCAAAGACACACTTAAGTTGTTTATACTACTTTATCATAAACAAGCATGTAGGAATTGTATTGCATGATAGTGTATTAGTATAATTTGTTCATATAATCGGTAGATTTACAAATCATAGAGTGTGATTGATTCCTGAAATCCTATCGATTTCCAAATGACAGGGGAAATGTGATTGATTTGGAAATCCTCAAGATTTCCAACTGATAGGGAACATGTCGGGTTGTGCGACTAAGTTCATGGATCACATATAAACTGAATATGTAGCACAATTACAATGATAAACAAAACAACATTTGTATTCCATCATTAAGTTTGAATACAGGTTTCTTGTAGATAATAATAGTACAATAGTTCCCTTAAACAGGTAAGCACATAACAAAAAACTGGATAGCTTGGTCGTCTATAATCCATGACCAATCTTCTGTCTGAAAGATTGTCTAATGATCTCCTGAGAATGCATGTTGGGCCTTTATGGATTTGGCCCATATTTGGCTTGGAGTGTCTTTGGGATTTTGGGGTAGTTTGGATGTGGGCCTTGGTATGTTAGGCCCATTAAGGGAAAGGTAAAGAAGCCTTTTTAATGTTGAAGTCGGGACTTAGGATTTTGACTCTTGGGTTAGGTTAATGACTTAATTGCTAATCAGGGTTCTGTTATTTGTGATTTAGCGAGAGGATTTTACAATTCAACAGCCCGAGTGTGGTTTGTTTATCTTCATACGGAGGTGAGTTTCCTAGACTGTACTCGTGGGTCGAAGGCACCAATGTCGACCTACTGAATTTATGTTTAGAGGTTGATGGTTGTCGTTGTGACAATTTCCTGCTATGTTTGTATATGATATGAGTATTTTTATATGTATTTATAAATACCATATCTTAATATTTTAGCCTTTATTATTATTATTTAGAACTAAAATGTACTATTAACATTTAAATTTATATTTTATAGGAATAATGTTGCTAGAGCGGAAAAGAAGTAATAGAAGACGGAAGTTGCGATTAAAAGGAAAAAAGGAAGAAGATAGCTGAAGGCAGCCCACTACACCCAGCATAGTGGGACTTACGCACCGCGTAATGACGAGATGCAGACTATGCCCAACATAGATACCCATATACCTAGCGTACTAGGCTTGGTGTCCGGAGTCCTGATCACGATGCGTTTCTGAGTATGCCCTGCATACACCAACTTACGCCCAGCGTACGTGATTCGGTTCCAACTCTTATAAAAAGGGATTTTTGGCCAACCAGAACAGAGAACTAATATCATTGATCCTTAGTCAACAAGTAACTTAAATTTGGCCATTTGAGGGTCTAGAAGACGGTCGGAAGGTCGTTAAGTTGACAAGAGCGAAGATCTAAGGGATTGGAGAGTGTATTCATGTTGGTAATCATGTGTATGTTATTGTGATCATGTTTAGCATTCCGTTGTGATGCCACTATGTGTTTACTTTCTGATTTAGGTGTAAAAAACCTTTTACTTTGCGTTTATGATTGAATGAACCTTTGAATTTATGGTTTAATTGCTATTTGGATTATTTAGTCTTATTTAATTTATTTTGTCAAGTTTGATTGAAGATCCATATGTGTTAAATGTTTTTGTTTTTTTTCATGTTGCTGAATGAATAGAGTTTAGATAGCCATCTAGTTGTGTTAATTTGAATCACAGTTGTCCAACGACCATTGGTGATTATGACTGGAGTTTTAACTAAAACCTAGAGTTAGGAAATAAAGTAATGAACTTTAATGTGTGTGTAGAAGAATTGTAATGAGTAATCAAATGTAAATCAGAATAATTCAAGTAATGATCTAGAATGAACACACGATGCAAATATGATCTGGTTTCAGCTTCAATTACTTTCAAAGAACTTGAGTACAACACAGATAACAGAATTGGGAAAACTCTCTTACCTACACTCAAGTTCAGACCCTATTTATAGGATACTGAAAGTACAAAAAATACTAAGGACTAAACATTACGTTTCGACTAAACAAGTACCTTAGTAAATACATACGAAATTATAAAACAAACACTTCGACTCTTTTACAATATTTCGACCTTAACAATCTCCCCCTTTGTAAACGAGTCGAACTACTCAACTTGTGAGAATATGAGTAGCGAAGTGCATCATCCTTCGAATCTCTGAGTACCAAGTTAAAACTTTCTTTAACTCATCCTTATTTCCTTCATTATTCTTCGAATAATTATTCTTACGAATAATAAAGTTCGTATACTAAGTTGTATTATACCGTTCCACTCTGCTTACTTGAAACAAAAACCTTTTAGCTTTACCATTCTTATCTTTTCCTATAAAGACTAACCCAAAAGGTTTTAAGCAAATTTCTCCATCAATGTATTTCTTCAGCTCAGCTTGAGTTTTCGACAATTCCATCGCAACCTTCACTTCTCTTCCCATTCCTGAAGCTAAATCTTCATCATTTAACGCTAGACAATCATAATAATTTTCTATGAAAATCTTATTATGTGCTAGACCAAGTTTGAAAACATATTTATCATTTCCTTTGAGTTGAGAAGCCTCCATATCCTTAAGGATCAAAGCTACTTCAATCAAGTCGTTCAGGTTCATCAAAGGAAAATCAGCACTAGAAAAATCACATCTTTGATTATTTACACAAATAACATGATATCTAAAGTTTTGAATCATGCCTTCGAACAAAACGTCCTTCGTTATGCCCATAAGTTTCTTGATCTTTATAAATGACCAAACCTCATCTGGCTCATTCCTAAGAACTATATGAAATCTGATCTTCATGTAAATGAAGTCATCTTCGTTGTCAAACTTTTCAACCATATTGTATTGAGCCATGATGACCATCATCTCATTTATAGGAAAATCCAGTTGGCTCATGTCAGTGTTAGCAATCGAATAGCTTTCCTTTGGCTTATTCTAAAAATCATACATTGGATTGAATGCTACATTGGATTCAAATGCTTTCATAGTTATAGAGCTTTTCTGGATCTCCCTTATCCATACCAGGAGGATCACTTGCTCTTAGCCTCATTATGCTTTGTATTTGTCTCTGCTTTTCTATTTCTGCTTCTATCTCAGACTTCTTCTCTTCCTTGGACTTTTCAACATCAATACTTTTCCCTTTATCATCATTTGAAGGATTTGGTTTAGATGAGCTTGAACTCCCTCCTTCTGTAGAATAACCAATAACAATTCCCTTAATAGGTCTTGTTGTTGTTTTGATTGCTTCTGTTATGACCTTCGTAACAATAGGAGTTGAGACTTGAGTTGAAACAATTTTAGATGGAATTCCCGAAGTTACAACTTTCACTTTATCAACAGCCTTTGTGACATTCGAAACTTTGCTTTTGCCTTCATTGATTTTCTTTTATCCCCCTTGCACCCCTGTGATAGCATGTGGGGCATTCAAAGACAGCATTTGAGCAAATTTCGTTATATGAGCTACAACCTTCTGAATGACTTTATCAAGAACATTCAATTTATGAGTAAGAAACTCGAGAGTTAAAAACGACTGTTGGGCTGGCTTCAAAACAATACTTTTGAGCTCACCAAGCAACTCCTTCAGCTTAGCAAATTGTTCTTTATTTTACGAGGCCTTAGCTTCGACAGTTGGTACTGTGGCTTAAAAAGTTTGAATGAAATTCGTCACTACCCCAGCAATAATATCCACCTTCTCTTGAAGGGAATTATAACAATCATTAACTTCATGAATTTCCTAAGAAACTTCCTTCTTCAGTTCTTCAAACTTGAGGTTAACATCTTCATCAACCTTTTTAACGTCTTGCACAAACATCACATGATGTTCTTTTGCGACGTTGCGAAGTTCTTTGATTTCTGGATCAATCAAATATCCTTGAGCTTTCATCAGTCACTCATTGTTCTCATCATTCGTATATAACTTCATTTGCAACCGAAGCTCAATAGCTTTTAACATGACGTCTACCTCGATCCCAGAAACCGAAATCTTGGCTCCTGAATCAACTTGTGATTGCAAAATCCAATTAAGTTTTAGATTTAGGATCTTGAATTCTTTTCCTGACATCAACATGTGATCAGGAACATCCTCCTCCCCATAATCCAAATGAATATCATCAAACGTTCCTCTGAAACCTCCTCCATCTGTTTCATCATCAGAATTTGGCTCAGGTGGATCAGTGGATTGTGACTGAAAAAGAGTTGTCATAGTTTGTTTAAGTATGTTGTCAAATGTGGGTGATGTAGTGATAGTTTGAGTTTGAGTGAAGAATGGACGTAAGGAAGTATCTATAGTCGAAGAAACTATAGAGGAAGTGATAAGAGAAATAGCTTCAGAAACAAGATTCGTATTATCGAAATTCACAATGACTTCGACACCCGTATCAGATACGTTTGTACAAAAGTCTGAAATGGGTACTGCCTCAGAAACTGACTAGGTAACACCAATTTCGAGTGGAATAGAAATAGTGGAGAAAATGGTGGTGGTTGGTGAAGCTAATGAATAAATGATGGGAGTAGATACCTTTGGAGATGATGATCCCAAAGGAGTATCGGGTACAATCTCGCTTTTTGATGACTCGTCACAAATCACCAGTTTTTGTTTCTTGCTCTTCTTATAAATGTGCTTTACTACATCCTCAACTCTTCTGTTTTTCGACTCTGGAGAGGCAGGAACTGGTATTTCACGAATCTTTAACCCCTTTCGGTTTAACTGAGCCTTTCGTACGAATGAATATGAATCATTAAATGACTCCCTCAATCTTTTCAAAATACCGGATTTTGAATGTACTAATTCCTTTGATGATTTAGTAATAATTACCTGCTTCTCTATCACATCTTTCTTCGAACCCTTTACTTTATTAATATCATTTTTCTTTGGAAAGTTAGGCTTTTTAGGGCTTTCAGAAACAAGAGCAGCACCATCATGTTGGGTTTTGAGCGTTCTAACACTCCTATGGTGTACATGCAACCTTATAAACCTTGGATCTATGTTTTCTCTATTATACATGCAAATAAGAACTTTCCAAGGCTTTAATCCTAACTAGCATAATATGAGGCAACTATACTACAAAGAGTAGTTAGATGACATACCTTTTGGTGTAGCTTGATGTCTTCAAGCTTTAAGAGATTAGCCCCAATAGTGTGGAAGCCTCAAGTGGAATCACAAATCACCAAAACACCTTGGAAGACTTTTGAGAATAAGAATACTTTGGTTCTCTCTAGTGAAATCGGCTAGCCCTCTTAGTGTACCCACACTAGTACCCATTTCACCAACCAATGACATCTTTATATAGTATCGAGACTAGGGTTAAACCCATGACCTTTCATTTCATATGATCCATGGGTTAAACACTCCATGAACTATCCATGAAAGCTTAGCCCAACCTAAATGAACTTGGACCATTCCATATATATATAAGAGTCCAAATTTAATTAGTTCATTTTGATCACTTAATTAATTATAAATTAATTCTTGATCAATACTAATTAAATAATATGATTATATATTAATATATTAGAACTTATAATATATTAATATAAATCATAAATATACTATTCTCAAAAGACTATCCATATAAATTGTGTCGGTGAAGTGCAACCCAAATGGACCATGCTGGGTCAGGTCAAGTACATACCAAATATTGTTATGGACTTAGACATTAATCCAACAGTCTCCCACTTGAATAAGTCTAAAACTATTATTGAGTATGTCTTGAAAACCTAACTGGCAATCATAGCTCTTAAAGTCGTTGTCGAACTCTGGTCATTGTCAATGACTTGTCCATTAGATAAGGGATAATATATTCCTTCATTCTAGATATCATATGGACTGAGACATGGATTATAATCATTCTCTCAGTCCATTTGTTGTTTCCCGATTTCCGATTCATGACGACTGACTGATTGAACAAATCAAATCAGTTCTGGCTTGGCCAAGCACTCACATGTGTCATCATTAAATCATTGAGGGGCCCACAGATATCGTTTTTATCCCGAAGTTAAAAGGAATGGATAAAATTCGACTCATATGGCTTGTTCTGCTACTTGTTGAATCATACATGAAGGCACGTTTTATAACATCGAGTTACCAATGCATTTTCGTGCAATCAATGTACTATCAACTCATAGTAACAACTCATATCTCTAGGTTTGAAGAATATAAGATATTATCGTCTCATGATCAATCGTGATAAAATCCAAGAAGTGATTCAAACGAGCGCGAGTTGAATCCAATACTCATAACTTATGAGCACTCATGAGTGTTGTAGCACAACTTTGTCCACCAACTTAGACCTTTACAAGCCAACCCATGACAGTCTTGATTCATATCTACTTCCAACATATAACCGACTGTGGATGGTTTGAATAACTTAGTCATTCCGGAAGAATAACCTAGTTATTATGGAAGTCAAAACATGCAAAGTGAGACACAAGATTAAATTAATCTAATATGGTATCAAAACCGATGAATATAAATAAAACACTTTCTATTTATCACCATACGGATTACTCATTATTCATTGTTTCGGTTTTGTCAACTTTATACTTGAATTAAAACACTAGTTATCCCATGCTCCAAGCATGTACACTATGTTTATTCTAAACAATAGTTTTGCCATATACCAAGTATGAACTCTATGTTTGTCTATGATCCTTAGTTTTGTGAAATAAACCAATTGACCAAACTTTCAATGATTCTAATTTCACACTCCCAAATCGAAATATGTTAGATTTTTAAACTTAAATGCACTACCCTCTTCTAATGAATGTGTACAAAGTCACAAAGACTTGTCAACAACCATTATAGGGTATTCCAATGAAGACCTTCTCCATGGACACAAAGCCTTATGTTCAAAGTATGAATTGGTTTGAACATGCTTCTTGCACTAAGTTTTTTCTAATCTTACACAAATTGCTTCCATCTATGGAGACAACTCTATATTCCCATTTTGACTACCACTTCTGAACAAGAGTTGCCTCTTTTCAGACTATGTCAATATGGTCCTTCCAATATTAACAGTATACTTCCAACTATCCTTAAGAAACCAATCTTTGGTAAACCTTAGATTGTCCTCGACAATTGCTTAATCACTTTAGTCATATCCAATTCTAGACATTTTCCTCCTTAATTCCCCAAGGCATTTGGAAAATACAGAAAGGATAAATATTATAGCACATGTAATCGATCTTGTACCCAAAGTAAATGGGACACGATTCATGATGTTTCACATAAAGACATGGTTCTAGACCAGTCTCTTGTCATAATAATTTTTTGTTTGCCATAATCTCAAATTTAGACTATGAAAACGGATGTCGTAATCATAATCGAATTTTAAGAACGCAATATATAGAATTTTTCTTAAGTTTAACCAATCCAACATGAAATTCATATACATATATATATATATATATATATATATATATATATATATATATATTCTTGACTAAAGGTGATTAAAACCTCAATATAAGCTCTTTAGAATGATTATAAACTCAATCTAAGATTTTTAGAATTGAAATGAAGTATAATTTCATTTTCTATAATTAACATTGCTAACTTGCAATTCTTATTATCATGCTCCCACTAACATGATGATTATCAGCATAACACTTATGCTCCCACTAGCTTTGACATGTACCTAGAAATCAACTACGCTTCTAGAAATCAATACTTTATTGACTTTCTTACCAAAGTTCAGATTTATGATACTAGATTGCCTTGATAAGACTTTATCAAAATCATACACCTCTCTTAGATAGCTCACAAGTGTGTCTAAACAATTTCAGAATTATGAAAACGGATTTCATAATCATAGTCTCAATTGTTTAGACTTTTTTCCATTTCTCATAAGTCAATGTTAGTGTGTCAGTTAACCATGCACGCTCCACTAAAGACTTTGAGAACTGCAAATATCCCAATTGCTATCTACTTAAAATATATTTAGTGAAAGAATTTCCTCACCATCATTTTCATGAATCGGAGAAAAACCTTATGACACTTAGATATTTATGGTGTATGATTTCCTACCCATATGAATTTGTCAAAACCATAATCACAAGACGAGGTTAGTGACAAATCCAAACTCATATGCATTGAACTTGTGCAATCTTAAGTTCTTGCCACATGGCAGCACAAGGGCCTGCCATAGTTTCCAAGTAGCTGTGCAACCAATTGAGAACTCTCATAACTACTATACAAAGTTAACTTGAATAGGCACAGAAATGTCAACACGATAGGTTATACACCTCAAGTCGTGTGCTAGTGAAGAATTTCAAGTTTTATTCTTGATTAGGTCTTGAAACTTTCAAGAGCTTTAGGACTCCCACTGTCCTCTTGACATATAAGACTCACTTGCCAAATATACAAGAGATAGTGCAGATTCTTTATCAAGACAAACACTTCACACAATTAGTCTAAGTTGATCTCTGTTTTATCCAAAACATCACAACTTACCAATTTCAAATGTACAAGAGTAGATAACCTTTTACTCTTACATTTGACTAGTGCTAATAAACCTTCTTTAAGATATGTCACTCAAGTTACAATCTTGGAGTATGACTCTAAGAATTGTTTTGGAACGAAGTATGACTCATCTTTTTGATTTAACCATTTCAATAATTCATGACTCCTCTTCTTAGTCATAAAAATGTACTAAGATGACCTTAGAGGATCAATTGTGGTATGGTATCTTAATCATTAAGATGATCATAAACACGATACTAAAGTAGTCTCCCATCTTTTCAGATTTGAGAAACTTTTATCTTTCTGCCAAATTTAATTCTTTGCATTCGTTCTGCCATACATTGAAGTATTTTTCAATGTTTCAGAATTATACTTAAACTTGTAAGTATAACCATATTTACTAAGCTTTAGTAAATCATGACGAATATTCTTTGTGGTGGACCTGAACAGAACACACCCAAGTGTACCCGATCCATTTGTCCTTCCCTTGAATAATATATACATGTGAACAAGCAATTAGCCTTAATTTTCCAAAGATGAAAATTCTCATTCATCATACTATATAACTTGCATGATTCCAAGTTTCGGTCTAATTTAAACTTGGGTGATGAGAATCTTTCCTTATTTGGTAAAATTAGACACTACCACAAACGAAAGAATCAAATCAATTTCCAATATTTCTATCAATGGAATCTTATAAGAAACAATTTTTCCGCAAATGTCATTGTAAGGATACTTAAAATAAAATAAAAAATTTTCCTTTTATTTTAAAACTTTGCGGAAAACCTTATCCTTACAATCCATATGAAAACCTTGTTGTTATCTATACCTAAGCAATATATCATAACTCTTAAGCAACAGCTCAAAAATTCTGATCACCGAACCATGCGATCAAAATCCATCTTTGCAAGCAGAATCAACATATACTTCCTGTAAGTTTCTTTACTTTTCGTTGATTCTTAAAACATCAACATGTGACCCAGTCACATCATGTAATAAGAATATCCAAGTAGGAACTTAATAGAGTTAGACAATGGACTTTACCTGAAATAAAGTCAAACTTATTGACATTACCATCCTTAGGTAAGTTTGGCAGCTTTGTAACCGAAGCCCCTTCCTTTGGCAATAGAAACATATGGATCCTTAGGTAATAGTACATGGGACTATCTCAGACTTAGCCTTTCTCTTTACCATTTGGTTAACCAAGTTGACTATGGCCAATCCCTTTCCATTGGGAAGAGAATGCTTTTCTGGATTTCATGTGTTACTATTATCCCTGTCAATAAAGTTTTGGGAAGTTGATCTCCTAATCAAATTTGCTTTACTAGTACACCAAATCATTTTTGATTTAGCAGCACCAAGCAAATATATAAGATCATTAAGGGTCTTGTCATAGTCTATTTCATAGGAGTCCCAAAGGAATTCACTATATGACTTAGAAAGTGATTGAACGTCGACTTCCTCTAGACTTTGACACCCAACTCTCTCGGCTTGGCAATACGTGAATTCATCTCCAAGATGTGATCACACATAGACCTTGTTTGCCAATAGGGATAGAGTGATCTTAAACTTTTCAAGAACTTGTGGGTTAGGGAGAATAATTGGAGGAGGTGAAAGAAGTAAAGCTCCAAAAGACTTGGGAATATCATAGATGTCTGAACTTAGACATCTTTTGGGAGATATTCAAGACAGTTGATTTAAAGTCCTTAATATAACACCCCAATATGAAATATTAAGGCTAGGACCCAACACACTATTTTATAACTTGGAAGAGGGATGTTGTAATCCAAGCTATATAATATTTGAAGGTAGGTGAATGAAGATTCACCAATTTCCACCATGAAAACGAAATAATTTAATTAGGTTTTACTTTGATTTGAAACTCCTAGATCTTTTGAGATTCATTGAACTATTCAATGGCATGTTTCAATCTCGAGTGTGCCCTTCAGGTTTTGTAACTGGGATGCCGAGGATCACAAAACAAGGTGTGAAGTAACCATGCAAATTACTTGGTACCCTTAAGTGTTTACCCCTCAATTGATGTGTCGGTTAACCACACACGCTCCATCGATACTATGATAAACATTAAGTTACCCTTAGCCTACCTTGTTAAATACGAGTTAGTGTGCCGATTAACCACACATGCTCCACTAACCGACTTAAACAAAGTGCAAAGTGTAACTTCATGGATTAGCACCTTATTCACATTTTCCTAAGTAACTAAGATTGGGAATTTATAGTGTTTAGTTACTTAGTATTTATCATTAATACTTTTAATGAAAGGAGAATTATAGTCTTTGTCCTACCTGTTCGGCTAACGACCCTCCATCAGTCAAGGAAGCGGTGGGTGAGAGTGGATACCCATTAAACTGCCATTTTATAGGTAGTAACCTTATACCCCCCCCCCCCCTTTATAGACCGGCTTCGTGAATAAGGCCTACTAACGGTAAGGCTGACTTTACTCTTATACATACATACATACATATATATATATATATATATATATATATATATATATATATATATATATTATTAATTTATAATATTATAAAGTATAAGGGTTGAATTGTAACTTTTAAAATTCTAAGGCTAACTTGGAATTAAAGTATTCATAAGTGAAAACTTTTCAAATTCCAAAACTTGAGGGCAAGTTTTGAAACTATTCAAAACTTTTTTATTCCATAACTTATGTGTTTAAAGTAGTTTTAATTAAGAAACTCTTCAAGTTCCATAACTTGAGGACAAGTTATGGAAGACCTTAAACTAATTAAGAAAGTGACTCTTCATAATTCATAACTTATGGAAACTTTATGAGTTTATCTAAGGTTACACATATTTTATTTAATGAAGAGACTGTTGAACCTCCACAACTTGAGGATAAGTGATGAAGTCATAAAACCATTTAATGAGAACAAGACTCTTCATTTTGTAACCCATGAAAATTTTTATGAGTTTTAAGAAACTTAAATGTGACTTTTCATGTAACTTGAGGACAAGTTACACAAACACATTATAGAATCAACTTTTAGATTAAAATGGATTGAAAACAACTATTCAATTAATTTTTCTATTAATCTAAGCAACTCATATGAACAAAGATAATTCACGTAAAACTTTTCCATGTAATTAGCAATACTCTTTAAACTAATACAAAACATGAATCTATTGATTACAGCATCAAAAATAGGTTTATAAGTTCAAAAACAACTTACAGTAATGTTCTTAGTCCATTTCCAGCCAAAAAAGTCGAATATATGTTGTCTGGGGTTCCAACTTGTCGAGTGCACGAACCAACTCGGTGAGTTGGATGCTTTTTGCCTTGGACTCGGCGAGTCATCAGTGGACTCCGCGAGTCTGCTGTGCAGACAGCACCAAAATTGGATTTTTAAGCAGTTTAAGCAAGTATAACAACAAGCCTAGGCTCTGATACCACTGTTGGGTTTTGAGCATTCTAACACTCCTATGGTGTACATGCAACCCTATAAACCTTGGATCTATGTTTTCTCTATTGTACATGCAAATAAGATCTTTCCAAGGCTTTAACCCTAACTAGCATAATATGAGGCAACTATACTACAAAGACTAGTTAGATGATACCTTTTGGTGTAGCTTGATGTCTTCAAGCTTTAAGAGCTTAGCCCCAATAGTGTGGAAGCCTCAAGTGGAATCACAAATCACCAAAACACCTTGGAAGACTTTTGAGAATAAGAATACTTTGGTTCTTTCTAGTGAAATCGACTAGCCCTCTTAGTGTACCCAGACTAGTACCCATTTGTAACAACCTGTCATTTCAGGTCATCAAAGATCGAGTCTTGTAACCTCTTTGAAAAAGGGTATAGAATATCATCGAAAAATGAAGTATTCAAAAGCTCTGTTTGGAGTACGTTGTGTAGTAAATATCGTGTTAAGGTTTCCAAACATATAAATAACACAAAAATCTGAGTTATAACGAAGAAGTTATGACCATTCTAAGTTTTTTCGACAAAAAAACCGGCAATACGAAGTTACGTAAAAACGCAAAGTTTCAATAAAACACTTTTTGACCTTAGGTGTCTAAATGAAAGTCATAGATATCGTGAAACTACAATCGTGCATATAAAGAACGCTCAAATCGGACATCGTATGAAAACGTTATGAATTATAAAAGAAATTCCTTAATCACGTCATTTTAATAAATAAATAATAAAAATAATTTCGGAATTTGCCGACGGAATCTAAACAAAAGTTGTAGATCTTAGTCTCACCTACGCGTGGATATAAAGAACATCGAAAACGGAGTTCGTATGAAGGAGATATGAATTTTTGAAGTTTGATAAATAATTAATATATATTTTTATTCAAAACTTCGGTATTATCCGAAGTCTGAGTCACACAAGTACGCCCCGCGTACACGAGTACGCCCAGCATACTCAAGGCCTTGGCCTCAGATCGTCCACGTCGCCCCTATGCGAGTCTACCTACCCCCCCCCCCCCGTCCCATCCGAAGTCCGAGGCAGTCGAGGACTCGGTCATGCGTGACGTACGCGTACGCCCCGCGTACCGAGGTGGTTCCAGCCTCCTATAAAAGGGATGCGAGGATTCCCGGAAAAATTGCTCATTCTCTCTCACTTTTCTTGCATTTTGCCTCGTTTTCCGTGCTCGCACTACCCCGAAGCCCTGGTCATTTTGTGCAAGTCTCGAAGGTCGATTTTGCTCCCGAGAAGTCCCGAGAAAATCCACCTTTTCAAGCGAAAGTTCTGCCAGATTTTCGTCACACCTTCTTCAATCAATCAAGTGAGTTCATACCCCTTTCAAACACACTTTCAATACATTTTAAATGCTTTTATACTCTATTAGGGGGGGAATACAAGTAAACATACGGTTATTATCGTGTATTTTATAAAGTTTCACTTCACTTGTTTTTATCGAATAAATCACTAGTAATTCCTTACTACGATGGAAAACTCGTGTCATACTTTGCGTGCATTAGAATTATACAAAGTATATAGTGATTTCAAAGTACCTTTCTTTGCTAAGTCGTTTTATACATTCTGAACACTTATGATTTATGCTTTGTCAAACATTGTGAGAAAGGATAAACTTTGCATACAAAACTATCACTTTAATACAGACTTAGTTGAGAATCCATGAGACGTGTATATCTTCAAACACTACTTTCTTATTAGAAAGTAATGCGGCAAGTCCTGTCTATAACCAGAGTCTCCCGTTAGGAGAACGTGTCAAATGTGTATAGATCTATATGGGAAGTCATGATCCCGCACCCTAACTGTTAGCTACAGTCCGTCCTTTGGGGTGACAGTTGGCATAACGCTGCGACGCCTGAAGAACGTCGTTATAGGCATATTATGTTTAGTATGGTTATAAAACTCATCGGATATACAATTATTATAGTATTATGCTTTTATGAACGTGTAGCTATTAAAACTATTCTTCATCTAACAAATGCAATCTTCGTATAGCTTTATTATATAAAACTATGACACAACTTTTAAGAACGTCGGTTGCTTGCGATTTTCGGTCTTAGAGACTGCCAGTTATGTTAGGAAAATAAGGGTTTTTCCTGTATACAAACCAAACAACTAATAGGAAAATAAGGGATTTTCCTAGTGCAATTATTTACAACTTATAACACGAACATTCATATGCATTTCATACTTTTATAAGAAAATAAGGGATTTTCTTGGAAAACACAACAATTCATATCTCAACCATTAGGGAAAATATGAGATTTTCTAGATCTAATACATTCATTTACAACACAACAAATCATAACTCTTTACATTTGAAATACTGCATTTTCTGGAAAACGTGCACGAACTTTCGAATGGCGTACATTTTCTCTTTGAAATAACTTGTATTCTCAGGGAACCGCTAAGTAGGTTTGGAAATCAACTTTTGGGATTGACGCGTTGGCGTTAATTACTTCTTTTGAAAGATGTTTATGTATTTACCTTTTGAACATGTAATGAATACAATTATGTAAACATTTTTAAAAACCTTTATATATGTATGGTGGTGTGTACTTTCCTTTCTATGAACTGTTATGATACTGAATATGACGTCCTCCGCCCCCGAATGTTTCCGCCGTTCTGGTTTGGGGGTGTGACAGAGTGGTATCAGAGCTTTGTTTATAGGGAATTAAGTATATCAAAACCATTTCTTTTTGGTATACAACTATAAACTCAACTGGGCAAAAACACTCTGAGAAAAGTCGTACTTTTGAAATTAATTTTATTTAGTTTTAAGGTAAGCATGCACTCATTTCATTATAATAACAGTTTCATATTGAATAACTCTATAAGTATTATAAATAAGTTGTGCAATACAGGTACGCCTTGGGACATGTCATCGGAACTGGGAAGAATATAGCCTGATCAACTATATTTCTCCGAGAGACGACTAACGTATGCCAAAGAGTGTCTGCAGTGGACAATGATTTTAAAACTTACGAAAAGCACATCATTACATAATACTAAGGGAGTTTTTTTTTGTGTTTTCATCAACCATTAAACTTAAGGGTAAGTTTCGTGTGCTCTAGCTTATAGTAAATTCTTAACCCTATTCTCGTACAGACTAAATGGCAGGATTCCATTAGCCCAATGACCCCTACTACCCCAACCAAGGTAATGGAGGATGGATCGAAGAAGATCCTGAAGAAGACGAACAGCCTATAGAGTTGGAAGAAGGAGATGACTCTGACACAGATTCGGAGCCAGAAATTATCCACCAATCCCACAACCTCCCGTCCACGTGAGGAACTTCCAAGGACCCACTCCTGTGTGGGGAAGTCACCTCCATCATTGGAGCCAACAACAAAGCTTACGCCCTCCCTACGGCATGTGCCGAGACTTCTATGATGTCAGAGGTGGGGGATCAGCAGACCGAGCACTCCCGGTCATGGTTGGCAAACTCGCCAACCAGTGCTATCAATCCGGATTGCAAGCCAACCAAATCCGAGAGGTCAACGTGGAAGTACAAATCCACACGGCCGACATCAACCGCCTAGAGATGTTGCAGAACGACATCCACCTTCGCGCCGAAGCATTCCAAGCACAAGCAAATGCAGCCTTCGCAGAATTGAGGAAACAACAAGCTGCGTTTGATAGGCGCCTCATGGAGTCAAAGCAGTCCGACACGGAGTCGAGCTCCAAGCGCAAACCGCGCCGCAAGTAGTGCTTGCCCGACTCTCAATTTTTTTTATAAATTAGGACTTCGGATAAAAGTATTATTTTCTTTAAACTTTTCTGTAATCGGAGACCTATAGAAAGGTCAAGAACTTTTGTCTAGACTCAGATGTAACACAACTATATGTTGAATATATACATATACATATATATATATATATATATATATATATATATATATATATATAAGGGCATATCCCTTTCTTGTTGTTAATTATGTGTAGTTCGTTCAATTCATAAGTACATCTATTGAAACTTTATTTTCAAGCTCAAAACCCTGTGTTGGTCAAACCCAATTTCTTAGAACTGTTAAAAGTTAACTCAATATCATTCAACTTTGAACTACCAAAACTTATAAATCTTTCATTTTCTTTTGGCAGCGCGATGCCTCCTCATCCAAACCTCAGGCCTAGACCGGGCACGGCACCACCTCCACCATCAACGTATGATCCGGCCATGCTCCAGGCTGCTATCACAGCAGCCATAACTGCAGCCCTCTCGCAAATAAACTCCAACGGAAATGGAGGGGCAGGTAGCAGCATGAATCATTCAAATCATGGCACTGATCGTGGTCAAGTAAGAGAATGTACTTACAAGGAGTTCTCTAACGCTAAGCCAAAAACTTTTAATGGAATTGGAGGAGTCATTGTGCTAATGCAATGGTTCGAAAAGACCGAAACAATTTTTGAGATCTGCTCATGCCAAGAAGCAAGCAAGGTTAAATTCGCTGCTTGCACCTTCATAGATCGAGCCCTCACTTGGTGGAAAAGCCATGTGAATTCGGTGACGCTCACTGTCGCCAACGCCATGAGTTGGGAGGATCTGAAGGTTCTACTACTGGAAGAATACTGCCCAAGAGGCGAAGTGCAAAAGCTTGAGTAGGAGCTCTGGAATCTGAAAATGACTGGGTCTGACCTAGTCGCCTACACAGCTAGGTTCAACGACCTCGCTGCATTGTGCCCTACCATGGTTAACCCGGAATCAAAGAAGGTTGAAAGGTACATTTGGGGGTTGTCACCCTAGATTCAAGGGCATGTCCTAGCTTCCAACCCTATTACCTACAACAGCGCTAAACGCCTGGCTCAACGACTCATCGACCACGAAGTAAAACAAGGTACCATTGCAGCAACCGCAAATCCATCTAAGGAGGCTCAGGGCCAGCGTAGGCCTTGGAACAAGAGGAGGGGACAAACCCTCCAGGAGAACCCCAAGAAACAACAAGTAGTAGCGACCCACGCTTTGACTGTACCTGCCAACCCTGCCCCCACAAGCTCATATAATGGGAAACTTCCTAAGTGCAACCAATGCAATTTCCACCACCACGGTCCTTGCCATGATCTTCAATGCACCAAGTGCAATAAGAAGGGACATACAGCCCGCTATTGCAAAGAGCCAACCCAACCATCCGCCCCCACTGCTAATATCGGAGTAAGTCGTGCCTGCTTTGAGTGCGGAGACACGAGGCACTACCGCAGGGATTGCCCAAAGGCAAACAACCGGAATACCGGCGGAAGGGGCCAAGTTTTCGCAATGGGACAAGATGAAGCCATTGCGGACCTACTCTTGTTACGGGTACGTTTCTTCTCGATAACTCGTATGCATGCATTTTGTTTGATAGTGGAGCGAAAAAGAGTTTTGTGAGTCACGACTTTAAAGGCCTGCTAAAATCAATACCACAATCATTAAGTGAACCATTCATAGTAGAAATGGCCAACGGGAAAACCGAAGGCACTAAGGAGATATACTTAAACTGCACCCTAACTTTAAACGATAATCCCTTTTCAATCAGCCTCATGCCAGTCTCGATTAAGAGTTTCGATGTCATCGTTGGCATGGATTGGCTGAGTTCTCATCATGCGGACATTTTATGTTACGATAAGGTCGTTCGCCTTAATCTGCCAACCGGCGAAACTTTCATTATCTTGGGCGACAAACCCAGTACCACTCTTCGTATCATCTCAAGTATCCAAGCTCAGAAATGCCTACGCAAGGAGTGTCACGCGTTTTTGGCACATGTTGTAGATGTGAAACGCGAAGTCCAGGACGTTAAGAATGTGCCCGACATATGCGATTTTCCCGATGTTTTTCCTGAGGACCATCCGGGAATACCTCCCGCGAGACTAGTCGAGTTTAGAATCGATCTGGTTCCCGGAGCTACCCCAGTAGCCAAAGCACTCTATCGATTAGCCCTGGCATAGATGCAAGAGCTATCCAGCCAACTGAATGAACTACTTGGAAAAGGATTCATCATGCCGAGCTTCTCGCCATGGGGAGCACCCGTGTTGTTTGTGAAAACGAAGGATGGATCATTCAGAATGTGCATCGACTACCGAGAACTCAACAAACTTACCATCAAGAACCGATACCCCCTACCCCGAATCGATGACTTATTCGACCAACTCCAAGGAGCCAACTACTTCTCCAAGATCGATCTGAGATCGAGATATCACCAGCTGCGAGTCCTGGAGAGTGATGTTCCCAAGACGGCCTTCCGAACGAGATACGGACATTACGAGTTCGTAGTGATGCCGTTCGGACTAACCAATGCCCCGGCCATATTCATGGGTCTAATGAATCGGGTATGTCATCCATTCTTGGATAAGTTTGTGATAGTATTCATAGACGACATACTCATTTATTCAAAGAATAAAGAAGAGCATATTCAACATCTGAGGCAAGTCTTAGAGACGTTACGGACTGAGAGACTGTATGCAAAATTCTCAAAATGTGAGTTTTGGATTAGAAAGGTGGACTTCCTCGGTCACGTGGTAAGCAAGTAAGGAATCCACGTGGATCCATCAAAAATCAAGGCTATCAAAAACTGGTCTGCACTAACTACACCAACAGAAATTTGCCAATTTCTAGGTCTTGCTGGTTATTATCGAAGGTTCATTCAGAATTTCTCCAGCATCGCAAAGCCTCTTACCGCTTTAACCCAGAAAGGTGTGACCTACCACTGGGGAGAAAAGCAAGATGCTACATTTCAGACCTTGAAACAGGCCCTTTGCAGTGCACCCATCCTTTCTCTTCCAGAGGGGACCGAAGATATTGTGGTGTATTGTGACGCTTTGAAGCAAGGGTTGGGTTGTGTGCTAATGCAGAGGGGAAAAGTTATTGCATATGCCTCACGACAACTGAAAACGCATGAGGTCAACTACACCACTCATGACTTAGAACTTGGGGCGGTGGTCTTCGCTCTTAAAATCTGGAGACACTACCTATATGGTACTAAGTGCACTATCTTTACAGACCACAAGATCCTCCAACACATCTTCGACCAGAAGGAGTTAAACATGAGACAGCGACGTTGGGTCGAATTGCTCAACGACTATGACTGTAAGATTCGCTATCATCCGGGAAAGGCAAACGTCGTGGCGGATGCCCTTAGTCGTAAGGAGTACCCTGGCCGAAGAGTGAAGTCATTAGCCATGTCGATCCATTCGCACTTGTCAGCACAAATCAAGGAAGCTCAAATAGAGACCTTGAAACCCGAAAACGTGACGGGTGAGACCCTTAGGGGAATGGACAAGAACTTAGAAATCAAGAGTGACGGAGCACGCTACCTCATGAACCGAATATGGACGCCCAAGTTTGGTGGATTCAGAGAGGTAGTTATGGGCGAGGCACACAAGACTCCATACTCTGTACACCCCAGGTCAGACAAGATGTATCAAGATCTCAAGCAACTTTACTGGTGGCCAAACATGAAAGCGGAGATCGCTACATATGTGAGCAAGTGTTTGACTTGCGCCAAAATAAAAATAGAACACCAGAAACCCTCAGGGCTACTCCAACAACCTGAAATACCTGAGTGGAAATGAGAGCAGATTTCCATGGACTTCATAACGAAACTACCCAAAACTCAGGGCGGCCAAGATACTATTTGGGTAGTCATCGATGGATTAACCAAGTCCGCTCATTTCTTACCGATCAAGGAAACAGCTAAAATGGAAAAGCTATTGAGAATCTACATCCGAGAGATCGTACGACTCCATGGAGTGCCAATGTCTATCATCTCGGACAGAGACAGCAGATTCACCTCCAGATTCTGGCAATCATTGCAAAAATCCATGGGAACAAGATTGGACATGAGTACAGCCTATCACCCCCAAACTGATGGACAGAGTGAGAGGACGATCCAAACCTTGGAAGACATGCTGCGAGCATGTGTAATCGACTTTGGTAAGGCATGGGATGTTCACTTACCTTTGGTCGAGTTCTCCTATAACAATAGTTATCATACTAGTATCAAGGCTGCTCCATCTGAAGCCCTTTACGGCCGTAACTGCAGATCACCTCTATGCTGCACGGAAGTGGGCGACACACAATTAGCAAAAGGTCTAGTCCCTGATAGCACCCTCACTGGTCCGGAGATCATGAAAGAAACTACTGAAAAGATCGTGCAAATACGAGAATGACTGAAATCCTCAAGGGATAGGCAAAAGAGCTATGCCGACAAAAGACGTAAACCCTTGGAATTTCATATTGGCGATCGTGTACTACTGAAGGTCTCACCCTGAAAGGGCATGATACGCTTTGGAAAACGTGGGAAGCTAAATCCTAGGTACATTGGACCCTTCGAAATCATTTCAAGAGTTGGTCCAGTGGCCTACAAACTCCGACTTCCAATCGAGCTTAACAAAGTACATCCTGTATTCCACATATCGAACCTGAAGAAGTGTTTGTCCGACGAAACACTTGTAATTCCACTTGATGAAATCGAACTAAATGAAAATCTTAACTTTGTGGAAGAACCCATCGAGATCATGGATAGGGAAGTTAAACGAACTAAACAGAGCCGCATTCCAATAGTAAAGGTCCGATGGAATGCTAAGAGGGGACCTGAGTTCACATGGGAACGAGAAGATCAAATGCAACAGAAGTATCCACACCTCTTCCTCAGCCCCTAAAACTTTCCTTTTGTATTAAAATTTCGGGACGAAATTCCCTCTAATGGGGGGTTTATGATGTAACAACCCGTCATTTCAGGTCATCAAAGATCGAGTCTTGTAACTTCTTTGAAAAAGGGATTAGAATATCATCGAAAAATGAGGTATTCAAAAGCTCTGTTTGGAGTACGCTATGTAGTAAATATCATCTTAAGGTTTCCAAACATATAAATAACACAAAAATCCGAGTTATAACGAAGAAGTTATGACCATTCTAAGCTTTTTCGACAAAAAACCGGCGATACGAAGTTACGTAAAAATGCAAAGTTTCAATAAAACACTTTTTGACCTTAGGTGTCTAAATAAAAGTCATAGATATCGTGAAACTACAAACGTGCATAAAAAGAACGCTGAAATCGGACATCGTATGAAAAAGTTATGAATTATTAAAGAAATTCCTTAATCACGTCATTTTAATAAATAAATAATAAAAATAACTGCGGAATTTTCCGACGAAATCTAAACGAAAATTGTAGATCTTAGTCTCACCTACGCGTGGATATAAAGAACGTCGAAAACGGAGTTCGTATGAAGGAGATATGAATTTTTGAAGTTTGATAAATAATTAATATATATTTTTATACAAAACTTCGGTATTATCCGAAGTCTGAGTCACACAAGTACGCCCTGCGTACACGAGTACGCCCAGCGTACTCAAGGCCTTGGCCACGGATCGTCCACGTCACCCCTATGCGAGCCTACCCCCCCCCCCCCCGTCCCATCCGAAGTCCGAGGCAGTCGAGGACTCGGTCATGCGTGACGTACGCGTACGCCCCGCGTACCGAGGTGGTTCCAGCCTCCTATAAAAGGGATGCGAGGATTCCCGGAAAAATTGCTCATTCTCTCTCACTTTTCTTGCATTTTGCCTCGTTTTCCGTGCTCGCACTACCCCGAAGCCCTGGTCATTTTGTGCAAGTCCCGAAGGTCGATTTTGCTCCCGAGAAGTCCCGAGAAAATCCACCTTTTCAAGCGAAAGTTCTGCTAGATTTTCGTCACACCTTCTTCAATCAATCAAGTGAGTTCATACCCCTTTCAAACACACTTTCAATACATTTTAAATGCTTTTATACTCTATTAGGGGGGGGGGGGGGGAATACAAGTAAACATACGGTTATTATCGTGTATTTTATAAAGTTTCACTTCACTTGTTTTTATCGAATAAATCACTAGTAATTCCTTACTACGATGGAAAACTCTTGTCATACTTTGCGTGCATTAGAATTATACAAAGTATATAGTGATTTCAAAGTACCTTTCTTTGCTAAGTCGTTTTATACATTCTGAACACTTATGATTTATGCTTTGTCAAACATTGTGAGAAAGGATAAACTTTGCATACAAAACTATCACTTTAATACAGACTTAGTTGAGAATCCATGAGATGTGTATATCTTCAAACACTACTTTCTTATTAGAAAGTAATGTTGCAAGTCCTGTCTATAACCAGAGTCTCCCGTTAGGAGAACATGTCAAATGTGTATAGATCTATACGGGAAGTCATGATCCCGCACCCTAACTGTTAGCTACAGTCCGTCCTTTGGGGTGACAGTTGGCATAACGCTGCGACGCCTGAAGAACGTCGTTACAGGCATATTATGTTTAGTATGGTTATAAAACTCATCGGATATACAATTATTATAGTATTATGCTTTTATGAACGTGTAGCTATTAAAACTATTCTTCATCTAACAAATGCAATCTTCGTATAGCTTTATTATATAAAACTATGACACAACTTTTAAGAACGGCGGTTGCTTGCGATTTTTGGTCTTAGAGACTGCCAGTTATGTTAGGAAAATAAGGGTTTTTCCTATATACAAACCAAACAACTAATAGGAAAATAAGGGATTTTCCTGGTGCAATTATTTACAACTTATAACACGAACATTCATATGCATTTCATACTTTTATAAGAAAATAAGGTATTTTCTTGGACAACACAACAATTCATATCTCAACCATTAGGGAAAATATGAGATTTTCTGGATCTAATACATTCATTTACAACACAACAAATCATAACTCTTTACATTTGAAATACTGCGTTTTCTGGAAAACATGCACGAACTTTCGAATGGCGTACATTTTCTCAAAACGCTACTCATGAACTCACCAACTTAATTGTTGACACTTTCTCTTTGAAATAACTTGTATTCTCAGGGAACCGCTAAGTAGGTTTGGAAATCAACTTTTGGGATTGACGCGCTGGCGTTAATTACTTCTTTTGAAAGATGTTTATGTATTTACCTTTTGAACATGTAATGAATACAATTATGTAAACATTTTTAAAAACCTTTATATATGTATGGTGGTGTGTACTTTCCTTTCTATGAACTGTTATGATACTGAATATGACGTCCTCCGCCCCCGAACGTTTCCGTCGTTCTGGTTTGGGGGTGTGACACCATTTCACTAACCAATTACATCTTTATATAGTATGGAGACTAGGGTTAAACCCATGACCTTTCATTTCATATGATCCATGGGTTAAACACTCCATGGACTATCCATGAAAGCTTAGCCCAACCTAAATGAACTTGGCCCATTCCATATATATAAGAGTCCATATTTAATTAGTTCATTTTGATCACTTAATTAATTATAAATTAATTCTTGATCAATACTAATTAAATAATATGATTATATATTAATATATTAGAACTTATAATATATTAATATAAATCATAAATATACTATTCTCAAAAGACTATCCATATAAATTGTGCCGGTGAAGTGCAACCCAAATGGACCATGCCGGGTCGGGTCAAGTACATACCAAATATAATTATGAACTTAGACATTAATCCAACACATCTGTAACAACCTGTCATTTCAGGTCATTGAAGATCGAGTCTTCTAACCTCTTTGAAAAAGGGATTAAAATATCACCGAAAAATGAAGTATTCAAAAGCTCTGTTTGGAGTACACTATGTAGTAAATATCTTCTTAAGGTTTCCAAGCATATAAAGAACACTAAAATCCGAGTTATAAGGAAGAAGTTATGACCATTCTAAGTTTTCCGACAAAAACCAGCAATACGAAGTTTTGTAAAAACGCAAAGTTTCAATAAAATACTTTTTGACCTTAGGTGTCTAAATGAAAGTCATAGATATCGTTAAACTACAAACGTACATAAAAAGAATGCCCAAAACGAACATCGTATAAAAAAGTTATGAATTTTTAACGAATTTTCTTACCCCGACCTTTTAAAAAATAAATAATAAAAATAATTTCGGAATTTGCCGACGGAATCTAAACGAAAGTTGTAGATCTTAGTCTCACCTACGCGTGGATATAAAGAACGTCGAAAATAGAGTTCGTATGAAGGAGATATGAATTTTTGAAGTTTGATAAATAATTAATATATATATTTTTTTATTGAAAACTTCGGTATTATCCGAAGTCTGAGTCACGCGAGTACTCCCTGCGTACACGAGTACGCCCAGCGTACTCAAGGCCTTGGCCCCGGTTCGTCCACGTCGCCCCCTATGGGAGCTACACCCCGTCCCATCCGAACTCCGGGGCAGTCGAGAACTCGGTCATGCATGACGCAGGGTACGCCCCGCGTACCGAGGCCTCTCAGCCCCTATAAAAGGGATCTGAGGGTTCCATGAAAACTTGCTCATTTCCTCTCGTTCTTCTTGCATTTTGACTCGTTTTCCGTGCCCGTGCAAACCCAAAGCCCTGGTCGCTTAGATCAAGTTCCGAAGGTCGTTTATAATCCCGAGATTCCTGAGAATCCCGAGAAAATCCGTTTTTTTCAAGCCAAAGTTCTGCTCGGTTTTCGTCACACCTTCTTCAAACTATCAAGTGAGTTCATACCCCCTTCAAACACACTTTGAATACATTTTAAATGCTTTTATACTCTTTTAGGGGGGGATACAAGAAAACATACGGTTATTATCGTGTGTTTTATAAAGTTTCACTTCACTTGTTTTTATCGAATAAATCACTTGGAATTCATTACTACTATGGAAAACTCTTGTCATACTTTGCGTACATTAGACTTATACAAAGTATATAGTGATTTCAAAGTACCTTTCGTTGCTAAGCCGTTTTATACATTCTAAAAACTTATGATTTATGCTTTGTCAAACATTGTGGAAAAGGATAAACTTTGCATACAAAACTATTACTTTAATACAGACTTAGTTGAGAATCCATGAGATGTGTATATCTTCAAATACTACCTTCTTGTTAGAAAGTAATACTACAAGTCCTGTCTATAACCAGAGTCTCCCGTTAGGAGAACGTGTCAAATGTGTATAGATCTATACAGGAAGTCATGATCCCGCGCCCTGACTGTTAGCTACAGTCCGTACTTTGGGGTGACAGTTTGTCATAACGCTACGACGCCTGAAAAACATCACTACAGACATATTATGTTTAGTATGGTTATAAAACTCATCGGATACACAATTATTATAGTACTTCTGATTGATGAACGAGTAGCTATTAAAACTATTCTTTATCTACCAAACGGAAATCTTCTGATAGGTTTATTATATAAAGCTATGTTTAAAATCTTCAAAAGCATGTGGCTTGCTTCCAATTTTTAGTCTTGGACATTAAACAAACTATTACTTTAGGAAAATATGGGAATTTCTTGTATACAAACCAAACAACTATTAGGAAAATAAGGGGTTTTCTTGGTTCAACTATCTACATTTTTCAACACAAATACTCTCATGAGTAACAAGTGAATACACCATGGTTATATATGACAACGATCTAACAACCAATGGAATGTGTGTTATCCGCCTTACTTACTGTACCCCGTTGGGTTGTGAGTTGAGGGCAGATGCGCACAATCGATTGTTTGTTTACTCCAAGTATATATATAACTTGTACCCACTTATTACACATAGAAAGGCTTGTAGTGTCATTTTACTCAACTCCCATTAAAGTAGGAAATATATGATTTTCTAGAGGAACAGGCAAACTTTACAAAACAGAACTTACAGCTTACATCACTTTACATATACATTTTCAACAACACTTTACAGCTTACTCACATCACTAAAATCTTATGAACTCACCAGCTTAATTGCTGATTAACTCTTTCAAATAACTTGTATTCTCAGGAGACTATTAGACAGGTGCTTGTGCTGGGACTTCAGAAGATGGAGCATTATAGCTTCAAGTCTTGTTTTGTTATTTGTTTATGACTTCTATGTTTTGTGAACACATACATGGTAAACACTTTCTTTCTAAATGAAATGGTTTTTCATTACTTGCTTACCATATACATATCTCGTGATACTTGACATGATGTCCTCCACCCCCGAATGTTTCTGCCGTTCCGGTTTTGGCGTGTGACACAATTACATATAGAAAACATGATATTAGGTCTACTTGATGTAAGATAAAGCAATGAACCTATCATACTTCTGTATAAAGTAAGATCAACAGTAGGTATGTATAACGAAGGTGTTAGCCTTGTTCCAACTGCCATTGGTACTCTTAACTTCGTGCTATTCATCATCCTAAATTTTTCGAGAAAATTCCTTGTATATTATTCTTGATTGATGAAAATCCCTTCTCTGCTTTGATGAATGTTTAAACCATGAAAATTATTGATTTTACCCATCATGCTCATTTCGAATTGGTTTTTCATCAAGCTTTCGAATTCACTAGACAAAGCAGGGTCAGTAGAGCCAAAAATAATATCATCGACATAAATTTGAACAAGCATTAGATGATTCCCAACTTTCTTTCGAAATAATGTGGGTTCAAGTGATCCATGTTTAAATTTCGACTGTTTTAAGAAACTGGTAAGAGTTGCATACCATGCTCTTGGTGCTTGATTTAACCCGTATACAACTTTATCTAAAATATAAACATGATTACGATGTTTTTTGTTAACAAAACCTGGACGTTGTTCTACATACACCGTTTCTTCAAGTTCACCATTAAGAAATGCACATTTTACATCCATTTGATAAACATCAAAATATTTATGAGCTGCATAAGCCAAACATATTCGAACAGCCTCGAGTCTTGCAACAGGGGAAAAGGTTTCTTCATAATTGATACATTCTTGTTATGAATAACCTTTAACAACTAATCGTGCTTTGTTTCATATAACATTCCCATCTTTGTCGGTTTTGTTTTTGAAAATCCATTTTAATCTGACAATAGAAACATCATTAGCTTTAGGAATTAATCTCCAAACCTTGTTTCGTTCAAATTCATCCAATTCAGATTGCATTGCAACAACCCAATCAAATTGTTCCATTGCAACCTAAACTGACTTTAGTTCTATTTTGGAGATGAAAACATTAAACATGCAAAATTCTTGATGAGTATTCAGTACCTCATTCTTTGCATGAATTTGAGCTCTAGTCAAAACTCCATCATGTGGATTCTCGATCACTTGTTCTTTCGGATGATTCCTTGTCCACTTTTCCAACGATGGATATGCTGGATCAAAGTCCAAAGGTGCATCTTTGTACATCTCTTCATTTCCGGATCCTACAACAGAAATACTATCATTTAGGTCATCATTTTGATCAAGATTTATGGTTTCATTATCATCATGCTCCCCTTCAGCAAGAATACGATTCACTACTAGAAAAACAGCCTTTTACAATGCGCAATGTGTGTCGTAAAACGCTCAGACGACACGCAAATGCTCGTCAAGGAAGGCCCTGTGATAATGAGAGACGACACGCTTTCGCGCATCGTCTATAGACGACGCACATTTACGACACGCAATGTGTATCATTAAAACCCCTGTCAAGAAAGGCCATGTCATAAATGAAGATGACACACATTTTTGCATATCGTAAATTTAAATGTTTAAAAATATATATTTATATATTTATTAATTTTTAAATTAATTTTGCATTTAATGTCTCATAATATAAATAAAATACCATATACAAAAAATACAATCCATTGCATAATATAAAATAAAATTTCATACTCAAAAAATAAAATAAATTACACAAATTATAATATGTCATACAAAGAATCATTCAAATGTTAAAAAAAATAATACATTGCTAACATGGGTTATACATTCCTATAAAACTAACAAATAATCATCTAACTCTGTTTCTTACTGGAATATGTGTGTAATTGTCTCCTTCATCAGCCTCTATGTCCACAGTCGGATCTACCTTCCTAATCTATATGTATAACAAAGACACATGTATTAAACTTGTTACCATTAACATCTGCTAGTATGGACTCGAGTGTTAAACTTGTTACCATTAACATCTGATTCATATGGTCCACAGAAAGCCATGTCTTCTTCACCTCTAATTCAACAAGATTGTTACCTGTATAAATGAAAACAAACAAGAACATTAACAGCCCAATTATGAACAATTTCGCAGGATGCCAAACATGATGATCATTAATAAGTCCTTTCAAGGATAATTTGGTCTGGATAGAAGATTAAACTAAATACAAATCATAAAGAATCTAAAAAACAGTCGACTGCATTGGAATTGATGGCTTATTAGAAGAATAAGATAGAAATGAAATAATAAGAATTATAAATAACCATTGTGTATGAGGTACAGAGGGAATCTTTATCTGTACAACCTATTTCTTGAAAGATCATAAGTAGTTCAGCCAAAAATTCACAATAATTAAGTAGCAATCGAATACAATTTGCCAACTTAGTGAGGCCAAAAATTCAAAAATAACTAGCAAGCAGCTATAGTTTAACAAGTAACAGCAGATGATATTAAGAACCATAGAAAGGTACAGAATTTCCTCTATTGATATCAGATCTATAACGGATCTTATCACCTCACATCACTTAAAGAACTATTGTAAATAATAATATACAACAATGTAATGCATAAGATCAAAGAAATATCCTTTAACATAAGTGATTAACTAATAGCCATATGCCAAAAATACGCTTTAAGAAGACAATTGAAGTCATAATACCTGACCATTTCTGCACAAAAGATTTTGACTGAAGTTGATTTTGATTTTGTCAAGATAAGCACAGTCTGAGGAGGAGTTTCCCACTTCAAAGAAATCTGAATTATAAAATGTAAACAATATAATGCACCTCATCATATTCTTCATGAAAATACAAATGATTTTGTGAATATTTGTGGGTAAATTATAAAAAAAAATGGTCCCAGAGCTTTCTGATTTTCCCATTTTTAGATCAAAATTGAAACATTTGTCAACTTTGGTTATTATTTTTGTTCCAATTGCATATTCTTTTCTCTTTTTAATTCATATTTGTGTTTCCATTTTGTAGCCTCAGCTTGAGAAGCAACTGTAGCTTCTGCTGCTTCTCTTAAAACCTTGCCAACAGCTTATGAATGACATAAACCACAAGGATCAAACACGATTACAATTTTCTAGTGCAAGATTATCATTTATTTCCACCCCACAGAACATACGATTACAATTTTCTATACTAATAAACTCTTCTATTTATTTTTTCCATTCCAAATATCTTTGTACTAGTCACAAAAAGGAAGGCTATACATACGATTACAACAACTAAGCACAACAATATATTGTTCGATATAGTATTCATTCAAAATTTATGGGTTAAGCGACTAATGCCAATAGCTTAATCCAAAATCAAACTTTTGCCACAGGTGCTCACAGGTCACAACATATATAGCATAATTGGTCTTATCTAACCCTGCCCTTCAATTTCTTCAATACGCTTTGTGGAGAATAGCACATAATCCAACGGTTAATATCATGTCTTATGTATTGAACACAATTAAATCGTAGAGAAATTATAATTACATCCATAGACAGACATAAAGGAAATTATGTAGCAAACCGACCTAGGTCTACAATATGTAGCCAGCGATGAAACCCTCAAATTACTTCTTGGAAGTGCCCCTTCTGATTCAAGCTCACTTATGATGCTCTGTATGACCTAATAACAAACAAAGTGTTATTCGGATTTCTCAATCAACTCAAATTTTTTAAAGCAGTCAAAGTATGAGTTTCAATCCCATTATGGAAAAATTTCATGATCTTACCAGCATCAGGAAGGCCATCTTCCAGCATCTCCAATCCTTCTACACAGATTTCACTGAAACAAGAGAATCAAATCTTTTGTGAAAACACAGCTACACCATTCTATTGGGAACAACTAAGATGATGCAATAATAAAAAAAAACATGATATTAAGTCCATTTGATAGGAACTAATATAGACCAAATTCTAACATGATTATATGTAATATATACATGGAAAAGAATGAAAAAACTTAATACCTGATACCTGAAACAGAAAAATAGGTTTTATATGCAACAGTGAAAGAAAATGGTTTTCCATCTGTGTTTATATTTCTTACACGAGATGTTAACAACAAGTCTCCAACAGGTCTAAGACTAACCCCCCATCGTTATTCAAAGCTACAAAATAACAAAATGTAGTTTGAATTGAAGCAATTGAAAGACTTGTAAATAGCATAAGAATGTCTAGTAGACAAAAAGGTGTGAAATTAAGGTCACCTGTGAGGACATGTTTTCAAATCATCTTCAGTGGACTTGAAGATCAACTCAATGAAAACTTTATTTATGGGATTGGTGGTGAAGGGAGGGGGGTCATTGTCAACACTCCATAATCTGTTTCTAGCAAATCCATGAAGTTCAAGAGAGCCTACATTTGAGAACTGCATTCATCAAGCAAGTCTGATCATGTCTATGATGTATCCAAAAAACTTAATTTTTTATTGAAATCACCAAAAAATGATAAGGAGGCACACTTACGTGAGGGAAGCATATAGGAATTCCCATGTCAACTTCAATCAGTCAAAGGTGGGTCAACAGAAACAGGATACCATATGATGGCTTTTAGTTCAGAAAAAAACTCGTCTCCTGCCATTTCATCGAACAACTTGCCTACATAATCTTCATGAAATACATCAAGAGTGTTTCTTGAGTAGTTATCTACTTCATCATCTGGCCCAAACTCATTAAAATTGAATTATATATATAATGGAAATGTCTTTAGAATATACATTTGTGGTTCTTGCAAAGATCCAGTATTAGTAAGGACAAAGGGAGTCATCATAAGTTCTTTCTTGAAGGAGCTATCTTCCTTAATTAAAACACTAATTTCATCAAAAATAGACAAGAGAATCCCAAACTCAGAGACAAGTTCTGGAAAGCGATTGAACACATAGCTTTTATAAAATTGGACTCGAGAAGGTTCTTTGATGTCTAATGAAAGTACATCGTTGGAGTCTGGTGAGATCAGTATCTAGAGTAGGATTGCGAGAACTAGAAGCTGCAACATACATACATATATTATATAGATATATCACATCTTTCTTCGATTTCCTGCTTCTAATCATAGAACTTGAACAATAGCTCTTCTTCCTCCTCCTTGACCTCGAATCATCTAAACCATTGATGAGAATAACTTGAAGATGAAAGATGGAAACAGAGGTGGAGGAGAATAAGGGAAACTATTTACAATAAAAATGAAGGCCAAAGACCGCCTAAGAAATGATCAATGCCAAAAAATATGGGGGAAACAAAAATCGCTAAAATCACATGAGAGAATCCATGAATTTTAGGGAAAATACCGCTGGTTGTTTGGGGTTTTCCTTAGTAGCAGGATTTTTATAATTCTTTTGGGATTTCATTCTATAATTTTTGGGTGTGCAATTAGATCATCGATGGTAGAAGGGTTTTTACAGAGAATGAAGACTAAGGCCTAGGGCTTTTTCTTGCTAATTGGAAGAGGCAGGGGGTTTAATTTTTAAGATTCAATAGGCGGGTGAAATCCCGCCTTAAAAACGTGTGTTTCATTAAAAAGTTATAAAGCGACACATTTAGACGACGCACATTTTATGAAAGGCGCCCTCCGCATTTTCTTTTTTTTTCTTTTCTGACACTAACTTTAGGGCACGAACAAATGCGTGTCCTCTATCCTTCAAATTTGTCAAAATTGACATTATTTTTAGGGCACACACAAATGCACGTCTTCTATCAGCGAGTCTCATTGTTTGCGCGTCATTAAAGGGATGTTTTCTAGTAGTGATTCTGATGCTCCCCCTCAAAGAGTTCATTAATACTGTTATTTTCCCCTTCGAAAGAATGCTCCCCTTAATAGTTAAATATGTAGTCAAGTGCTCCCCATCCACTCAAGCGTCTAGCATGCTTTCACCATTAACAGTTGAATCTGAGGTGATTATCGAATCATTTGTATGTTTCGAAGATTCAGGAGTTTGATTATCAACAACATGTACCTCAGCATCAACAACCCTATCTGGAACACCAAAAATTAAATCATAATCAAAGTCAGATGAATTAGATTCTTCAGTTTCATCAGGTGATTCATTCAGAACTGGTTTTTGTTCAAATTGTTTTTCAACTTGTTTCACGAAGTAATCATCAAAAGTGAGATTAAAGGTTTCTTCTTTTCGAGTTCGTTTATTTAACACTCTGTATGCAACCGAATTGTTCGAATGTCCCAAAAATATTTGTTCATCAGCCTTAGCTTTAAATTTCGAAAGATTATCTTTGAGATTCATTATAAAACACCTACAACCAAAAACATGAAAGAATTTGACATTAGGTTTTTGATTATTGAATATTTCATGCGGAGTTATATTGAAACTACTATGAATGAAAGATCTATTCTGAGTAAAACATGTTGTCGAAATTGCTTCTTCCCATAAGTATTGAAGAAGATTCTCATATGTCAACATTGTCCTCGCCGCTTCCCAAAGAGATCTATTTCTCCTTTTGACCACTCCATTTTGTTGAGGAGTATAGGGCGAAGAAAAGATATGCGAAATTCCTTTTTCCGTTAAGTACGAATCCAACACTTTGCTCTTAAACTCAGAACCATTATCACTTTTGATTTTTCGAACTTTCTTCTTCAGACTTATCTCAATTTTCTTGATAAATTCGATCATTGTTTGAGCGACTTCATATTTTAACCTGAGAAAATACACCCACGTAAATCATGAAAAATCATCAACAATAACCAAAATATATCGTTTCTTGTTGAGAGTTTCAACAGTTGATGGTCCACAAAGGTCAATATGAAGAAGTTCCAACAGTTCAACAATTTTCGAATCAATGACAATTGGATGCCCTTTACGATATTGTTTTCCTTGTTCGCGAGCTGCACATAAAGTATCATTATCAAACTTTAACACAAATAAACCTCGAACAAGATCTTCTGTAACCAATTTATTTAAATTTTGAAAGTTTAAATGAGATAAACATCGATGCGATAACCAGCTAATATCTATGGGAGCTTTAAAAAGTAGACAAACTAAGGGTTTTCCAACTATGGGTTTGATGTTGAGGGTAAACATATCTCCATATCTTTTTGATTTCAACAATACTTCGTTCGTCTCAACTTTTGAAATGATGCTTTCTTCTTTGTTAAACACAAATTGATTGCCAATGCCCATAACAAGTTGTGAAACACTTATCAAATTATGTTGAAGACCTTCCACATAAGCAATATGATACACTGTAAATTGACCATTCGTTACTTTTCCATAACCTTTAACTTGACATTTATGATTATTTCCAAACTTCACTACACCAACATTTTGTAAACTTCGAAAATCACGCAAATTCTCCTTCCTTACAGTGATGTGATGTGAGCAACCACTATCAATCATTGAAAGAATTTAGGTACCCAATGTTGTTTGGGTCCTTGGTTATTAGTTTGAAAGAGAAAATGAATTTTAGAATTTAAAGCCCAGCTTCGAACTTTAGTTTTGAAATAATCAATTAAGTCGACATCATCAGTTAAAGATATCGAAATATGATTTTTCAATAGTTTTGGACATTCACCAACTTTCTTCTTATGTTTCGTAGATTGTCTTTCTTTTGAGATTGGTTGCCATCTCTGAACTGGAGTATTTGACTCTTTCGAAGATGAACTTCCAAATTGAGAATCATTTAAATACTGTTCATAGGCCTTTTTGATTTGATGTTGTGAAAACTTCCCAGATTAATACTTTTTCCCATTGTTTTCAAGCCAATGATTCATGGTTTCCTCTTCAGATGTGCCTTTTGTGTATGAAACTTTGGTCGCTTTTTGTGTAGATGGATTTGGAAAATTTGGTTTTTGTGGAATAAACTTTGAAGTTGTTTTCAAATTCCTTTAACAAATGTTTGATTGATTTCATATTTTCAAACATTTTCAACTTCTCAAAAAATCTCAAACTTTTGATTTGTTCTTTTTGAAGAAAATCAATTGTTCACATTTGTAGATTTTGTGAAAGATGAATATGAATTTGAAAATTTTTGATGACTGTTTAAATAAGAATGCTTTTGAAAATTATTTGATGATGATGATTTTGAAAACTTCGTTGGAAAATCCTTTGAATTTGTCTTTTGATATTCATGGGAATTTCATAGAGCGGGATTTTTCTTTGTTAGTTCATTTGATTGCTTTTCATTTGTCACAATATGCCAAAACATTCTTTTTCTTGTCTGTCTTTTCGAAATTCCTTTTTCTTTCGAAAATTTGTCAACAAGATCTTTAAATTCTTGTGAATTAAGTTTCACATTCTCATTTTTTTTACTTGATTTTTGTTTCAAAATTTCTTTTGCAACTTCTCGTTTTTCAAGCCATTTTCGTTGTGGTTTTTGTCTTTGAAAAACATATGAATATTTGTTATATTATTTTCGATAGTGCTTTGATTTGAAAAGAATCCTTCGTCTGATGTTTGCTTGTTATCTTCTTCAACCATTTTGTTGAACTCTGGTTTTATGTTTTCAACATTCCCAGTAGTGACAAACACTTGATTCAGAAATACAACATCATCTGTGCACTTGAAATTCGGATAAACCACTATGTTGGTAACCAAATAGTGAGCACCTTTGTCTAACAACACTTTATCGAAATTTTCAGTGTCTCCAAACACTTGTTCAACAACAATTCGTGGAATTTTTGTTTCGTTAGGAACATTCTTTTCTTTTTCAAAATTATTCGACACATCATTTTCATTCTCATCTTCACTATCATCAGTTTGACTGCCTCGTACCTCCACATCATCAAAATCACAAACTTTTAAAATAGAGGGTCTATCAGTGTCATCATCAACCATCAAATCATTATAAATTTCTTTACCTTTTGACTTAGATGTGACATTAATGATTGATAACTGAGAACATCGACACTTTCCTCCTCCTCAATTTCACTTATTTTGCTAAAACAATCAGAATTGTCTTCGATATCAACAAAATTAGATTGAGAATCAAGTTTCAAATTATCAGTTCTTTTCAAAATTTTGAGTTGTTCACTTTTTGTCAAATTTCCATTCACAATCTCAACAAGTTCATCAGCATTCAGAAATTCATCTATCTTAGCAATACCATAAGCAAATCTATCATCAGACACTTTGTTAAAGTCTGCCATGGTTTGTTCACAATCATAGGACAAAATATCAACCTTCTCTCTCTCAAAAGTAAGAAAAAGGTAATAATTTCCTATATTTTTCTTTACTAATATCACACGAATGATGCAATGCAGTCAATTTAGCATAGAGACGTTTAGCCGAATTACAATATACGTTTCTTTGTGCAAGCAACATCCTTACATCTCTATCCAAATTATCACTATCATTATTGACATTTTTTATTTGAAATTCTAAATACTCTACCCTGCTACATTTCGAATCTAGAAGTTTTTGGGTCTCTAGCAGTTGAGTACTTAATTTATTAGCTTCGTTACTAGCTGACACAACAGTAGTATCAAAATAAGCAACAATATCATAAAATGCAACTATTTCAGAATCATAAGCTTGTAGAGGAATATTAAAAGATTAAAGAATAGAACGTACATTTGTATTCATTGGTGATTTGTCTCCAGATTTCATCATGAACCAATGACTAGTCACCTTTTCATTCCCGTCCCCTTCAAACTATGCAAACATAGCTCCATGAGTTGGATTTTACATTTCTTCATCATCAAAACCCGAGGACTAGATTTGATATGCCCCATCCTCTTCAGCCTCTCCTCATGCAACCAAAGATATCCCTTTAGCTTTTGCACAAACTTCCTCCAGCATTTCCACATAATAATCTTTGTCCTTGACTTTATTCTTCCTTTCATCCTTTTTACGAAGCGTATAATCATTTGTTAAATGATTTGCTCCGTTACAGTAATGACAATCAACACCTAAGTCTCCCTTAAGCTTCTTTTCATTATTTGACTCTTTTTCCTTCTCATCATTTTTCTCAAACTTTTTCTTTTCCTCAGCACCAGACTTGCTCACAAAGTTTCCTTTTACTTCACTCTGCTTCACCTTCGGATTAAATGGCTTCTTGAAAAACTTTTTCACATGATTGTTTGATTAAAAAGCAACTGCCTCATCATTAGAGTTCATGATAAAACCTTCTTCATCCGAATCCTCTTCCTCAACAGTCTCAACCTTAGATACTTTCGAAACAAGAGCCAATGGACCTCCCAAGCTTTGTTTTGACTCTTCCGCCATTTTATTAACTTCACTTTCGTGAGTTTTTTCAAGGATAAAGTATCAAAGCTTTTGTTGATTCTTCACCATCATGCTTAAACTTCTCCACTCCTTACGAAGTCCAATCACAAAAGTGACATTTAACTCCATGGATGACCTTGTGATGCCATAACGATTGCATCGATAGATTAATTAATTAAAACGGACATAGTAAAATCTCAATCGTTTCATTCTCTTTTTGTCTGAACTCCTTCAGCTCAACCAAGCACTGTTTAATAGAGTTTATCTTCGTTTTCTCCCTCCCCTGATATTTCTCTTTGAGAGTATTCCAGATCTCTTTTGCAGTTTTACAACCACGGACGTAGTTGTAAACAACATGCGATAAAGCACCTCTTAGCTCTCTCATACAACACTTCTCATTGTTTTTCAGCCTTGTTGCTTGTTTTTCTACTGCAGAAGTTAATCTAGATGATCCTATACTTTGAGCATTTGGTGGTGGTTGAACACTTCCTTTGATGCAATTCCATAACTCTTCATCCAATCCATTAAGATAGTCTTCCATACGATCCGCCCATTGATCATAGTAATCTGCAATCAGCGTTGGAATTTTTGTTGATGATCCAAGCAGATGAGAATATGAAGTCATCGTGTTCATGTTGAAGTTCGCCATTGTTGTACAGAAGAGAATTTTCAGAAAACTTGAGAAACTCGAAGATTAAAAAAAATGAATTGATCAGAAACTTGAAATCGATCACTCGATTATACAATTCGAACACGGAATCTAAACAAAACTGTAGATCTAAGACGATTTTCAGAATCGAAATGTGCATAATCTCTTGAGACAAACTTTTGACTAAAAAACGAACGATTCAAATGAAAAACATATCATTGCAGTTTGAATCCTGCTCTGATACCAATTATAGAAGAATTTTAATGAGTAATCGAATGTAAATCATAGTAATTCAAGTAATGATCTAGAATGAACACATGATGTAAAGTTTGGTGTTATCATATTATGGTCCCTTGAGTCATCCATGTGAGTATGAGTTACTCTAGGAGCTTAGAATGTTACATCTCATCATTTATGATGGTGCTAGTGCACAAAAATGTCATCCTGACGGATTATGATGAACCATGCAAAGTTTCGTGTCCATTCTTTGGGATAAAGTGTTTAAGTTTGGTTTCGGAACCTTTTAAGGCATGCAAAAGCATAAAGTTTGTAGCATTATGGCTAAATATGTTTTAATGAGCTTAGATCTAAAATTGGACGTTAGCTCTTAGCAGATTAAGACATTAAAAGGAGACTTTGGCCAACTGCGGCATACACAGGTGTACATTGAGCTTACGTGCCTGGGATCCTGATCTTGTGAAGCACTCGAGTACGACGGGCGTACTAATGGTACGCTTATCGTACTCACCAGGGGAGTTTTGCGCTTTAGTTTTGGACAACCTTCGGCTTTAGAGCTTTGAGCCCTTGTTGGAAGACAGATCTTTCTGAGCCGGGACGTTATAGATTAGGCCCGTAGTAGGCTTGGAGTGTCTTTTGGTGTAACAACCCGAAATTTCTACATCATTTTAATGTAACTCTTTCGCGCAACCGATCGTCGTTCCGATTTCCGATTTCCGATTTCTCAGTTTAATTAAGTCATTAATTAGTACACATTTAAAATGACTTAATGGGTGTCTTAATACATTTAGAAATCATTTTAACACTCAACTCTAGTGATCGGAATAATTCTAGAATTTACCGTATCGGGTTACGGTAACTCAATCGGGTACGACCAAAAACCCCGTCTAACGCCGGTATCGGGTAGAATTCCACCGTGTCCAAAACTTAAACACTATATAAACGTGTTTAAGACTTCATTTGAAGCCTTTGGCCAATTTCTCACTAAACTCTTACAACCTCTCTCCTCAAGCTAGAATTAAGGTCCAAATCACAAGTTTAAGGCTTCAAATCTTTAAGGTAACCTCCCTAACATGTTATTCAACACCTTTAGCCTTCAAATTGATGAATTAATTGAGTTTTAGGGCCAAGAACATGAGTTTACGGCCAAGGAACAAGCTTGGGCCGTAAACTCCATTTAATGGGGTTTTAAGCCCTTAAACTCCCTCCTAAACTCAATTGGACTTTAGATATGGCTACGGGACTTCAAGGTATGGACTTAGAACATTTAAAACTATGATTTTGAGCCATTTAAAGGAGTTTACGGCCAAGGCATAAGCTTAGGCCGTAAACTCAAGTAAAAGGGGTTTTTCATGCCCTAAAACCCTTCCAAATCACTCCTATGGCTTAGATATGAATTGTAGGACCTTGGTTTTAGCATTTGGACACCTGAAACATGAATTTTTTGGGACTTATGTGAGTTTACGGCCAAGGATAGTGCTTGGGCCGTAAACTCCCCAAAATGTGATATAAACCCAATTCTAAAGTGTTAGAAAGCCATCCAACACCACCAAAAGACTTGGAATAAATCAAGGGACCAACCAAAAATGCTTTAAGGGTCTAAAACACATCAATTGTGGGACTTATAAGGGTTTACGGCCAAGGCTTGTTCTTAGGCCGTAAACTCCAAAACTTTTGGTGTTAGAATGCAAACTAAACACCCCTAAAGCCTTTAGATGAATTTTAGAAGCCCTTCTATACAAGTTTTAGACCTTGAAACACTTTGTATGACCCTACATTAGAGTTTACGGCCATGAGGAGGGTCTCATGGGCCGTAAACTCCATAACACCCCTCAAATGTCACATAAAAATCATACTAGGTCTTGGAATAATCTTATGAATCACATGTGATTGGTTTTAACAACATTTGACACCCATTTCATGAAGATTAAGGAGTTTATGGCCAGGAGCCTATACTGGGCCATAAACTCCCATAAAATAAGCATTTTGATGATTTAAATTCAGTCCAAGTGTTCCAAGACAATTTAGAAAATCCATTCTAGCAACCTCTAGGTCCATTTGAGCCCTTAAACCCTCAAAACCACACCAACATGAGTTTACGGCCGTAAACTCATGTGTGAGTGTGTTTCATGGTTGTAAACTCATTTAAATGTTTACTTATGGAGAGTAAACTCATGTCCCAAGTCCCTAGTGCCATTACAAGTCCGAAGATGTCACCCGGGTCACTCCGAACGCTCGTTTTGAGGTGTTTAACCTCATTGGAGTGTAATGTTCCATATGATTAGTGAATGTATCTCTAATTGTATATATATGGACATTATATCATTTTACATAGGGTCATCGCGAGTAATCAAACCCCGAACCGACGTCTAGCATTCAAAACCGACACGTTTCCGAGTCCGGTGAGTTCATACCCCTACCCTTTTTCACTGTTTTCAGGGGGAACACAAGCAAAGTACAAGGGAATTCTTGTACTCATAACATGTTTTCAAATATGTGTTTCATATTCTTATGCTTTTATAACTGATAACTACAACTGATAACAGATCGAATATACAGATCACATAACATATATTTGTGAAATAAGTCTTTAAACTAGTATGTTTTACATGTATTTCACAAATGGTTTTCCACATTTTATCAGTTAAAAGCATGACATTAAAACATTTGAATATAATACCTATACACTGTTTTGTCCTCGGTAACACTCCACGCACATACGCGAGTGGAGGACTTTCATATTATTACTAGTAAATTTGTTATTCCGGTACGATTGGAGACACGTCCTCGGAGAACACTCCACCTGGATTACGCGAGTGGAGGACTACACCCATAACCAGAATCTCTGGTATTTAGAGAGCGTGACTTGAGTGTATAGATCTATACGGGGCTGACTACCCCACACCTGGCTGCTAGCTACAGCCGAACCGAAATGGTTCAAAGGTGACGAAAGTCATAAGTATGTGGACGACTTATTGCCACATGTGGACTACTTATTGCCACAGGTTTCAGTCTATTGTATGGTTATGGAACTCACAATTAGGATAACAGAGATTTACTTACAGTAATAATGGATTACTTTATACATCGTTTACATCTTTTACATCTTTTACTTACTGTAACTAACATTCAGGAAGGTACGGGACCTTCCTGGGGAAAACATGGAATCTAATCACGATTACATCTTTTACATCTTTCACATCGTTTACATAAGATACATACATGCAGGAAAGCATGGGGCTTTCCTGGGTAACACTTACATAACTAGAAAGAGTCACAGAATGGATAACATTACATCTTTTACAATTTGTAACATACAATAAGGAAAGTATGGGACTTTCCTGGTAACACATGATAAGTAAACAGAACAGTTTAACCAGTCAGATAACCAACTATACATTTTCACATGAGTAAACATGTTTTCAGTGTACAAACTTACTATACTTTACATTTGTGAAACAATAACCAACTTTTAAGAAAATACGGGATTTTCTTGGTGTACATAACATTTCAGAAACAGAAAGGAAACCGATACATTTTCGTAAAACAAAACCGCTTATGAACTCACCAGCTTTATGCTGATTTTCAAACCGCTTGTGTTCTCAGGTCAGCGTTAGAACAGGTACTCGAAGATCATTTTGCATGAAGACGGTGTACATGAAGACCCGTTTTATTTTGTCTATATATACTATGTATCACAACTGTACAAACTTTACTTTTGAAACAACTATAAAACTGTTATTATGTAATGTAATGCTTGTTTTACTTTACTTACTATGTACATTGGATTTGATACTCAACACGGTAGTCAACCCCGGAAATGTATTCCGCCTTCGGTTTTCGGGGTGTGACAGATTGGTATCAGAGCCCTTGTTTATAGTGAATAAAGCACACCAAACCTTACATGGTATAAAAAAAAAATAAATAAATAAATAAAAAAAAAAACTATGAACACTAAAGGGCCTAAGTGCTCTGAATTAAAAGTATCTTCAAACTACAAGTATTTTCAAAAGTATACAAGTATACCAAACCGTCGTCATCCGTAACCACAAGTAGAACAGAACATAAGTAAATGGGTGTTGTGTACTATGGTTAAACCTGGGCAGTTATGTAGTCGTGTCTAGGGTCAATATGGCCTGGCCAACTATATTCATTCGAGACACGGCCAACATGTGCTTGGGAGTGACTGTGGTATGTGACATGCCTAAAACTTACCCTAATATCCCAAACATCGAATCATTGTCGTAAACAATTCATGAAATATTATGGGAGTATTTCTCGATTCCAATCATCTGTAGTAATCCTCATTCGAGTAATTTTCTGTGATTACTCTTAGCGATAAATTATATGTTCGATAACTCTTTCCTGCTTTATCGCTTACTCGAATCATATAACTGTCATGTCTATCAATTCAATGTAGAGGACTTACCATCCTCTCTTTCTTGATCTTATTAGATCAAGATGCCTCCCCGAAAGAGACCTAGCTCAAAGAACAACGACAATCCTTCTTCGCCGCCACCTCCTCCCCAGTTTAACTTAGCATCAGTTCAGACAATGATGACAGCTGCAATGATAGCAGCTATGTCACAAATGAACCCTAGTGGTTCGGGTGGTGGTACTCAATCTCAAAACCCTGAGGGTAGCCAGGGACACCAAAGAGGGGGTTCCTATAAGGATTTCATGAATGCGAAACCAACATCCTTTAATGGCGCTGGAGGTGTCATTTCTTTATCTCGATGGTTCGAGAAAATCGAGTCCATCTTTGAAATCTGTGCTTGTGCGGAATCCGATAAAGTCAAATCTGCAGCCTGTACCTTCGCGGATAAAGCTTTGACTTGGTGGAATGGCCGAGTCAAATCTCTGACCTTACCCGTAGCCAATGCCATGGGCTGGGAAGCCATGAAGGAACTTCTCATTGCTGAGTATTGCCCCCGTGGTGAAATGCAGAAATTAGAGCACGAGCTCTGGAACCTGAAGATGAAAGGTTCCGACATTGCTGCATATACTTCCCGATTTGATGATCTCGCACTTCTCTGCCCGGGATTAGTCACTCCTGAAAACAAAAAGATCGAAAGGTTCGTTTGGGGATTATCTCAACCAATAAAGAGTCATGTTCTGGCTGCTCGTCCGGATACCTATGATAGTGCCAAGACCTTAGCACAAATTCTAATTGATCACAACGACGATGTCAAGGAAATCACTACCACTTCTGAGCCGACTCAAAGGAGTGGTGAAAAGAGGAAATTCTGGAAAAAGAAGAAAGGTCAATCTTCTTAAGGATCATCTAAGAAACAACAGACGGTAGCAGTCCATGCTGCTACTACTACTCCTGTTGTTGCTGTTTCTGCCATGGGATCCACTGCCTCAACTCCTACTAGTAAATATGCTGGTAACCTCCCTCTGTGTGACAAGTGTAAATACCACCATCATCCTGGTCCCTGTCAAGAATTGTCTTGCACCAACTGTGGTAAGAAAGGGCACACAGTTCGATACTGCAGAACTCCTACCCAATCAGCTAATCAATCATCGGGAGCAGGTGTTAGTCAAGCCTGCTACAACTGTGGCGAACTTGGGCACCTTAAAAGGGATTGTCCCAAGAAGTCAACTTCTGGTAACACTGGAAGGGTCCTAACCATGGGACGGGAGGAAGCAGTTGCCGATCCCACTGTTGTTTCGGGTACGTTCCTTCTCGATAATTCACATGCTAGTATTCTTTTCAATTCGGGTGCTGAAAGGAGTTTTGTTAGTCATGCATTCAAACATAATCTAAAACCAAATCCTCAAACATTAACTGAAACGTTTACCATCGAGATGGCTAATGGTGAGAAAGAAAGCGCTAACGACGTATTCATAGGTTGTACGCTTACCCTAAATGATCACTCATTTCCTATAGACTTCATGCCCGTTTCCATTAAGAGCTTTGATGTTATCATTGGCATGGATTGGTTGAGTCCCAATCATGCTGACATTCTTTGTTACGAAAAAGCTATCTGTCTCAATCTTCCTTCGAATCAAACTCTCATAATCTATGGCGATAAACCCAGTTCCAACCTTCATATCATTTCTTGCATCAAAGCTCGAAAATTCCTTCGAAAGGAGTGCGTTGCATTCTTAGCTCATGTGATCAACGAGAAACAAGAAGTTAGAGACCTCGCGAGCATTCCCGAAGTCTGTAACTTTCCCGATGTGTTTCCCAAAGAACTTCCAGGGATTCCTCCCGAACGTCAGGTCGAGTTCCGTATTGACCTAATTCCTGGAGCTACTCCCGTAGCAAAATCCCCGTATCGCTTAGCTCCCGCGGAAATGCAGGAGTTATCCAGTCAACTCAATGAGTTGCTCAGTAAAGGATTCATTAGGCCGAGTTCCTCACCCTGGGGAGCTCCGATTCTGTTTGTCAAAAAGAAAGATGGATCCTTTCGGATGTGTATCGACTATCGTGAGCTGAACAAGTTAACCGTTAAGAACCGATATCCTCTTCCAAGAATAGACGACCTCTTCGATCAACTCCAGGGAGCCAGTTACTTCTCTAAGATAGACCTTCGGTCGGGGTACCATCAGTTACGAGTCCAGGAGAATGATGTTCCCAAGACAGCATTTAGGACTCGGTATGGACACTACGAGTTTGTAGTGATGCCCTTCGGTCTAACCAATGCACCAGCTGTGTTCATGGACCTGATGAACCGGGTGTGCCGTCCCTTCCTAGACAAATTCGTTATCGTGTTCATTGATGACATCCTCATCTACTCCAGAAGTGAAGAAGACCATAAACAGCACTTGAGGCTAGTGTTGGAAACTCTTAGATCCGAAAAGCTTTATGCAAAATTTTCCAAATGTGAATTCTGGTTACGGAAGGTAACTTTCCTCGGTCACGTAGTAAGCGAGGAGGGTATTCATGTAGATCCTTCCAAGATTAAAGCGATAGAGAGTTGGTCGGCACCGAAAACACCCACGGAAATTCGTCAATTCTTAGGTCTCGCCGGCTACTATCGACGATTCATTCAGAACTTTTCCAAAATCGCCAAACCGTTAACCACTCTAACACAGAAAGGTGTACCCTTTTGTTGGAGTGATAAGCAAGAAACTACATTCCAAACGTTGAAGAGAGCCTTATGCAGCGCGCCTGTTCTGTCTCTGCCAGAAGGGACAGAGGACTTCGTTGTCTATTGCGATGCGTCTAATCAAGGTTTAGGCTGTGTGCTTATGCAAAGAGGAAAGGTGATTGCCTATGCCTCTAGACAGCTGAAAGCACACGAAGTCAACTATACCACACACGACTTGGAGCTAGGAGCAGTAGTCTTCGCATTGAAGATTTGGAGACATTATCTCTACAGAACCAAGTGCACAATCTTCACTGATCACAAGAGTCTGCAGCACATCTTTAATCAAAAAGACTTAAACATGAGGCAACGGTGATGGGTAGAATTACTCAGTGACTATGAGTGTGAAATCCGTTACCACCCCGGCAAGGCCAATGTGGTAGCAGATACCCTTAGCCGAAAGGATAGTACAAACCACAAAGTGAAGAACCAGACGATGACCATCCATTCCAACTTACCTACGCAAATCCGAGAAGCTCAGTATGCAGCCCTCAAATCCAAGAACGTGTTAGATGAAACCTTGAGAGGAATGGAAAAGAAACTTGAGATCAGAGGTGACGGAGTTCACTGTTTCATGAATCGAATATGGATTCCCAAATCCAGTGGATTCAGGGAAATAGTAATGGAGGAAGCACATAGAACCAAATACTCTGTTCACCCAGGTTCGGACAAGATGTATCTGGATCTCAAGAAACAATACTGGTGGCCAAACATGAAAGCTGAGATAGCTACATTCGTGGGCAAGTGTCTGACTTGCGCCAAAGTCAAAGTCGAACATCAGAAACCTTCAGGTCTGCTCCAACAACCCGAAATTCCCGAGTGGAAATGGGAGATGATTACCATGGACTTCATCACCAAACTACCCAAGTGTTCTAGTGGGTACGACACCATTTGGGTAATTGTCGATCGTTTGACAAAATCCGCTCACTTCATCCCGATTAAAGAATCATACAAGATGGAGAGACTCGCGCGAATCTACATTCAGGAAGTAGTACGTTTTCATGGTGTACCTGTATCCATTATCTCTGATCGAGATAGTAGGTTTACCTCCAGATTCTGGCAATCTCTTCAGAAAGCCCTTGGAACCAAACTAGATATGAGCACGGCGTATCATCCTCAGACCGATGGACAGAGTGAGAGAACAATCCAAACCCTGGAGGACATGCTTCGGGCATGTGTCATTGACTTTGGAAAGTCATGGGATACACACCTATCCTTGATCGAGTTCTCATACAACAACAGTTACCACACCAGCATTAGGGCTGCTCCGTTCGAAGCCCTATACGGTCGTAAGTGCAGATCCCCTCTGTGCTGGGCCGAGGTGGGGGATACACAGTTAGCCAGGAGTCGAATCCCCGACAGTGCTCTCACTGGTCCTGAAATCATCCGCGAAACCACCGAAAAGATCATTCAAATCCGTAACCGACTGAAAGCCTCACGTGATCGTCAAAAGAGTTATGCTGATAATCGTCGGAAACCACTATAATTCCAGGTTGGAGATCGTGTCCTATTGAAAGTCTCGCCCTAGAAAGGCACTGTACGCTTTGGCAAGCGTGGAAAACTTAATCCGAGGTACATTGGACCCTTTGAGATCCTCTCCAGGATTGGTCCAGTTGCCTATAAACTTCATTTACCTCACGAACTCAGTAACATTCATCCTGTCTTCCATGTTTCAAATCTTAAAAAGTGCCTATCCGATGAAACCCTAACAATTCCCTTAGACGAGATCGAGATCAATGAAAACCTCAACTTTGTGCAGGAACCGATCGAAATCATGGATCGAGAAGTCAAACGTACAAAACAAAGTCGCATCCCGTTAGTGAAGGTTCGCTGGAATGCCAAGCGGGGACCGGAATTCACTTGGGAACGGGAAGACTCAATGAAACAGAAGTATCCACAACTCTTTCCTTATCCATGATTTGTATCTTGTCTTATGTTCTAAACTTGAATTTCGGGACGAAATTCCCTCTAACGGGGGAATAATGTAACAACCCGAAATTTCTGCATCATTTTAATGTAACTCTTTCGCGCAACCGATCGTCGTTCTGATTTCCGATTTCTGATTTTTCAGTTTAATTAAGTCATTAATTAGTACACATTTAAAATGACTTAATGGGTGACTTAATACATTTAGAAATCATTTTAACACTCAACTCTAGTGATCGGAATAATTCTAGAATTTACCGTATCGGGTTACGGTAACTCAATCGGGTACAACCAAAAACCCCGTCTAACGCCGGTATCGGGTAGAATTCCACCGTGTCCAAAACTTAAACACTATATAAACGTGTTTAAGACTTCATTTGAAGCCTTTGGCCAATTTCTCACTAAACTCTTACAACCTCTCTCCTCAAGCTAGAATTAAGGTCCAAATCACAAGTTTAAGGCTTCAAATCTTTAAGGTAACCTCCCTAACATGTTATTCAACACCTTTAGCCTTCAAATTGATGAATTAATTGAGTTTTAGGGCCAAGAACATGAGTTTACGGCCAAGGAACAAGCTTGGGCCGTAAACTCCATTTAATGGGGTTTTAAGCCCTTAAACTCCCTCCTAAACTCAATTGGACTTTAGATATGGCTACGGGACTTCAAGGTATGGACTTAGAACATTTAAAACTATGATTTTGAGCCATTTAAAGGAGTTTACGGCCAAGGCATAAGCTTAGGCCGTAAACTCAAGTAAAAGGGGTTTTTCATGCCCTAAAACCCTTCCAAATCACTCCTATGGCTTAGATATGAATTGTAGGACCTTGGTTTTAGCATTTGGACACCTGAAACATGAATTTTGTGGGACTTATGTGAGTTTACGGCCAAGGATAGTGCTTGGGCCGTAAACTCCCCAAAATGTGATATAAACCCAATTCTAAAGTGTTAGAAAGCCATCCAACACCACCAAAAGACTTGGAATAAATCAAGGGACCAACCAAAAATGCTTTAAGGGTCTAAAACACATCAATTGTGGGACTTATAAGGGTTTACGGCCAAGGCTTGTTCTTAGGCCGTAAACTCCAAAACTTTTGGTGTTAGAATGCAAACTAAACACCCCTAAAGCCTTTAGATGAATTTTAGAAGCCCTTCTATACAAGTTTTAGACCTTGAAACACTTTGTATGACCCTACATTAGAGTTTACGGCCATGAGGAGGGTCTCATGGGCCGTAAACTCCATAACACCCCTCAAATGTCACATAAAAATCATACTAGGTCTTGGAATAATCTTATGAATCACATGTGATTGGTTTTAACAACATTTGACACCCATTTCATGAAGATTAAGGAGTTTATGGCCAGGAGCCTATACTGGGCCATAAACTCCCATAAAATAAGCATTTTGATGATTTAAATTCAGTCCAAGTGTTCCAAGACAATTTAGAAAATCCATTCTAGCAACCTCTAGGTCCATTTGAGCCCTTAAACCCTCAAAACCACACCAACATGAGTTTACGGCCGTAAACTCATGTGTGAGTGTGTTTCATGGTTGTAAACTCATTTAAATGTTTACTTATGGAGAGTAAACTCATGTCCCAAGTCCCTAGTGCCATTACAAGTCCGAAGATGTCACCCGGGTCACTCCGAACGCTCGTTTTGAGGTGTTTAACCTCATTGGAGTGTAATGTTCCATATGATTAGTGAATGTATCTCTAATTGTATATATATGGACATTATATCATTTTACATAGGGTCATCGCGAGTAATCAAACCCCGAACCGACGTCTAGCATTCAAAACCGACACGTTTCCGAGTCCGGTGAGTTCATACCCCTACCCTTTTTCACTGTTTTCAGGGGGAACACAAGCAAAGTACAAGGGAATTCTTGTACTCATAACATGTTTTCAAATATGTGTTTCATATTCTTATGCTTTTATAACTGATAACTACAACTGATAACAGATCGAATATACAGATCACATAACATATATTTGTGAAATAAGTCTTTAAACTAGTATGTTTTACATGTATTTCACAAATGGTTTTCCACATTTTATCAGTTAAAAGCATGACATTAAAACATTTGAATATAATACCTATACACTGTTTTGTCCTCGGTAACACTCCACGCACATACGCGAGTGGAGGACTTTCATATTATTACTAGTAAATTTGTTATTCCGGTACGATTGGAGACACGTCCTCGGAGAACACTCCACCTGGATTACGCGAGTGGAGGACTACACCCATAACCAGAATCTCTGGTATTTAGAGAGCGTGACTTGAGTGTATAGATCTATACGGGGCTGACTACCCCACACCTGGCTGCTAGCTATAGCCGAACCGAAATGGTTCAAGGGTGACGAAAGTCATAAGTATGTGGACGACTTATTGCCACATGTGGACTACTTATTGCCACAGGTTTCAGTCTATTGTATGGTTATGGAACTCACAATTAGGATAACAGAGATTTACTTACAGTAATAATGGATTACTTTATACATCGTTTACATCTTTTACATCTTTTACTTACTGTAACTAACATTCAGGAAGGTACGGGACCTTCCTGGGGAAAACATGGAATCTAATCACGATTACATCTTTTACATCTTTCACATCGTTTACATAAGATACATACATGCAGGAAAGCATGGGGCTTTCCTGGGTAACACTTACATAACTAGAAAGAGTCACAGAATGGATAACATTACATCTTTTACAATTTGTAACATACAATAAGGAAAGTATGGGACTTTCCTGGTAACACATGATAAGTAAACAGAACAGTTTAACCAGTCAGATAACCAACTATACATTTTCACATGAGTAAACATGTTTTCAGTGTACAAACTTACTATACTTTACATTTGTGAAACAATAACCAACTTTTAAGAAAATACGGGATTTTCTTGGTGTACATAACATTTCAGAAACAGAAAGGAAACCGATACATTTTCGTAAAACAAAACCGCTTATGAACTCACCAGCTTTATGCTGATTTTCAAACCGCTTGTGTTCTCAGGTCAGCGTTAGAACAGGTACTCGAAGATCATTTTTCATGAAGACGGTGTACATGAAGACCCGTTTTATTTTGTCTATATATACTACGTATCACAACTGTACAAACTATACTTTTGAAACAACTGTAAAACTGTTATTATGTAATGTAATGCTTGTTTTACTTTACTTACTATGTACATTGGATTTGATACTAAACACGGTAGTCAACCCCGAAAATGTATTCCGCCTTCGGTTTTCGGGGTGTGACATTTGGACTTTGGGGTAGTTTAGATTTAGGCCTTGGTATGTTAGGCCCATTAAGGAAAAGGTGAAGAACCCTTTTTACTATTGAAGTTGAGACTTATGATTTAAACTCTTGGGTTGGGTTAATGACCTACATGGTTTTATTATTTATGATTGAGTGAGAGGATTTTATGATTCATTAGCCCGAGCATAGTTTTTTTTTATCTCCAGAATGAGGTTAGTTTCCTTCATTGTAGTCGTGGGTTGAAGGCACCAATATCGACCCACTAAATTTATGGTTAGGGGTTGACGATTGTCTTTGTGACAATTTAATGCTATGTTTTTATGTGCATGTTGTCTCTGTAACTCTTGTTGTTATGATTGTATGCTAGCTATAGGGGTGGAATAGACCCGATACCGGTTGAAAGAGACCGAAGGGGTAAAATAGACCCAATACCAGTTGAAGGATACTAAAGGGGATGAAATATACCTAGTACCGGTTGAAAGAGGTTGAAGGGGGTGAAATAGACCGAATTATGTTTTGACTATTATGCATGTATGGTATGGGGTATTTTGGGGAAGATCACTAAGCTTTGTGCTTACATTTTTTAGTTTATGTTTCAGGTACTTCCAGCTCAAAAGGGAAGGTCCCGACTTGATCGCAACTCATCCGCCCATGTTTTTCGCATTATGTGATTTTGGGATTTTGTACTCTGATGTTGTTTCACTGTGATACACTCTTGTTTGTTTTGACATGATTACTGGATATTTTGGAATGAACTAAAAATGAAAATTTTATCTAAAATTTTAGGATGTTATAATATATAGTTTTGTCCAAAAGTTGGGGAGATCTCGACGAGAAGGTAGAACCCTGTTGTAGAATGTTATGCACATTTTGCAAACTAAACGGTACAATTTACAGTATTGTGTAAACATGATTACTAACGAGTTAAAAAAGTTATTTTTTATTCATCCAACATCACTAAAGATGTGACAAGCATTTCCATATGCGGTGCTGATGGATGCTACTTATAAAACAAGTATAATCTTCCTTTTCTAGAAATTGTTGGTGTCATTGCTACAAGCAAGACGTTTTCCATAGCCTTTTGCATTCATGCATACTGAAAAAACGAGCAACTATATATGGGTATTGACTTGTTTTAAATTGACGATTAACGATTCTTTTTGCCCTCGTGTTATCGTCACCGATAAAGATTTGGCATTGATGAAAGCATGCATAGATGCTTTTCCACAAAGTAATCATTTACTTTGTAGGTGACATATATTCAACGATATAACAAAGCATTGCAGACAATGAATAAAACCAAAAAAGACTTCGGATTCTCTTCATCTAAAGTGGAAAAAATCAGTTGAATCTCCAACACTAAATGCATACATGCAAAATTATGCAGGCCTTCAACCGTTTTTGTTCGAACATGCATGTATTATTAATATATTTGTTGCAGTCTTAATTTGTTTAACAATTATTATCAATTCATTCAAACTAATTTGTTTTTCCTCACCTTTTAGATGTTTTTGATTATCTTTATACTATTTGATTGGGGAAGTATGTTGAAAGATATGTATCATTGTGGACTGACAAACATGCCAAGTTTGGAAATTCAACAACAAATAAAATCGAGAGACAAAACATCAAGATGAAAAAACACCTGGAATTTGCGAATTTTCATTTGGACAAATTCGTACATGTTATTGAAAAAGTTGTACAATCACAAGAAACTGCTATCAAAGAAAGTTTCACATGTTGCATAATCACTTATATGCCAAGGTTTAAGGATTATATATTCGAAGTACTATGCAAACGTGTTTTAGTGCATGCTATGGAAACCATATTGGAAGAGCTTCATCGGTCAAAATGATTTGTACCAACTCCTAAGAACTGTGGATGTCAATTGTGGACATGTTTTGGATTACCATGTGGTCACGAACTTGCGATGTATGTCTGTATAGGTATGTTTAATCTATTTGATTAAATTGGCATTTTTATACTTATAACCACTTTATGATATTTTGTCTGGTTGACTATAGGTTCGCCTATTCCATTGGATTCGATTAATGCTTTTTGTAGAAAGCTTGATTGGACGCCTTCTATATCCGTAGAATATGGTGATCTTAATGTTGATCATCGCATGCAAAGGTTTAAATAAATTTACAACAATCAACGAGATCATATCAAATACAATTATTTAAGAATGGTGGAAGAGATAATAGATTCATCAAAAAATTTGATCAATGAACATTCGGTTATGTGACAACCCGAAAATCTTATCATGTGCAATTGATTCGTATATCGATATTTATCTCGAACTTACCATCTCTTAGCGAAATTTTAGGTCCATATGAGTGCTTTAGGCTTAGTATATCATAAATATGAGTCTTACAAAGGGTTAGAAAGTGTGTAGCATCACAAAATTGAGCCAACCACACCAAGGAAGGTGTGTGCGGCCTCACACCCGCGTGTACGGCCAGCTAGCCGCACATCTAGCCGCACACACCCTCTAGCCTCACAACTAACCGTATATATTGGAGAAGATCCCCCTTCATTTACTCTTTCCCTCTTTTGGCTGCACACTACTCTCTCTCTCTACTTTCTCTCTCTAAAAACTTGATCCAAGAACACTCTTAAGGCCTAAAAAACGTGAACTACTTCATCATTCAGCTTGTTATAGTGGTAAAAGACCTAAATCTAAGCCTAAAACTCATAGTGTTCTTCGTGTTCTTCATCCTTTGAAGGAGTGCGGCCGCACACCTTCATAAGGTGGCTGCACACACCTCAAATACCCTCCAAAGTGAGAGTATGGCCCCTATATTCAAATTTGAACATGGTTTGGAACTTGAAATACCTCAAAAATCGACATTTCGGGATCAAACAAGGAGTGTACGGCCGCACACTCCTGTGTGCAGCCACACACACAAGTCTGACCACACTCCCTGTCCGCACACTCACTTTTATGGCCAAACACCCACTTAAATGCTCATATTTGGCCTTAAACATGCAAGGATCACTACATGTGGGTCCTAGAACACTTAGTTCAAACATTTCCAAGACATTAGGATGGTTTCCCATCATGATTAGTCATGAAATACCCTAATCTAATACATATATGTGTTACCATATGATTATTAGGGTCCACTTACGTTCAGAATATCCGTTAACACTCAACACTCATATCGATCGTACACTCGAATCCTACGTTAAACTGTGAGTTCATACCCCTACACTTTTCCGAGTTTTTCATGTTTTCAGGTGGGAATACAAGCTAAACATAAAGGTTTTCATAACTTAAAAATTGATGCAATTACAATGAATTTCTATCAAATGTTTAGATACATTTATCCCTTTTGTATTATGCGGAGCATAATTGCATAGTTTTTCAAAACCATACCCAAACGTAACAACCATTCAAACTATAATAGGTATAGTTTGGGATTTCATTACTAGTCATACAGGTTCAAACTTCGTGCAGAGTCAAAACATATAAACTATATCCATTACTACGAATACAAAACTAGAGTATCATGCTAAATAATTATTTTATGTATAATTATTTATATTCTACACCGTTACAAATGATTTCGAATTCGAGAACAACCGAACAAACACGTAAACTAGTTAATACAGGATTGTGAGACTATCTTCGTTTTGCCCCTCGGGGTACCAATAAATCCTCATCGGTAAGTATAACCAGAGTCTCCTGGAGGGAGAGCGTGAAATTTGTGAATAGATCTATTCGGAACCGACAATCCCACACTTGAACTGTTAGCCACAGTTAGGCGGGCACGCTTGGGGTGACAAATTTTGTAATAGTACGATGCCTGAAGAACGTCCGGGAGGTCACAGGTCAAATTAGTATGGTTATACGACTCACAATAAGTAAAAACTAATCATTGTTTACGGGATTCCTTCCTTCTATAGTTTTATTTTAACTAATAAAACTACTTATCTACTTACTGGAGGGTATTCCAGGGACAAAACATATAGTTTTATTTTAAGTAATAAAACTACTATACATACTGGTGGTAACCAGGGTTTTCCGAACGAGCATAGAAAGGAAAGTACACACCACCATATATATTAAGTTTTTCAAAATGTTTACATAATTGTATTCGTTACATGATCAAAAGATAAATACATAAACATCTTTCAAAAGAAGTAATTAACGTCAGCACGTTAATCCCCAAAAGTTGATCTCCAAACCTGCTTAGCGGTTCCCTGAGAATACAAGTTATTTCAAAGAAAAAGTGTCAACAATTAAGTTGGTGAGTTCATAAGTAGTGTTTTCAGAAAATGTACGTCATTCGAAAGTCCGTGTATGTTTTCTAGAAAACGCAGTATTTCAAATGTAAAGAGTTATGATTCGTTGTGTTGACAATGAATGTATTAGAAAATCTCATATTTTCCCTAATGGTTGAGATACGAACTGTTGTGTTTTCCAAGAAAACCCTTATTTTCTTATAAAAGTATGAAATGCATATGAATGTTCGTGTTATAAGTTGTAAGTAATTGCACCAGGAAAATTCCTTATTTTCCTATTAGTTGTTTGGTTTGTATCCAGGAAAAACCCTTATTTTCCTAACATAACTAGCAGTCTCTAAGACCGAAAATCGCAAGCAACCGACATGCTTAAAAGTTGTAGCATATTTTTAATAGCTACTCGTTCATAAAAGCATAATACCGTATTAATTGTATATCCGGTGAGTTTTATAACCATACTAAACATAATATGCCTGTAGCGACGTTCTTCAGACGTCGTAGCGTTATGACAAACTGTCACCCCAAAGGACGGACTGTAGCTAACAGTCAGGGCGCGGGATCATGACTTCCCGTATAGATCTATACACATTTGACACGTTCTCCGAACGGGAGACTCTGTTTATAGACAGGACTTGCAGCATTACTTTCTAATAAAGAAAAGTAACGTTTGAAGATATACACGTCTCATGGATTCTCAACTAAGCCTGTATTAAAGTGATAGTTTTTTATGCAAAGTCTATCCTTTTTCACAATGTTTGACAAAGCATAAATCATAAGTTTTTAGAATGTATAAAACGACTTAACAATGAAAGGTACTTTGAAATCATTATATACTTTGCGTAAGTCTAATGCACACAAAGTATGACAAGAGTTTTCACATAGTAGTAATAAATCACAAGTGATTCATTTGATAAAAACGAGTAAAGTGAAATTTTTGATGTAGAAGACAAGTTTGTAAATAAAACCTATATATGTATATGGTTATATATATGTATAAGTTTTAAAAGATGATTTGGTATGTTTCGTAATTGTTGTTCATATTCTTACGTTTTTATTAGAAACTTTGCATGAAATAATCCTTAAGTTTGATACTAAAGCCCTTTTTGTACTTATCACTTTTGTAAAAATGGTAATTAAACATATTTAAATGGTTGTGTTTTAACTTCCTTAATGTATAAACATTGCTCAAAAATGTTAGAAGGTGTTAATAAATCTATAAACCACTTTTGATAGTTTTACCCTTTACTATCCCTGTTTTTAGAAAGCTCATAGAAAAATCCTCGTAAGTCAAAAACTGAATCCGTCACCTCTGAGAGTTTATAAAATGAGTCTACTTTGTTCCTAATTTTTATTATGATTTTTAGTGGTCTCAAACTAGTGTGAAAATGAACATCTTCACAGACTGGTCCGAAATCACTTCTGAAATGACAGGCAGTTTTATAAAAATCGCCATAAATTGTAGAAAAATCGTATGAACACGTGCGAGTAGTCATTAGAAAGGTATAAACTTGAAATATTTTCATATTGTACAGTTTTGAAAGATATTAAGTTTAAGATGGTCAAAATAGTCCGTGAACAGGACTCAACTTTTCTGTAGAAAGCTGTCATTTAAATTTAAGTTATGTTTAGTGTTCTAACTTGTATTCCCCCCCTTAAAACTTGAAGAAAACATGAAAATGTAGGGGTATGAACTCACCTTATGTGAATACTTGAATAATGGAAGGTTGAAGATGAACTTTTGGTTGTTGGTTTGATGCTCCAAAACAGCCACTCTTTTGGCTATGTTGCTGTCACGAAAATTTCACAGCAAAAGAGCAAGAAAAAGGGTAGTTTACTCACTGTTTTGAATCAATAATTTTGAGTATCAAAACAAGTAACTTCCAGGGGTATTTGGTGTTAAAAATATCAAGCAAAAGGAAGGTGTAGATGGGTGAAATGGTGGCTGAAACACAAAAGGGACAGCAGCCCTTTAGTTCATGGTTTTGATGGCTTTGGAAGGAAGTTCTTGTGCTTGAAAATGAGATGAAGGTTGAGAGAAATTCCCTGGAGTATTTTCTGGTCAAATGAGGGTAAAATGAAGATGAAATTTCGTGATTATGAAGGAGAAAAGAGTGGAAGAGGATAAGGGGACAAAACCTAGACTAGCTTGTGATGAGATGTGAGTTTAAGTGATGTGATCTTGTCTAGCCACTTGCTTGGGTGGTTGTTTAGAGATAGAGTTAGTTAACTAACTAACTACTAGTTATTTAGTTAGTTAGGAGTTCTAGTTAAGGAGAGGGAAGGTCTTAATCTCAAAAATTAGAAGAGGGATTAATAAGCATTCTTAGTAACATGTCTTAAGTGATTAAGCACTTATTAGTTAAGTTGGCACTTATCTCCACCAATTCTCTTATCTTAATTGATTTAGACATCATAAAACTTACATGAAATCACTTTAATTCATGACTCATAACTAGTCATTCACTAGATAATAATACATATATACAAATACATACATGTATACTTATTATAAAATAACAATGTAGTTTTTGTGTATTTGAACTTTAATGTTTATGTTTTATTCTTTTTATTCAAAAACACTTAAATACATTTTAATTATACCTTATAATAATTCATTTTATATTTTAATTTATTTAAATATAAAATTTATTGAGCAATGTATAATTTCGTGACATTTAACCGGTTAACCATATCGTTAAACACGTTTTGTCACTTTGGTTCGTATATTTGTCAAATTTAGATCCTTCACATCTATTAAGCAAACGTTTTACATAGAACCTAACTTACTTATCAACTAGAGACATGTTGATACAAAAATTAAGTTTGTTGCGTTTAAATGATGTTATATGCTAATTTCACAAACCGGTGATGGTTCGTAGTCATACATCATAACGAAATTACCATTAGTTACTTGTTTTATATTTCACAAGAACTTATCTAAATAAAAGAGGTTAAATTCTTTCAACCATTCTTGATAAAGTACTCATATTGTTTAATAATCAAAACATAGCATCATACGATTGTAACTATTTTTACCAATTGTTACAGTGGTAGCCAGGGTTTTCAGACAGAACGTACCTTTCATTCAAAAACCAACAAACATGTTAGAAAATATTGGATTTTCTTGGTAAACATACGTACATATTTCAGAACTTGGTAACAACGATTTTTGATACAAACGATATTTACTTATAATGAAAAGAAACTATTTATACAAACTCGGTGACTAGTATTCAATACAAAAACATGCTTATGAACTCACCAGCTTTATGCTGATACGTTTTCAAAACCGCTTGTATTCTTAGGGCAACGATAAACAGGTACCTTACTAGCTTTTGGAGAAGACGGAGCATTTTTGGACTCTCGTCTTTATCTTTTGTTATATAATGTTATGTACAAACTATGTTTTCAAACAGATGTAAATATTCATATTGTAATGGAATGGTTGTGTTTACTTTGATTGCTATGATACAATTGTTGTGATACTACGTATGACGTCGCCGCCCCCGGACGTTTCCGCCATTGTTTTTCTGACGGTTCGAGGGTGTGACAGGTTAAGAAAAATAACCGTGGATGCACAAAAGTAAAGCGTGTCCAACATCAAAGTCAAGCTCCTCACTAATATAGTTGTTAAAACTTAAATTAGGAGCCAACATGTGACAACTATCAAATTTCGGTCAAGACAAAGTCAACTAAAGTCAACAAGTCAAACCGTTTGACTCAATTTTCCCTTGGGTACTAGAATTTACATTATGAAATTTCTACACAACTCTCTATTCTAATGAGAGATCATAAATCAAAAGTGCGAACATCTAGAGCTCGTTAACCGAAAATTGTGGTACGTAGCTAGCCAAACCAATACAACAATGTTGCATACTCATCGGGAGTGTGTAAGATCCTTAAACAAGGCTTAACAGTGTTTACGGACCTTGCATTACGGAGCCAGACACTCACAAATGCCACACTCGAAACCTCTCTCAATCGTTTTCACTTTATCTCTCTCTATTTGAAATCTCTCTAAGTATGTGAAACCTCTCCCAAAACTCTCTTTGTATGAGAAATCTCTATAAGTATGTTAAATCTCTCCCAAATTTCTCTAAGTATGTGAAATCTCTCCCAAATCTCTCCAAGTATGTGAAACTTCTCCCAAAACTCTCTTTGTATGAGAAATCTCTCCCAAACCTCTCTAAGTATGAGAAATCTCTCCCAAATCTCTCCAAGTATGTGAAATCTCTCTCAAATATCTCTCTGTATGAGAAATCTCTCCAAGAATGTCAAATCTCTCTCAAAAGCTTCCCGTAACTTTTTAGAATCATTCGGGTCATTCCAACCCTTAACCGGGTCAAAAACGGCTTAAAACGGGGTAAAAACGAGAAAAATGGACCTTAGGAACCGAAACCCTCTTATAAGAGGCGAAGCTTCTTAGGACCCGAAGGTCCTCTTAGGGACCGAGAGCAAGAGAGCTGAACCTGAGAGCAAGGAACCGAACCCTCCTGAGCCGAAGGTCCTCTCAGGGCCGAACCTCGCCCAGGAGGAACCGAACCCGAGAGCAGGTGGAACCGAACCCGAGCCCAGGAGGAACCGAACCCGAGAGTACTGTTCACTACTGTTCATTCGGTTCATTTCGGGTCTGACCTTCGCCTTCACCTCTCGCTTCCTCGCCCCTTCGTTTCCTTCTGTTCGCCTCGTTTCCGGCTACAGCCCCCAACAAGGACCGAACCTCGGCCTAGGGACCGAGAGGTCTCGCTGGGAATGCCTTTCTCCCGGTTTTCGCGTAGTTTTACGTTTAAGGCCCGTTTTTAATTATTTTAATGCGGGATTTTCACCCAAAATCATATTTTAACATAATAAACCCTAAATATTCACAATTTAATCATATTTTCATAAAAATCTTTATTTAAATAATAAAAGCAAGTGGGTAAAGTACAAAGAGGTGGAGTGTTGACTTTGCTTTACCTTATGACACAAGCAACCACTCCCACACCCACTCTATGACCAGCCACACCTCCCCACCTTACCTAGGTCACATAAATGTCCTTTCCACTCAATTATCACTCTTTCCCATGCTTTTGAGAGCTGAATATTCATCCTCTCTCCTCACTCCTCTCATTTGCTCTCATTTCACAAGAAGATCAAACTTTTTCCTCTCTCATTTTCTCTCTCTAGAAATTCGAGATTCAAGGGTTGATCTTGAGTTTTACCTCCACATTTGGTAAGCATAATCCATTCTCTTTATGATTATCTCACTTATTTCCACTCAAATCATGGATATCTTACACAAACTCCATTATATTTGTGTTAGAGCTTCGAATCTTCAAGTGATTCTTCAAGTGTTCTTGGGTTGAACACTTCTCTTCTTCAACACTTATCTACTGAAATCACTCAAGGTGAGTTCATACCCCTACATTTTCATGTTTTCTCAAGTTTTCATGGGGGGAATACAAGTTAAAACACCAAGAACATAACTAAATTTTTCTAACAGCCTTCATCACAAAAGTTCAACTCCATTCACGGACTGTTTTGGGCATCTTAAACATTTTTGTTTTCAAAACTGTACAATGTGCAAATAGTTCAAGTTTTTAGATTTAAAATGACTACTTGCACATCTCCATACGATTTTTCTACAATTTATGGTGATTTTTACAAAACTGCCTATCATTTCAAACAACAATCCGGACCAGTCTGTGATTATGGACTTTTTCACCCAAGTTGGAGATCATTAAAAATCGTGATAAAAATTATGAGTAAACTAGACACATTTTTTGAACTCTCAGAATTTACGGATCTAGTTTTCGACTTCGTATGATTTTTCTATGATTTTTCCAAAACAGTGCAGAAAAGCTAAAGTTAGCCAACAACATATAAATATCATAACACTTTGTATTATGTTGAGCAAAGTGTATAATCATAAGTTCTAATTATTGAATGTGTTCTTTGTTAGTTTATCATCATGAACTGAAACTAAGTCAATCATAATAAATATTATGCCTTCATTTTAGAACAAGTATAATAAACTATAAAAAGTATAGTTTGATAAATTCATAACACTAATACATTTCCATAAAAGAGTTCATACATATTACATACATTTTAGATAAACTATAATAGGTATAGTTTATGATACATCACTCAACACACTCATACAGAAAGGGTACATTCATACAGAAAAGATTTATGTTCACACACATTTCACGTAAACTTGTTAACCTCTATTGTGAGACTCTCTCTCTCTCTCTCTCTCTCTCTATCTCTCCCCGTACGTCCGAGTGCGGGATATAATTCCTGGTAGTTATAATCAGAATCTCCTTGAGGGAGAACGTGATACTTGTATATAGATCTATATTGGGTTTGACACCCCACACTTTGCTACTAGCTACAGTGGGACCTACAGGTCTACGGGTGACAAATGTCATTTCAGTTTTCGCGACGCCTGAGAACGTCGTGGCAGGTTCACATAGTCATAGTATGATTATAGCGACTCACATAGGGATATAACAATCCATAAGTTTACGGGATTTTATTTTTAAAACCTAAATGAGTTTTATGTCGATTTAAAATCACTTTTTACCTCTATGAGTACAGATATTACTATACACTTTTGGTTTTGGTAGTTACGACTACACATCATTTGAAACCACATTCATACCTTTAAGTATGGTCAATACTTGTTATTACTCGGTCATCTAATTTAGGACTACATATATATATATAAAGTATTAACAAACATGAGAACACACAGAAATTTCATTTAATTCAAACGTGTCCATGTCCATTTAAGTACATAACATTTTCTATTAATAAGAAAGGTTACTTATACATTTTGGTCTTCAGTCATAAGACTACACTACACAGATTTTAAAGAAAATATCGGATTTTCTGGATACATATTCTAACGCTTTTACCAGGAAAACGATTTACTTTTCTAACGAAATCTCTTATGAACTCACCAACCTTTGTGTTGACACTTTTCAAAACTACTTGTATTCTCAGGAATTCAGTGAAAACAGGAAATCAACAACGTTTTGAGGATGGGACGATAATTCGTCAAACAGCTCATTTTGTATCATAATGTAATTGATGTGAATCATGTAAACATGTGCTTTGATGTAACGTTTTCAATTATATTTGTGTTGGTTGTATTTACTTTGAGCACTATTATACTCATTGTTGTGATACTCTACATGAAGTCCTCCACCCCCGGACGTTTCTGCCATCCTTGGTTTGGGGGTGTGACACAACAATGTATTGTTCATCATTTCGGGACTTGAACGGTGAACCAGCCAGGCATAATTCATTCTTCATGGGTTCGTACGAGGAACCAATAGGCCAATGTTCATACAACATAGACTTATAGGAGGAACCAATAGAGCAATGTTCATACCAGACAGATTTGAATGAGGATCTGATAGGTTATGGTTCATACAAGATTGACTTGAATATGGTGAATATTATACTATATAGACTTATAGGAGGAACCAATACAACATTGTTGGAGGAAATTCCATATATATTTCATCCATACATCGCACATATACAAAATGTATTGAGTGATGTAAATTGTGGTTTTCAATCGGTAGTCGTTTGTCTTAGATATGGTGAAGATCGGTGGCTTTACATTCGTCAACAATTGTTAGACGAGTTATTGAGTTCATATGAAGACTCGCTAGAGTTTTCGTTAGATGCAATGAAGTAGTTAATTAATTGTCTTTTTTTATGAAGACTAAGTCATAACCAACAAAACATTGGATGCTTATGTCTAAGACAAGTATCTTGATAGCCAACAAGTTTGGTTTGGTGTGATCGTTCAATTTTTGACCATTGAAGGTCTTGTAGTTTTTTTCCCTCTTTAGAGAGTTCCTAGAGAGTTTCAAAATCACCGGGTCCTTATATTTGCACTTGTGTACATCAATAACTATCTCATGGTACAATTGGAAGGAGAGTACCCAATGCCTCCCATTACGACATTGTGGATCCGCTACAAAGCCCCGTCAGCAACTGAATGACAAACAATGTATGAGTCGCGGCTATAATTCTATAAGCTTTTGAAACCAAAAACCAACTGAAAGATCTTTTATGACTATTATTTTTGTCTTAAATTTTAGCTATGTAATATTTGGAATTTTAAAATAAAAAAAATAAATAAATAAATAAATAAATAAATAAAAAGATTGATGAGGATTTGTTCAGAATATATTTTTCTTATAGTACTATTTATATTATTATCTTATTAAAAATTTTATATTGTTGTTGTCTTATTTATCTTATAAAAAAATAGTTTTGAAAATTAATAATAAATAGAAAAGATCTCCCGCGTTGCGGGGTTTAGAAGCCTTCAGTATTTCATGATATTTTATATATCCCTTTATTGGGCATAGTCAAATGGTGTTGTTGACTGTGTTGGTTCCTTTTTTCGATACATTCTTGGTTTGTCTGTTCCATCTGTTAACATTGAAATACATGTTAGTTTATTTATCACATTCAAATGAATCGACAATATACTACATTATTATATAATCATTAAGATGATTAGTAAACTTACTTGGGAATATACTTGACTGTAATATTGAAAATCAACAAGCATCTATTCCAAGATTCTTCATCAAGTCAATATCCGTCTGATGATAGAAAAAAAATTGTTTATAATGACTCAAAGATACATAATTCTTTCAATATTTGGTTGTTTTAAACAAAATAAAGAAAGTAATCGAACCTTCATTGGAGTAGCAAGCTAAGTTTGGACATAGATGCTTACGTAATTAAAATTTGATGTACATATACGCATTGATGAAGACCAATATCCGTCCACCATCACCATTAAATTAGCCATATTTTGATACAAATACATGTTTAAGTAATCAAGTTCATGTAAAGTGTTAGAAATTATGATAGAATTTGTTAAACACATTTACCCCTTTCTTGTATAACTATAGTAGTAAGATACAATCAAAACACGGGGAATCAATTTCAAGCACTTTCAATTGCTCAGGTGAAAGAAGGGATCACTTGTACTGGGCCCGATTCTCATAGGAGGTATACCAAAAACAAATAAAAAAATGTCATCATTCCCTTAATTTAATAAAAGTAGGCAAAATCTATCACCTGTACTACTAAATCTACATATTTATGAGGGGGAATATGGTCAATTTTCAATGTAAAATCAAAACATTAGCCTTTCAAATTGTTAAAAATAAACCATGAACTTTAATAAAATCAAAGATTAACACTAAAGTGAAAAAAAAAAGTCTTTAAGAAAATCATAACATAGTTTATAATGGTCTTCAAGAGCAAACAAAAACATCACTTATCACAATAGCTATAATGGAAAAATGTTTTTTGTATTTATTTTGGAAAAAAAAGTACATAATATTAACCATACGTCAACTTATATTTGTATTTTTTGGGCGTCGATAAATAAAATAGATAGCAGGAAAAAAAACTTACAATGTCAAACCCCAAAACCGAGAACGACGGAATACGTTATGGGGTGGAGGACGACATGTACAGTATCATTACAATTGCATAATAGTAAAAACAATAAACAACAACCATTTCATTAATATAGTGATAATAATTACAAATGTGTTATGCACAGTTAATAGACACCAAAAGTATAACAAAAATAAAAGATGAGTCTTGTATATGCTCCATCTTCTCCAAAAGCTGCCCCAGTACCTGTCTATCTTTGACCTGAGGATACAAGTTATTTTGAAAACGAGTATCAGCATAAAGCTGGTGTGTTCATAAGATTTTAGTGTCGTTGTTTGTGTAGAGAGTTTTACCAACATGTAATATAGAAACTGAAACTTATGTTTATGAGTAGTAGAAATCCCTAGAAAATCCTATATTTTCCAGAAAGGTATATTTGTAAGTCAATCCTTTGAGTGTGTAAAAGTATCATCGTTGAAACCTTTGATTTGTAAAAGTATAGTAATAAATCTCATGTGAGTGAGATAGCTGAAGAAATGTTATGCCTGCTAACAGTAGTAGTGGTATAACTTTAGTTTGTAATAGATCTTTAATTACTTCGGGATATTAGTTTAGACTTTAAGTCTTAGTGTATCTGTTTGGATATAGCGTAATCCTTCATGTGACCAATTGTGTGATAGTAGAGTGTCCGATGACCTTCCCAGTCATTCGTGGTGAAGTGATGTAGTGCCATACCTAGGCCTAGTCGGCTCGGACTATAGTTAACAGTCGGGATGTAATAGCGTCAGTCCCGTATAGATCTATACATGTAGTGTTGCTTTCCTTCCGGGAAGCCCTGGTCACATAGTGTAAGTGTAGTAGAGTACCTTATAGAGGGATAGCATGTTATACTTTGTATTAGTGAATTCTCTTATGCTTTAGTATGTTAGACTTTTAGTATAGTAAGTAGAGTGTTCTCTTATACTTGCATTAACTTGTAATATTAACGGTTATAGTGTGTATAGTAGTAGTAGAGTTAACGAGCAGTGATCTTAACTATACCTATTATAGTTAACTAGAGTGTATGATTGCATGCCTTTGTAATGCAAAGGTAGCATATAAGATGAAGACTTTCATATCTAACACAAATATATATCATATATAACTAAGAAATCAACGACAGTCAGATGGACAACAGGTACCCTAAGACCACATCAAACAAGAACAGGAAATACGACGAGTTATCGGTCCTAAGTCCTTCAAGTCTTACTTATATAAATATATTAGTGTAGATATATTTATAAAGAAAGTAATTTAAACATAATTTTGATTATGGTTTAACGACAAATTTAATCTTAAAAATGCATTTGATAATCAACTAAAACAGTTTTATTGGTAAGCAGTTGGCAGTGTAGAAAATCCCCTTTTTGATGATAATTTGTGAATCACATATGATTCAATAATAAAAACTGGTAGAATTATACTTGTATCCCCCCCCCCCCCCCCTAAAACATGTAAAAACATTTAAAAATGTTCATTAAGGGGTATGAACTCACCTGCAATGAGTTGATCGGGTGGAAGTGTCGGAAGAGCGCTTTAGTGTCAAGTAAAGACTTGAATACCCTTTAGGACCCTAATAACATATGGAGACATATGTTTACAAGTAATTAGTGATTTAAACTCTAATTAAACACATAACAAAATCCTAGTGTGAATAAAAGTTCTATGGTTGAGTGCTAGAAGGCTAATGGGTTGCAAGGAAAGAGTATAAGACCTCACCATGGAGTTTACTCTTCCAAAACTCACCTAAAGTGAGTTTACGGTTGGGAGACCACATCCCCCATGAGTTTACGGCCGTAAACTCATGGGAGAAGTGTAATTGAGTGTTTTCAAGCCTCTTATGGTTCTAGAAGTGGTTCTAAGGTAATATACAAGGCTATAGGGGTGTTTAAGGTTAATGGAGGGTACTCCCTTGGAGTTTACGGTCCAAGGACCACTCCTTGGGAGTTTATGGCCGTAAACCCCTTGGTTTACAGTGGTAAACTCTTGGACACCCTCCATTCTTTGATTTCAAGGTCTTTGGTTCATTCCTAACAAGTTCTAGTGAGGGTGTAAGGCTTTTTAGGTGTTTAGAGGGTCATTTGGCTTGGTTTAAGGGAGTTTATGGTCTAAGCATAGTTTACCCTTCAATTTTTGATGTTTGGTTGTCCCAAGTCCAAAATAGCAAGTCCTTAAGCCATATCTTAAGTCTAAATGTAGTTTGGAAGTGTTGTTAGGCTTGTTTGTATGTTTAGAGGGTGTTTATGGTCTAAGCATGTGCTTGGACCGTAAACCCTCTTTCAAGCCCTAAAAACTGTTGGTTCAAGGTTCAAACACTTCTAGGTTAAGTCCAAAACTTGTTTCTAAGCTTAAAGGGAAGAAATTGGGCATTTTTTGCACCATTTTAGGTGTTTACGGCCTAAGGAGCTTCTTAGGCCGTGAACTCCTTTCATTTGGCTTTCTTGAATGATTTTTGGATTAAAACACAAGTCAATGATGTCTAGAACAAGTTAGCGTAAGAGAACTTACGTTTTGGAGTGAAAACTTGCAGTTTTGGAGTGAAATCAGACTTGAGGAGAGAGAGTAGAGAGAGAAAGTGTGTCTAGTGTGGTAAAAAGGTTCTAAAGAGTGTCCACTCTCCCTTATATAGGGCTTGAGTGTTGTACCCGGTATACGACTACCCAATACTTATGTTAAACGGGGCTTAAAGTTTTACCCGATTAAATGGTCGTAATTAAAAATAAACTTTTTCCAACTAAATGGAAATGTAATTTACGTGTTTATTATTTATTTTATTACGACAATAAAACATAAAATGAAAATAAAATAAAACATTTCATTAATTTGTCTACCCCAAATTAACGGAACTCTTTATAAAATAGAGTATTTTGTTAACGGAAACGGGTTATAATGACAGAATAAATTTTGGGTTGTCACATTATCCCCCCGTTAAGGGAATTTCGTCCCGAAATTTAGAATTTAAGCAGTTAAGTTATTACAGTACTACTAAGCAAAGAGATGGGGATATTTGAGTTTCATTTGATCCTCGCATTTCCATGTGAACTCCGGTCCTCGTTTGGCGTTCCATCGAACCTTCACAAGTAGGATGCGGCTTTGTTTCGTTCGTTTGACCTCCCGGTCCATAATCTCCACAGGCTCTTCCACGAAGTTGAGGCTCTCTTTAACTTCGATCTCATTGAGTGGGATAACGAGAGTCTCGTCGGACAGGAATTTCTTCAAGTTTGAGACATGGAAGGTAGGATGTATGTTACTTAGCTCGTGGGGTAGATTGAGTTTATAAGCTACGGGGCCGATTCTAGCGAGAATCTTAAAAGGCCCTATGTACCTTGGGTTCAGCTTTCCACGCTTTTCGAAGCGTATTGTGCCTTTCCAGGGTGAGACTTTCAAAAGGACTCGGTCTCCCACCTGGAATTCCAAAGGTTTTCTTCGTTTGTCTGTGTAGCTTTTCTATCGATCCCTGGCGGCTTTTAATCATTCGCGAATCTGTACAATCTTCTCGGTCGTTTCTCGAATGATCTCCGGACCCGTGAGAGTGCTGTCAGGAACTCATCCTTTAGCTAACTGAGTGTCACCCACTTCAGCCCAGCACAGAGGGGATCTGCACTTCCGACCGTAGAGGGTTTCAAATGGAGCTGCCTTAATGCTCGTATGATAACTATTGTGGTAGGAAAACTCCACAAGGGGTAAGTGTGTATCCCATGCTTTACCAAAGTCAATTACACAGGCTCGCAGCATATCCTCTAAGGTTTGGATTGTCCTCTCACTTTGTCCATCAGTCTGCGGGTGGTAGGCGGTACTCATGTCCAGCCTTGTCCCTAATGCTTTTTGTAGTGATTGCCAAAATCTCGAAGTAAACCTATTATCTCTATCAGAGATAATAGATACAGGGACACCATGTAGTCGTACTATCTCCTTAATGTATGTTCTTGTGAGTTTCTCCATCTTGTCTATTTCTTTGATGGGTAGGAAATGCGCGGACTTCGTCAATTTGTCGACGAGGACCCATATGGTATCCAACCCACCCGTTGTCTTGGGTAGCTTAGTTATGAAATCCATGGTGATCCGCTCCCACTTCCACTCCGGTATCTCCGGTTGTTGGAGAAGACCTGATGGCTTCTGGTATTCAACCTTGACTTTTGCGCAAGTAAGGCACTTACTCACGAAGGTAGCAATCTCTGCTTTCATGTTAGGTCACCAATATAGCTTTTTGAGATCCAGATACATCTTATCTGAACCTAGGTGAACGGAGTATCGAGTGTTGTGTGCTTCCTTCATGACTAAGTCTTTGAAACCACCGTGGCGCGGAGTCCAAATTCGGTCCATGAGATAATAGGCTCCATCACCCTTGACCTCCAAATTCTTATCCATTCCACGCAGGGATTCTCCCACCACATTCTCAGGCTTTAAGGCTTCGAGCTGAGCCTCCTTAATCTGTGCGGATAGATGCGAATGGATAGTCATTGTTAGTGACTTGACTCTTCGGCCAGAATACTCTTTTCTATTTAGTGTGTCTGCTACTACATTGGCTTTCCACGGGTGATAACGAATCTCGTAGTCATAATCATTGAGTAGATCGACCCACCGTCGTTGTCTCATGTTGAGCTCCTTCTGGTTCAGTATGTGTTAGAGGCTTTTATGATCAGTGTATATTATGCTCTTCGTTCCATACAGGTAATGTCTCCAGATCTTCAGAGCGAATACAACCGCCCCTAACTCGAGGCCGTGCGTGGTGTAGTTAATCTCATGTGTCTTCAGTTGTCTTGAGGCATAGGCTATGACCTTACCTCGTTTCATCAAGACACAACCGAGCCCTTGGTTCGATGCATCGCAGTATACCACAAAATCTTTTGTCCCTTCGGAAAGGGATAACACATTGCGGTGCATAGGGCTCGCTTCAGGGTCTGGAATGCCTTCTCCTGTTTCTCTTCCCAGTCAAATGGTACGCCTTTCTGTGTTAATGTGGTGAGAGGTTTCGCAATCCGAGAGAAGTTCTGAATGAATCTGCGGTAGTAGCCAGCGAGGCCTAGAAATTGATGAATTTCCGTAGGCGTCTTTGGTGCTGCCCAGTTCTCGATAGCTTTAATCTTAGATGGGTCCACGTGGATTCCTTCCTCACTAACCACGTGTCCTAGGAATTCAACTCTTCGGATCCAAAATTCGCACTTACATAACTTTGCGTATAACTTCTCCGATCGTATGGTTTCTAAGACTCGTCGTAGATGATTCTTGTGCTCTTCCTCACTCCTAGAGTAGACGAGTATATCATCAATAAAGACGATGACGAGCTGATCTAAGTATAGACGACACACCCTATTCATCAAGTCCATGAACATTGCGGGTCCGTTAGTCAGCCCGAAGGGCATCACTACGAACTCGTAGTGCCCGTAACGAGTTCGGAAGGTTGTCTTCAGAACATCCTCCTCAAGGACTCGTAATTGGTGATACCCGGACCTAAGATCAATCTTGGAAAAGTAACTCGCCCCTTGTAGTTGGTCGAACAGGTCGTCTATACGAGGAAGAGGGTACCGGTTTTTGAACATGAGTTTGTTGAGATCCCTATAATCGATGCACATACGGAACGATCCGTCTTTCTTCTTCACGAACAAGACCGGAGCTCCCCAGGATGAGAAGCTCGGTCTTATAAAGCCCTTGCTGAGCAGCTCATTAAGTTGACCGGATAGTTCTTGCATCTCGGCAGGCACTAAACAATAGGGCGACTTAGCTACGGGGGTAGCTCCTAGGACTAGGTCGATTATGAACTCAACCTGATGTTTAGGAGGTAAACCTGGAAGCTCCTCTGGAACAACATCCGGGAAATTGCATACAACAGGGATGTCTTTTGGATCTCTCGCTTTCTGGCTTGTGTCGACGACGTGTGCAAGGAAGGCGCGATATTCCTTACGTAAGTATTTTTGGGCTTGAATACTTGAGATGATACGAAGACTCGTACCAGGTTTGTCTCCGTAGATTAACAGAGTTTCGCGATCTGGTGGATTTAGGCGGATGGCTTTGTCGAAGCATAGAATATCAGCACGATGAAGACTCAACCAGTCCATGCCAACAATGACATCGAAACTCTTGATCGATACCGGTATGAGATCGATTGGGAATGAATGATCGTCTAACGTGAGGGTACAACCTATGTAAATTTCGTTAGAGCTTTCGGTCTTTCCGTTAGCCATTTCTACGATGAATGTTTCTTTTAGTGGTTATGGGGATTGTTTAAGTAAGTGTTTAAAGTTTTGGTTTATGAAGCTTCTTTCTGCACCACTATCGAATAAGACACAGTCATAAGAGTTGTTGAGAAGGAACGTACCCGTGACTACTGTGGGGTCCGTCACTGCTTCGTTGTGGCCAATAGCGAGTAGTCTTTCTGTTCCTCCCGTATTCCCGGCCTTCGGACAGTTTTTCTTGAAATGACCAACTTCACCGCAGCCATAGCAAGCCTGACTCACTCCCGAGCCGAAAACTTGAGTAATGGGTTTGGGTTGGGATCTGCAAAACTGAACGGTATGGCCCTTCCGGCCGCAGTTGGTGCAATGCAATTCATGGCAGGAGTCGTTGTGATGGAAGGGGCACGTGGGTCACTTGGGTAGATTCCCAACATAAGTTTTGGCTGGTGCAGGGGTAGTAGGAGTGGTGGCAGCATGGACAGCCACAATTTGTTGGTCTTTGGAGGAGGTTTGAGTTTTCTTGCCCTTTTTCTGATCCCAAAGCTTCCTCTTTTTGTCAGTTGATTTTGGTGGTGCAGTGGCAGTTGTGGTTGCTGTTGCTGGAGTAGAAGGAGTCTCATGATCGATCAACCTGTGGGCCAACTCCTTGGCGTTGTCAAAGGTTGCATGATGTGAAGACAGAACGTTTCCTTGATACGGGGGCACTAAACCCCAGATGTATCGCTTGATTTTCTTGCTCTCAGAAGGGATCATGTTAGGGCACATAGCCACCAGGTCGCAGAACCTGGCCGTATAAGCCACTATATCTGTCTCCTTCATCTTGAGGTTCCAGAGTTCCTTTTCAAGCTTCTGAACTTCACCTCTAGGGCAGTACTCCTTTCTCAGTAGGTCCTTTAGTGTGTCCCAGCCCATGGCATTGGCTGTTACTAAGGAGAGTGAATTGACATGGCCATTCCACCATGTCAGGGCCCTTTTAGTGAAGGTGGCAGCATCGAACTTGATTTTGCTTTCTTCGGGGCATGAGCACATTTCGAAAACAGCTTCGGCTCTTTCGATCCATTGGGACAGAGCGACGATTCCTCCGGTCCCATTGAAAAATGTGGGTTTACAGTTCATGAAATCTTTATAAGTACATCCTGTGCACGAGTGGGGATTTCACCATGTCTGGAGTTGGTGCCCATTCCGGCTCCACTAGCATCGCCAGAATTCATTTGGGTTATGGCTGCCGTCACAGCTGCGATCACGGCTGTTTGAAACAGCACTGGATCGAACTGCAGAGGAAGAGGTGGTGGAGGTGGAGTTTGAACTGCAGGTCTACCTCTGTTCGAGCGCTTACGGGGAGGCATCTTTTACTAAAAGCTCATAGAGATAGTGACAATAGTAAGAGTCTATTGCAAGTATGATAGGAGTGTTTTATGGACTAAATCAACATAGTCCAAATTCAGATAGAGAGTCATAGCAATAGAGTAGTTAACTGCCAATTACTGGTAGTATTGATGTAATACAAGTTCGGGAAAAGCGGCCTTACAGTAGGTCTTACACCAAACCAAAAGGAAAATGTTGGCAATCTAGAGGCCTAATTAGAGTACTTTCAAAGTTAGGAATGTTTATAGACAAGTGCTCTACTGAGCGTAGGAAAGAAAAGGCTAGTCCTTAAACAAAAGAGGGGGATGTTTCGACATCTTCTACTGTCGACGGGTACCCATTGGACGAACCCTTAGATCTGCTAGTTGGCACATAACTTCCTGAAGTTGTCGTTCATAAGTCCTCTGACGTGCTCGGAGTTTCCTAACTTCGGCTCGGGATGCAGCTAGTTGTTGCTGCAGAGCCTCGTTCGTCCTCCTTGTCCTTTCCATAGCTTCTTCAAGGTGGCGGATGCGACCAGTGTTAAGATTTGAGTTGGCATCCACTTCTACAACTCAGCTAATTACTGCTTGGCCTTGCTCGGCATTTCTGGAAATCCTTCGGATCATAATAGGCAAGACTCGGTCCGCTGATCCTCCTTCGCTTATGTTGTAGAATCTTCGGTCTCCATCGTAAGGTACCGGTTGACCCTGCTCATCGCTCCATCGGTTCAGGGTTATTTCCCACATGGGAGTGGGACCTTGAAATGTCGGACGGGGGTTGGGGTTTGGAGCTACAGGGGGTAGTTTGTTAACTTCTGGCTCGGAGCTGGAGCTATTCGAGAAGCCTTCAGCATGGTGATCATCCAAATGGATCGGGTGATCATCTTCTGGCTCCTCGTCGAGCCATCCTCCATTGCCTTGGTTTGGATAATACGGATCGTCGGGATGGTGGAAGCCATCCATGCTATCTACGCGAGAAAGGGGGAAAGAAAGGTTAATAGACGTACTAATCTAGGATACTTATAAGATGGATCGTTATTAGTCGACCCAATACTTGCGTAGTGCATACCAATTACATGTAACCGAAGCAAGATAGTCCTTCGAATAAGCAACCCTAACTTCAGATCCCCAATCAAACAAGAACATGAAATGAAGCAAAGGCCACAATTCTGAGTCTATAGCGCCCTAGTCACATGTAACCGTGGTGTATCTACTTAGCAACTATTATCCTACCAGTAACGACCCTTTTAGTTATCACATATGTAGTTAGTAGAGTGCAGAATATTCCTATAGTATTCTTGTTCTAACGTTCTTGTGGTAGTGTTGGTAAGTTTTAAGACTTGTTGCAACACCACAATCACTCTTAGGCACATGCTAGTCACTCCTGGATAAATGTAGTTGATCAGGCTACATCCCCCCAGATGTGACTGTATGTCTCTAAGCTTAATTGTGTTGTTCAACAATCTTAATACTTTTGTTTTTTCCTAGTATGATATTGATCCTTTTTGTAGTGGTGAATATATATATATATATATATATATATATATATATATATATATATATATATATATATATATATATATATATATATATATACACACACACACTTAATTAAATATTTTAGTATTTAGAAGTATATATTATTGGTCATATTGTTTTAGTCCCGAAGTGTTTATAGTTCGTATATCTTTTATAGGTTGATATACTTGATTCACAATAAACATTGCTCCGATACCAATCTGTCACACCCCAAAACCGAGAATGGTGGAATACGTTCTGGGGTGGAGGACATCATGTACAGTATCATTACAATTGCATAATAGTAAAAACAAGAAACAACGACCATTTCATTAATATAGTGATAATAATTACAAATGTGTTCTGCACGTTTAATAGACACCAAAGTATAACAAAAATAAAAGATGAGTCTTGTATATGCTCCATCTTCTCCAAAAGTTGCCCCAGTACCTGTCTATCTTTGACCTGAGGATACAAGTTATTTTGAAAACGAGTATCAGCATAAAGCTGGTGTGTTCATAAGATTTTAGTGTCGTTGTTTGTGTAGAGAGTTTTACCAACATGTAATATAGAAACTGAAACTTATGTTTATGAGTAGTAGAAATCCCTAGAAAATCCTATATTTTCCAGAAAGGTATATTTGTAAGTCAATCCTTTGAGTGTGTAAAAGTATCATCGTTGAAACCTTTGATTTGTAAAAGTATAGTAATAAATCTCATGTGAGTGACATAGCTGAAGAAATGTTATGCCTGCTAACAGTAGTAGTGGTATAACTATAGTTTGTAATAGATCTTTAATTACTTCGGGATATTAGTTTAGACTTTAAGTCTTAGTGTATCTGTTTGGATATAGTGTAATCCTTCATGTGACCAACTGTGTGATAGTAGAGTGTCCGATGACCTTCCCAGTCATTCGTAGTGAAGTGATGTAGTGCCATACCTAGGCCTAGTCGGCTCGGACTGTAGTTAACAGTCGGGATGTAATAGCGGCAGTCCCGTATAGATCTATACATGTAGTGTTGCTTTCCTTCCGGGAAGCCCTGGTCACATGGTGTAAGTGTAGTAGAGTACCTTATAGAGGGATAGCGTGTTCTACTTTGTATTAGTGAATTCTCTTATGCTTTAGTATGTTAGACTTTTAGTATAGTAAGTAGAGTGTTCTCTTATACTTGCATTAACTTGTAATATTAACGGTTATAGTGTGTATAGTAGTAGTAGAGGTAACGAGCAGTGGTCTTAATTATACCTATTATAGTTAACTAGAGTGTATGATTGCATGCCTTTGTAATGCAAAGGTAGCATATAAGATGAAGACTTTCATATCTAACACAAATATATATGATATATAACTAAGAAATCAACGACAGTCGGACGGACAACAGGTACCCTAAGACCACATCAAACAAGAACAGGAAATAAGACGAGCTATCGGTCCTAAGTCCTTCAAGTCTTACTTATATAAATATATTAGTGTAGATATATTTATAAAGAAAGTAATTTAAACATAATTTTGAAAATGGTTTAACGACAAATTTAATCTTAAAAATGCATTTGATAATCAACTAAAACAGTTTTATTGGTAAGCAGTTGGCAGTGTAGAAAATCCCCTTTTTGATGATAATTTGTGAATCACATATGATTCAATAATAAAAACTGGTAGAATTATACTTGTATCCCCCCCCCCCCCCCCCCCTAAAACATGTAAAAACATTTAAAAATGTTCATTAAGGGGTATGAACTCACCTGCAATGAGTTGATCGGGTGGAAGTGTCGGAAGAGCGCTTTAGTGTCAAGTAAAGACTTGAACACCCTTTAGGTTCCTAATAACATATGGAGACATATGTTTACAAGTAATTAGTGATTTAAACTCTAATTAAACACATAACGACATCCTAGTGTGAATAAAAGTTCTATGGTTGAGTGCTAGAAGTCTAATGGGTTGCAAGGAACGAGTATAAGACCCCACCATGGAGTTTACTCTTCCAAAACTCACCTAAAGTGAGTTTACGGTTGGGAGACCACATACCCCATGAGTTTACGGCCGTAAACTCATGGGAGAAGTGTAATTGAGTGTTTTCAAGCCTCTTATGGTTCTAGAAGTGGTTCTAAGGTAATATACACTGTTGTAGGGGTGTTTAAGGTTAATGGAGGGTACTCCCTTGGAGTTTACGGTCCAAGGACCACTCCTTGGGAGTTTATGGCCGTAAACCCCTTGGTTTACGGTGGTAAACTCTTGTACACCCTCCATTCTTTGATTTCAAGGTCTTTGGTTCATTCCTAACAAGTTCTAGTGAGGGTGTAAGGCTTTTTAGGGGTTTAGAGGGTCATTTGGCTTGGTTTAAGGGAGTTTACGGTCTAAGCATAGTTTACCCTTCTGTTGTTGATGTTTGGTTGTCCCAAGTCCGAAATAGCAAGTCCTTAAGCCATATCTTAAGTCTAAATGTAGTTTGGAAGTGTTGTTGGGCTTGTTTGTATGTTTAGAGGGTGTTTACGGTCTAAGCATGTGCTTGGACCGTAAACCCTCTTTCAAGCCCTAAAAATTGTTGGTTCAAGGTTCAAACACTTCTAGGTTAAGTCCAAAACTTGTTTCTAAGCTTAAAGGGAAGAACTTGGGCATTTTTTGCACCATTTTAGGTGTTTACGGCCTAAGGAGCTTCTTAGGCCGTGAACTCCTTTCATTTGGCTTTCTTGAATGATTTTTGGATTAAAACACAAGTCAATGATGTCTAGAACAAGTTAGGGTAAGAGAACTTACGTTTTGGAAGCGAAAACTTGCGTTTTTGGAGTGAAATCGGACTTGAGGAGAGAGAGTAGAGAGAGAAAGTGTGTCTAGTGTGGTAAAAAGGTTCTAAAGAGTGTCCACTCTCCCTTATATAGGGCTTGAGTGTTGTACCCGGTATACGACTACCCGATACTTATGTTAAACGGGGCTTAAAGTTTTACCCGATTAAATGGTCGTAATTAAAAATAAGCTTTTTCCAACTAAATAGAAATGTAATTTACGTGTTTATTATTTATTTTATTACAACAATAAAACATAAAATGAAAATAAAATAAAACATTTCATTAATTTTTCTACCCCAAATTAACGGAACTCTTTATAAAATAGAGTATTTTATTAACGGAAACGGGTTATAATGACGGAATAAATTTTGGGTTGTCACATACAACACCAGAAGAACTACATTTGATCAAAACCTTCTACGAGTACGACACCCTTTCCCTCACAAATGAATCGAATTTGTATGTTACAGACTCATATATTTAGCCGAGAAAGATTGATATTAAGTCTCTTTCTGCCCTAAAATGTGCAGATATAATCGAAGCGTCCGTCAAACCAACTACTTTTGTGGTGCATGAGACGAAGGTTAAAAAAGTAATGAATAAAGAAAAGAAATTTGACAAAGGGCATATGACTATGAGGCCAACATGCATAACTTAGGTTTAATGATAATATATATATACCTTTCCTTATATAGTTTATTGTTCTTGTTAAAATTGTAAGTAAAATCATGATGATGTGATAAAATGTAACTGATAATATCTATATGTGATAAAATGTAGTTGATATTTCCCTCCACTTTGGTCTCCTCTAAATTTTCAGCGCTACTCATCATTGATAGAACATATGAAAAGTGAAGGAACCACAAACCGAGATCAAGTATTCTCAAGTGGGTTAGTGAAATGGGGACCTTATGTGGTGTTATACCTGCAACCAAGTGCTTCAACCAAATACTAAATCTAAGATTAAAAGTTTAAAACACGATGAAATAAAACAATCAGGTTGAGTATTACCTTCATACACAACTCTAAGATTTCTTGAAGTTGAATCAAAGGTAAACACGGAAAAAAGCTCAGCCAATTGACACTCGGTAAGCTCTATACACTCACGTGTAATGTACATCAAAATACCTTTGTAAGATGGTATTAAATCAAAAAGATCCTTCATAAGTAGTACTAAGTTCGCCAAACATCCATTGGACACAAGGTGAAAATAAAACATTTGCTACTGGAAAATACCAAATATTTATGGTGAAAAAAACAACCGAAACATTTAACATATGAGCACTTGCTATGTTCCTCCAACCCTTAATCATAAATTTAGTCAAATACCTCTGGAGTTCGAGATATGATACTATATAAAGTATGCATATGCATCAAGATTTTCATGTAAATTTGCTAAATTTCTGGAAAGTATACTCACTAAGTAACTATTCTTCCTTAAACGAATCAAAGACGTTATGTTTATACATGAAATAGAAATTAGAACGACATGTTTTTTTGTAGAAAGAAGTGATTACATACCTCATCAAGCACACCTTTCATGAACCAATAATTGTTTAAAGCCTGTTGTTTGGCCACAATATTCATTCCATAGATCCATTTTGCTCCCTTTCAAACCAAAAATTTCTTTAAAACCTTCAAAAACAAAAGAACATAAACATAAGTATTAATGATTGGTCATACGGCTCCAAAATCTATGCAAGCATAATCTTGATTAAAAACCTGAATTTTTATTTGGAATAGTCGGACTAAGTTGTTGCAATAATTTAAAATGATTCACGAAAATCAAAATTCGATAGTTTGATAAAATCAAGTTCATGAATCCTTCCAACATACAACGTTTAAATTAGAGATAGAAACAAAGAAAAAGTGTCTGCCTTTGATAGGTTTAACCTGAACGTGGTGGTCGACAATCAGAACAAAGGAACCCTATATCCACTATCACCATCGCCGTCACTGAAGGAGAAAAAAACATAAAATTAACAACCATGACGACACTAACCAACCACCTCAATCGGTAGAGTAAGTGGAAATACCAGTGGAGATAGCATCGAAATTGGATGGATGGATGTTGCGGTGGATGATGTTGAACAGAGCGGCGATGACTCCAGTCATAATACCTTCAAACAAACAAATGTGAAGCGTCGATGGATCCTCTATGCCAAATGGTTTCCAAAGCTTGAGAGTTTGTCGATTGAAGACCGAACCCTGGGAGTATATAGGAAGAGGGATGTGATAGAAAGAGAGGGAAATAATTAGTGATTTGAAGCAATAGAAGCGGTAAGAGATCAAGACTGTGGATAAATGGACCGATTAAAGTAACCCCGCTGGGTACTCCGACGCAGGCGGAAGTAAAAGGAAGCAAAAAGGGATAAGTCCATTGAGAAATGTATGGCAGTGGAGCTGTGCAAGCCTTCTATTGGAGACGAAAACAGTGGTGAAGGAGAAGCGGACATGCACATATGAGTAAGTTCTTCAGCCACCACCACCATTGACCATATAGTTAGGGCTCGCAAATATGTACAGAGAACCAACCAAACATGTTAACCGGTTAAATAGGTAGCTAAGTTGTTTGGTAGCTAATATGTTTGGTTGGTAATACCATATCAATTAAGTAGTCTTGGTACGGTAACAATATGAAATTTTGAATACCATGGTTGTACCGTACCAACCTATATATATATATATATATATATATATATATATATATATATATATATATATATATATATATTCATAAATACAAAGAAATATGAGTTCTCATATCTTCATTTTTAATTAGAATAACAACTAACAAGTCTTAGAATTATTAGACTAACACATTGATCGACAAATTTCTTGATACTTATTGTTTGATGTGCACGAGATCGGTGGTACATACACTAAAACTTAAAAATGAATACTAACTTCTCATTCCTTGTACTTGTACTGTTACCATTTGTTTCCTCTAGCAACTTGCTAGGGGTGGACATCTTTTAATCCTTTTAGTGGTTTCTAAAAAAAAATACTACCAGAAGCGAGAGAAGCAACAACCAAATGTCCACAAATTCAACTTATATTCATGTATAGTACATATTAGTTAAAAATTTTGGTATATACCAAATACCAATATATACCAACCAAATTTATTGGTAGCCAAATTAATTGGTACCAAGTACACTTGGTATGGTACTAGTAGCTAAAATCTTATACCAATTTGTTGGGTCAAAAATATGGTTTATACTTTGCTTTTCTGGGCAATTATATTTTTCTGTAATATTTCTGGAGTTTACGGTCATGTTTACGGTTGAGTTTACGGCCGTAAACCCATTTACGGCCCATGTCCACCAAGCCCATATTCTTCAGGTATAAATATAGGTGTTAGGGTGAGGAGTATAGATTGATGAACACGAAGGAGTTTACGGCCAGAGAGAAAGGAACATTTGTGTGGGTGAATCTTGTGTAAGGAACTTAATTCGTATTATCAATACATTCAAGATTCATATTATTCTTCTTCTCCTTCTCTTCTATTTGATCTAACATCATCCGTTTGATTGGGATTCCGCACCATCAAACGGATTTGATTGATACACAGGCAAATTAGGGACTTACAATTGGTATCAGAGCATAACCAGTGTCAAAGACGTCCAACAGTTGCGTTTTTAGCCAAATCGACATTCACAATGATAAAGAAGGTTTAATTCCAGTCGAATTTGAAGTTTCTCGAAGCTTACGGCCGTAAACTCGTATTCACGGCCACGAGTTCTTTAAGCTTCATTCTCCGCAAACAATTCTCTCACACAGCAATCGAGCCTTTGATATCAAGTTTTAATTCCCGCATTTAATTGAGTTTATTTTCAAATAAAAATCTGATACCTGAGTTTAATTTTCATTGACCGTAAACTCGTGAAATTGATTTTCTGTTAACCGATAATTGCACCGTCGTTTTTTTGAGTAAATATTCAAAATTGTCTTTGGACCGTAAACTAGAGTTTACGACCTAAATATTTACGGTAATTTGATTAATTCATAATCAATAAATTTTATTACGAATCGAAATTCAAAATTTTCCTTGACCGTAAACATCAGTTTACGGCCTTAAGAAAAATTTGAAAATCTCTTATCAGTTTACGGCAAATTAAGTTTTTAATTAAATTTTATTTCAATTAAATTTTATCTTAATAAAAAATGGAAACACAAAATTCAAATCAATACCAAGAACTTGACGCTGTGATGGGAACAACTACGCACATTCCTCGACTTATGTCTGCTGATGGCTTCCCCGAGTGGAAGTACAGAATCGAAAAATATATAAAAATGAAGGATTTTAAAGTCTGGAAGTGCGTAATCAAAGATCCGATCAGAATCACCACTACAGTCGCGGGAAAAGTGGTGGATAAGAAGATTGAAAATTATACCGATGAGGATTTCGAGACCATTGAGGAACAAGAGAAGGCATTGGCCATCTTGACTATGGCACTTTCACCAGACATTGCACAAGGTTTCAGAGAATACACTTCTGCCAAAGCATTATGGGAGGCACTGATTGAAGTATATGAAAGAAACGAGGATATGCGAGATTGTCGCCAAGACATGTTAAGGTAACGATTTAACATGTTCAGTTATGTGCCCGGCGAGACTCTTGAAGCCCAGTTGCAGCGGTTTACAACTCTTAATACCGAAATGACTATAGCGGGGATCTTCTATACAAAGTCTGAGATCAACAAGAAGCTACTAAATGCTCTCCCAAAATCTTGGGACATAAATGTGGCTGTGATTAAGAAGACCAAAGATCTCAATCGCCTAACCCTAACTGAAGTGATGGCTGTCATCAAAGCATGTGACATTGATGACAAGCAAAGAGAGATAAACCATGTTAACTCATACTCGACTGCAAACCTTGGCATTTCAACTAACAATGCTCTGTCTTCGTTTTCTTATTCATCTGCATGCTTACCCTTCAATGTACCTCCTCAGACTCAGATACTCTCTCATCAATCGGCTCCCATTATCTCAGCCATGCCCCAGCCACAGAACCAATCATTCTTGACACCTCCTTCAAATGTGGCTTCTTCTTCTTCTTCAAAGGGAAAGGAGCTTGATGAGAACATTGTCTTTGTTGCAGGGCTAATCAATTGCTATAATGCTCTTGTAGCTGGGGAGCTTCCTCCTCAACTGTCGTTTACAGATCTTGATCAAATCCATCCGGAGGATGTTGAGGAGATGGACATCACATGGCAAATTGTCATGGTTGTCTTTAGGGCAAAGCAATTTGCCAAGAAGATGGGAAAGAATAATTGGGGAATGAGCGCTGACAGGAAGGTTGGGTTCAATAAAGGAAAGCTTAGGTGCTTTAACTGTCACGAGCTAGGGCATTTTGCTCGTGATTGTCCTCACCCCAACAGAAGACCCAATAATAACAGATCGATTGTTGCAGTGGGAAACAGCAGAAACAGCGGGCAACCAAACAATAAGAAGGCTATGGTTGCACAATCATTTGACTGGGAAGATCAGATACAAGCTCTCAACATCTCTGGTCCAGAAAATGCTCATCTGGCACAAGTAAAGGATGATACACCAGCAGGGATCGTTGCAGCGGAGGACAGCATGATGAAGCTTCAGTTTGCCTTGATGGTATCTTCTTCCAATGAACCTAATTCATCCAAGGTAAGTCTTCCATCATGTTCACAAGCTTGTATTGATTATGTGAAATCCCTACATGATAAAATTGAAAATTTAGAAAGCGAACTAGATAGCCTTAAAATCCTTCGTGAGTTAAATGATAAATTAAAAAGGGACGTAGAAGACCTTAGATATGAAGGATATCAACTTAGGAAAGGTCAGAAATCTCTTAAGGCTCAACTAGAATAAAAAATAAAGGACTTTAGAAAACTACAGGAGGAATACAGTAATAAATGTGAAAACTATGATTATGTTGTCAAACAAAACACATAATTGGTGGCTGAAATTGAGTCCTTGAGTGGCAAATTTGAAACTGCCAAACTTGATGTTCGAAAATATGATCATTCAAGTGAAGTGGTTGCGAACATGATAGACCACAACATGAAATTTAAAAGAAATCAATTGAAAGGTCTAGGATACAATAATGTGCCACCTCCCTTTAATCATTCATATCTACATAAGTCATTGTCCAAGAAAGAAATTGCCAATGAACCTTCTATGGTTTATGGCGAATCTTATGATTTTGTTTCAGGAGGGTTTATTAATGTTGAAAGTACTAACATTTCTACTTCTCCTGCAGATCAATCCTTGAATCAGTCACAGCACGAAGTTAAAGGATTTGTGTCTGAAATTAAACCTGAGTCCGAACCTGAAGTTTTAGCTTTAAACAAAGACAATTCTTTTTCAAATGTTTTGATTGACAATAGTTTTGTGATGTTTTTGATTCAGCTGATATTGTTTTTATTTCCCCTGATACTAATACTGTTTTGAATGTTTTTAATATGTCTAATAAATCTTTGAACAATTTGGTTGACAATTTGTGTATTTGTGATAAAAATGTTGAAATACCACTGGTTTCACAACCCTCTACCAGTAAAGCACCCTCCCTTCCCTCACAATCTAATATTGTTGCTAGTTCTTGTGAGAGAAGCAAGTGTGTTGGTAGGGAAAACAAATCTAAACAATGCAGTACTAGTTCCATCAATAACAAGCATATTTGTTTTAACTGTGGCACTAGTGGTCATATTGCTAGAAATTGTCTGAATAGAATGTTTATGAGCCATAATCTTCCAAGAGGGGAGAACAATTTCAGAGGAAGGTCTTTAAATAGAAACTTCTCTAGAAGTCATTCTCGAGATGATGATTGGGCAGATGAATGAAAAAGGGATACTTTTCACAAACGTAAAAAGGTTTTTAAACACCATGTCCCAAGAAGTCTGCCAAAGAGGAGCTCAGCCATGCCAAGGTCAAGCTCTTCCCAAAGCAGCAATGGAACTTCAACCAACTCTGGTAGAAGTCATACATGCTGTAAGCAGACTGTTAAGCATAACATGACAAAATTAAATGCGACATACAGAAAATCTAATTATAAGTGGAGGCCCAAACCTATTCCCAATACATCATCTACGCCACCTGATAAGGTTATTTGTAGTAAATTTGAAAAGGAATCGGGAACACCCAGGAAAATCATGACCTGGGTGCCCAAATATAATTAAACCCGCACATTTTGCAGGGACAGTTGCGGGGAAATGTCGTCAGACCATGGTTCGTCGACAGCGGCTGTTCCTGACATATGACGGGAGATATCACCCAACTACACAACATTCAATCATTTAATGGGGGATATGTCTCTTTTGCGGGTGGAGATGGAGGAAAAATTACACAAAAGGGAACGGTGTCAAATGGAGTTCTAAGCTTTGAAAATGTGAATTTCGCTCCCGAGTTAAAACACAGTCTGTTAAGCGTCTCTCAGATCTGTGACAAGGGCAATTCTACGCATTTCACTGACAAGGAATGCATGATCTTAAAGCCAGGCTTTGTCATCCCGGAAGAATGCATTCTCGTAAAGTCGAAGGGATGGGAACGCCTATATTATCGATATGAATAGCAATCTCCCAAATCAAGTTACTTGTTTGTTCTCCAAGATCTCCGAGCAAACTGCAATGTTGTGGCACCGAAGATTAGGTCACGCTAACGCCAAGAACCTAAATCGTCTTGCGAAGAATGAGATAGTCCGTGGATTGCCTGTCAAAGACTTTATCACGTTTGAAAAATGTGTGTCATGTGCTCAAGGAAAGCATCATCGAAAGCCACATTTGTTGAAATAGGTTAACTCAATAAGTCAGGTTCTTCAACTACTTCACATGGATTTGTTTGGTCCAGTGAACGTGCTAAGCATCAATAGAAGTTCTTATTGTTTAGTTGTGATCGATGATTTCTCTCGATTCACGTGGGTTTTCTTTCTATCCAACAAAGATGGCGTCACTGAATTGATTAAAAAGTTCATCATACTTGTTGAGAATCAGACCAATCAAAGGGTGAAGGTGCTTCGTACCGATAATGGAACAGAGTTTAAGAATTCTGTTCTCAATCACTTATGTGCTGAAAAGGGTATCCTGCATCAATTTAGTTCAACTCATACACCTCAACAAAATGGTGTTGCTGAAAGGCAGAACAGAACACTCAAAGACACTGCAAGAACGATGTTGTGTGACTCCAAGCTACCTGTTTTCTTTTGGGCGGAGGTGATAAACACTGCTTGTTATGTTCAAAATTGAGTGCTCATCAACAAAGCTCAAATGAAAACCCCGTATGAAATTTACTATGGTCACAAGCCGTTGGTCAGTTATTTTCGAGTATTTGGCTGTCCTTGCACCCTTCTTCACCTAGATGCCAACCCGAAGTTTAATGCCAAAGCCGATAACTGTTATTTTGTGGGGTACGCTGCTCGCACCGCTTATAGAGTCTACAATAAGAAAACCAAAGCAGATTGTGGAATCCTATAACGTGTGTTGGTTGGAAGAGAATGAGACAGACGCAAGAGTGGGTCCGGATTGGTTGTTTGATTATACGTCACTTTTTAAATCCTTAGACATGTACTCAAACAATGTATCTCGAGCTGATTCGCATGGGAAGGGCATCTCTGAAGATGAAGACGAAGAAGTCGTGTACAAGCCTGTATCCAAATCTTCTGGTTCATCAAAAGGGAAAGCTAAAGCCTCACTTGAGGGAGATACCTCTGGTTCTCATAAGGGAGGATCTCCTGCTGCATCTGAGGGGGAGCCTTCTTCTACATCTGAGGGGGAGTCTTCTTCAACATTATCGGGGGAATCATCTTCTACTCCTCAAGAGAGTCCGTTCGTGGTACATGATAGTCCTCAATCAGTCCATACTGATTCTTCTGATGCTGGAACGACACCTCATATGTCTATGGAGAAAGAGTTAACTCCAAACGATGCTTCCGCTGTCTCCTCAACATTCATGGAATTACTCTTTCTTGATCTTATTGCAGATGACTATGTCGCAGAACTATCTGGTGCTGCCAAACCAGCAAATGAAGGAGGGATCAACATTCACACGCTCCCTGTATCCTTAAATGATATCAGCCAAGAAATACCCTTAAGAGTTCAACGCGATCATCCGATCGAAAACGTCATCGGCCAGCTAGAAGATGAGGTTAAAACTAGAAGCTAGAGTGGAGACGTTAATACATGTTTGTATTCTTGTTTCATCTCACAAATTAAGCCCAAGAATGTAGAAATGGATCTAAATGAACCTAGCTGGGTGGATGTAATGAATGAGGAATTGCATCAATTTGAAAAACTCGGTGTTTGGAAGTTAGTTGAGTTACCAAAGGGCAAAAAGTCTCTTGACACGCGGTGGGTCTATCGTAACAAGCAAGACGATTCAGGGGTTATTGTACAAAACAAAGCTAGACTGGTAGTTCGTGGGTTTCGACAAGTCGAGGGTCTTGACTACACTGAAGTATATGCTCCCGTAGCTCGCTTGGAGGCAATTCGTATCTTCCTAGCATATGCTTCATATATGAATTTCACTGTTTTTCAAATGGATGTCAAGACTGCCTTCTTGTATGGCAAGGTGAAGGAAGAAATCTACGTTGATCAACCTCCAGGGTTTGTCGACCCGAAGTTTCCTAATCATGTTTACAAGTTGGACAAAGCGTTGTATGGGCTGCATCAAGCTCCTAGAGCATGGTATGCAACTCTAACAAAGCATTTGCTCGAACATGGTTACACTCGCGGTACTATCGATCAAACATTGTTCATAAAGCATGTCGACAAAGACGAGATACTTGTTCAAATATATGTTGACGACATAATCTTTGGATCAACCAACCAATAGCTTTGCAATTAGTTCGAAAGTGTAATGAAGAAAAGATTTGAAATGAGATCTTTGGGAGAAATGACCATGTTTTTGGGGCGTCAGGTTAAAAAAAATTCAACCGGAATCCTACTACATCAGGCCAAGTATGTGGAGGATATTCTTGAGAAGTTCGCACTTCACGATGCTAAATCTGCTTCTACACCGATGGCTGAACGACCTCTCCTGACTCCAGATCCAGAAGGCGAACCCGTAGATCAAACTCTCTATCGATCGATGATCGGATCCCTGATGTATCTTACTGCAAGTCGACCAAACATTATGTTTGTAGTTTGTCAATGCGCACATTATCAGGCTAATCCAAAAATCTCTCATCTTATTGCTGTTAAAAGAATTTTTCGGTATATCAAAGGAAGCCTTAAATTGGGTCTTTGGTATCCGAAGAATTCTGAATTTGATCTTTATGCTTTTACTGACAGCAATTATGGAGGTTGTGAGCTTGACAGGAAATCAACTTTAGGAGGATGTCAATACCTAGGTGACAGATTAGTTTCACGGCAATGCAAGAAGCAGCACACTATCTCGACTTCGACAGCAGAGGCGGAATATGTAGCTGCATCAGCTTGCTGTTCTCAAGTTATCTAGATCCAACATCAGCTGTTGGACTACGGTTTGAATTACTTAGAAACCCCTATCTATTGTGATAATGAAGCTGCCATACAAATTGCTAAGAACCCAGTCCAACATTCTAAAACCAAGCACATCGATATTAAAATTCACTTTATCAGAGATTGTTATGAACGTTCTTTAATTCGAATAGAACAGGTCCACACTGATAACAATGTGGCGGACTTGTTCACAAAACCTTTTAACAAAGCTCGCTTCGATGTGCTTGTGGGATTTCTGAAAATGATACGTTTTGAGGATTAAGTTTTTTATTTTTTATTTTCTTTTTCTTTTATTTTTGGTTTTATTAGTCTATATTTTGAATTTTTGTTAGGTTAGTTTAAATTTGCGCATTGTTTTGTTTCGTATTCTCACCCATGCACAAATTTAGGGGGAGAAATAAAAATCCAAAAACAACAAAAATTAAAGATTGATAAAATCCAAAAATGGTGTCATTTTTGTTTAGCATTTCTTTAGAAAATATGAAAACTCCAAAAATATTTTTGTTTTTGTTTAGCATTTCAGTTGACAACTTCGGTTGTAAGTATTGTGATGGGAAATGAAATTATCTAGTGATAACGGGCAATCTAAATCAACATATTGTAGCCAAGTTGAATCGTCTATGATCTGTACTCGATGTGCTGGTAGGCACGAAAGATTTTAAATGGACTTGACTAGGAAAAGTTGAACCTAATGAATTTAAGGACTTGACAAACTTTGACCTAGTTAGATCCGTTTAACCTGATGTCACGATGCTCGGATAGGTTGAACAGGGAGATATACATGGGAATTTATCGGTCACACTAAATAACCCGTATCTGGAACCGTGGAGTCACTTTTCCTCGATGTGCGGATTCTGTCCTTAATTCCGGTTGGATGGGGTGACTGGTAAATTCCGATAAGTTAGGTTTGTAGAATATCATTTTCTTTTCTTTCCTACTGTTAGTCATATGCTGCACCCTTTGCGTGATTGGAAGAGATCCGACCTGGATTACAGCATATGCAATTCTCTTCTCTGCATGTGATATCTGTGAAACTTCTCCTATTTGTTAGCCATATGTTGTCTCCTTTGCGTGACCTCAAATCCGACCTGGTACACAGCATATGCAACTTTCTAGTTTTCAATCCCTCTAAAGTAATAAGTTAGTGAATTCTGAATCTATCTTCTCTTTGAATGATTGTCTGCTCACCCGGTGTAAGGAGTACTCTGGAAGTTCTTGAAGGCTGGAGCATGTCAGGAAGCGGGAAACACGTTCTGATACACTTAAAATTGAACATATACAGGTTGTCTGTAGATCTCGCTGCTCGATTTAGGTGGACAACAATATCCCTGGTTGTAGTCAGTTAAATGGTCATAGGATAAATTTGTTCAAGATTTAGAATTTATCATAGTGATAGATATTCATAATTAGATACATGTCTGAATCTTGTCATTGGTAAAATGTCCAAATCTGTCAAAAGTTTTTTGTGTTTAAGTGGACCACAATACTGGTAATCGATCAGACGGAGATGTGAAAATGAGGGTACCGAGAAGTAAATAAGATTGTCCAATAACTTTAATCCAAGCATCAAAAAAGAAATAGTAGTTAAAGTTTTTTTTTTTTAAATATATTTTTTATTTTTAATTTTATTTTATTTTAATTTTTGGCGTGCAATTTCAAATTTTATTTTATTTTATTTTTACTTTTTACTGTTTTGTTTTAACTTAGTTTTATTTTATTTTGCCTTGTTTTTATTTTTCTAGCATTTAAGTTGTGGTGTGTTGGTTTTAATTTTTTTAAGTTTTATTTTATTTTATTTTCGAAATTAAATTAATCCTCAAAAAGTTTTTTTTAATTTAATTTAATTGGTGGAAGTTGGATATATTGGGTAATTATCAGGTAAGAAGGTAAGGGAAGGTAAAAAGGTAAAAAAGGGAGTTCACTGCCGGAATCTCCTCATTCACGAGTTTCCGGCCGCAAACTCACTCCCAGAACTCGCTAAAAAAAATTTCTCGATTTTCGGAAAAACGAATACATCATCTTAAAGGTAATATTTTGTAGATCACAAATATGTATTTTGTTTCACATTTCACCGTATCAATGTGTGTAAAAATTAGAAAAACCGATTCGGGGGTGTTTACGGCCGTAAGCATAGGCCGTAAACCCCATGTTTACGGCCCATGAATCCATGTGTTTACTGCCCATATATGATTGAAATAATTCAGGAATCATCGTGTATCAATTTTTCGAAAAGATCTTTAGGCCGTAAACTCCAGTTTACGGCCCAAGAACTAATTTTTTATCTGTTTTTACAATTATCTTGTGTCACGATTTTCTTGGGTTTGATAGCAGTAAATTCTCAAATGTGTTGATAAATAAATTTTTATTTTGATCATATTTTTTATTATGATATTTTTTTGGGTCAAAATAAATTTTATTTTTTGGTGTTGGTTTCTTACACTTGTGTTTGAGTGCAGACGATGGTGAATCTCAAATGCACAACCTGGCGATTGTTCTTGCGGATCCACCGGTCACACATTCAGACATGCGATCAATGATTCACAGACTACGTGAATGTTGTATAGCATCAGCAATAACAGTCAACCCGGTGATTTATCAGAATCTTATACGTGAATTTTGGGCGACTGCCAGGTCGCATATGGATAACGACAACAATTTCACAGTTACGAAAAAGGTGCAAGGTCGAGACATTGTGATCAATGAAAGCTTTGTTCGTGAGGCGTTATTAATTGACGATCAACCTAACTATCCGACAGAAATTGGTATTGAAGATGTTCAAAGGATACTACGAAGGATGAGTTACGAGGGAACATATCCGCCGACTTTGAAAAAGCTGCTCCATCCATATTGGAGATTCTTAGCTCATGTATTCGTAAGCTGCGTCTGAGGTAGAAGATCTGGAGCAGATGAGATCTCTCAACGCACAACTGGTGCGTTAGTATCTCTGGCTGCGGGATTTCATTTCAATTTCTCAAAGTTTATTCTTGAAGAATTCGTAATAAACTTCAGAGCTTCTACAAGGGATACTATTCTGCAATATCCCCGTTTCATACAGATGTTCATCAACATACAGTTTCCGGAGGTGAGAAAGACGGGTGATACACTGGATATGAAGTTTTGGGTCCACACACCGTGGGACTCATCAAACAAAACAGAAGAGGAAAATTCATTTTTCAAGGGCTTTATCCATTAGAAAATTTTGGCAAGTTTACGGAGTTAGATGAGCCGCCAGTGTCGTATGAATCGTCTAAACAGACTTCTTCTGAGAAGACATCTACTGAAGGGTCAACTCCAGCAAATATTGTAATAGATGTGTCTGAAGACAAAGAAACAGAAAAGGAAGATTCACCAACTCCAAAAGCCCAAAATGCTTCTGATCGTAAACAAGAGTCGAGTGAGAGACAAGCTGGAGGTGAAATGGTTACTGGTGATGAGAGAAATGATTCTTTTGAGGATCTTGATCTGACAGGCTTTGATAATGATGATATAGCGGCTTCCTTGGCCAGTAGTACCAACATTGTGTCTAATGAAAATCTTGACACAATCTTTCAAAATGTCGATGATGTTGTTTTGCCAACAACTGAGACAGGGAAGTCAAGCGAAAATCTTGAGACGCAAACTCCAACTTCTGAACAAATGGTGTCAACTTCAATTCATATGGAGATAGTTGTGGGATGTTTCCCTCCCGTGTCTATTTCTCCTACTACATAACCATTTGTAAGTGTGTTTCCTCCACAAGCTGACCAACCTCAGTCAAAGAGACGAAGACTTGAAACAAGACAGTTCAAACTAATTGCTAGTTTGGTTAGTGGTCTTCCTACCCCGCCAATTATTGCTACCACTACGCGACTTTCTGCCACGAAAGTGTTTTCAACTGGACCTAGTTCAGTTTTTGATGTCGTCGGTTCTTCAGTACCACCTAGTTTTTAAGTTCCACGATTTAATAGGGATGTTGCTTATGAGAGGCTAGCCTTACACATGGCAGAAGAACAACTCTTTTCACCCAGTCCTCGAGGAAAGGGCATTTCTATAGATGAAGGGGGGTGCTCAAGATGAAAATCCTTCACTTGCTAGTTTACAAAAGGAAGTCTCAGCGCTCAGCCAGAAGAACATCGAACTTGATATACAAGTAGCAGAGCTTCGTGCTCAGAATATTGATCTTCGTATTCAAGTGTCCAAGCTTCAATCTGATAAAACTTATCTTAGTGGACAACTGGCGGAATTTAAAAAGGATAAGAAATTGAAGAGTAAGCATATTTCATATTTACAGGAACATTTCAATCTGCTGACCTCTAGTTACTTTGAATTGAAAAAGAAATTGGAAGCTGATCTTGGCGATAGATATAAGGCAACTGCAGAAGAATAGAGAATTTATTTACACGTGCAGGCATTTCCAGTAGACGTACCGATCGGTCAGTCTTCTGGCACTGCTGAATGTATCACAGTTGATCCTCCTGTGGCTCCTCATATTCAAGAAATAATTCGAAAAGGTCAAGAAGATGATGCTGAAAGGGGGTAATTGTTGTTCAAAAGGAATGCTACTCGGAGTGCTTCTAAGGGTGGACCTATGGTAACTGTAACTGATCTTGAGCTTGTTCGATTCCGAGACACGTTTGGGGATCAATCTGGTGTGGCTACTTGGGGATTTCACGATCCTCTTTGACTTTGGATTATCATTCGTAAAAGTGGTAATTCAGAGTTGTATAAAGATATTCATGCCTTTAGTTCCTTAGTTCTTTGACGAGAGTTGATCTTGCGGAGTTATCACAGGCTCCGTTTATCAATCTTCTGAATAATTCTCAAGTTTCACAATTCAAGTTCTTTTTGGATGAACAAGTCAAGAAGGGTTTTCCAACAATGCCAACCGTTGAATCAGTTATCTTGGAGCATCCAGATGTTTTCGAAGCGTCTTCCGATAAACCTCTGCAGGTAGTCATGTGGCCACCCTCGAAGCAAGTGAAACAATTTCCTATTGCTCAAGGTTATCTGTAGTGACAAAGAACATGGTTTGGCATGCGGAATTAAAGCTTGCACAATTGAACATGGTGATTTGGGTGTTTAAGAGATATATTGAATGTATATGGTGTTACAAAAAGGATCTAGATCTAGACTACATAATTAACACACACTTACACACTCACTTCTACATCTCTCAAAGCACACCTCTACAAGTAGACAAACCCACTATTTATAGAGGTGTTTACATGTCTCTCTCTCACTCTAACTACCAAATGGGTCTAAAGGCCAAAGCACCACATGCAAGTGGGTTTTACAAAAGTCAAACATTTACAAAGTCAATCATGAATAACTTTGCACCCCAACATTCTCCCCCTCAAAGTTAGGAATGAATGACCCACTTCAAATCTTCCAAAATCAAGCACTACACGGTTCAAGCCTCAAAGGTGACACATGTCGAAACGAACTTCAATCTTCAATTCTTCCATGACTCTTCAATTTGGGCTCTAGGATGTGAGACCATACAATCCAAGCAGCAACGAATGATTGAGTATTCCAAACTCCAAATAATCACCCAATAGTTGCGCATAAAAACACACCCCAAAAATCTTCAATAAATCCAAACCCATTTCAAATATATCACTTCCGAACATCCAATTGCATCATCTTGTAATCTTCAAAACTTCAAGATCACTTCGGTCTTCAAATCCGCGTAATATGAAAAATTCAAGTTCGAATTTCCATATAAAACTTCTCCCCCTTTTTATAATCGAAATTTGATTATAAAACTCCAAAGGAAAAAGAACATGCTCTATTCGGAATTTTTCGTGTCAAAACTCCCCCTTAACATGTGGTATAAACTTTGTGCTTCAATCTGAAAAACCCAAAAAATATTCAATTTTTATTGCCGTTCACGGATCGCCTTTGACAAAATTTCTCAAAAATGGGTAGAAATTGTCAATTTCAAAATTCTGCAGTGACCCGTTGCGCCCAAAACAGCAAAATATGCAAAACTCTCCCCCTTTTCCAAATCTGGGTAGAAAGCGTCAATTTGCACAAACTGCAGAGGCCTGAAATGCACTTCTTCAATTTTCAGCAAAAATTAGTCCTTTTCGAATTTGGGTGAAAACTACCAAAAATTCGAAGTTTCAGGGACTATCTTCGTAAATTCTGCCCTTGTGCACCAAACATACGAAGACCATGCTCAAAAATGCGAAGCCTTAACCAATTTTCGAAGTCGGGTGAAAAGTGTCAAATATTCGAAACTTGAGTTAATTTGCGAAGTGTCAGAATTTCTAAGGTTCAAGGGCTGTTTTCGAAAATATGTCATTTGCTTTCAATTCATCAACATACGAAGACTTTGGAACATACGAAGCATACGAAGGATCAATTATATGAACAGTAAAAGTCTTCGTATGAATTTCCAAAATACCCCCTTCGAAAATTCAGAATATACCCTTCGAATATTCAACATTAAACTCCTTCGAATCCAAATCACAAACACCCCCTTCGTGTTTTTTTTCATCTATTACCCTTCGCTTTTTAAAACACCTGAAATTTTGTACCCCTTCGTTCAAACTCAAAAACAGCCTTTGAATCTAAATCCAAAACAAACACAGTTACCCTTCATTTTTCCCAATTATACCCAAAACACAAGTACCCTTCGTATATAAACCCAGTTCATCGATTCCTTCTAAAATCTTCGTTCCCAGTACATTTCGTTTACACAACATTCGTTCGTTCTCATGTCGATATTCAAATCAATTCATCTTAAACCCATCAGTCGAGTTCAAACATTCATTAGTTGAGTTCTTCCCAAATCATCAACCACACTGAAATCCTTCGTACATCAACGATTTCTTCAAAATCGAAGCTATCAACAATCCCAAATCATTTTCTCAGTTCACTCATCAACATCTAAATCTAAAATCCAAGAGATCAACCCAAACCAAACTGATTTTGACACTCAAAGATATCAAACACCCATTTGAAATCGATTTCATCATTCTCGAACGAATAATCATCTGATTTCGTTGTTCACAGTTTATTACCAAACCATCGACCATCGATCCCGATTTAAACAAAACCTTCACTCTTTGATGTCAACCTAAAACTTGTTCGTCCTTCACTTTCAATCAACCAAAACATCTTTCGATTCCTCCGTTCTCAATCACATATCAAGTATCAAAATCGATTACTCATCAAGAACGAATCCTCTTGAATCGGCTCCAAAGAAAACAATTTTTGATTACATTATTGATTCAGTCACAAAGTCTCAAACAAAAATTAATTTTGACTTTCTGTATTTGACTCTTTAATTCATCAATCGACAAACATAAATCCATGAATCTATCATTGATTTTCATGTTAAACAGATAATAATTGATTCCTCTTGATCAATTTCATCTAAATCAAAGAATGGATCGACGATTACTTGATCATTATCGGTTTATGATACACAACCGATTCATAATTCTAACTCAGGAATCAAATCTGATCAAATGTTAGAGATGACGAAACGAAATCAAATCTATGATAACAGGTTGAACAAAACGTGAATCAAGAACAATATGTATAACATATAAAGAGAACGAAGAGTGACGAACTGCGAATTAAGTCAAATACATCTGTTATATTTTGGGCTCAAACATTAATATTGGATCTTGAAAAGAAACTGATGGGCTAACAAATGAATAATGAATATTGATGAGATCGGGCTTAGAAAATTGATTCATGAACAGTAAAAACTAATTGTGTTGGACTTCCAATATGATTCAATGAATTTTGGATGAATTCGAAGATAATTAAAATTTAATTCAAACATATGATTGCAATTTGAAAATCAAATTGAACGCACAAATATGAAATTGGATCGGACTTTGATCAAAGAAAAATTATTGTATCACAACAAATGGGTTTTTCAAAGAAATTTTGATCCAACGAGTCAAACGATCAAAAATCAAGAACGCAACGCACGAATTCAATGATTACGAGAGATCATAGAGAGAGACTCACCAAAATTGCTCAAAATTGTGACAAAATTTGCCAAACCGAGAATCGTTCTTCAAATATCACCTTGATCTTGAAGACCCACTGTAACACTGTAAATTTCAAGACAAATTTTTCATTTAAAATAATCATTTTACTCTTAGAAACACTTGTTTAAAATCTTATTCATAGTCGATTTACAAAACATAACTCCATTTTCACTTGCATAGAAAACCAGGATCCTCCAAAGTATGACTCTTTCTCTGGTGTGTACAATCAAGCCGGTGTCGTCCCGTGATACTGAAAGAAACCTGAAAAACATCAAACAAAACACTGTAAGCACGAAGCTTAGTGAGTTCCCCAAAATACCACACATAACACATATTAGCCACTCGAGGCTATAACTCTGTGGGTCCGTGCACCCAAACTCTGTGAACCCTCAGGTTCTAACTCTGGGAACCTTCCGGTTCCAACTCTATAAACATGCACAGCATAAATCACATAGAAATAATGCAGTACAACACATCACGTACATATAGCATACAAATACTCTAATCACATAACTCTGGTTACCTACTCAAGGTAAAATATAGTGAGAAGACTCACCTGGCAAGCAGGAAGCAGATATCCCCACACTTGAATCTCGAACTCGCCACCGCCTAACACGTAAGGCAAATACTCTCATGAATATAACTCTCGAGACTAGAATAAATCCTCTCATAACACCCTCTTATGGTTAAAAGACTATTTTACCTCTCTCTTGGCCCAAAGGCCACATCGCTGACCAAACCCTAAAAGTCAACGGCCAACCCTTGGTCGAAATCAAAGTCCTCAGTCTAAGTCAACCCCTGACTGACCCTACTCGCCGAGTCAACCCTGTGACTCGTCGAGTTCCCATAATCAGAACTTTATTCAATCTGCGACCTAACTCGCCGAGTCACCCCGAGACTCGCCGAGTCCAACAACTCTGAGTCCACTCGCACTCGACTCACCGATTCTCGGCTCAACCAGAGAATATTTGGGACTCTTCGACAAGACTCGTCGAGTCCAAGGCTATCTTCAACCTACTCGCCGAGTTGTTCTTCCAACTCGTCGAGTTCCAGGCCATCTTCAAGCAACTCGTCGAGTCGACCCATGTGACTCGCCGAGTACCACCGTTCTGAATCCATTCAGAAGCACTCCAGGCCATGCAATTGATCCAAAACATAGATCTAGCCTCCTACAACCCATCCATCACGTAAAGTGGCAAACTTTACGTGAATCCAAAGAGATCTAAGTCGTTTGCACATTGGGGCTAGGGTTTGGGACATGTAAGCTTCACTAAACACTCCAACACAGGGACTTTCATGCTCTCTAATTCTTCTCCCTTCCAGATCTGAGGTAGCAACCTCAGATCTAACCTCTAGACTTCCCATTTCATCCATAGACAATTTCTCACAAACCCCAAAATGAAGAAACAACATAACAACAGGTCAATAACGAGATATTACCTCTAAGTGATGCCCCAACTGCAATGAAATTCGAATCCAAGCAAATCCCCTTGCTCCAAGCCTTCAATCTTCCCAAAATTCCTTCAACCATTACTTCTCCAAGCTCCAATCCACTCAACAATGGTGCTTCTCCGTGATTTAGGGTTTTCTGGGGCTCAAGGGGTGATAAAGAGGCTGGGAGGAAAACATAGTGATCTTTATATAAGGCTCAACCCCGAGAATTAGGGTTTTCTCCACTCAGCGCCTACTCGCCGAGTCCATTACACTGACTCGCCGAGTCGGCCACTTAACACGCGACCAGGTCGCGACTCTACTCGCCGAGTCCGCACATGGACTCGCCGAGTCACTCTTTCCCAATTTACTCTTTTAGCCCTTCAACTCTACTCTTGATATTTCGGGATGTTACAATTCTCCCCCACTTAAATTAGGTTTCATCCTCGAAGCCTACAACAACTCAACTCCAGAAATACTCCCACAACGTGCCACCTGGCCTTAATCGGACCCGCTCTTACAAGGCATACCCATCGAAACTCGAACACACTTTCCCTTTCCTTACGGTGTCCTGACCACTGTCTCGAACCGGGCACCGGATGTACCCTCAGATAACCACACTCAACGATCCGAGAATTACCCATGAAGCATCACTGATCCAAATCTCAACAATCACTTGACCCATAAAGGTTAGAAGCCATGAACCATCGGATCCCCGATCCAAATCCCATCCTATCCAATCCGTGACGACAGAAAGGCCCACTCTTCAATCCCAGAGCAAATCTCATGAGTCCTCTTCTTGCACTCAAGCACCCAAGCCGCACCAACCTTCGCACTCTCGGGTTAGGAGAACCCGTCGCACTGATGACATCTCTAACGTCCCCAGGAGACACCACCACTACGCACACGACCCTTGATCAGAATCAAGCTGGGAGTCCTAGACTCCATCCCTACATCCATCCTGAGACTCTTGGCTCTACACCCGCGGAATCCCTTCCGCATCCTCAGAAGACATCCCATCATGATGTCATTCCATACCACTGTCACAGACATAATGTTCGACCATCAGACTCCAAATCATCCATTCTCGCTACAACTTCCACTTCCGCGAATCGACACTTTCCTCAGCAAATGAGGGTCCGACACTTCCTCCCATACAACAGCACAAAGGGTGGCATACCAATGCACTAATGATGGCTATTGAAATAGGATAACTCAACCAAGGATAAATAGGTGCCGCAACACCCTCCGAAATCTAATACACATGCCCGAAGCATGTCTTTGAGCGTCTGAATCGTTCACTCCCTCTGAGGTGTCCTCCGACATCATCAGGATAAGCTCTAGCTCATCATATATCCCTCTTCGAGACTGGGCACCAGGTCAGCTTTTGACTCCACAGCTGAGCCTCCAAAGGTCACCCAAATCATGATCCAAATATCCCACTAACTTCCTCCCCGTGACCACTATCCCGGCCCCGTGACACGCAAGTCACGAAATTCTCTTTTCCTTATGCAAGAAAGTACAATCCAACCGAGGATCGTCTCCACTCTGATCTCTGGTTTCTGCTGCGCATATCCCTTGCCATCTCACCACATTCCCCAACAGAGACGCGGACCCCAGTCTCACCCTCGGTCCAACATCCAGGCTCCAAAAACTCAATACTAGGGCTACTCAAGCCCAAAACTCTTCCACATCATACACTGATCAGAGAACATTCCATCATCACACTCTCTTGCCATCTAGTGAGCACTACGGTTCCCCGCGGTATCACAACACCCTCTGACTAGTGAGTACTACGGCTCCCCGCAGTATCACAACACCCTCTGACTAGTGAGTACTACGGCTCTCCGCAGTATCACAACACCCTCTGACTAGTGAGTACTACGGCTCTCCGCAGTATCACAACACCCTCTGACTAGTGAGTACTACGGCTCCCCGCAGTATCACAACACCCTCTGACTCCACTAGCTCGTGCTCCACAGACTATCATAGGCGGCTACCCATACTCGTCTCGAATATTCATCACAGACTCTGGAGGGAATCGTCATAACAGATGCCCACCCTTGCGAAGATCCACTCTCCCAAGTAATCTCCCTGTATGCCCATACTCGAAGGGCTATCACTAGTTCCATAGATACCTGATATACCACAAGTCGTCTCAACTCAAGATTCACGAATAACTTCGAAATAAAGATATCAATACCCGGATACCTCGGAACACCCCCACCGAACATCACAAGATCCTGCCACAACCACAGATCTCCTGCCCCAAGCACCATATAGATGCAATAATACATTCCCTCTGAACCCCATAACTAGATCTTCATTTTTCCCAAGTTGCAACTTCGGTGTATTCAATTTCTCAATTGCAATACGAAGAAACGCTAACGCTACGAAATACGCTGATAATTCTCCGAAACCCTTTTTCCCGCCGCTCAAAATCCAAACAAGGATACGCATACCGACCCGGGAGTTGGCTGCCCAATCATTCTTTATCTACTTGCCCCAACACCGACCAATACCAGATTCCTGACTAATAAACACCTGTCGTGGAGACATTCATCCTTTTCAAACAAGTACTTCCCGTATTAACTCACTCTGACCCCTTTCCTCGATCACCGACATCTCTGGTCTCATGATTTCTTACCGCATATCTATATACTCCACTTATACCTGCTCTTGACAAATCTCTGCTTTCTTACATACGGCACCCGGTTCTCCCCCACTTAGGGTTCGAACCATTACCAAATAGCACGCAACTAACCCATAACTATATTCTCCAGCAAAATCGCACCTGCCCCCGGAAAGTGCTACACAACGCCCGATAATCCCCCCTTAAGGAAATGAATCGACCTCATATACTCTGAACCTCTGGTGAACTCCTCAAGAACTTCTCGTCACGTCTGCCTCTAGCCGTTCCAAATCTCGTACCAATTTAATACCAAACAACTCAACTGCTCGATAACATCCCTGGCTCATAGACTGAACCATAAAACCATCATACCCCTCACCTCAACTCATTAACCAACGCTCCAACACCGGGATCATCCCAAGAACAGGAACCCACTCCCAAATTCAACACCCCATGGATAGAAAACTCTTGGCACCGCTGAACTCGACTGAACTCCCCGCTGATACCACTACCGTACACCCGACTAAACTCAATTAGGTATAGCGTGGCCCTCGACTATCTTAGTCCCAACTAACTATCTGCTCATGATAGATCACTGCCTCGCGACACACATGCTACCTGATACTCTGGTGGGAAATCATCGCCAATGACGACCTGCAGGGTTTACCCCTAAACCCAAAACTAAAACATCATGCTCCTCATTTTTTTTTTTCACACGTACATAATCAGTACCTCCCCGATCATAGGAGGTGACATCTCCTTTATCGACTGATTGCCCAAATCAGATCGAAATTCTCCCTTCTCACTGACTCCTTACTAAAATACTCTGAGGGGCTCTCGATCTCCCTCTCAAGGGACGCCTCATCGAACTTACTCATAACCGAATAACCAGAGAACCACAAACATCCTTCACTACGACCCATGGTACTCATTCCATGCCATCTCTTCTCAATATGCCCCGGTGTATGGTACCCTAACCATAACATCACTCCCCAATCCGCTCCGATGTATGGTACCCGGACCATAACATCACTCCTCAATCCGCTCCGATGTATGGTACTCGAACCATAACATCACTCCTCAATCTACTCTGATGTATGGTACCCGAACCATAACATCACTCCTCAATCTACTCTGATGTATGGTACTCGAACCATAACATCACTTCCTCAATCTGCTCTGATGTATGGTACCCGAACCATAACATCACTCCTCAATCTGCTCTGATGTATGGTACTCGAACCATAACATCACTTCCTTAATATGCTCTGATGTATGGTACCCGAACCATAACATCACTCCTCAATCCGCTCCTTAGAACCTTCAGAATACTCCCTGTATCAAGTATGGGTCCTCTGCTTTCAGTAGTACGGGCCCATACTACCTGCCACATCTACCCATACTTTCCACACGGACCATCCCAGAGCTTCTAAGTAGCTGCTCGACCTGCCCTTTCACTAATCCCATCGCGCGTGCTCGCTCCCCAGCGAAATTCTCTACTCTGCAAGCGCACTCATCTGGCTAGGGTTACTCCCCAGGCTCTTCCATTGTCCTCCCCTTCTTTGCTATCAGCTGCTGAAGAGCTCCTAATGATGCCAGCCATCTACCTCCTGAATATCGTCATATTCACTTGGTAGCTGACTCCCATCATCGAGAGTTCCACAGCACAAAGCAAGCAGCATTCGAGCATCGAAGAATACATAGGACTCCCTCTCTGTGATAACTCCACCTTCTCGGCTCATCCTCGAAAGTACCACCAAACTCTGTAACTCTACCCCTCATGGGTTCTAACTGGATACTCTCACTCATCACATACTCAAAAGCATAACACATATAACAACGAGTCCTAGGCTAAGGCATCAGAAATCAGGCCACTCTAGTCCTAACATATGAAATACCTAGCCTGTCTCTAGCATGCAATAATATCTCATAAAGTGCATCATAAATATCTCATAACACAAAATAAGGGTATCTTGGGAAATCACCGTTCGGGCTCTGGCTGATTGTACACACTACTCTTTCTTGCTTCCTCTTTGAACCCTTATTCGTTTTTAGAAAATTATTTCCTTAAAACTTTTCTTACTTCCTCAGTTTGAGTCCAGATTTACCCGAAGGCGCATCCGAATCCCTCAAACCAAGGCTCTGATACCAACTTGTAACACCGTAAATTTCAAGACAAAATTTTCATTTAAAATAATCATTTTACTCTTAGAAACACTTGTTTAGAATCTTATTCATAGTCGATTTACAAAACATAACTCCATTTTCACTTGCATAGAAAACCAGGATCCTCCAAAATATGACTCTTTCTCTGGTGTGTACAATCAAGCCGGTGCCGTCCCGTGATACTGAAAGAAACCTGAAAAACATCAAACAAAACACTGTAAGCACGAAGCTTAGTGAGTTCCCCAAAATACCACACATAACACATATTAGCCACTCGAGGCTATAACTCTGTGGGTCCGTGCACCCAAACTCGGTGAACCCTCAGGTTCTAACTCTGGGAACCTTCCGGTTCCAACTCTATAAACATGCACAGCATAAATCACATAGAAATAATGCAGTACAACACATCACGTACATATAGCATACAAATACTCTAATCACATAACTCTGGTTACCTACTCAAGGTAAAATATAGTGAGAAGACTCACCTGGCAAGCAGGAAGCAGATATCCCCACACTTGAATCTCGAACTCGCCACCGCCTAACACGTAAGGCAAATACTCTCATGAATATAACTCTCGAGACTAGAATAAATCCTCTCATAACACCCTCTTATGGTTAAAAGACTATTTTACCTCTCTCTTGGCCCAAAGGCCACATCGCTGACCAAACCCTAAAAGTCAACGGCCAACCCTTGGTCGAAATCAAAGTCCTCAGTCTAAGTCAACCCCTGACTGACCCTACTCGCCGAGTCAACCCTGTGACTCGTCGAGTTCCCATAATCAGAACTTTATTCAATCTGCGACCTAACTCGCCGAGTCACCCCGAGACTCGCCGAGTCCAACAACTCTGAGTCCACTCGCACTCGACTCACCGATTCTCGGCTCAACCAGAGAATATTTGGGACTCTTCGACAAGACTCGTCGAGTCCAAGGCTATCTTCAACCTACTCGCCGAGTTGTTCTTCCAACTCGTCGAGTTCCAGGCCATCTTCAAGCAACTCGTCGAGTCGACCCATGTGACTCGCCGAGTACCACCGTTCTGAATCCATTCAGAAGCACTCCAGGCCATGCAATTGATCCAAAACATAGATCTAGCCTCCTACAACCCATCCATCACGTAAAGTGGCAAACTTTACGTGAATCCAAAGAGATCTAAGTCGTTTGCACATTGGGGCTAGGGTTTGGGACATGTAAGCTTCACTAAACACTCCAACACAGGGACTTTCATGCTCTCTAATTCTTCTCCCTTCCAGATCTGAGGTAGCAACCTCAGATCTAACCTCTAGACTTCCCATTTCATCCATAGACAATTTCTCACAAACCCCAAAATGAAGAAACAACATAACAACAGGTCAATAACGAGATATTACCTCTAAGTGATGCCCCAACTGCAATGAAATTCGAATCCAAGCAAATCCCCTTGCTCCAAGCCTTCAATCTTCCCAAAATTCCTTCAACCATTACTTCTCCAAGCTCCAATCCACTCAACAATGGTGCTTCTCCGTGATTTAGGGTTTTCTGGGGCTCAAGGGGTGATAAAGAGGCTGGGAGGAAAACATAGTGATCTTTATATAAGGCTCAACCCCGAGAATTAGGGTTTTCTCCACTCAGCGCCTACTCGCCGAGTCCGCACATGGACTCGCCGAGTCACTCTTTCCCAATTTACTCTTTTAGCCCTTCAACTCTACTCTTGATATTTCGGGATGTTACACCCGCTCTGATACCAAATGTAGTGACAAAGAACATGGTTTGGCATGCGGAATTAAAGCTTGCACAATTGAACATGGTGATTTGGGTGTTTAAGAGATATATTGAATGTATATGGTGTTACAAAAAGGATCTAGATCTAGACTACATAATTAACACACACTTACACACTCACTTCTACATCTCTCAAAGCACACCTCTACAAGTGGACAAACCCACTATTTATAGTGGTGTTTACATGTCTCTCTCTCACTCTAACTACCAAATGGGTCTAAAGGCTAAAGCACCACATGCAAGTGGGTTTTACAAAAGTCAAACATTTACAAAGTCAATCATGAATAACTTTGCACCCCAACATTATCAAGATGGATCGCTCAGTTCTTTGGAGTGTTAGGTTTATGACGAGAATACTTCTGGTGCAGTCATTAAACTTAAGAATGGATGTATCCGGTTGTACGATCATAGAGACCTGTTGCAGTTCCGAAAGTGGGATATTTATTATCTAAGCAACTTTCAAATCAAAGTTGTTGAAGATGTTTATAAGGAGGGAGCCAAGGCGTATACAAGAATGGTTGCTAAGATTTTGAGAAAAAAGATGTGGAACGGCACGATGGGCCAGATGGATGTCATGCTAGTGAAGAAAGGAATGGGTCCGAGCTAGTCCAAACCAAGGGGGAGATTGAAAGACCCTGAATAATGGTTTGGTCTAGGCATAGTAGTTAGTGGTAGTGGGTGTGTAGGATAATTGTTTTTGTCTTGAGTTTACGGTCCATATGTGTTTACGGCCGTAAACTCCTTACGACCGTAAACACCTTGTGGTTGTAAGTTGAGTCTATAAATAGGGCGTTGTGTCATACTTTAAAGGTTGTTGATGCCTTCATGTTTTCCCAAGTTGTATCTAACGTTTTATTGCTTTAAAGCGTATGCAAGCTTGGTTTCATTTGATTTTTGCTTATTGATTCGTATTGTGCATCTGTTATTCGTTTTGATCATTGGTAGATCCGTTTTCGGGCTTTACACAATTATAGTTGGTATGGTACATGGTTTGAAGAAAAAAACTTGGTACTGTACCAATTCCACCCCTTACATATAGTGACCAAGATGCATATATTATTTGACTAGGGACAAAAATCGACAAAAGTTATAAACAACAAAAGTCCAAGGGAAAAATTAAAAAATAACCCTCTTTTACTGTTCGGGATTTGAGGATATGCTATCATTGTCATCAGGTTGGACATTTAAAGGTCAACTGTCCATGGCTCGCTGCAGGACCGGTGCAGGCTCCAGCACCGGCTACGTTGAGGATCACAGGTGGAGGTCAGGGTGGAGCGGAGCCCCCAAGGGCTTAGGGTCGTGTTTTTCAGCTTGTTGCTGCGGGTATGTTTCTCTCTGTTGTTTTTTATTATTTATGATTGTCGTGGAGTATTGTTATCTGCTAGTTTCGTTGGTTGGTTATGAAATTGCGTTTCGGGTTTTCGTGTGGTATCCCTTGTTCCTTGAGGGTTTGGCGAGTTGTGATCGAGATTTCGTTTTGGTATCCTTTGTTCCCGGAAGGATTGACATGGTTATGGATTTGTACTTCGAGTTATCATTGATTATCCTTGTGAGGATTGGTGGCGGATGCGGTATTGGTTTGAAGGTCGGGTAGATTCTGCAGTCTGAGGAATGGATATTTGAAGATTGGGTTCCTTTCGAGCGGGTTGTTCAGTGTGGAAACATGATTTTTATGAAAGTTGTTGGCGCTGGTGAGAAACATTTTGCGTGTAAGTGTTGATTTTCTGCAAGGTTACCGTGGGAGATCGGTGATGGCGACCGGTGATTTGTTGTCAGTATCTTAAGTGGGGGAGAATTGGAGGTTCTCCGGATGATCGTTGGGTATGAGAGGTTGTTTAGCTGTTTGGGAAATTCAGCGATATTTCTATCAGTCGAGAGCAGGCTCGTATGGGTGAGTAACAGGCGTGCGGGGCGGAATACAGACCTAGAGCAGTTGATTGTGGAAGGCATGGGAGCGGGCTGGGATCGAGTATGTATGATGGAGATAGAGTTCGGAACCCCTAGAGGGATAGAACGGTATGCACGGGAGGTTTTCCCGAAGGGATAGTTCGGAATGAGGGATGTTAGTTGAGCGGTCCGGATAGACTGAAGGCCGGTAGGCGTACCAGTCAGGCCGAAGGCTCGGAGGACAGTCCAGTCAGATTGGCTGAAGGTTCTGAGAGTGGTCCAGATTGGCTGAAGGCCTGGGGAGGCGATCCAATCATGCTGAAGACTCGGCGAGTATTGTTGGATCGGTTCGAGGTTATGGGTTGCGTATGTTGCAGTGTGGTTACATTGGGAGGTCTGGCCCCGGGTAGCGATCTTGAGCAGCGAAGGTAGTGCATGGGCTTGAGAGTTCCTGTGATGAGAGTCATAGTAGTGGGGATGCATGGATGTCGGGTACGCTTTAAAGAGGTAATGTAGCGTGGGATGAGCACCATAGTGCCTGTCATGGTGACTGGGCGGACGAGTGGTTTCCTTGGTAAGGAAAGAGGGAGGAATGAAATTCCAAAAAGGGAGTGCGAATTCACGGAAGTGAAAGCGGCAGTGTAGAGTTACGATTGGAGTGGTCTGTCGATGGTCTTTGAGTAGTGTGTTGCGGCGGTAGAATAAAAGCTCATTCGACTTGATATGTTGCTCAGGGTGCGGAGGGAATACCGCGGCGTAGAGCCAGGGAGAGGGGTTCGGAAGGGATACAGAGAAAGAGTCTTGGACTCTCAGTGAGATTTTGATCAGGGTTTTGGGTATGTATCAACGGTTCATCCTGGAAGGATGTTTGAGGATATCATCAGTTTATCGGGTTTTCCAAACCTGAGGGTGCTTGAGCTAGTTCAGCATGTGTGTGTGATTGCGAGAGGAGAACTCGGGGGAGTTGCTCCGGAATGGAAGAATGGGTCTTTCGGTCGTCATGGGATGGATAGAGTGGAATTCGGATCGGGGATACGATGGTTCGTTGCTTTATAGCCATATGAGTCAAGTGAAAGATGAGAATTGGAGCATTAAGGTATCATGGGTAATTCTCGGTTGTTGAGTGGGGTTATCGGAGCGTACAGCTGGTGCCCGGGTTGAGTAGGTGGTTGGGGCACCGTATGGAAGGAGAAAGTGAGCTTCTGGTTTTTATGGTTGTGCCTTGAGGGACTGGGTTCGGCCAAGGCCAGCCGACGTGTCGTGAGAAGTAATTTGAAGATGAGATGCCGTAGGCTTCGAGGACGAAGCCTAATTTAAGTGGGGGAGAATTGTAACATCCCGGAATCGCAAGAGTAGAGTTGAAGGGGTGTAAGTTTTAGAGGGTGACTCGGCGAGTCCATGGATAGACTCGGCGAGTAGGTGCTGTATGGAGAAAACCCTAATTTTCGGGGTTGAGCCCTATATAAAGAGCATTATACCCCTCCACAGCCTCCCTTATTCCCCCTTGAGTTCCAGAAATCCTAAATTCGTGGAGAGTCCCATTATTGAGCAAATTAGAGCTTTGAGAGGTGTTGTTTGAAGAGATCTTGAAGGAGAAGTGGCTTGAATCAAAGGGCTTTGTGTGGATTCGAGTTTGGTTGCTATTGAGACATCTTTTGGAGGTAAAACCTTCGTTCTTGGGCTGTATCTTACTAGTTTCTCATTTTAGGGTTTGTGGGGAGTATATCTTGGAATGTTTTGGAGTTTGGAGGTTAGATCTGAGGTTTCTACCTCAGATCTGGAATATTGAAGGCCTAGAGTGCATTAAAGTTCCTGTGTTTGAGTGCTTAGTGAAGCCACCATGTCCCAAACCTTGGTTCTAAGGTGAATAAGGCCTAGATCTCTTTAGATTCACGTAAAGTTTGCCACTTTACGTGATGGATGGATTATAGGAGGTTGGATCTATGTTTTGGATCAATTGCATGGCCTGAGATGCTTCTGTATGGATTCAGACCGGTGGTACTCGTCGAGTCACATGGGGTGACTCGACGAGTTGCTTGAAGATGGCCTGGAACTCGACGAGTTGGAAGAACAACTCGGCGAGTAGGTTGAAGATAGCCTTGGACTCGACGAGTCCATTTGGACTCGGCGAGTCTTGTCGAGGAAGTCCCAATATTTCTGGTTGAGTCGAGGAATCGGTAAGTCAAGGGATTACTCGGTGAGTTGGGTGCGAGTGGACTCAGAGTTGTTGAACTCGACGAGTCTTGGGGTGACTCGGCGAGTTGGGTTGCTGATTGAAGGAAGATCTGAGCATATGGACTCGGCGAGTCATCGGGTTGACTCGGCGAGTAGGGTCAGTCAGGGGTTGACTTTGACTTGTCCAAGGTTGACCAGTTGTCTTCCAGGGGTATTTTGGTAATTAAGGGTATTTATTGAGTTGTATGTTTTGATGTTCAGTGGAGGAGTTTGTGTCAGAGTTCGGAGCAACGGGATCTTATCTTTTCAGCCGACAGTTTCGAGGTGAGTTATCCTCACTATATCAACAGGGTCTAAGGCACCAAGGCTGACCCTTTATTGGATTGAGATTCGGATATGGTTATTATGTTACTGTTTGATGTGTCTGCATCCTGGTAGCTAGGATGGTACATGCTAGGAGGCCTTGTTAAGGTCAGTTTCCCGATATACAGAGTGATGTTATGCTAGTGACCGGTTAGGTCGGTAACCCGGTTAGGATAATGATATGCTATGTGACCTGCTTGCTCGGTTTGTTGTCTATGACTGTTATATGAATGTATGTTTTGTGCACATGGTTGTTTGGACTGGAGATGGGTTGAGGCGGGTCCTGCTTTGTGCTGTAGGCCAAGATACCCAGGGCGGACCGGTTGTTCCGAAGGCCCAACGAGCAGTCCGGATAGGCTGTAGGCCCCAAGAGGGCGGACCAGATGTGCCGAGGCTTGGAGAATGGACCAGGCCGACTGAAGGTCCGATGCGGGCGGACCAGTCACACTGTAGACTCAGAGAGTGGACCAGGTGGGTTGAAGGCCCGATGCGGGCGGACCAACCCCACTGTAGACTCGAAGGACATGACTAGACCTGGAGGATGGATCCGGTGGACTGAAGGCCCGATACGGCGGACCAGTCACACAGTTGACCCGATATGTATGGCTGTTCTATGTTCTGTTATGTTATGTATGTTTTATATGTTTTGGACCGGAAGGTCGCAGCCTGGAAGGGTGTATGTGTGGTTGGTATTTTGGGGGTATCTCACAAAGCTTTCGGGTTTACAGTTGTGGTTTAATGTTTTTCAGGTTCTTCAGGAGACCGTGGCAAGGCGAAGGCGCGATCGTACCGCTCCTCATGATTTTGTAGCAATGTGATTCTGGGAATACTCTAATAATTTGTATTGAAAACCTTTTTGTAAACATTTTAATGAAAATCGGGTTGTTTTGAAAAATTTAAATTGGTTGTATTTTTCGGATGTTACATTTTTACTTATCATTCTATTCATGTGAAATAATGTTAAGTGTCTTAAAATATTATTAACTAGGTGTGAGACCCATGTATTACATGAGTTTATTAAAAAAAAAAAAAACTAAATACAAAATTCTAAACATTTGAAAAGTATGAATTTATAAGAAAAATGAGAAAATATTGAATTATAAAAATTAAAGTGTTTTTTTCTCTTTAAATTTAAACAAATCATTTAGATAAATAAATAAAGCAAATTAATGAATCTTTAATTTGGTAATTTTGAAATTAGATGAAAAGTTCATTAATGAAATTGATATGCATTTATCTCCATCTCCATCTCCATATCTTCTCTAATAAATGAAGTTTTTTTTTTTTTTTTTTTTTTGTCACTTGTCACACTCTCATTTACTTTGTCACATGTCATTTTGTAGTTATTTTGAATTAATTTTTATTCTAAGTGTAATTTTGTGGTTTTCCTATTTTATTAATTTCCATATGGTATTTAAATTTAATAATAAATGCATGTCAATTTCATTAATTAACTTTCCTTATAATTTTAAAATTTTAAAATAAAATCTCATTAATTTGCTTTAATTATTTTATCTAAATGATTTGTTTAAATTTAAAAGAAAAAAAAACACTTTAATTTTAGTAATTCAATATTTTTCTCATTTGTCTTATAAATTCAAAATTTTCAAATGTTTATACATATATAATTGTTTTAAATACACTCATGTAATATATGGGGCTCATACCTAGTTCTAATAAAAGAATAGGTTGATTCTCCTTTTATCATGTGTCATCCTTTTAGGTCTCCTAATTAATATCATACCACTTGTCAACCTATTATTCTCCACTTTAAATTTCAAAATTTAAAATTTTTACTCTATTTACATTAAATTAATAACATTAAAATAAAATTAATACAAATTATATAACCGCGTATTTATTTGAATCAATTATAATTTTATATAACTAAAAAATATATCTTAATTAATAATTTATTTAAAATAATTTATATAAAATTATTGATTAATAATTTTGAGTTTTTACTATAAAAATTTAATTAATTTTATAACCATGGTTCCCAAGGGTTATAAACTAGTTATTGAATATAAATATTATCTACATTTTAATAAAATAAAAAAATCATAAAATGTCATGTGGAATAAAAGTTAATTTAAAATAACCATAAAATTACATGTGACAAAATAAATTAAAATATAACATGCGATAAAAAAAAGATCTTTATTTATTAGACCGGAAGGAGTAGGAGGGAAGCTTCCCTCACTTTTTGTAGGCCATACCCTCTTTTCCCTCACCTAAAACCCAAAGAATGGGTGGGAAACCCTTCCCTTACTTTTTTTTTTATTAAATAAAATTAATTTTTTTGTTATGAATTATAAATTTTAAATTAATATTAAACATAAATTTTAATTAAAAATAAAAAGCATTTCATTAATTAAAATAAACCTTACATTAAACCTAAAATTTAAAAAAGTAGAAAAAACACACACACACACAAACTAAAAATCAAATTAACCAACAACAACCTACGGAAAATAGTTTTTCAGAATTTTTTCCCTCTTTTTCATCACGAACTCGAGAGCCGGTCCCGAAAGATGATCGATGTTTTCCATCAAAAACTTAATGTCCTCCATTTCTTGTCTTTCCGCCCGCTCCTTTTTCCTTGTTTCTTATTTTTCTTTATCAAAAGCCAAACGTTCTGAGAAATTTAGATTATATCGATCAAACGTCGATGTTATCTTTCGCATTTCGTCAATGTCCACGCTGAAATCAGATGCACTCGAAGAAATCCCTTTTCCCTTTCTCTTCGCTTTGTCCCTACCCATTGGGCGGGCAATTTCTTCTAGCTTGAGTTCGTCGTCTTGATTTACATCTAGACCGACCTGAGCATCGGAGGAGGTTGTGTAACCACTAGAGCCCGTTTTCGTTCGCTTTGATTGTTGGACTCCAAAAAAAATTCTTGCTCCTATTTTTTCCACCTAGGAAATCGGACCAATAATTTCCAACAATCGTGGCACTTGAATGGTTTTCCGACTTTCCTCAAGGTAAAACTGCAACGCTTCTTGAAGTATTTGTTCGTCGTCTTGACCGCTTTTTCGTTGGGTTTTTAGGTTGTTGTACAACCCCTTTATTTTTGAAACCCCATTTGCTATTTCTCGAAACTTCGAATTAAGTTGATGTTTCGTACGATAGTCGTCACCTTTTCCTAGCTCCTCTCGAAATCATTCTAAAATGCGAAACCAAAAATGGTCTCCCAATTGTGCGTTTCCCTGAATCGAATCTTCAGAAATATCAACCCAAGCTTTGACCAAAACTAGCTCTTCGTGTGGAACCCATGTTGTCGGCTTTTGTCTTCACGGTTGCGCGTCACCCTCGCGCGCTTGTTTTTCCCTTTACGTCTTGGTGGTGGTGGTGTTGGTTGAGTTTCGGAACCATGTCTTCTTCTTCTGTGTCATTTGACTCATGGACAAGTTGGTGTTGTTGGGTTTGGGTTTGAGTTTGAGTTTGAGTTTGGGGTTGAGGTTGATTTGATGATTGTTGATCCGGAAACACAACAAAGTTTGAAAACATTTACGACGGAACATTTGGAACTTGCATCGGGTAATCTTGTCCAACATTTTGGTATTGGAATTGTAGTAGGGATTGAATGAGAGCATCGAGTTGGGGGCGGTAAACTCTTTGCGGGGATGAATCGATAGCAAAAATGTTTCAAGAAGGGATGTTTATACTCAAACCATGACTTTTTTCTTTCGATCGGAAGTTAAAGTTTGATTGTCGGGATTCATTATTTTAGAAGAAAATAGAGAGAATAGAGAGTAGTGTGAATAATGTTTGATGTTTAATATGTATGTATTTATAGGAGAGAAGAAGGTTTAAAAAAAACAAAAAAAAATTACAACAACAAAATATCAATGATAATATCTAAAATATCTTCCATCTACAAAAATGATAATAATCAATAACAACAAAAACTAAACAATCAAAATATATATTTCATCGAAAGGGTTAAAGATGAATCTTTTTGTCTATCAAGATGCCGACATTCTAATAATTTACAAGTTCACATTTCATTATCATAGACGTAAGAATAATATGGTTAAATTTCTTAATTATTATAATAATTCTAAGGTATAAAAATGATTATAAAATATTAAAAACATTATAAAAAAATATTTAGGTAAATATGATATTTTGAAAATTTATAAAAAATAAATATAATATTGAAAAATTAAAGTTAACAAGTTTGATGTTTAAAAAGATCCTATATGAAATTCTTCATAACTCTAGTCATAATCTTCCAGGGTCCACATGGCGCGGATTTGCAACCCGGGTTATCCAGCGGGTTTGGGTAAACGAAGCCCATTACCACAAAGTTTGTAGCCCTAAAATTCATCAACCTCAGAAAAGCAACGTACACACGACTAACAGTAGTCGAGCTCTCTGTTTCGCAAAAGGAAGAACATCAGTGTGAAGTAGGCAACTAGCCGCTAGATCGAAGTAAAACAAGTATGTATTCATTTGTTACTCATGTTTCTCTTTCATTTTGTTAGTTAACGCTAAACATTTCGGTATACATCAAGGAGATCGGGAAAGGGTAATAGAAATAGTGTCGCCTCGTCAGTTGCGAGCTAATCGTTAGCAAATAATAAATTAGGTAATACTATAATCCAGATGTTATAAGAAATACTTTGTTCAGTTTTTTGAATGCTTTTTTACATTGGAGATCTGTTCCTGGAGTTTCGGTACACAGTTCTTCAACATTTCAGACAACGTGCGTGTTTTTGGTGTTATTCTACGTCACTACTGAAGTAGCTACTTGATTGATATGGTGCACATATTGATTCACCGTCTCCTCTCTGTTATCGTGAACGGTTAGGTGTATTATTGCTGGATAATGGTTGTTGTTCTTATGAAATGGTGATATCAGTCAAACAAGTCGTTTTTTTGCAATTCATGTAAGGGGGCTTTAGCAAACTGGACTGGAAGGAGCATATTATGACATGGGTTAGGTTAGAAAGTGCTGTTTTGATGAATTGATAATAATTTCTCCTAGGTTCCTAAAGGGGGTGGAAGAGGATCACATTGGCCCTTTCCAACAGCTTTATGCATCCCCCTTCAACCCTTTGAGTGATATATGGCAAATGGAAGGAAATTTCTTACTTCTTAGACAACCTTATATATCATGACATGGGTGTTGGGTGTAAGTTTGAAAGCCTAAATAGTACTTAGTAGTAAAACCACAACATGGCATTCGTCAACTACCATAGGTCAAGGTTAGATAAGTAAATGTAGTGTCTATGTCTAAGAGGACCCCAAGACTTTAATCATGCTTAAGATGCCTTTTAATTATTCTTCATAGAGAAGAGATACTATATTACTATACAGAATCTTATTCATATAGGTAGCAAATGTGTCTTCAAATACTCATGGACAATCGAGTTTCACATATGGTGTAATTCTGTATTCACTGGTTGTTACATTTTAAAGATTATTTTTATTGTATTTATGCTCTGGTATAAAATTTGTAACTTTTCTTTGCAATAATAGCGAAAAAGAAGCATTTACGAATATAAGTTAATGATCCACCACTTCTTTATTATGTATAATGGTTAACTTGAATTTGTTTTGTTTTGTTTCAGAGCATTTGAATTTGATCAATCTACTTTCTCTATATGGCGGTATGTTACACTTTCATCCAGTTTACTAAATTTTAGTTGGTCCTGTTTCTCTTTTCTTTTTTTAGCACCCCAATTCATTCAAGTGAATATTTTGTGTCTCAGGTTGAAAGACTTTTTAAAGATGAAGCTACAGAAGAAAAGGGTGAAAGAGCCCGAATGGTGAGTGTGTTTTGCCTTATTTATGACAAAATTTTGCACACATGTATTTGTATGTATGTATATGTTATACATTTGGTGATTGATGCTTGATTTGGTAATTTTGCACTGATGTGTTTGTTCATCTGGTTAATCGTTAGATCATGGTTACTCTTACTCATGATCTTTGGTAACTAATTTCAAATAAGACAAAAGGAAACAGTTAAAAAAAGGTAAAAACCAATCTCGGTTGGGTTGGCTCTTTCTCTATCTGCCACGTGTCATCATCTGATGGTTCATTTTATTATATTAACAAAATTTATTGGTTAGAAATTAGGCTCTATTTTCATTAAAAACAAAATACACCAAAATTTGTAATTTTTTTTTCTACAAATAAAGACCAATATTGGCATATTATCATATTTTATTTTATGTTTCCTATAATCTTAAGAAGACAAAATAGTAATAATAATAAAAGTTCAGTTTTTGTGGAACTGAATAAATTCTTATTGTATATATTCTCATAATCTTAAAAACAATAAAGTTGATTGTCAATAATTAATATATATATATTTTTTATAAAGGATTGCTAATAAACTAACAAAATTTAAAATGTTTGGGTGTATATCAGTATATGTGGATTGTGAAGAAGAGAGAGTAATTATATTTAATTAAAATCTGGGTTGGTTTGGATCACTCATCACTGATAAACATAATCTTACCTCCTTTTAGGATTATAAAATCTCGTTTTATAATTTTTTCTTTATACTTAAAAAAATCTATGTTTCTGGGTTTCAGGCATCTTTTGTTGGAGCCATGGCGATAGCTGACTTGGTAAAGACAACATTAGGACCCAAGGGAATGGTTGGTTTTTTTTTTCCTTTTCACATTTAATTCCTTTCTCCTAAAATAGTGAATACAACAAATAGTTATATGACTTAATTTTTAAACTTGCAGGATAAAATATTACAGTCAACAGGTAGAGGACATAGTGTGACAGTGACTAATGATGGTGCCACAATCTTAAAGTCCCTTCATATTGATAACCCTGCTGCTAAAGTCCTCATTGGTATCCTTGAAATATTCTAAATCATTTTCCATGTGGCAATAAAAAAACTGTCACATGTTGGTTATTAAGGTGGTGTTAATTTTCAATAAATCAAAGGTAGGAAAAAAAAGTATGTTCCTTAGTTTTATGATTATTAGATATCTCAAAAGTGCAAGATGATGAAGTGGGTGATGGGACTACTTCAGTGGTGGTTTTGGCTGGTGAACTTTTAAGGGAGGCTGAGAAGTTGGTAGCTACAAAAATTCATCCAATGACAATCATATCAGGTGACATCATCATGCTTTATTCATTTTCAAAAATGCAATACTTGTATATTTATCTATAATAAATTAATAACATCATATAAATATAAAACATAAATTACTTGTATGTGATTCTTTTCTTTCTCTTATTTTCAGGTTACCGTATGGCTGCTGACTGTGCCCGAAATGCATTGTTACAGAGGGTGGTGAATAACAAAGAAGATGCAGGTATTGATTGTTTACATAAATCATACTTTTTTTTTGAAGTTTCTTATATTTGTAGCTTCAAGTTTATTCTAGTTACATTTAATATCACTTAAATATTCAATGATAAAAAATCTTGCTTATTTTTAAAAGAACACACGAGGATTCATAAATAAAAGGGTTAAATGCATGAAATAGCTATATGTATTTTCATTCATTTGTTTGCTATATATTGGCTTGATAACAAGAAATTCAAAAGTGCAATGGTGTGTACAAACTAAAATGCTATGATTACACAAATAATGAAAATATCTTGCTAAAAATCTTACTTATCTCTATATGAACTCCAGGATTCAGAAAAAGGGTTAAATGCAAGAAATTCATTTGTTTGTTAGCATCCTAGTTTCATTTCCTCCTATTACTGTTAATAGTCCACGTTTCCTTTTTGGTTTGTCCCAAAATAATAGCATACTTCTAAAAATAAATATCCCTTTTTACCAAAATACTCCTCATTATTAGTTAACCTACCATGCTTTCATTTAAGGGTACAATTGTCATTTCATTTAATAAATTTAGTGGTAATTAATGTTTTCTTAATCTCTGTGTTCATAATTTTGGGATGGAGGGAGTATAAGATTGTACTTTGGGTAATTTTTCAATCATATAAATATGATCCAAATACAAAGCATTTATCACTACTAGATTTTTCTTCATATAATGTCTTTATCAGAAAATAAAAATAAGTACAATCTTGTAATTGGATAGATTATTTAAAAGACAATCTCTTAGTGTAATAGAAAAAATTTAAATGAGAATTGTATTTTTTTTTTTTTTTAAATGAGTATTGTATAACACACAAATAAGTAAAAGTCCATTGCTATTTCTTGCATTTGAAATGTAATATAAATAAATGAAGATTAGATTGCTCTTTTTAATCCTATGAAAATGTTAAATATTGCAGAGAAATTTAGGTCAGACTTAATGAAGATTGCAAAGACCACTTTGAGTTCTAAAATTCTTTCACAAGACAAGGAACATTTTGCAACATTGGCTGTTGATGCTGTTATGAGGCTAAAAGTAAGTAGTTAACCCGCTGTTATTATTACTTTATTATTAATTTTCTTTTTATCTTTTCATCAGCTTCTAACTTCTATCTTAATTTTTTTAATGGTTTATCTTCTAACAGTAATTTCATCACCTATTTATGAATTGTTTCTAATTGTGTTAATTTTTAAAATTATGCTAGATTATTAATTAAAAAGTAAAAACTACTCTTGAACATATGAGCATTTTTATATAACATATAATGAAAATAGATTATACATTTCTTTCTCAGAACCATGTCCTACTTTCATATTTCTATCTGACTTATGTTTTATGGAAATTCATCTAACCACTGTCTTTGGAGATCAATCTAAATATTTTACTCTTCTGTTGGTATATAAATTTAACTGACACGACATTATTCCGAGGGGTAAAATAGACAATTAGACACATGATATAACTTACATGCAGCTTTTTTTTTTTCTGATAAATTCAATTTGTTATCAGGGTAGCACAAACTTGGAGTCAATCCAGATCATCAAAAAGGCTGGAGGTTCACTAAAGGACTCCTTTTTGGATGAGGGGTGAGTCAGATGATCTTATTCTTATTAATCTCTCTTTTTGCTAACTGCGTCTTCTCTTTATAAAAAAAAATTGCAACAACTTCCATTTCGGGACCTTGAAAATTGTATTTAGGTCTTTGAATATAACCAATTTTTGTCGATGCAGATTTATTCTAGACAAAAAGATTGGTCTGGGACAACCAAAACGCATAGAAAACGCAAACATCCTGGTAGCCAACACAGCAATGGACACAGACAAAGTCAAAATCTACGGGGCCCGAGTCCGAGTCGACTCAATGGCCAAAGTTGCTCAAATTGAAGGAGCCGAGAAGGAAAAAATGAGAGAGAAAGTTCAAAAAATCATCGGTCACGGCATCAATTGCTTTGTTAACAGACAATTAATCTACAATTTCCCCGAGGAGTTGTTTGCAGATGCAGGAATTCTCGCAATCGAGCATGCTGATTTTGATGGAATCGAGCGCTTGGCTTTGGTCACTGGTGGTGAAATTGCATCCACTTTCGATAATCCAGAATCAGTCAAACTCGGTCACTGTAAACTCATTGAAGAAATTATGATTGGTGAAGATAAGTTGATCCACTTTTCGGGTGTTGAAATGGGCCAGGCATGTACCATTGTTTTGAGAGGTGCAAGGTATGTATTGTATGGACTACTTTTAAATTTTTTTTTGTAAACAAGAAGTGAATGTTGTTGCTGCTGTTGCAGTTTTCATGTACTGGATGAGGCGGAAAGGTCTCTGCACGATGCGTTATGTGTGCTGTCTCAGACGGTAAATGACAGTAGGGTGCTTCTGGGCGGCGGGTGGCCGGAGATGGTGATGGCAAAGGCGGTGGATGAGCTGGCGCGTAAAACACCCGGGAAAAAATCCCATGCGATTGATGCTTTTTCGCGGGCCCTACTTGCAATCCCAACAACTATTGCTGACAATGCTGGATTAGATAGTGCTGAGTTGATTGCTCAACTTAGGGCAGAGCACCACAAAGAGAACAGCAATGCTGGGATTGATGTCATTACTGGCTCTGTAAGAGTTTCTCTTTTTTTTTTTTTTTTTTTTTTTTTTTGGCTGCAATTATTATGTTGTGATTGATGTTTTACAACAAAACGTTTAGGTTGGAGATATGTCTGTGCTTGGGATATCGGAGGCGTTTAAGGTGAAACAGGGTGTATTGCTGTCTGCAACTGAGGCTGCAGAGATGATTCTAAGAGTTGATGAGATCATCACATGTGCCCCCAGGAGGAGAGAAGACAGAATGTGAACAGCATAATGATATGTTGTTATGTCATGTCATGTCATCATCAATGCTGTTTACGAAATATGTTTATGTGCTTATTGACTAAAATGGATGTGGAAAAGTGTTTTGTGGCTTGGTTTTGTTATCGTACTCATCCGTAAGTGGACTCATTAGATGCCTACTTGATGGAACTTTTTGTTTGATTGTGTTTGCATCTACGAATTTTCAAGTATCAAATAGATGGATATTTTGCACTTCAGCGAAACCATACTTGCTAGTTACTAGTTGGTACATGAGTTTTATTTTAAGTAAACTCTCCCAAAACCAGAAAAACCAAGGAGAAAAGTAACCATTTTCAAAACCTGATGCTAAAGAATCTATTTACTTGGAACATAAAAAAATTGTTTTGTTTTAAGCACAAAGACAACAAAAACGATTTTCTTTTGCTAAATTATAACCATTTGATACAACATTTTTAGCTAAGGCTGATGAATATGGGTGCATGTTAATGCTATAACATCAATTTTTTTTGTGCTATCTTAAAGGCTGTATCATTCTTGAACACCACACCGGTGAAAAATAGTCTCCAAACCAAAATAAGTTTCATGTCATTTTTTCTTGTAATTTTTAAAATAATTATAAAAACAAATATAATTTTATAAAAACTTACTAATTTAATATGAACCTAATAATTTAATACGAACCTAATATTTAAATTAAAAATGAAAAGAATGGTGCCAATTGGGGGCGATGTTTGCCTGATCTTAACGGTGTAAAGGAGGTGCCACGTCAGCTCTTCCACAAACGTCAAAGACCCATATGCCATGTCAGCTCCTCCACAAACGTTATAGACCCATATCGATTAGCTTAATAGTTAAATATTGAGAGAATTAGAGTGTGCTTTGTGGATTTTTATGGAAGTAGGCGGAATTGCAATTTAAGATTCTTTGGAGTGTAAAATGGATGAAATTCAACCGAAGTGATTTATATTATTTTTTATACCGAAAGTGTAACATCTCGATTTCCATAATAAAATTTTCATTATTAAAATATAATAAACACTTGTTTTCGTAAAGATATATCCAAAGCAAAACCATTTATTCATGAACCATAATTCAAAAACAATGTTACAAGGAAAACAACACAAAATCTCGAATCATAAAACTGTTGATGTGTGTGTACAATCATGCATTCGCATTATCACGAACTGATAAAGTACATGAAAAACATTTAATCCACAACTGTAAGCCAAAGCTTAACAAGTTTCCTAAAATATCACATACATCACATCAAAACTAAACATTTATAACAACGAGTCTGTATCAACCCCGACCCTTCATCAACTCAAATACAACATATTCGGGTCCTCAGCAACCCCAAGTCATCACTTATCAACAACTCAATTACATCATATCCGGTTCCTTAACGACCCTGAGTAATCGGCGACTCAAATACAACATATCCGGTAATCCGAGTCCTCAGTGACCTTGAGTCATCGACGACTCAAATACAACATATAAATATACAACAATAGTAAAAAATTTACCATCACATCTTACACAACTATGAGATAACTAATACAATGAGAAAACTCACCTTGTAAATAGACCGAATAATCACCACATCATGCGAATACTAACATATCGGTCGCACCCACCACCTAGACATCAAATCAAAGGCCAACCTCAACTATGCCCTAAACCCTAAAGTTTGACCCAAGGTCAAACTTAGTCAAAAGGTCAACATGTCAACAATTTGGTCAACGACCACACCACGCTTTCCTCTGGGCGCCCCGAGCCCACAAAAGGACAAAACAATCAAGATCTCAGGCTAAAACATATACATTTATGAAAACCTTAAAAGCACGTCACACCAAAAAAAGCGCGCCATGTCTAAGCCTCTTTCACAAGGGCTTTTGACTTAATCCATCAAGTCACAACCCTATCTTCCAAATATGAACTCTAACAAAGTCTAAATGGATAAAGTTTCCAACGGTATCCATTAGACATACCACAACAACCAAGATCTAGACTTGTACACTCCAAATGACCTAAAACACTCCTAATAATTTCACTACTTGAAGAAAAGGCTAAAGGTCCAAACTTTCTTAGTCTAAAAGGTCCAAGGGACATTTCCAATAGCTCAAATGGTGCTGAAGTTCCTTCATCTCCAAGATCACCAACAAAATGGACTAAAATATGCCAACAACAACAAATAATAAGATCTAGCAATCCAAATACCAAGTTAGAAACTTTACACTTACAATGTTCCAAAAATGAAGTAACTTTGATGGATATATACTTTCTCATTCCTTCAATGACACCTTGAGAACTTCAAGATCATCATAGTTCACTCAAAAATGGAGAAATATGCTCACAAATTAACCATAAGCTCAAGAATAAGAAATGGAGAGTTAAAGTTTCTGGAAAATCACACAAAAGGTCATGGAAGCTGAGATTGGTTGAACCCTAGGGGGTTAATGGCCTTTAAATAGTCCAAAACCCCTAATAATACGATCAACCCACGGGGTCGTAAGCGCGTCACGCCTCTTAAGAGGTGCTCTGCGCTTCTTACAAATAATTCTAGATTTTCAGATTTTTCAGTATATGCGATAAACGGCTTCCTGCTTCGCGCCATCCTTTTACTTCCTTATGGACTATAAAATCCTCAATTACACAGGGGAAAAACATAATCGGAACTCGGATGTTATAGAAAGACCAAAATGTCTTTATTTTTTTTTTATCAAAATAAATAAAAGGCTATCTTTTACATTTTGTGTGTTTTATTGAAAATTGCATATTTCACCCCGAAAAGTATTTTTTCGCTATAATGATCATCATGCTCTTTTTTGTTTTAAGTTTGATTGATTATTTTTGATATAAGAAGACTAATTTGTCCTACTAGTTAAATTTTGTTATGATATCATTATTAGGAACTCTAGAAACCATTATGTTGCTGTTAGCCTCCAACTTTTCCATTTCAAGAACTCGTATGTTACTGTTAGCCTTCGAAACCAATTTCTCCAACTTTTTCATTTCCTATTTCATTTCTAGCAACTTTTGTTTGTAATATCCATGTTGTAGCTAATCATCTCTCCACTTAAAATACCAAAATTTCTTCCTTTTGGGTTCGAATTAGGGTTACATCATTAATAAGAAATATGAGCTAGTAAGAAATTTAAACTCACAATGATAACAACTAAAAAATACATTTTTTTTCATAAATGCATAGAATGGAAAAAAAATCAGAGCTAAACATTAAGTCTGGATGGTTCCAAAAACAATGTGTCGTGTTTGTGGGGGTCCATGAAATCCTCTTATTATCTAAACATAGATCTGGACAAAACCCTCATCTTATCTCATTCTACCACCAGTGATGTAAACCACCACCATTAACAAGTTTGACTTTTGGTCAAACTTTAAGGGAACTGGAGCTTTGGACTGAGGTTTGACATCTCTTTGGTATTGATTGCTAAGATGAGTCTAATGGTGAATTTAAGTGGTTCGTGCTAGCTGATTCACTTGTGGAGTCTTGCATGTGAGATTTGGATTGCTGGCTTCAGGTGAGTTTTTTTATTACACTATGTGTGATATTGTATGTGCTTTGTGTGGTAGGATGATTGTGTTACTCTTACCTTTTGCATCCAAACCCTCAAACATTTGCATTTTAAGAGCTTGTATGTTACTGTTAGCCTTTGCAACCAATTTCTCCAACTTTCTCATTTCCTATTTCATTTCTAACAACTTTTGTTTGTAATATCCAGGTTGTAGCTAATCATCTATCCACTTAAAATACCTAAATTTCTTCATTTTGGGTATGAATTAGGGCTACATCATTAATAAGAAATATGAGCTAGTAATAAATTTAAAATCACAATGATCACAACTAAAAAAAATACTTCTCTTTTCATAAAATCATAGAATGGATAAGAGATTAGAGCAAAATATTAAGTTTGGACGCTTCCAAAAACAACGTGTCGCGTTTGTGGGGGTCCATGAAACCCTTTCGGGGGCAATTAAATCACATCCATAGCTCTTCACATCCACATCCACACTTACTTGTTTTTGGGTTGTATTGTATGAGCCAAAAGACAACACTACGACCGGTGGGTTGACATGATTATGACGCTAATAAAGGAATAAGGATGAAATGGGTGTATCGATTTAGGGTTCCAGTTAACAAGGATAAGTTTGTGTCCAACACATGTGGCACATAAGTGTAACACACGTGGTGCATACTTCCATGTCAGCAATGTCACATCATATTTGCCACTGGTTAACTATCTAAATTCGAGCAAAATGAAATATTTGAAAAGTAAATTGAAAAATTAATGGTCTAATGAGCAATATATATATATATATATATATATATATATATATATATATATATATATATATATATATAGTCAATTTGATACAACAATGTAACATGATTGTGCTACGGTGTCATACGAATGCGATATTCATGATTGAAGCGTTAATAAGTCATAGGGATGAGATATTCCTAAAGTGTAACACTCAATATTTTCAAACAAAATTTTCATTTTTAAGATTCCCTAAAAAATAATTTTGAACACCATCTCGTGCCAAATAAAATTGTCAAATACATAACATCATAAAACAAAGTCAAAATATCCCAAAATCCACAAATATCCCCATTAGCAGACAAGTTTGTACAATCATGTCGGCGCCTTCCCGCGATCTTGAGATGTAGCTGAAACACATTTACATCAACTCTGTGAGTAGGAAGTTTAGTGAGTTCCCCAAAATACCACACACACAAATAATTACCCTCTCATGGCTATATCACGATGAGGACCCTCCGGTTATGTGTCTCAGTGAAGACCCTCCGGTCCCACGTCTCGGTATGGACCCTCCGGTCATAACTCAATATATACACAGAATAATATAACAACATAAGTCACAGAGACAGAATGCATAAAAACACATATATCAGTATACACAAATAAGACCCTCTGATCAATAACATGAATAAGACCCTCCGGCCAATAACACGAATGAGACCTTCCAATCACACATAAACTACTACATAGATAAATATAGTGACATGACTCACCTCACGCAAAAAACAATAAATCTTGCACCCGAACTGCCGGTCAAGACTCCGCCTAAAATATGTCACATTTAACTCTAATTAATAATTAATATTAATAACCCCAAAATGCTATGCTGAGCTTCTCTACTAGATCTCCGGAGGGTAAAAAGACCATTTTGACCCTCTGCCAAAACTCCACAAATTCACCGAAAACTCAAAAGTCAACGAAAGTCAACACCTGTAACGCCCGTGTTTTTGGGCATGTCATTAATAGCAATGTAATAGTCTAGGTTAACCTTTGTAACCCGTCTTGAAATAATAAAGATGTATTATTTGAGTATTATGTGTTTTGTGCTTAGTTGTGTGATTTAATTAAATTAAGAATGAAAATAAGCGTCAAAATAAAATGTTAGATAAAGCTGATATATATATATATATATATATATATATATATATATATATATATATATATATATATATATATATATATATATATATATATATATATATATATATATATATATATATATATATATATATATATATATATAATGTTGTAGTAGTTGAAATGAGGTTCCCGAATATATAAAGAATACCGAAATCCGAGTTATAACGGAGAAGTTATGACCTGTCGAAATTTCGCGACAGAACCGATAACGCTGAATGATGTAAAAAGTAAAATTTACGTTAGAGCGGTTTTTAGCCGAAACAATCTAAACGAGAATCGAAGATCTCATCAAGGGTAGTGCAACGGTAAAAATACAGACGAAAATGGACGTCGGATGAAGAAGTTTTCAATTTATATAACCGAGTTTTCCTATCCCGGCCTACTAAGAATAAATAATAAAAATAAATCAAAATTAGTCGACAAAGTTTAAATGAAAGTTGTAGAGCATAGTCTCACCTACGCGTGGATATAAATAACGTCGAAAACGAAGTTCGTATGAAGAAGATATGATTTTTTTTTTGAAGTTTTTAAGTAATTAAAATATATTAAAATAAATATAAAATCAGATAATATCGGAGGCATTGACGCGTCGGTCTTATCCACCTGGTACGCCCCGCGTACCTAGATGTATGCCCAGCATACATGTCGACGGAGGATTACGCCCAACGTAATTTGGGGTTACGCCCATTGTAACTCGGGGTTTCAGCCCCTATAAATAGAACCTAAGTGCTTCCGAGTTCTTTGCTCATTTTCTTCCTTTCTCTCTCGTTTTTGCATCGTTTTACGTGCTAGAAATATCCCGAAGCCCCGATATTAATCCCAAGCCCCGAAGCAAGTCCCGAAGCCCCGAAGATCCCGAGAAGGGCAATTCCCGAGCTGAAGCTCTGCCCGCAAGAAGCTCAATTTTTGTGAAAATCTTCCAGATCTACCGAAGAATACTACTTCTACAAGTCGTAGTGCTGTCCGATCATCTTCTGATCAAGTGACTGTGTAGTTACTTTCTTCTAACGCATAATTATGAAGTATTGTATATAAAATATGTGTTATGTGTATATTTTGTTGTTATATGTGTGAATGTATATTCACTTTCTTCTATCTCATAGATATGATTTGTTCTCTATGAAATACGTGTTATGTATATGTGTCTCATCTGTTGTTTGGAAAATGTATTGAATGAGAATGCTATACAGGTTTTAAACTATGTATAAAAATATATATATTTTTATCTACTAATATGTTGGGTAAAAATATCTACTAATAAACATATGAGAGGCCTCGATGTTGTTGTTGACCTAGTCATCTAGCGGAGTATGGATGACGACCACGAACTATTTCTAGACAGTCCAGTGGAATGCTAGCAGGTTCATAACCTGTAGGTGTTGTGAACAATGTGTTCACCGGTGTACTCTATCCCCCTCATGGTTGCCTTTAGGACATCTATTGTTGAAGAAACCCCTTAGCAGTAATGTCCATCCCGATGAAAATCCTAGATTAGGTCCTTTGAGATAGATGTTGTTTTAGGGACGTAAAGTGAGGATAACGGGAATGAGTAATCGGGTTATTGTTGGTTGGTGAAATTAAATTTATTTATTTATTGTGGGTTGAAAACCCTATATGCTCACCAGGCTCCCAAGCCTGACCCACTCAGTTTTATTTGTATTATAGGAAGTGGCACAAGGGCATAAGATGGATGAATCATCAAGTTGTTTTGTTTACAAGTCTGTATATGTATATATTCGTTGAATGACTTGTAATGTTATCGTTTATGCTTTATGGTCTGTATCGGAACATGACATCCGGAGTTTTGATTATATAATGAAAATACATTTCTTTATGAAATGCTTTGGTAAATATTATTTGATCATACTTTGTTTTTGGGAACAAATTCCGCAACTCCATCAAATCAAAAGGATTTACTCTGAAATTATTTTAAAAGCATAAATGAAACCAGTCTTTTCTGACCGTGATTTTGGGGATGTCACAACGCCCAACGAGTATGCTGGGTGTACTACTGGCTAAGCATGCGACGGGTATTCTCAGCACTACACTGCACGAAGCTGGGAGTACGCACGACATACTCCTCAGACTCCCTTTTTCCACTTCACTTGGTCTTAATCCGTTAAGACAATCATTCCAACTATAGATTTGAGCTAAATAAGGCCTTTTGATTCATAAAGTTGCTGACTTTATGCCTTTGCATGGCTGGACAAAACCCAATCCCAAAAACTCTAACTTTCTCAACACAAAAGACGATACAACTCATGCATGGAAAGATGAAGACGTCCATGCACTCATTTTTATGGATTAGAATACTCTAACACGCCTAAAAGGACAAAATAATAGTTGTGGAGTTCACCAAACTCACAAAGTTCCATACTTGGGACATAAAACCATAAAAAGGACCCAAAACAAGAACTAGAACAAATAATGAACAAGTTTTGAACTTGATACCTCTGGAAGATACACCAACTGAAGTAGAACTCAGATCCAAGAGCTAGAAGCACAAGCTATTGTTCCTTCTCCACCAAAAGCTTCGCAATAACACTCAAATCAGCTCCCATACTTTAACTTCAATGGATGCTCCTAATCCAACTCAACAAATGTATCCAATGCAAATAGCAAATAATGTGGTTTGCCCAATGCGTGCTCCATTGCTAGTTGTTGAAGAGTATAAGCATTGGAAAGTTAGAATGGAGAGATTTTTACTTGGTAAGGAATAAGGTGAAGAGATATGGAGGTATATGAATGAAGGTCCTCATGTTCTAGTAAGACAAATGGTCAGAGATGTCTGACACCTCTAACTGCATCAGATATTGGAAATCTTCATGCAGATTAGATTGCATTCTCAGAAATGGTCTTTGGTGTTCCTCCTTCTCTCTCTTTAGCATATTAATTGTTCAAATTTGCTAAAGAGATTTGGGATAGACTTCAAGATTTGTTCGAAGGTTTTGAGAACATGAATGATAAGTGTTTGACATATCTCGTCAATGACTTTGATACTTTCACTATAACTCCCGGTGAATTTATAGTCTCTACATGAAATTGGTATAGGATCGTTGTGAACAACATGAATGCATATGGAATAGTCTGAAATCCAATAGTTCATCAACAGTCTTGGAAAAGAATGGAGAAATGTTAAGTTATGTCTTCTGAGTAATGGATCTCTGAAGAAACTGAAGCTCTATCAGCTATTTGACGCACTACAAGGACATGAATCTAATGTTGCTCAAACGTTGAGAGAACTGTTAGGAGGTCCTCTCGCCTTTGTAAGTTTTGTTAACACACTGATTCTAAATCCACCTATTTTAGACCCTTTTGGAACTGTTCTACCTGTTTCATCTACTCAACCAACATTTCCTACTCCAATTATTCCACCTGTTCCGAACCACTCATTTGAAGAAAATTTTGATCCTAATTTAGCTGATTCCAAACTTTATTTCCAACAAGAATTTTCACTTTTTTCTATGAAGTACAAATGTCCATGGAAGTCTAGTCAAAAACCTTTTCAAAACCGTTTTCAAGCCTCTCATCAAAGCAATCCTCAATCTTTCTCTAAACCCATAAAAAATCCACCAGCATACCAACTCAACATTCTAAATCACTCCTCGGAACCTCAGGAAGTTTCGAGACAAGTCAAACCCAAGATTGTTTGTCACAAATGTGGTCTTGGAAACCAGTTTTCAAATGATTGGTTGGCTGAAACATCAAAAAGCCAAAGGTAAAAGATGTTGCCTACTATGCTCGTAGAGCACAAGAACTTGCTGAAAGTGAAAAGGCTTTTGTTATCACGGTGTCAAGAAATGTGGATGGGTACTGGTCTTCGGGCGATGAGAGTGAAGGAAAACCTAGAAGAAACATGTGTATTATGGAAAGACAATCAATTGAGTGTGATGAAGACTACTTGTCTTCTGGTTCAGAAGGAGACGATGACGATGCTGAACCAAACTTTTGCTACATAGCAACAAACGATCCACTAGGCTGAAGCATCATCCAACAGGTAAAATCCATGATCATAGATAATAATTTTGATTTATCTGTTTGTGAACCCTGTCTAACTCAAATTCAATCAGATAGGACAATTATTCATAGAGCCTATGAGTCTTCCATAGAAGTTAATGAGAAGTTGGATAGTGAATTGACTCGTCTTAGATTATGTTTTGAAGACCACAAGCTTAAGATAGAATCACTAGAGATAGATCTTATAAAGACTAAGGATGAATGTATCATTTTGAAAGAAAAATGTGCAATAACTTTTTGTGAAAGGAATATCCTAGTTACCGATAATAAACGTCTTAATGCAAAAATTGATGTTTTGCATAACGCTATTGATATTATTGAATAAAATAATCAGATGACACATAATTTTCATCACCTATGGTTCAAAGCACTATGTCTTGGAACCGAGTTTCCGAAGCCTATAATTCATACCTTGAAGGAACGTCAGAACCTTACGTTTATGGGAGACATTCCGAATCATACTTATTCGGATACCCTTGTCTCACCATTGTCGTCCCTTCCTGAGACTTCGAAAAAGTTTCAATATCTGATTCCTGAGTTCAAACCTATCATGATTAAAGGTCTTGATTGCATGTCTCTTCTGCCTCTGATATCCTTGGACCTGAATCGGTATTCAAAATCATTTCCTAACACCGACTGTATTGGAGTTCATTTTCTGAACTTTGGCCCATTGAACAATTGTGTCATTGAGGAAATTATTTCCGAGACAAATGGACATGACTCTGAAAAATCCAACTCTGTTTGGACGTCATTTGATAGCGACGTAGATGAAAAAATTTTGTGTGACTATTTATCCGACTCTTGTATTTCTAACTCTAATGTGATTTCAAAATCAACTCTAGTACCAATTAAGACTCATTTCTACATTCTGTTAACTGGACAAACTTCCAAGTCATCATCTGACTCTCGGAAGAAACCTTGGCTGAATAAGAAAGACATTGATCACCCAAATACCGAAGCTAAGAAAGACCTTAAGAAAGAAATTAGGTCTAGCTAAGATTATATATTCATTGAGAAGTTCAAGAAGAAAGTGTCTCGAACAGATAGTCCAGCCACTAGGAACCACAATACCTTTATGCATGTTAGGACCCTTAAGAGTCCATCAAATTCTCCTAGTTTGGTTGTTCAAAACAAATCTGTCAATAATGATCCAAAAAAGTCACTATTGAGACTCCTTTAGTGAAAACCGACTCTCCTCGGACAGTTTCCTCTTTTGTGTTTTTTGCTAAATCAGATGGCATGAATTTCAAACTGAAACAATTTCCAAAACCAAACATGCCTTCAAAAGAAAAAAACAAAAGACAAGTTGCTAATAATATTGTTGTTCAGAAATCTTCCAAAGAATCAAAACAAAAGTTTGAATGGAAAGTGAAAAAGTTTGAAAACACAACTGTAACATCTGTGAACACAGTCATTCCTACAACATCTTGGAAATCTGTTACTCTAAGAAAAGTAGTATCCAAAAAACCATTGGTTGAATATGATTTTTGGATAAATGAAAAGACCATTACGTTCTGCTTCTTTCTAAAAGAATCTCCAAAAAAGTCTTCGGAGATGCCAATTGCTCAGAAATCACAAACCAAGTCGAAAGCTCATGTTAAAGTCCCTAAGTCTAACTCGGAGCCTAAAATCTCCAAATCTCACTAATTTTGCAGGCATTTTGTGCTTTGGAACAAGATACAATATGATATATTTATAGTGCTTGTTCCATGCACATGACTGGGCAGAAAGATTTTTTTACGTGATCTGAAGCTCGCTCCTAACACTGGTTACCTAATATATGGCAATAATTCAAATAAAAAAATTTCAAGGTTATGGCATCTTGACCAATGGAAATTTATCTGTCTCAAATGTGGTGTATGTGGCTAGTCTCAAACACAACTTGGTTAGTGTGGCTCAACTCGTTGATGCAAAACGCCGAGTTGAATTCTGCAAAAAGCACAACTACGTTATGATAGAAGACCAGAAAGAATGAATCATCAAATCTAATCGCATCAAAAATATGTATCCTCTAGACATCAACATGATCATCTGAAAGCCTCAACTATGTATTCTTTCAAAAGCAGTTCCTGACGTAAGTTGGCTATGGCATCAGAGGCTCGCTCATCTCAAATTCCGACACATGAATGATCTTGTTTTTGGCGAAATGTTCTGAGGTCTGCCACTCCTCAAATTCAAAAATGAACATCTCTGTGCTGCATGTGAATATGGGAAGCAATCAAAGAAGGGTCATCCTGTCATCATTGAAAAATCCATTTTGAAACCCTTAGAACTTCTTCATATTAATCTCTATAAACCATATACTATAGAAAGCCCAAATCACAAAAATATATTCTTGTGATTATTGATGACTACACTAGGTTCACTTGGGTCTTCTTCCTAAGGCTAAAATCTGAAACAATCTCTGAACTCATATATTTCATCAAACAAATTGAGGTTCTTCTCTAACTCCCTGTTAGGAGAATCCAAAGTGACAATGTCTCTGAATTTATCAGTTTCACCATTGAAAAATTCCATCACCTCCTCTCCCACTCTCTCTATTTTTGCTTTGAAGACTTGGAGATTACTTGTTTTTACATGTCATCTTTAAGTTCATATTGGTTATGAACTTAGAGCTTAAGGGTTTAAGAGTTTATGGACTAGCATCTACATCAAGTTGAGTCATTGTTGGTGTCTCAAAGGTTTCAAATTCTTCATCAACTTCCCAGCCTCCCAAGAGAACCCAAAGAACAACAAAGGTTGTTATTTATTCATCCTTTCTATGGTTGGTATTTAATCTTTCTATAACTTGCAAGAAGATCCTTGATGGGTATAAAATGTTTATGCTATGTTCTAAATTTAAAGTCTTCCATTTGGCATATTTTCTAGTTTCTGAAACTATTTTTGAACTAAAACCCAACAAAATTTTGAGATCAAAGGTTATAATTATCAAATATAAGATACAAGATTTTATATCGTGATAGTTATAGGAAATCCATGGGAAGGAATAAGATAAAGGATAAAAGATAAAAGATAAATACCTAAGGTCAATGCGTTAGTGAGATGTTAATTCATCCAAAGGTGTTGATTAAATTTGGCATTCCCTAGATACATATAATCGTTAATCTTGCGAGAGCTATAAAAATATGTATAGATTTATACGGGGATTAACAACCCCACCTGTGATTGCTAGCTACAATCCCAAGAGGCTAACTTTCTTATTATTCACTCTTCGAAGTCTGATGAAGCGTCATGGCGGGGCACAATTATTAGTCAAACAACGTCGATTATGGGGGCACATGATAATACATTAGATCACATTAGAGTTTAGACTACCATTAGAGGACGCCTTAGAATGGTAGAAAAAATACGTTAGGATCATTAGGTATCCTAAAAAGATAATAAGATAGGATCGTTAGATATCTTGGAAGACAATAAGAAAGGATCGTTAGTTATCCTAGAGATAATAAGATAGGATCATTATATATCCTACAAAAAAGTAAGAGGGGGTTGATAAAATACTTTAGTAAATGTTTTTCTAGAAGAAAAAGGATGATTTTAAATAATACAACCCAATAAAAGTCGAAAACTATAAAAACTTGTGCACTCACCAGCATTATGCCGATGTTTTCAAAAATCGCATGTGTTCTTAGGATGGAGTAGAGATCCAGTCAAGGAAGGAATATCGACAAGGAAGGAATTTCTCGAAATTTCTCGATTTTTGTTTAGACTTTATCGGCTAATTTTGACTTTAATTTTAATATTATTATTTTTAACAGACCGGGACAGGAAAATCCGTTAAAAATTCATAACTTCTTCATCCGACGTACATTTTCGTTAGACTTTTTACCTTTGTACTACTAATGACGAGACCTTCAATTCTCGTTTAGGTTGTGTCGGCTAAAAATCACTCGATCTGAAATTCGAGTTTTTTAGCTGTTTATTGCTAAGCTGAAACTTCGAAAAATCATAAATTCCTCATACGAAGTCAGATTTTCGTGTTCTTTTTATCGAACTTCTCGGTTTAATGAATAATACGGATTTGATTTAGATTACTAAGACTCAAAAGTGGTTTATCAAAAACTCAATTTTTAAGTCATTCGGTGCCGTGCCGGTTTTGTCGCGGATCTTCGATTGGTCATAACTTCTTCGTTATAACTCCGATTTCGATGAGGTTTTCGCCTAAATGTTTCTAACGAGATTATCTACAATTTTCGATAATAAAATTTTACTTATTTCAAATTTTATATTTTCACTATATTTCACTATTTGGCTTTTAATTGGAATCTCATAAGACTTTCAATATTTTATGAGTGATTCTAAACATAGTTTTACTTCATTTCTAGTAAAAAATATTTGTTAGAAATCAACATTCAAATTCAAATAATATTTCATAATATTATTTACTTAAAACACGATTTCAAAACGTGTATGTTACATAAATATTTGTAGATTTTCATTAGATAGGTAACTATGATTGGCGCTCTATGACTTGGGAAATTTTTACCTTGAAGATCAACTTCAAATGATGAATATTCTTGAGTAAAATAAGGGATATTTTCTGGAAATTTCATTGGTTTTGGAGCTAATTCATATAGGTAAACAGTGGGGGTTTTAGAGAGAAGAACAGAGATATTCTATCTCTCTGAATAGCTCATCTCTATCGTCATCTCTTTGGGTTTCTACTCCACCAAAATACAAAGATGCTTATGAACTCATGAAGAATTGAATGTAAAAGTCTCTCCTAGTGATATTGCTTCTAGGTTTGTCATTTGTAGAGAATATGAAGAGGGAGGTTTTAGAGAGAGAAAAGTGGAGGTTGAGTGAATGGGAAGTGAAAATGATTGACTTTGGGAGGAGAAATGAGAGGAAAGAGAGGGTATCTGAAATTTGAAGAGGAGAAAGGATATTTTTTTTATTAATTCCTTAATTTTTTATAAACATTCTTTCAATTTATATAAAATGTTTATTTTATATAAATTTTGTTCATAACTCTTATATTTTTAGCTAATAAAAGTAAGGTTAATGGTAATGAAATAAAATAATTTCCTTGATTATATTTCCACATTTTAAATATTTTAATTTGATATTATAGAGGTTATAAAATTTTATAGGATTTTAATATAAAACTTCATAAATTTAAGTTTTTATGACTTTTAGGGTTTTAAGGAATTTCGTAAATCCTTAGATATCAAAATTAATTGAATTTTGAGACTTCAAATTATTTTTGAGTTTCATAACTCTTTCCAGTTATAAAAATGCTTGAAATAATATTTTAGTAAATGTTTTTCTAGAAGAAAAAGGATTCTTAGAATAATACAACCCAATAAAACCCGAAAACTATAAAAACCTGTGCACTCACCAACATTATGCTGACGTTTTCAAAAACCGCATGTGTTCTTAGAATGGAGTAGACATCCAGTCAAGTGAGGATTATCGACATGAAGACTTATAGATTTTCATTAGATAGGTAATTATGATTGGCGCTCTATGATTTGGGAAATCTTTATACAATCACCACCCACCATTTTCCGCCATCGGCCAGGGAGGGTGTGACTGATTCGTATTAGAGCTAGTTGCTATAGTGAATTAGTATTTCTTTAGGAATTATGACTATAGAATAGGACATATACTCTGATTAGGTTTGTCCTCAAACCTATAAATAAAAGCAGTACTATTAATTACTCTACTGATAGACTACTTATTAGAGAGGTTCCTTGGCTGGAACTGTCGTCTTGGGTTGCCAGATTTCAGAACAGCTATATGCCAAAATGGTCCTACCCACCGACTCTTGCTACCTAGTTGAACCATACATAGTATAGAAGAACAAAACAATAATAATCACTAATCTCGAATAACATTTACACACACATACGAAAAATATCCAGGATAATTCAGTATGTAGAAGTTGAGTCACTCTTAAACATAGCTTGATCAACTATGTTTATGACTGAACCAATAGATCGACTAAATTGGGGATAGATAAACGATAAAACAAAAATAATACATACAAATACAAACAGTATACATAATGTGTATTAAAATATATCATCAAACCCGAAAACCTCAACTTACTCATCGTTGCTCTCGTACTCAGCTTTCTTGTCCTCCGTATCCTCATCATAATCATCAGTGATGATTGCCTGAAGGATCAGAACAATCAAGAACGACACCACGTGGTTCAGAAGGGGGTGGAATAGAAGGACCCACCCTAGGAAAATATGGATGGTCTAACCCCAGATGCTGCATCGCTGCAAAAATCAAAGCCATAATCCAGTGACGCTCCACGTGTGCAACAATCAGATACTACATCACATCACGTTGAGTTGGTTCCAGTTGACCAAGCTCTGCATACCTAGGCCTCTGACGCCTCATGAAGGCAGGTGCAGGGATGTCCTCCATCTCCACCTGCTGAATCGGCTCCACGGTGTCGTCCTATGGAATCCACCACATATGCCCTACTTCCCGAACCAATACTCGCATCTTCAAGAGAGTGGTAGTACTCAACTCCCAGATAGTCATAGTGTGACATCCTCAATTTCACAGCCAGAAAAGACCAATTTGTTTATGCTTTATTTGAAAATCAGAGTATACTTTGAAGAAATATGTTTCGGAATTTGTCCCAAAATATGATAAAGAATTTATCAAAGCATTTCCGAAGAAATGTATTTTCATTATATTAAAACCCTCGGGATGTCATTGTCAATATAGAAGAAAAGCATAAACAAAAACAACATAGGTCTTACAACATTCTATTTATTTCTAATGGCCTATAATCCATAATCTCTCATCAGATCATCACATCTATGCTCTTGTGCCACTACCTGTAATATAAGAAACTGAGTGGGTCAGGCTTGGGAGCCTGGTGAGCATATAGGGTTTTCAACCCATAATAATTAAGTTTATTAATTTCATCAAATCAATCAACCTGATTACCCATTCCTGTTATCCTCACTTTCTGTCCTTAATCTAAATTAAGGGACACAACCTAAGGATCATCATCGAGATGACAATACTGCTTAGGGGATTCCGCAACAATATATGTCAATAAGGCAACCATGAGGGGGGATGGAGTACTGTAACAACCCGGATCCCCAGGTACCTTCATTTCATATTTTTTTGACTTTCTGTGAGGGGACTCGGCGAGTTGGAGGTCGAACTCGCCGAGTCGGGTCGCGGTTTTGGGCGGGGGTTCGCGTCCGGACTCGGCGAGTCCAAGGGATGGACTCGGCGAGTCCGCGCTGTTTAATGAAACCCTAATTTCCCGGTCCTAAGCCCTATTTAAAGGACCTTATGGCCCTCATTTGCGGCCACCTTGAACCCTAAGAGCCCCCATACGACTGTGAGCCCTTGTGAGTGTATTTGGAGGCCATTTGTTCATCATTTTGTGTGATATTGCAAGAAAGGAGGGAGAGGATCAAGCTTGAGGAGTTAGGGAGCTTGGATCTATTGCTATTTCATCAAGGGAGTCTTCTTGAGGTAACTTTCAGAGCCAAACTTCGTGTTTTGTGTTGATGTGTCAAATCTAGGGTTTCTTCTTGCATTTCTTGGCTTGAATTGGAGGTATGAAAGGTCCCATGGAGATATGGAACCTAGATCTGGGCCTTAGCAGGTCCAGGAGACCCCATATGACAAGCTTTATGTCCATCCTTTTGAGTTAGAAGCTAAGGTTGTCATATTAGAGGTTGTTTCTCCAAAATAAGCCTTGTATGCATTGCATGGCAACCAAGACTGAGACTTTATGTGATAAATAAGCTTGGGAAGGCCAGATCTATGAATGTATGGAATGGATCTGACCGCAAAAGCCAGTTTTAGCTGGTGCATGGCATGGACTCGCCGAGTCTGATGAACAGACTCAACGAGTCGCTTGAAGATTGTCCTTGAGACCACCCAGTGTGTACAACTGACCGAGTTATGGGCGACTCAGTGAGTCGCAGAGAGTTGGAAAGGTTTTGACAGGTGGACCGAGTCAAGTTGGGACTCGCCGAGTTGACCTTGCGACTCGGCGAGTTGAGTCGCGGTGACCCTGTGATTCAGGCCCAGGTGGAACTCGTCGAGTCAAAGGGAAAATCCTTGAGAGTTGGTTAAAACGCGTAGACTCGCCGAGTCACTATTGTGCACTCGCCGAGTCCGGTCCAAATTGACTAAAGACTGTTGACCAAGTCAACCTGTGTTGACTTGATATGGATGGTCAACCTTAGTGGTACAAGTAATAATTATAGATTTATTATATCATAGGAGGATTGCAGCTCGAGGGTTCGAGCACGAGTGATTCCAGGATTCACGATTAGCGACATAGCGAGGCATACGAGGTGAGTCTTTTCACTATACTGTACCCGGAAGGGTTTTGACTGTGTGACCAGAAGGTCAAATATGATATGAGATATATGCCTTATGTGTGTTAAGTTATTCGTTATATGTGCCATGTATGATATGCTTGATTTGGGCCGGAAGGCAACATGATATGGGCCGGAAGGAAGCTTCTCCATCTTCTTTGAGATCAGAGACTTGAATCTTTAAATTTGTATTTTCACTTAGAAGATCTTCAACGTAGATGCTAAGCTTAATGTTTTTCTGATCAAGCACATTGACCCTTTTCTGAAGTTCGTCGATCACAGAATCTCCATCTCTAGACTGACCCTCATTAAAAACAATCCCTTTCGCCTTAGAAGCAGTTGCAGCGGTTTGCTCTTGAGCCAAAAACTGAGCCAAACGAATGGAAGCTTCTTCAAGATCTTCCCCTGGGGGAGAGAACCCTGGTGGTATAGAGGAGCCACCACTTTCAAAAATGACACTAAGGCCTTCACTAAATGGTTCTGCGGTTACGATAGCTGGAGTAGTAGGCATGCCTTGAGATAGGCCAGAGTCTTGAAGTCCGACCCTAGGATCTCTTCTTCTTCTTTTTGCTGGAGGTTGCACAGACTGGTCTGTTTGTTGATCATCTTGAAGTGGTTCAGATATAGGCAATGCACTGTCAAGGGGAGGAATCCTTGACACTGTTACCGTAGGAGTTGAAGAACCAACCACTTGTTCGTGAGAGATGGGGGTTGAATAAAAAACGTCTTCCTGTTCCATTGTCTCCATTGCTGGGATAGCAACATCACTGACATGGTCTAGCAAAGTATTGAGATTTACACTTGTTAAGAAGTCATCATTTCTTCCAAAAGTCTCAGGAATGTCATCTTGATCAAAGCCGGTAAGATCAAGGTCTTCAAATTGACTAGGCTCGGCAGTGTTCTTAGATGATCCTTCATTATAATCTCCTTCAACTTGAACATTTTGTAGGTTATGCTCCTCTACAATTGATACAACATGAGCAACATTCTCTTCTTCTTCTTGATCCGATACTGTGACCACATCTCCTTCTGAGATAACCTTTTCCGATAAAGTATGCTCTGATGAAATCCTGTTTAACGATCCATGTGATTCGGTTGCTTCGTTCGGTTCAGCAAATCGTGCGAACTTGACAAAATGATACAACCCCTGAAAGACCACCTCCCCCTTGCGGTTTTGTTTAATGAGTCCAATGGTGTGAGGACCCAAAGACTTCATATCCAATGTTTCTCCATCCTTCACCGTATTAGGAAATTGCTTATTGATGAAGAGCTGAACAAATCGATGGTACATTAGGAAAGTATCTCGAGTAGTACCATTAATGTTCACCACAAACTCATCCAGAATAAATCTAGAAAAGTTGAAACCGATCCATGCCGCAAGAGAAACAATAGCACCAGTGTTTCTTAGGGAAATCTCATCGGCACCTGACCTTCTGCCGGAGATACAACTCACGAACACGTGGGGTAGAAATCACCAATAAGGCGGCAGAAGTTTCTTCATTGTTGGTGGAGAATCGCCCTCGTATCCCATCTTCTGTAATATTTTTTGAGCATCACTAATACCAATCTCCATGGGAAAGCTCGGAAGGTCATTAATCAACAAAATCTCTCTCACAAAGGTCTCATTGATAACAATCTTGCATCCCTGAACGATCACACTCATAGTGACAGCTCCATTATCGTCCCTTGTCATTTTGGCAGTCTGCCAAAATTCCCGAATGATCTTTTGGTAGACAAACGTGTTCATTATGATGGAAGATGCCAGATAGCATTCCCGTAACCCGTGAATCATCGATTTGAAGTCCCCATGAGTCAACGGAGGATCAGCGAGAACCATAGCCATATTGTGCATATCTGCAAATTTTAAGACTGCCATCTTATCTGCACTAAAACACACTAAGTAAGACAAATAATGTTTTAAATAATTTAATTTTAAGCCCAATAATGAATTAATAATTTTAATTTTTTTTTTAAATTGAAAATTTGGTCAAAGTCAGTGAAAGACCGCAACTTTCGTATTTATGAAAGATCCAACTTTCATACTATTTCAGAAAAAATTTCTTAAGTTACTTCCTCAAAACATGCTACATGCATATTTATAAAACAATATTTTATATTGATAAAGTGATTACAAAAGATTGGATACAAACTGACTAAGTTTTATTACATTTCATGTCTACTCAGGAATCTACTATTCATATACATACATGAACATTAAAATACAGAGAAATAGTAATAACTATTCTAAATCTTTCAGCAGTATAAAACTATATTGGATACTCATCACCTGCAATTGTTAAACATTGAGATGGATAAGCGATAACGCTTAGTGAATTCAATAAATAGATACAATATAATCTTATGCCTTATATATATACCAATACGACAGAAGCAAAAGGGAACAAGAACAACAATAGCATATGCGTATCATATGTCACGCTTTCAATATCAACTCAAGATTTGATTCAAAGATTTAGGATCAATGAGACATAACGATTTCAATACTTGATATGCATCAATAAAGTTTTGGCCCAAATGGCATAGAAGACATATAATTTCTGATTAACATTTTGGTAGATTTCAGGCTTATAGCCCTATCTAACCATTTGTCAATACCATAGAATATAGTTCATTCTCTTACGAAGTCATGCTCTACATGGTCAGAGGCTACATACCATTCCTATCTAACCTTCTGCCAATGCCATAGAATAGAAGTCATTCTCTTACGAGACATGTTCTACATGGCCAGAGGCTACATACCAGTACCACCGTGAATCTAAGTCCTTTCACTGATCACATGGTTAAAGGTATAACTTTGCTATTAAAAATAGTGAATAAAAATAACACGGGAAAATAAATCAGAATAATAAAACTGAAAAGCACATAGCACATATAACAAATAACATATAATTGTTCCTATATATTGAACTCACCTTAAATTAACTGGGTTTAAAATAGTAATTTAGACAGCACTTCGACTTTAAATATGACTTTCTATGTTGAAAATTGGGAGCTTAATTGAAAACCAGGCTCTGCGAAGGTAGGACTTCAAAACTGAAAAGATAAAATTTTTGGGCTTCTCGGAAGCTTCGGGATGTATTTCGGGTGCTAAAATTGATATCGGGGCTTAGGGAAAAGTTAAAATGAAGAAAATATGGAAAAAGGGGTGAAAAGTGTCAAAAATTCAAAGTTAGTTGGCAAGTCTCGCAGGTCTCCCTTTTATAGGGTGCGAGACCGAGGATTGCTTGGATGAGGAAGCTCCACGTCGTAGCTATGAAGCTCAGATCCGGAGGGGAGACGTGACTCATGCGAAACGAAGCACGTGGCTCACATGCGAGAGGGGGGCGGTGGTGGCGAAGCGAGGCTCGGACACACGTAGGGGCAAGTGGTGCTGCGAGGCGAGGCCACGAGGCTAGCCATGCGAGACTGAGCCAGCTGGAGAAAACGCGTCGGATCCGGACTCTGCCACGACTGCGGTGACGCACCTTCTTCGTGCGAGGTGACGTGTAGGCTACTATTCATGCGAGATTTCTCGGAAATTGAGCCCCGAACTTCTAAAATCCATAACTTTCGCATACGAACTCCATTTTTGACGTTCTTTATATGCACACGTAGCTAAACTTACGCTCTACAACTTTCATTTAGACTTCGTCGGCCAATTTTGAATTTAGTTTCAATATTATTATTTTTAACAGACAGGGACATGAAAATTCGTTACAAATTCATTACTTCTTCATCCGACATCCGTTTTCGTCAGACTTTTTACCGTTGTACTACAAATGACGAGACCTTCAATTCTCGTTTAGGATGTATCGGCCAAATATCGCTCGATCTAAAATTCGAGTTTTTAGCTGTGTACTGCTAAGTTGAAACTTCGAAAACTCACTTTTTACATCATTCGACGTCGTGTCAGTTTTATCGCGGATCTTCGATTGGTCATAACTTCTTCGTTATAACTCGGATTTCGACGAGGTTTTCGCCTACAAGTTTCTAACGAGATTATTTACAACTTTCAATAATAAAATTTTAATTATTTAAAATTTTATATTTTCACTAAATTTCACTATTTGGCTTTTAATTCGAATCTCATAAGACTTCCAATATTTTCTGAGTGATTTTAAACATAGTTTTACTTCATTTCTAGTAAAAACCATGTGTTAGAACTCAACACTCAATTTTAATAGTATTTCACAATTTTATTCATTACAAAACACGAATTCAAAACGTGTATGTTACAAGTACCTCCTCCTTTTGAGGATTTCGTCCTCGAAATTATATCGATTAAAATAAATGGGGATATTTTGCTTTTATCTCATTCTTATTCTCCCAAGTATAGTTTGGGCGTCAATGTTGTTTCCACTTGAGAAGCACCAAATTCACTTCTTTATTACGTAGATTAGTTGTTCTTTGATTTACAATCTCTTTTACTTAACTTATTATCCAGTTTCACCTCGGATAATAGAACCATTTCATCATAGATAGCTCACATGAAACACTTCATGAAAATCTGTCAAATCTTCAGGCAATTCCAAGTAGTATGCTTGCTTACCAACCGTTCTTTCTTCCAAAGTAGAATAACACCTTTTCATGAAATACCTTCAGTATTACTAAATCATCCACCCGGAATTCTATGGGTCGTCTCCTGTTTTCTGCATAGGACATTTATTGATCCTGGGCCGCTTTCATTCTTTTACGGCAAAATTTGTATCTTGTGAGTGATGTATTGTATCATTCCAAAGATCTTCTATCCTAGGTCACGCCAACATATTTGAGTATGACATTTATGCTCATATAGTACTTTATATACCTTCAATATATTTTCTACTATTTGGATTGCTCTCTTCTTCTGATCATTTGTCTGAGAATGATAAGTTGTGTTGGGAGTAAATTGAGATCCCAATTCACTCTTTCTACTCGCCCAAAAGTGAGAAGTGAAGCGAGTATCACGATCAGAAAAAAATCTTTAGTGGCACACCATGTCTCACGATGATTTCGTCTAAGTAACTTACGCGTATTTCTCCAATGGATTCGTTTCACGTGTGGTGAGAATATATACACTCTTCATCAGCCGATTGATAATTATCCAAAGGTTATCATTCACAGTTTTTGTCTCCTCTTTCAAGGTATTAACTGTATAAGTCGGATAAGTAGAATATCCCTTAGACATAATTACGAGTTTTTAAGAAAGAAATTTATTATTTTCACCGTAGACATAAATAGAATCTTCCCTTTCGATAGGGATGCAAATCATCTCTTTGTAGCACAAGAGCTCTGCGTGGTTCTTTAACGACCATTCCATGTCGAGAATAATATCAAAGATAGGAATTAGGTTAGCAGGAAGATTATAACTTTCAATTCCTATAACACTAACTCTATATGCTTTATCAGCAAGTAATGATATATTTCCTATGTTATTTATATGAAATGATTGGACAATTGTGTAACAAGTAATTTGAAAAGAATATGCGAATTTATAAGGCACAAAAGAATCTGAGGCATTGAAATCAAATAAGATGTGAGTAGATCTAGAGTTTACGAGAAAATTACTAGTCACAACATTCAAGTTTTAACTTACTTCCTTTGTGGTAATCTATAATGTACGATATTTAACTTTTTAGTTTGCCAAACGATTGTCAAACTCTTCAAACTTATTAATTACTAGCGGTGCTCAAACCTGCACCCGCTCATCATTCTCTATTGGGCTTTCGATCCTAATATTTGAGTTAAAACTCAATTCTCATTGCAGACTCCTACTCCTTCTTGGTTTATAGACTAAACCCAAGATAAGGTCTTTACTTTTGCTATAACAACAACTCGAATGGTCATATTCTAATGACCTTTGATTTTATCTTGCACAAGACACATAACGATCCAAACTCTTGTATTAGAATCAGATCGAATAAATCGAGCTGATAGAATAGCAAAAAAAAAAAGAGTTTGATCAACACGTGGATGCTTAAGAATAGAAAGAATAGCACCACGTATCTCTAATTCATGCTTTCGGATATGCACATATTTTAGCTTTTGGCACCTCCTCCTTTTTAGTTGGAGTATTCTTTGATTGTTGAACGGAAACTTGACTCCCCGCCATTTGACTAGTAAGAGTAGGGAAGATACAATTCTTGTGGCCAGTAACACCACATAGCAAGTCACATCTCTGGCTAATGATTGCTCAATTTTTTAATGAAGATTGTTATATTTCTATAAACTATCTTGACCATTTACTTCTTCAGTATTCCTATTGAAGTTTTGTCACTATATAAGACATGGTTCTATGAACCAATTAACTCTTTTCACGGATTTATACTAATCAGACTCGATTCTTTATGACATTAAGAGTTGAACAATACTTATCTTCTTAGTCATTACCGAATCGAAGGTAACGACACACATGAATAAAACAGAATCATTTACTAGTTTCTTGGTAACCTTGTGACTTTTCCTGATCCATGTGTGAGTCCTGTGCTTCAAGTAGTATAGGCCTCTACTACTATTTACACCTACTCATACTCATCCTAAGTATTGTCTCGCAGTTCCCGAGTCACTATTCAAAAGTTTTCACAAAGTGACTTATCACATATGAATGTGTTCAAACAAATACATACAACAGTTTCTCTTAGACTCAACTAGGGTTTTCACGTTTCTATCAAACATATATTGGATTACCTATACTCGCCTTCTAGGATTCTTCTCATGCATATGTCGATTTAATATATCCTAATACTTTTCCATAGGTCGATAGAAATTTTACTTCTATTTCTTCATATAAATTCTTTCTCGAGTAGTGTCTACTCTATAAGACACACTATTCCAAAATTTACTCTACCATCATGGATACAAACGGTTTTCTACTACCTGCATCATCTTCTAACTCATGCAAACCATCATGCACATTTGTTCATTTCATTATTCTTCCTTGTCATCATCATTCCTGTATATGAGGAAGTCTTCTTTTCTTAGGTGTATTCCTTTAAGTCTACTTCATAGGAGCCTATCCTAGGAAGTACGCAATATGGTTGCATCTCAGCAAGCTCTACTAGCTTCAACTTGGTTCTCTGTCATTCCTGACTACAACATCTCTTTTCATATGATACTATGGGTGTATTTCTTCTTCAATTAAGCATTCTACCTTACTTAAACAAGTAAGTTGCTTAACCATTTACCACTAAATGACTCAATTCACCATCCCAATCTTGTATGTTAAAGTTGGCTTAACACACAATGGAACTTCTATAAGGATGGGATAGAAGTCAATCATCACTTAGTATTATTAAATACTAAGTTTGAACATCTTTTATATGGTTACTACTCGAACTACATACTACATCACAAAGTCTTGGCCTATTGAGTCTGAAAACTTCATTAGCCTTTCTTTTGATCTTCATTTAATTCTTCTAAATCTTGTACAACATCAATTGAGATACTATCGAAGTATTGATCGCCATCTTCAGTTTTTCCGACTCTTTAATCACTACTTCAATCTGAACAGTGGTATAACAACTTCGTGGATTTGTACTAACACATTTATCTTGCCCAAACGTGTTTCAAACGCACATCTTTCTTCCAAAGATGTTATTATATATCAAACATAATTTAAATGTATATTATCACTCTATTGGTATTAATACACTTATTACTATAACAATTTATATTTATTATTTTACGATATCTCGCGATCGTTTGTTTATAAACTTATCGATGACAACTATCATAAGTCTCTTTATCACTTTAGAAAATTCTATTATGATAATTCATAGAATTCTGAAAATAAAATTTTCTAAACCAAGGTCGGCAACAGACCTTAAGCTTTCTCAAATAATAGCAATTATAGATAAGCACCTTAAGGCATGCTATATTCATTTATCATTTAGCACATATTAGAATATAAGGCGTATCTCCTCTTAATATTCTAGTGCTTGACTCAATTAGGTATTCAACCTAAAATATACTAGATACATATCGTATCATTTTCACTTAACAATTCTTGTTTAAGCTTAGAAATTCTCAAAACTCCTAGTTCACTTAAACTAATTTTCTTAAAATTCTGAAGTAACTTAATATCTTAGAATACTAGGGTTTATCACTACCCAATCTCCCACTTAAATATTTCCTATGGTTTGTATCCATATACTTATTATGAATCAGCTCATATATTGAGCTTCCAATAGTTCAAGTCAAAATACCAATCCGTGATATTAAGTTCACTTAAACCATTGCTCTGATACCATGATTGAAAGACCCCAACTTTCGTATTTATGAAAGACCCAAACTATCATACTATTTCAGAAAAAATTTCTTAAGTTACTTCCTCAAAACATGTTACATGCATATTTATAAAACAATATATTATATTGATAAAGTGATTACAAAAGATTGGATAAAAACCAACTAAGTTTTATTACATTTCATGTCTACTCAGGAATCTACTATTCATATACATACATGAGCATTAAAATACAAAGAAATAGTAATAACTATTGTAAATCTTTCAGCAGTATAAAACTATATTGGATACTCATCACATGCAATTGTTAAACATTGAGATGGATAAGCGATAACGCTTAGTGAATTCAATAAATAGATACAATATAATCTTATGCCTTATATATACCAATATGACAGAAACAAAAGGGAACAAGAACAACAATAGCATATGCGTATCATATGTCACGCTTTCAATATCAACTCAAGATTTGATTCAAAGATTTAGGATCAATGAGACATAACGATTTCAATACTTGATATGCATCAATAAAGTTTTGGCCCAAATGGCACAGAAGACATATAATTTCTGATTAACATTTTGGTAGATTTCAGGCTTATAGCCCTATCTAACCATTTGTCAATACCATAGAATATAGTTCATTCTCTTACGGAGTCATGCTCTACATGGTCAGAGGCTACATACCATTCCTATCTAACCTTCTGCCAATGCCATAGAATAGAAGTCATTCTCTTACGAGACATGTTCTACATGGCCAGAGGCTACATACCAATACCACCGTGAATCTAAGTCATTTCACCGATCACATGGTCAAAGGTATAACTTTGCTATTAAAAATAGCGAATAAAAATAACACGGGAAAATAACTCAGAATAATAACACTGAAAAGCACATAGAACATATAACACATAACATACAATTGTTCCTATATATTGAACTCACCTTAAATTAAACGGGGGTTAAAATAGTAATTTGGACAACACTTCGGCTTTAAATATGACTTTCTATGTTGAAAACCGGGAGCTTAATTGAAAACCGGGCTCTGCGAAGGTAGGGTTTCAAAACCGAAAATATAAAATTTTCAGGCTTCTTGGAAGCTTCGGGACATGTTTCGGGTGCTAAAATTGATATCGGGGCTTAGGGAAAAGTTAAAATGAAGAAAATATGGAAAAAGGGGTGAGAAGTGTCAAAAATTCAAAGTTAGTTGGCAAGTCTCGCAGGTCTCCCTTTTATAGGGTGCGAGACCGAGGATTGCTTGGATGAGGAAGCTCCACGTCGTAGCTACGAAGCTCAAATCCGGAGGGGAGACGTGGCTCATGCGAAACGAAGCACGTGGCTCGCATGCGAGTGGGGGGCGGTGGTGGCGAAGCGAGGCTCGGACACGCGTAGGGGCAGGTGGCGCTACGAGGCGAGGCCACAAGGCTAGCCATGCGAGACCGAGACAATTGGAGAACACGTGTCGGATCCGGACTCTGCCACGACTTCGGTGACGCACCTGCTTCGTGCGAGGTGACGTGTACGCTACTATTCATGCGAGATTTCTCGGAAATTGAGTCCCGAACTTCAAAAATCCATAACTTTCGCATACGAGCTCCGTTTTTGACGTTATTTATATGCACGCGTAGATAAAATTACGCTCTACAACTTTTGTTTAGACTTCGTCGGCTAATTTTGAATTTATTTTTAATATTATTATTTTTAACACACCGGGACATGAAAATCCGTTAAAAATTCATAACGTCTTCATCCAACATCCGTTTTCGTCAGACTTTTTACTGTTGTACTACAAATGAAGAGACCTTTGATTCTTGTTTAGGATGTATCGGCTAAATATCGCTCGATCTAAAATTCGAGTTTTTATCTGTCTACTGCTAAGTTGAAAGTTCAAAAAATCATAACTTCCTCATAGGAAGTCAGATTTTGGCGTTCTTTTTATCGAATTTCTCGGTTTCACGAATACTACGACGTTTATTTAGATTACCAAGGCTTAAAAGTAGTTAATCAAAAACTCACTTTTTACGTCATTCGGCGTCGTGTCGGTTTTATCGCGGATCTTCGATTGGTCATAACTTCTTCGTTATAACTCGGATTTCGACGAGGTTTTCGCATACAGGTTTCTAACGAGATTATTGAAAACTTTCAATAATAAAATTTTACTTATTTAAAATTTTATATTTTCGCTAAATTCCACTATTTGGCTTTTAATTGGAATCTCATAAGACTTCCAATATTTTCTGAGTGATTCTAAACATAGTTTTACTTCATTTCTAATAAAAACCATCTGTTAGAACTCAACACTCAATTTCACATAGTATTTCACAATTTTATTCATTACAAAACACAAAATCAAAACGTATATGTTACAGTCAGAGTTTGGGGTCAACGAGGGTTTACGGTCGTAAACCCTTGACCATATGCTAATGACCACTTCGGAAGTTTACGGCCGCAAACACCTTACGACCGTAAACTCTGATACTTTATTTTTTGTCGATGTCTGCCTCAAAACGCGGTTAATCACAGAACGAATTGCATATTCCTCGTCGAAAACGCAGTACCTTCAAAACTATCGGATTAATTTCGCAAAAATCGATGAATTTTTTTTGAGGAGAGAAAGTATGAGAGTGTTTGCGGTCGGAATAAAGAGAATGATAAAGATTCCGGCTGTAAACCTCCTTTTATACCTACTTTTCATTTACCTGATGACCGCATAGTATAAGGCAGGATCCAACACATTCTAATATTTTTCAAAAAATTATAAACCAATCTTTTTGAGGATTAATATTAAAACTAAAATTAAAATTAAAAAATAAAATAAAATAAAATAAAGTTAACTCTGCAAAATTAAAAATTAATTGTTAAATTTCAACAGTTAACAAAATAAAATAAATTAAAAAAATAAAAATAAAAATAAAAGTAAATTAACTCTAAATAAAATATAAAACTTAAAAATTTAATTACTGAGAATAAATTTGTGACGCTGGGATCAAAGTTGTTGGACAGCCTTATTCCACTTGTCGGTACCCTTATCTTCACGTCTTTGTCTGATCGATCATCAATATTGTGGTCCACTTAAACACGAAACATTTGTGACAAGATTTGGAAAATTTACCAATAACATGAAACATACATATATATCTAATTATAATTTTATTATCATGATTGGCCCTAATTCTTAAATAATTTTTTCTTATGACCATTTAACTGACTACAACCATGAATATTGTTGTCCACCTAAATTGAGCAGCGAGATCTATAGACAACCTATATGTGTTCAATTTTAATTGTACTAGAACGTGCTTCCCGCTTCCTGGCATGCCCCAGCCATCAAGGACTTCCAAAATACTCCTTACACTGGGTGAGCAGACAATTATTAAGAGAGAAGATAGATTTAGAATGCATATGTTGTACATCTAGGTCGGATCTCTTCCAATCACGCAAAGGATGAAGCATATGACTAATTGAAGTTTTAGAGGGATTGAGAAGAGAATGTTGCATATACTATGTACCAGGTCGGATTATGAGTCACGCAAAGGAGACAATATGTGGCTAATAGATAGAAGTAATTGCATAGAGAGAAGATGCAGAGAGATATAATTACATATGTTACAGTCCAGGTCGGATCCCTCGATCACGCAGAGGAGGCAACATATGACTAACAGAAAGAAAGAAAGAAAATAACCTTCTACATACCTAGTTTATCGGAATTCCCCAGTCACCCCATCCAGCTGGAATTAAGGACAAAATCCGCACATCGAGGAAAAGTGAATCCACAGTTCTAGATACCGGTTATTTAGTGTTACCAGTAGATTCCCGTGTATATCTCCCTGCTCAACCTATTCGAGCATCGTGATGTCAGGCTAAACGGATCTAACTAGGTCAATGTTTGTCAAGTCCTTGAATTCATTAAGTTCAACTCTCCCTAGTCAAGTCCATTTAAAATCTTTCGTGCCTACCATCGTATGGAGCACAGAGCGTAGATGATTCAACTTAGATACGTTACACCAGATTCAGATTGCCTGTTATTTCTTGCTAATTTCATTTCCCATCACAACACCTGCAAACATAACTATCAACAATATTTTTTTTTTAGTTTTCTGGATTTTTTAATGTTTTTGGATTTTTATATTTTTATTGTTTTTGGATTTTCTTGATTATTTCTCCCCCTAAATTTGTACATGGGTGAGAATAAAATAAATAAATAATAAAATAAAATAAAATGTGCAAATTTAACCCATCCTACCTAAAAAAACTTCAAAATTTGAAGAATTAAGAAAAAGAAAAAAAAATAAAATAAAAAACTTAATCCTCAAAATGAATCATTTTCAGAAAACCCACAAGCACATCGAAACGAGATTTGTTAAAAGGCTTAGTGGATAGATCCGACACATTATTAGCAGTAGGGACCTGTTCCAGCCGGATTAGTGAACGTTCATAACAGTCTCTGATAAAATGAATTTTAATGTCAATGTGCTTGGTTTTAGAGTGTTGGACTGGATTTTTGTCAATTTGAATTGCAGCCTCATTATCACAGTAAATGGGGGTTTCTAAATAATTCAAACCGTAATCCAACAGCTGATGTTGGATCCAGATAACTTGAGAACAATAGGCCGATGCAGCAACGTATTCCGCCTCCGCTGTTGAGGTTAAGACAGTGTGTTGCTTCTTTTACTTCCACGAGACTAGTCTGTCACCTAGATATTGACACTCTCCTGAGGTTGATTTCCTATCAAGCTCACAACCTCCATAATTACTGTCAGTAAAAGCATATAAATCAAATTTAGAATTCTTTGGATACCAAAGACCCAATTTTGGGCTACCTTTTGATATACTGAAAAATTCTTTTGACATCAATAAGATGTGAAAGTTTAGGATTATCTTGATAACATGCGCATCGACAAACTGAAAACATTATGTCAGGTCGGTTTGCAGTAAGATACATCAGCGATCTGATCATCGATCGATAATGTGTCTGATCTACGGATTTGCCATCAGGATCTGGAGTCAGAAGAGGTCTTTCAGCCATTGGTGTTGATGCAGATTTAACGTCGTGAAACGTGAAATTCTTAAGAATATCCTCCACATACTTGGCTTGATATAGCAGGATTCCGGTTGAATTCTATTTGACCTAAAGCCCCAAAAACATGGTCATTTCCCCCAACGAACTCATTTCAAACCGCTTCTTCATAACACCTTTGAATTCTTTGCAGAGCTGCGTACTGGTCGACCCAAAGATAATGTCGTCAACATAGATTTGCACAAGTATCTGATCATTACCGACATGCTTGATAAACAAAGTTTGATTGATAGTGCCACGAGAGTAACCATGCTCGAGCAAATGCTTTTTCAGAGTTAGATACCACGCTCGAGGAGCTTGATGTAACCCATACAATGCCTTGTCCAACTTGTAGATATGATTAGGAAACTTTGATTCAACGAACCCAGGGGGTTGATCAACGTAGACTTCTTCCTTCACCTTGCCATACAAGAAGGCGGTCTTGACGTCCATTTGATAGACGGTAAAGTTCATGTAAGAAGCATATGCCAGGAAGATACGAATAGCCTCCAGGCGAGCTACTGGAGCATAAACTTCAGTGTAATCAAGACCCTCGACTTGTCGAAACCCGCGAACCACCAATCGAGATTTATTTTGCACAATAACCCCTGAATCATCCTACTTATTGCGATAAACCCATCGTGTTTCAAGAGACTTCTTGCCCTTTGGTAACTCAACTAACTTCCAAACATCGAGTTTTTCAAATTGATGTAGTTCTTCATGCATTGCATCTACCCAGCTGGGCTCATTCAGGGCCATTTCAACATTCTTGGGTTCTATTTGAGAGATAAAGCAAGAGTAAAGACAAGTATTAACGTCTCCACTCTGACTTCTGGTTTTAACACCATCGCCCAGCTGACCAATGATGTTATCGATCAGATGATCGCGTTGAATCCTTGATGGGAAGAGTGTGAATGTTGACACCTCCTTCATTTGCTGATTGAGTCGCTCCAGACAGCTCTGCTACAAACTCATTTAAGATAATCTCAAGAAAGAGTAGTTCCATGAAAGTTGAAGAGATAGCGGAAGCATCATTAGGCATGAACTCTCTGTCACAACTAGAAATTTTGTGTCTTGTAATCGCTACATTCAAGTAAAGGTTGAATCAAAAGCTTAAAAGCACGTGTGATACTTATTTAATGACATCAAAAACTTCAATCAAATACATCATGCAAGTTCTACAAATAGTCAACAACCAATTGGAAACCCTAGAAGTCCTCGTTTAAGTCCATTTTGGACTAGGACTTCCTTATTGGACCCAAATGGACCAATAATCTTCCAATTTGACTATCATGGGCTCTAATTGGACCCACATTAATTTATTTCAACATTTTGGGCCATATTGGGCCTAGAATGAAATAAATTAAAAGTTTTGAACCATGATTAACTTAAACTAGCCTAACCAAGTGTGAAGATCATATTATATTTCTTTTAGATCAAAACTCATCCAACTTAACTTCTATATGGGCTTGAGGGCTTTAAAGCCCAAATCTTTCCTTTTCCATCCAAATTCTCGGCCCAAGGCCCAAATCCAAGAAGTGAAGAGGAAGGGTTGACTAATGCATGCCACCTCTTTATTATATGGTGGTTATCCATGCATTACCCTCCAAACCTCCATGCTATCTCATTTCTCCATGCAACTCTATCTCTCTCCTTCCCTCTTCTTGTTCGTCCGTGAGTAACACACACACACACACCTCACAAACTCTCTCTAGATTACTCAAGAAATCCTCCTTCCTCTCCACACAAAAATCTCGAAAATTAGGAGGCTTTCAAGAGGATATTTCCACAAACTCTTCATCTAAGAAAACTCCATAAACTCGAAAAGTTCATCAAGGGGGCTAGGGTTAAAAATCACCAAGCTTTCTTCCATCCTTCTTCAAAAACCGAATCAACATCCAAAGGTGAGCTTCATACCCCCTTGTTTTCGGTTTTTATAAGTTTTGTGGGGGAGAATACAAGCAAAGGTGTAGATCTATCATTATGTGTATGCTTTGTATGATTTCTATGCTTATATGTATGTTTTGTATGATTATTGATGAGATTAAACTTACCTTTAATCTATAAAGATCGATTAGATCTTGAACAAGTATATAAACATAAACAATATGAATGCAATAAAAAGAATAAGTCAAGATGGAATCAAACGTGTCGAATGATTAAACAAAATCCTCAGAAGAGCTCGATTATGAACATCAATTGTAGAGGATTGGAAGGTTATAGGAACGATCAAAGAAACCTGTTATCGTCTAGATGTATCGCTATTTTCAGATCTCTAAAAACCTTAACCTAATATGCATGCAAGCGTAAACTTATATACAAAACATAAAAGGTTCACGGCTGGACAGGCCCCAACCGGAATACTAAAAGGCTTATGCTTAACGAGCCCAAAAGACGCAATCTTTAAAAATAATTTCTAGCCCAACAATCTCCCCCTTTGCATCAATTTGGAGCGAGACCTTCACTAGTTACTTGGGCCAGCAGCTGAAGCAGGTACCTTCTTCTTCACGGTACTAAACAGACATTTGGTGATGGAGAGAATGGTCTGTCTAAACCGGATGTACCAATTAATCATATCTTCAAAGTACTTGATGTCATCAGCCGAGTTCTCTTTACACCGTTTGATAATGAACAGCACATGCTCCAAACAAGTTGTGGTGTAAAGATGCTTCTCAGCTAAAGCGAAGAGACATTTCTGTCCTTCCGCTCTAGTAAACATAACCGAGTTGCATCTCGGGTCGATCCTGCCCAATAGCATTTGGTTGAGATCACTGGCCGATCCCACAGGAGCAATCTTTGGTTTCTTCTTGAAGACTGTGGCGACCTCCTGATCCATTAGGGCAACCTCCATGATGTAGCAGGCTAACATCCTTTTGACATGGTCTAGAATGGGACCATATTCAGCTTCATTAGTCAAAAGGATATTATACAGGACAATCCAATCATGAGGATTTAGATTCGGTAGATCTGCCAGGGAGATAAGATGAGCAGTTCTTGCAGATCCCCGAATCAACTTGAACCGAACATTTATAAAACGACCTTCAGTATAAGGTTTCAGCACCCGAACGTTTACAATCTTCTGGGCGCTCCAAGTAAGGAATTGTGGACGAGCAGCCGCCAGATAGAAGTCAATGAGCTCCCTGTCAAGCTCAGCGTTCGGGTGAGGGACTTCAAAGATGTTTGAGAAGACGTGGAAGATGAACGCCTTTCGAGTCAGCGGCATATCGAACTGCGAATCGACAGTGTTGTTGCAGTCGAACGAGATAACCGGCTCGAGCCATAAAATGCTAGGAGTTTCAATGGTCTCTTTAATCAAACGTTCCCTGGTCCAGGCAGGGAAGAGAGTCTTTCGGCTCTCAAGGAGATCGTGGGCTTCTTTTTGTTTGCATTCAGCTTCTTCAGCCTCTCGCGCCATACGACTGGCATTTTCATCAACCTTGCGACTGTTCTTTCTTTTTAAAATGTCAGCAATGGTCTCCTTATCGCCTTCTTCATCTTCTTCCTCAGCTATGTTTTTACCTTTGTCCTTCACACCCGAGCCTAAAGCTTGATCAGTCGGAGATGGTTCGGTCGTGTGAGTAGCTTTGGAGGAAGGAGGTGGTTTTGATCCTGTCTTCTCATCTCCCCCTTGTTTCGGAATGGACACGAAACTTGGGAGCCCTTCTACTTTGTTAAGAAGATCGATGGCTGGAGAGAGTTTTTCAACAAGGGAACTCCTCACTGAAAAGTTTAAGATGGGATCGTGTGCTTCCAGAATGTTGGATATAGCAGCGTGGACATCCGAAACACACGTCTTGATCACCTCCCTTTCGGATCGAAGATCTTCCAGTTGTTGTTGGGATTGGGAGAGTTGAGTTGTCTTGACCTCAAGGGCGGTTGTTTTGGTTACCAGATCGTCCATTAACAAACGCTCGGTTGCAAGATCCTCTTGTAGCTTGGCGAGGCGAGCATCAATGGAGGCACGAAGGGCCGAGTTGTCGTCGCATATGTTTTGGCGGAGAGTAGCGAACGAAGGCAACTCCGATGAGACAAAGTTGTCCAATTGTTGAACAATTGGTTCCAAAGATGTCTTGGTGGCATTGGCACTTTCCTGGAGAAGGCATCAACAATTTTCTGAAGGGCAGCTTCAGAAAGAGAGGACTGCTGGTTGGAAGAGGAGGCGAGAAGTAGGTCAATCTTCTCGTTGAGCTCTTTGAGATGCTTCTTTGTTACTGGAGCATCATCCTCCTCGTCACTTTGAACTTGAAACGGACTATAGTAGACCGAATCAAAGATCATATTGTCACCACCAAGATAAGGGTTTTCGCCCTCAGAGGCATTTTCAGGAGATGAAGGGGGTGGTGAAGTTGGGGGTGTTGTGGGTTTGGAAGGATCAGGTTGAGTGGGTGTTGGTAGAATATTGGTTGGTGGTTGAGTATGGGTAGTTTCGGTTGTTTGGGTTTTGGTTTGAGGTGGTTCGGTTACGTTTGGTGATTCGGTTGTAGTTGTAAAGATTGGTGGAGGGGAAGGAATTGGGGAAATTGGAAGTTCCATCTCTGGGGTAGGGGACTGAGGTGGTGTGTTGCCTCGTTGAGGAGATGCGTCTCCTTGAGAGTCGTCAGAACCCAAACTCTCACCCTCAGAGTCACTCGAAGAAGAGGGAATTACAAGCTTTCGCTTCGGTTGGGTCTTCCTCCTCTTCGGCGGTGGGGATTGTGCGGCTTTCGGTTGTTTCCGCTTTTTAGGAGAAGGTCCCTTTGGAGCTTTGGACGTTTGCTTCCCTTTTTTTGCCTTTTTGCCCCTGCTTACCGGTTTGTCTGCATCGTGAATTGACCTGAGCATATCCGGGGAAAGTTCCCTTGGACCAGATGGCCTTAGCTCCTTGAGCTTCCGAATCAACCTGCTGTCAGAGGGCACGTCACCATATATTGACTCCGGGATAGAGCCAATGAAGGAGAATTTTGATGCATCTGAGACGATGATCTTCTTGGTATGGAAAGTACCAACAGAAGACATTGATGCACCATCAGCAGTAGAAACATCAAATCTATCCATGGCCCATTTTGTAATCAGGATCCAGAATCGGGCCAACGATACTTCAGAGTGTCGGGATGAAGAGGAGAGGCTTTGAATAAGTTGTTGCCATAGGACAAACCCATAGTCCAGGTTAATCCCATTGTAAACCCCGTACATGATGGTGAGGAAGAGACGGCTTGCACCATCTGATCCTGAGCTTCTTTCCGACAAGCCCTTGAAGAGGACTATAAATAGACCGTTCCACTGTGGCGGCAAGCATGACTTTTTGAACCTTGCGACAGAGGTAAGAACTTCTGTGTATCCCATGTTGTAAAACATGTTATACAGATGACCAATCTGAATCGACTCCGGATGAACTCTTGAAGGGTCAACAGCAAACCCTAGCAAGGTGCAGAAACGTTGGCGAGAGACTGAGCTTTTGTGTTCTCTAATCTCGAAAAAGACCCGGTCGACGGCCTTGTCGTAGTATGCAGTCGCGTAGACCTGCGATAGGGCCACCATTGGCACAGATTCGATTCTGGAGAGAGCCGGAACAAGTTGGGAATACTTCAAACACTCTATGACCGGCGACATATAGGAGTCGTACGCCAGTGGGTTAAGATCAATGACCAGACATTGTTGTGGGCGAATGGGAAGGATCTGTGAGGTAGCATGAACAGAAGAGGAATCAGCCATTTGTTTTGTAGGTATGAAGAAGATGATGAACTGGAAACTGTTTGGGAGTATTTGCGCTCTGGAAATTTTGAAGATGGTAAAGAGGTAAAAGGTGGTGTAGTGGGCTATTTATAGTGGGTGATAGGAGAGAGAAAAATCGTTTCAAATCTCTTATGGAAATTTGAACCGAGTTGTTGAGTGACAGATGGATGACAGTTGGGGCGTGCGATGATCACGTAGGAGAGAGAGTGTCAGGTTCCTAGGATCACGCCGCCCAACAAGCGCCGTTTCATAGGGACAAGCTGTTACTATTTCCACACGCGCATTTAATGCCACAGGACAAGAGAGAACTTAAGGTTTAAAAGGATTCCCGTTAAATTACGATCAACCATTTATTAAGAAATGTTGAAAGGCTTCTTTTAATTAGGCTAAAGAAGAGTGGCTTGAAAATAAAATCTCAGAAAGAAAAATAAGAACTAGATCCCAAGGGAAGAAATGTTATGGGTTTTAACAATTTCATAGGAATCACATAAAATTGGAGATTTTAACAGGGTACTTTCGTCAATCCTTTAGTGAAAACTTGAGTAACTTAATTGTTCACCGTCAATTCATTAGGTGTGGAATTTTAGGTTTCACTTAGCTCGTAGTGACACAATACTAAGATCATAAACACAGATGTTGTGTAACCATAAACCTCAGTGGTAATTTCTGAGAGTCTCAAGGGTTACTATGATGGAATGAGTGTAGTGGTGAAGTAATGTGGAGATGGTGTAAGAGAACGAAGTACCTCTGCTGCGAAAAGAAGGACCAAGCAGGAAACTCTTAACTCATGTGAGAAAAGAGTGAGGTAGCTCACGATTAGAATAAATGAGTTGGCCTTATTGGGAAGACAAGGTTTGTGTATACCAGGTCATGAAGGCCATTATTCAAAATCATATGAGGCTTGAGACACATACAGCAGCATGCTTCTAGGGACACTTCGGTATTTCATCAAATTTATCCCCATAAACGAACACGAACACACAAAAAATAAAATAAAAAAAAAATATTTTTGGAGTTTTTGAGATTAAAAAAAAATTGAAAGAGGAAAAGAAAAAGAATAAGACTTAAAAAAAAAAAATTAGACATAAAAAAAACTTTAAAATTAGACAAATGGAAAACCGAACCCAAACATTCAGTTGGTTTCGGTTGTTGAAAATTTTGAAAAACCGAACCCGAACCTTCGGTTGGTTTCGGTTCTAGAAAATTTTGAAAAACCGAACCCGAACCTTCGGTTGGTTTCGGTTCAATAAAATTTTGAGGAACCAAGAAATTTAGGCAAACAAGAAAAAGTAATTTTAACACGAGGAAAAACAAAAAATTGTACAAGAAATATACAACATAGAAAAACTACCTTTGAAGACATGAGTGAGTCAGATAGTTGAACCAAACCCGAACGTTCGGTTGGTTTCGGTTCTTACGTTTGAGTTTGAGAGGTAGTGTGAGGTACTGACTCTGATTCCATCATACCTAGTCCTTGCAATATTTTATAGAATGATGCTTCAGGAAGAGCTTTTGTAAAGACGTCAGCCAGTTGATCAGTGGTTCTTACGAAGTGAACTTCGACGTTTCCATCTTCCACGTGATCTTTGATGAAGTGATACCTCAGCGCTATGTGTTTGGTTTTGGAGTGTTGCACTGGGTTATGACAGATCCTAATTGCACTTTCAGAGTCACAATATAGTGGGATCTTCTTCATATTGAGTCCATAGTCTCGAAGTTGACTTTGGATCCAAATCACTTGTGATGTGCAGGATGCAGCTGCAATGTATTCTGCTTCGGCAGTAGACAACGACACGCACGTTTGTTTCTTGGATTGCCAGCTGACTAACTTCCCGTCAAGAAATTGACAACCACCAGTTGTGCTTTTACGGTCGAGTCCACATCCTCCAAGGTCAGCATCAGAATAGGCTTGAACAAAGAAGCCTAAGTTGGATGGATACCATAGACCTAAGGAGGTGGTTCGCTTGAGATAGCGTAAGATGTTCTTCACTGCAAGCATGTGAGGTTCGCGTGGGTTTGCCTGAAATCGAGCACAATAACACACAGAAAACATGATATCAGGTCTGCTAGCAGTTAGATACATCAGTGAGCCAATCATTTGACGATAAAGCGTGATATCGACAGCCGGTTTGTCTAGGGATGGGGTAAGCTTGGTGCCGAATGCCATTGGGACTTTGACTTTTGTGTCTCCCATCATACCAAACTTTGCTAGGAGAGTCTTCGTGTAAGCTTCCTGATTAATAAAGATGCCTTCGGGTCCCTGTCTTATGTTTAAACCAAGGAAAAAGTTAATAGGACCCATTGAGCTCATTTCAAATTTAGTCTCCATCAGCTTTCTGAATTCAGCTGTTAAGCTGGGATTCGTGGAGCCAAAGATGATGTCATCGACATAAATTTGAACTATCATAAGGTGGTTACCTTCCTTTTTGCGAAAGAAGGTTGGGTCAACCGAACCTTGTTTAAATTTAGAGATCTTTAAAAATTTTGTAAGCGTTTCATACCAGGTCCTCGGAGCTTGCTTGAGGCCGTACACAACTTTATCCAGAATATAGCAATGATTTGGATGCTTTTCGTTCACGAACCCAGGAGGTTGCTCCACGTACACAGTTTCTTCGAGTTCTCCATTGAGAAATGCACACTTGACGTCCATTTGGAAAACCTCAAAGTTCTTGTGAGCAGCATAAGCCAAAAATATTCTAACAGATTCTAGCCTAGCTACTGGAGCGAAAGTCTCTTCATAGTCTATCCCTTCCTCCTGACAGTATCCCTTTACCACCAGACGAGCCTTGTTCCTTATAACATTACCTTCCTTGTCCATTTTGTTCCTAAAAACCCATTTGAGACCAACAACCGAAGCATTTGGAGGAGTTGGAATGAGGCGCCAGACTTTGTTCCTTTCAAATTCGTTCAGTTCGTCTTGCATTGCTTGAACCCAATCAGAGTGATCTAGGGCAGTATTAACTGTCTTTGGTTCAACCTTTGATACGAATGAGTTAAACATACAAAACTCAACCTTTGAAAATAAGGATGTCTGTTTTGCCTTCAGTTGTGATCGGGTCAGAACCTTTTCAGAAACATCGCCAACTACTTGAGAGACAGGATGATCTCTGGTCCATTTGATAAGAGGAGGGTAATTCGGATTAAAGGTTGGATCTAGTTCAGCATTGATCATTTCTTCTAGCTCAGAGTGGCTATCGTAATCGAGTGTCAGATCATCATGTTCGTCCTCAATTGATGAGCTTTGAGAGGCATGAGGTTCAGGTGTTTCTTGTGGTACTGAGCTTCCAGGCGTTGAGGCATCTTCGGTTGGAGAGGTATCTTCTGTTGGAGAATCATCTTCGGTTGGTGAAAGACCTTCGGTTGGAGTGGTAGAATTTAGTTTCCCCTGGACTTGTGAGCTTGGCTCCCCCTCGACTTGTGAGCTTGGCTCCCCCTCGACTTGAGAGCTTGGCTCCCCCTCGACTTGAGAGCTTGGCTCCCCCTCGACTTGAGTGTTGTTGGAAGGCGAGTCATTAGTGGTTGATCCTTCTTCATGCATTCTTCTTGCAGCATCTTCAACAATCTGCTTCATAGGATCAACTTTGTTGTCTGTCGCACCTGCTTCGGAGAGTGAAGCTTTCTCTGGTTCGTCAAAGAGCTCCAGAAATGTCTCATATAAATTGGCGACCGAAACTGTGACCTTGTTAGTTAGAGGAAAGATTTCCCCTGCAGTGTCTTCTTTGGCCTGTAGCTTTTTGACATAGGTATCATCAAAGGTCACATAGTATGTTTCTTCAATCTTTCTCGAACGCTTGTTTAGGACCCTGTACGCCTTGGATGTGAGAGAGTAACCCAGAAAAATTCCCTCGTCGGTTTTGACATCAAACTTGTTGCGGTGTTCTTTAGAATTAAAGATGAAACACCTCGAGCCAAACAGATGGAAAAATTTCACATTGGGATTTTCGTTGTTCAGTATCTCATATGGAGTGAGATTGAACCTCTTGTTGAGATAGGACCTGTTCTGTGTAAAACAAGCAGCCGAAATAGCGTCAGCCCAAAAATAAAGAGGTAAGGAAGCGAAACTTAGCATGGTTCGGGCAGCTTCACACAAAGATCGGTTTCGTCTTTCGACTATTCCGTTCTGTTGCGGTGTGTAGGGAGCTGAGAAATTGTGACTTATTCCCTTTTCTACAAGAAACTCTTCAAACTCCCTGTTCTTGAATTCGAGACCATTGTCGCTTCTGATGTTGCGAACAACCTTCTTGAGTTGTACTTCAATTTTCTTGATAAATACTTTCAGCTTTTGAGTCGCTTCAGATTTGAGCTTTAGAAAGAACACCCATGTAAATCGTGAAAAGTCATCAACAATAACAAGAATATACTTGCTACCACCGATGCTTTCGATAGATGAAGGACCACACAAATCGATATGAAGTAATTCGAGTGATTCAACAACTTTTGTGTTGATTATTGATGGGTGACTTTGACGACTTTGCTTCCCCATTTCGCATGCAACACACAAATGATCTCTGTCGTACTTGAGCAATGGAAGACCCCTAACATGACCTCAAGTGACAAGTCGGTTGATATCTTTAAAATTGAGATGAGATAATCTTCGGTGCCACAACCAGCTTTCGTCGGATTGAGCTTTTGACAACAAGCATATAGCTGGGTTTCCTTTGATGGGTTTAAGGTTTAAGGGAAACATTTCACCCTTTCGCTCTGACTTGAGAATCACTTTCTTTGTCTTTTTCTCTATGATTTCAGAACCTTCATCATCGAACGAGACTTTGAGACCTGTACCTCCAACAAGCTGAGATACACTAATGAGGTTGTGTTGGAGTCCTTCCACATAAGCCACCTTCCTTATAGTAAAGTCCCCATTTGTTATCATCCCGTATCCCTTTATGGTTCCGAAAGAATTATTTCCAAACTTGACGTTGCCACCATTTGCAAGAGATCTGTATTCCCTAAGCTCCTCTTTCCTCCCTGTCATGTGACGTGAGCAGCCACTATCGATGTACCATTCTTCGTCGAACTGCTCGTCACTTATAACCTACAAAAATTAGGCAAATTTAGGAACCCAAAGTTTCTTGGGTCCATGTGAGCTTTGCATGGGAACGGGAACAGTAAGAGAGACGTCAACAAGATAAGTTCGTTTTATAATAGTTGTTTCATCTTTCCTTTTAATGGTAAAAACTTTTATTTTGTTAGGATTGGGTGTGTTCGGTTTAGACTCTGGTTTGGATTCATTGACCTTCTGCTTTCCCTTTTGTTCAGCTGACGAGTGAGATTTTTGAGAACAAGAGGAATCAGTTTTAGAATCAGATGGAGATAATTCAGTGGAAGTAGAAGAATTAGAAGAACGAGGAGAAGAATTAGAATGAGAGGGTTTGGATTGAGAGGATTTTCTGGATGGAGACTCTAGGTGACCCTTTTGCTTTTGATCATTGGAGGGATTGACCTTAGAGTTTTGTTCTCTTTTGACTTCAGAACCGAACCTTTGCGTTCGGTTGGAGCTGTCTTTGGAACCGAACCTTTGGTTTCGGTTGAAGTCTTTTTCAGAACCGAACCTTTGCCTTCGGTTGATATCTTCTTGTGAACCGAACCTTGGCTTTCGGTTTTTGTTACTTTCAAGCTTTCCTACAGGATTGTTTTCATACTTCAGATTCTTGTCTTGGTGTGAGAAATATGCATTCTGGGAATGCCAGAATTGTTTCCTTTCAGAAAGGTTCTTCCTGTATCTATTGTTCCTTTCTCTCTTCCTATTCCTCATCTGTGTAGGTTGATGATGAACATTTGCTTTCGGTTTCGGTGTCTCCTTGGCTGGTTCCTTTTGAACTGCAAGAGTTTTACTTTGAGCTGAGGGAGTAGATGTAGTGTGTTCTTTTGCCGAAAAATCATCCTCCTGAGGAATATCTTTTGTACCACTGGTGCTTGGCTTATCGAAATTATCCAGCTTATTCAAGGGTTCAGGTATGTATCTTCCTTTGCTCTTCCAGGAAGTTCTTTCAGATAAACCAATGGTTTCGTCTGAATTATCAGTTGGAGCTTCCCAGAAGTACTCATCGCAGCCATCAGCATTGTCTTCGTTTACAATGGCTACAAGTTCAGCTGTTTGATGTTCGGTTACTCCTGTTGCCTTGTACACTTGATTCGGAGTGGTCCTGACCTTTTGATACACAACTGCTTTCTCAACTAATATTGGGGACTTTTGATGGGACAAACGAGCGAACTCTACTGAATTTTCAGAAATAAGATTCTTGTGGTTTTCAGGTTCGTTTTTAATGAATTCTGAGCAGTCAACCGTGTCCTCTACAGAAATTTCACTCATGTTTTCATCTTCGTTAAGCTCAGATGCATTTTCAACATCAATTTTGTTTTCTGAGCTTACGTTGGCGTTTAAAGAGTCAAATTTTTGCATGGTTTCGGTTCTCAGTTTAAGTCTGTCATTTTCATCCAAAAGATTTTTAAGCATGTCCTTGTGATCTTTGGATTTAATGAAGGACTCAATTTTGTCCAGTCCATACATGTAGGTCGGATTGACATCATCAGACGATATCACACTCTCACAATTGTAGGCTTCGGCATCGATTTCATCTTCCTTAAACTCTAGGAAGGGCAAAATCATGCGGTGGATCTTTTGGCCTATTTCACAATCCAAGTGAAGCTGAGTAATATTTGAGTATAAACGTTTAGCAATTAAACAAAAAAGATTCCGTTGTTTTAACAATTTTAAATTGTCTCTTTGCAAATAAATGTTTTCGTTTCTAACTTTAACTAATTCCGACTCCTTTAACTCGATCCACATTCTCCGCTCCTCACTTTTCGATGCCACCCTGCTCAATTGATCAGTTAGGTTAGAATTGGTGACTCGAGTTTGGGTTAAGCTACTATCTAGATGAGAAATTCTTGTATTAACATTTTTTAGTTCTTTCTCATATGAGGTTGATGGTACTTTGGATGAAACAAAAACAGATTGTACCTTCTTTATCAGTTCATCGAGCTCACTGAACTGTTGGCTAAGTGGTTTGGCTGCAAAACACATATCCTCCTGTACCTTTGGTCGATCGCTTCCTCCATCGGTGTTGTATCCCCTTATTTGAGATACGTCAGTCACCATGAAGCATCTTCCTCCACTGCTTTCCTCCTTAGCCACATAAGCCTTTCCATGGGTAGGCTTCCTCACTTCATCGTCTTCTGAGTCGGTAGACCAAACTTCCGTGCTACCGAACTCGTCACCTTTAACCGAACCCTGCACAATAAGAGCATTAACAGAAGGGTTAGCGGTAGACTTCTTCTTTCTCAACTCGTCCAATCTTTTCTGCAACACAGCTTCCTCATCATTTCCATCATCTTTTTCAGCCATCTTCTTAAGGACACAGTCCTTGGCATAGTGGTTTTTCCCACCACAGTAGAAACAGCTTACTCCGGAATCGCCATCCACCTTCGGTTCCTTCTTGTGCTCCTCAGCCTTCGGTTCATTGTTCACCTTTTCAGAGCTGTAACTCCCCTGCCAGTTTCGGTTTTTGTTGCTGGGGAATCTCTTCTTTATGGACCTCTTGGGATTGGACACCATCATGGCATAATCCTCAGATGTGAGATCATATTCCTCCAGGTTGAGGTCTTCATCCTCCATCACAGCTTTACTTTTAGATAGGAGGGCCAACGAACCAAGACTAGTAACGACGTTCTTTTCTTGCACCACAATCTTCTCTTGGGACTTAAGAATACCCACCAGTTTCGCCAAAGAGTATGATTTAAACTGCTCATGAGCTTTGACTGTGGAAACTACTGCTCTCCATTCAGACCTCAATCCGTTCAAGAAAGTAACCTTCTGTTCGATAAGCTTCCTTTCAATATCGTGTTTAATCATCTTGCTGAGAAGATGATTAAAACGATCAAACGTCTAGGTCACCGTTTCTTCGGCTCCTTGTCTGAATTCTCCAAACTCAGATAAAAGCAAAGTTTGAATAGAATGTTCAAGATCCTCGTCTGTAGAATACAGTTCACGAAGTCTATCCCAAACTTCCTTTGCCGTCGTGCATGAGCTAACCAACCTAAATGTGTCGGACTGAAGGGCGAATCTGATCAACCTTAATGCCTTGATATTGCACTGGAATTTATCCTTTTCATCTTGTGCAATATCCTTCACGTCCTTTAGCAGATCATTGTACTCCTTTTGTGTCGTGATGATTCTGGACGATGCAGAATGAGAAAACGGTCCATTGGTGAAGAGGATGCCGATGGAGATCTGTAGACAGCTTCTTCGTCTTCATCTTCAGAAATATTCTTCAAGCCTGAGACAGATCTAAATGAGCTACTCAAAGACACATTTATTGATTTGAACAGTGATGTGTAGTCAAACAACCAATCCAGACCCACTCTAGCATCTGTCTCATTTTCTTCCAACCAATGCACGTCATAAGATTCCACAATCTACTTTGTCTTCTTATTGTAGACCCTATAGACAGTGCAAGCATCATACCCTACGAAGTAACAATCATCGGCTTTGGCATTAAACTTCGGGTTGGTTTCTAGGTGAAGAAGGGTGCAAGGGCAGCCAAATACACGAAAATGACTAACTGAAGGCTTGTAACCATATAGAGTCTCATACGGGGTCTTCATCTAAGCTTTGTTGATCAACACGCGATTCTGAACGTAGCAAGTCGTATTTATCGCCTCGGCCCAGAAGAAAATTGGTAGTTTTGAATCACACAGCATCGTCCTTGCAACATCTTTTAAAGTTATGTTTCTCCTCTTTGCAACACCATTTTTTTGGGGTGTGTGAGTAGAGTTTTATTGACGGATAATACCCTTTTCTGCGAAAAAATGATCGAGTACAGAATTCTTGAACTCTGTTCCGTTATCGGTACGAAGCGCCTTCACCCGGTTGTTATTTTGGTTCTCAATCAATACAATGAATCTCTTAATCAAATCAGCAACTCCAGCTTTGTTGGATAGAAAGAAAACCCACGTAAAACGAGAGAAATCATCAATCACAACCAGACAATAAGAATTTTTGTTGATGCTGAGAACGTTTACTGGTCCAAACAAATCCATATGTAGCAATTGAAGCACCTGACTAATTGAGTTGACCTGTTTTGGCAGGTGTGGTTTTCTATGATGCTTACCTAGGGCACATGACATACACTTTTCAAACGTGATGAAGTCTTTGACAGGAAAACCATAGACCATTCAAGTTCATGGCGTTAGCATGACCAAGTCTTCTGTGCCATGGCATTGCAGTTTGTTCGGAGATCTTTGAGAAGAGGCACGTAACTTGTTCTGGAAGATTGCTATTCATATCAATGATGTAGGCATTCCCATCCCTTTTAGATTTTACAAGTATCCAATCTTTTGGAATGACAAAGCCTGGCTTGAGAATCATGCATTCCTTATCAGTGAAATGCGTAAAATAGCCTCTATCACATATTTGGGATACACTCAATAAACTATCCTTCAATTGGGAGCAAAGTGGACATTTTCAAAACTCAACACCCCATTTGTAACAGTTCCATTTTGAGTAATCTTGCCTCCGTCTCCACCCGCAAAGGAGATATATCCCCCATTAAAGGATTGAATGTTGTGCAGTTGGGCGATATCTCCTGTCATATGCCGGGAGCAACCGCTATTGACGAACCAAGGTCTGACGACATTCCCCCGCAACTATCCCTGCAAAATGTGTGGGTTTAATTAGATTTGGGAACCCAGGTCATTATTTTCCTGGGTGGTCCCGATGCCTTCTCAGATTTATTATCATTTAAGGATTTTTCAGAGGACACAGATGATAAATTGGAAGCTAATTTGGGCAACCATTGATGATTAGGTTTTCTAATAGTCCCGGGTGATTTTGAAATTGAATGTTTATCAGTATGATTGAAGCACTTGGGTTTTCTACCTGAGTTGGTTGAAGACCCACTGCTGCTTCTTGACGAAACCGTACCTGGCTTGGCCATGCTTGGTTTTGGCAAACTGCCTAGGACTTTGTTATGAAAAACCTTTTTATGCTTTTGAAAAACACCCATTTTCTACTCCGATAATCTTTCCAATCATCATTCTGGGAACAATTTGCAGAGGACTTTCTAGTTAAAGACCTTCCTCTGAATTCGTTCTTTCCTCTTGGAGATTGAAAATGTACAAACATACGATTTTGACAATTTCTTGCTATATGACCACCAATACCACAATAGAAACAAATTTGTTTGTTATTGTTATAACTTGTGCTACATTGATCAGATTTGTTTTCCATACTAACACCCTTGCTTCTCTCACAAGAACAAGAACAAGAATTAGGTTGTGAGACAAGTGAGGGTACATTAGATGGAGAAGCTTGTGAAAATGGTGGTTTTTCAATATTTTCATCAAAAACATTAAAATTGCCAACCACATTATTCAAAACAGTATCAGACACTTGAAAACCATTCAAAACAGTATCAGAAGAAATAGAAACACCACAAAAAACATTATCAGTTGAAACATCAGAAAAATTATTATCTTTATTTAAAACTAAAACCTCAGGTTCAGACTCAGTTTTATTTTCAGAAACAGATCCTTCAACTTCATGCTTTGACTGATTCAAGGATTGATTTGCAGGAGAAGTAGAAATGTTAATACTTTCAACATTAATAAATCCTCCCGAAACAAAACCAGATGGCTTGCCATAAACCATAAATGATTCATTGGCAATCTCTTCTTTGGACAAAGGTTGAAACTAATATATATGATTGAAAGGAGGAGGTACTTGATTATACCCTAGACCCTTTGACTGATTTCTTTTAAATTGCATGTAGTGGTCTATCTTATTTGCAACTACCTCACTCGATATATCAAATTTTCTAGAGTCAAAATCAGTAGTTTCAAAATTTCCCTTTAATGATGCAATTTCAGCCACTAGTTCAGCGTTCTGTTTCATTATATAGTCATAATTTTCGCATTTATTACTATAGTCTTCCTGAAGTCTCCTAAAGTCCTTTATTTTAGATTCTAATTGGGCTTTAAGAGGTTTTTGACCTTTTCTGAGTTGGTAACCTTCATATCTATGATCATCTACTTCCCTTTTTAGTAAGTTATTATGTTCACAGAGAGTTTCAAGGTTCTCTACATCTCTACCTAGTGTCTCAATTTTCCCATGCAACGTTCTAACATAATCAATACAAGCTTGAGAGCATGAGGGTAGACTTACCTCGTTTTTATTAGGTTCATGAGAGGAAGATACCGTCAGTGCAAACTGCAGTTTCATCATTTGATCTTCAGCTGCAACAATCTCTGCCGGAGCATCATCACCAACCTGTGCCAAATGGGGATTTTCAAGTCCAGATATGTTCAAGGCCTGCATCTGATCCTCCCATTCAAAAGATTGTGCAACCATGGCCTTCTCGTTGTTGACCTGAGTGCGGCTTCTATTGTTTCCAACAGCAACCATTGTTTTGTCATTACTTAGTCTTCTGTCTGGCTGTGGGCAATCACAAGCAAAATGCCCTGGCTCGTGGCAGTTGAAACATCGCAGCTTTCCCTTGCTGAACCTAGCCTTCTTGTCAGCACTCATCCCCCGGTTGTTCTTTCTGGTCTTCTTGGCAAATTGTTTCGCCCTAAAAACTGCCATGACAATTTGCCATGCGATATCCATCTCTTCTACATCTTCAGGGTGAATATGATCGAGATCGAAAAATGACAGTTGGGGTGGAAGATCTCCAACTGTAGCAACTGACAAGCCCTGTAGCAAGAGCAAGATTTTCGTCACCCTCCTTTCCTTTTGAAGAAGAAGCCACATTGGAGGAGGAAGAAGCTTGATCAGCCATGAACGATTGATTTTGTGAGAGAGGCACGGTTGATGCAGCAGGAAGAGAAGAAGTTGATGGAGTGGAGAAGGACTGAAGCTGAGCTTGTTGAGCGGCAAATGATTGACTTGCAGAAGAAAAAGTGAGAGATGAAAGAGCATTGTCAGAGGAGATCCCAAGGTTCGCAGCTGAGTATCAGTTCACATGGTTTATCTCTCACTGCTTGTCATCAGTATAACAGGCCTTGATGACAGCCATTACTTTAGCAAGATAAAGCCGGCTAAGATCTTTAGTCTTCTTTATAACAGCTACATTCATGTCCCAAGACTTTGGGAGAGCATTTAGCAGCTTCTTTTTTATCTCAGACTTGGTGTAGAAAATCCGACTACAGTCATTTCAATGTTAAGAGATGTGAAGCGCTGCATTTGTGCTTCAAGACTTTCTCTTGGAACGTAGTTGAACATATTGAAACGTTGTCACAACATATTGTTGGATAAGGTGTCTAAGTCTATAACTATTTCTAGTATGTACTTGACCCGACCCGGCATGGTCCATTTGGGTTGCATGGCACCATCCAATTGGATAGACTAAATGAGAGAAATAACACTTGGAGATTATTAATATATTATAAGTTCTAATATACTAATAATATTATTTGATTAGTTTGATCAAGAATTAATTTAGAATTAATTAAGTGATCAAAAGATAACTAATTAAATATATGGGTTGATTATGTAAATCATCCATATCTTGTATAGTGGGCTAAAAGGCTCCATGGACTATCAAGTTGGGTTCCACCCATAGGATGCTCCATGGGAGTTACAAACCCATGGGTCATGGAAATGAAGAGTCATGACACATTAGGGTTTAACCCTAGATGTGTCAACACTATATAAGTAACATGTTCTCCACCCAAAATCGGCTACACTAAGAATTAAGAGGGCTTGGCCGATTTTGAAGAAGTGAGTATTCTCTCATAAGTTCTTCCAAGCGAATTTGGTGTTGTGTGAAGCATTTGAGGCATCTCACTTGGGGTGCTAGGCTCACAAGGTTTCAAGGAACACAAGCAACAACAAGGTAAGTTATTCTATCTATACTTTATGTTAAAATTGTTCCCCATGTATGCTAGATAGGAATATAACCTTGGAATTCAACTTTGCATGACAATTAGACAAACATAGATCCAAGGTTATTAGGGTTGCATGTACACTTAGGAAGTGTTAGAATGCTCAAAACCCATCAGTGGTATCAGAGCCTAGGCTTGTTTGTTCTTATTTGTGCTTAAAAGTTGAAAACAGAATCGGAAATTTTGCTGTCTGCGAATGGACTCGTCGAGTCTATAGGGGGGACTCGTCGAGTCCATGAGTATCTTCAACCAACTCGGCGAGTCAGTTTATGCACTCGGCGAGTAGGGTCGAATGAGTGCAGAATTTCGATTCAGTTGCTGGAAAATGAATTAGAAACATTACCCTAAATTGTTTTGGTAATTGAAAACTTGTTTTTGGTGGTGTAATGTCTTTGCTAATTCATTTACAACAACTAGTTATCAATATTACAAAGTTTTATGTAATTTTTGATTGTGTTCATATTCATGTTCTTGTTCTTATGATGTTTTAGATGATCATAGGAATTATTTGTAACCTATTTGGTAGTTTAATTCTTGATCATAATGTGTTTTAATGGAGTCCATAACTTATCCTTAAGTTATGGAAAACCAAGAGTCACACTTGAGTTAAAACCATTAAGAAAACACAAGAGTTAGAAAAATGAAGAGTCTTCATTTTATTACTCTATTAAACTCATAAGTTACAAGAAATGAAAAGTTTTGAAAGTTACAAAACTTGCCCTCAAGTTTTGGAACAAGTAAAGTTAAGTTAAAACTTTAAGTTTCAACCCCTAGAATTTTAAAAGTTAAAATTCAACCCTTATACTTATATTATGATAATTTAATAATTATATATATGTATAAGAATAAAGTCTTCTTACCGCTAGTACGCCTCATTCACGAAGCCGGTCTATAAGGTGGGTATAAGGTTGTTGCCTATAAAATGGTGACTTAATGGGTGAATATTCTCACCCACCGCTTGCTTGACTGGTGGAGGGTCGTTAGCCGAACGGGTAAGACAAGGACTTATAAATTCTCATTCAAAGTATGATGAATATAATAAAGTAACTAAATGTTTATTAAATTCCCAATCTTAGTTACTTTAGGAAAAATGTGAATAAGGTGCTAATCCATGAAATTACACTTTACACTTTGTCTAAGTCGTTGGTGGAGCGTGTGTGGTTAACCGGCACACTAACTTGGACTTAACAAGGTAGGTAAAGGGTGACTTAAGGTTTTTATAGTATCGGTGGAGCGTGTGTGGTTTACCGGCACATCGATTGAGTGATAAACTTTAAGGGTACCAAGTGATTTGCATGGTTACTTCACACCTCGTTTTGTGATCCTCGGCATCCTAGTCACAAAACCTGGAGGGCACTCCCGAGATTGAAACATGCCTTTGAAAAGTTCATTGGATCTCAAAGAATCTAGGAATTTCTAAAACCAATAAAAACTAAATATCTAATATTTCGGTTTTCGTGGTGGAAATTGGTGAATCGTCATTCACCTACCTTTCAAATATGGTATAGCTTAGATTACGGCATACCTCTTCTAAGTTATATTATATTGTGATTGGATCCTAGCCTTAATATTACATTTGGGTGTTTTATTAAGGACTCTCTTAAATCTAAACTAAACTTGTTCTTCTCTTTCAGATGTCTTCAAACAATGCTTCTGGCTCGAATCCTAATGGCTCCTTTACTCTTATGAGTTTGTGCGGAAAAGTCACCTTTGATGGATCCAACTTCAATAAATGGATCAGAAACATCAGGATGATTACCCGCTACGAGGACAAAGAATATGTCCTTGACAAGGAGCTTAAGGAAATTGACGAGTCCACTGCAACTCCCCAGGAGATCGCTGACTTTCATACTCATGAAAGAGATGCAACCAAGGTGGCTTGCATCATGTTGGCCACCATGATAGCTGAACTCCAAAAGTCTTATGAAGATTTCTACCCTTATGAAATGCACCAAGATTTGATGGAAAGATACCATCAAAGTGCACGACAAGAGAGGTACGAAGTCATCTGCTCCATGATAACAACCATGATGAAGGACGGAGAGTCCGTCACGAGCCACATGCAGAACATGCAAAGGTATGTGGATCGTTTGCTGAAGCTCAATGTGAACTTCCCTGAGGAGCTTGCAATAGATATCATTTTGCACTCCTTACCATCGTGCTATGATCAATTCCGCATGACATATCACATGAACAAGGAAGAGGTCACCCTCAGCAAACTTCAGGGACTTCTCAAGACCGCAGAAACAGGTCTTAAGGGGAAGTCGGTTGCTATCACTCCTACTCCAGACTCAACTTCGGTCTTGGCAATCGGGCAAAGTCGAGGGAGGAAGAGAAAGAGATCTTCGAAGGGTACCAAGGCTCGGACCCTTGATGGCTCTTCTTCAAGTGGAACCAAGAAAGGTTTCATTACTCCTTCTTCTGACCCAAAAGAGGCTGAATGTTTCTATTGCCATGAAAAAGCTCATTGGAAGCGGAACTGCCCAAAGTACCAGCAAGATGTGAAGGATGGGAAAGTCAAACCCAACCATGCAGGTATTTACACTATCATTTCTAATAACTCACCCCATTCGAAATCTTGGGTCCTTGATACCGGTTGCAGTATTCATATTTGTTGTGACTTGCAGGGACTAGGAAGAAGTGAGAATGTGGAGCAAGGAAGAATAAACTTAATCATGGGGAATAGGAAAGTTACACCTGTCACCAAGATTGGAGTTTATACTTTATCGCTAAGTAGTGGGTTAAATTTAGATTTGAATAAATGTTGTTATTCGCCAGAAATGGCAAGAAATATTATTTCCTTTCATGCATTGTACAAACAAGGTTTCACCTTTTCGTTTGATAATGAAGTTGGTTCGATTAATGCTTTCTTTAATAATGTTCTTTATTTTAAAGCATTACCTTGTGATGGTGTGTATGAAGCTGTATCTATTGTAGATAACTTAGGAAATAATGTTTTGTGTATTGATTCTACTAATAATAATAACTTGGATAAAGCATCATTATGGCATTGTCGTCTTGGACATATAAGCAAGAAACGCATAGGCCAACTCCAAAAGGATGGAGTCTTGGAGTCGTTTGACCTAAAGTCAAATGATAGTTGCGAATCATGCTTACTTGGAAAAATGACAAAGTCACCCTTCACAGGCTCGTGTGAAAGGGGTGAAGGTTTGTTGGACCTTATACACACAGATGTGTGTGGACCATTCAAACATGCCACAAGGGATGCTAATCGTTATTATTTGACTTTTACCGATGATTACAGTAGATATGGATATGTCTACTTAATCAAGCATAAGTCAGAGACTTTCGAGAAGTTTAAGGAATTTAAACATGAAGTCGAGAATCAATTGGGTAGGAACATTAAGATGCTTCGATCCGATTGAGGTGGTGAGTATCTTAGTTCAGAGTTCCTCGACTATCTAAAGGAATGTGGGATTGTCTCACAATTGACACCTCCCAGGACACCGCAGTTGAATGGTGTGGCTGAGAGGCGTAATCGAACCTTGTTGGACATGGTTCGTTCCATGATGAGTCGAGCTTCGCTACCAATCTCATTCTGGGGGTATGCCTTAGAGACTGCCGCCCATATCCTTAATCTAGTCCCTACAAAGAAAGTTGCCAAAACTCCTCACGAGATGTGGACTGGTAAAGTACCTAAACTAGACCACATCAAGATTTGGGGTTGCGAGGCTTTCGTGAGACGCGAGACTCATGATAAGCTCGAACCCCGAAGCGAGAGGTGTATTTTCATCGGCTACCCACAACAATCCTTTGGTTACCTCTTCTACAGACCTAGTGACAATGTGGTCTTTGTAGCAAGAAGAGGAGTCTTTCGAGAAAGAGAGTTTATAAGCCAAGGAGACAGTGGGAGGCAAGTTGATCTTGAAGAAATTCAAGAGTCAAGTGGAACTTTAAACTCTAGCCCTCAACTTGAGGAGGAAACTCCTGTTGAGCCAATTGACGAATCTGTACCTCTGAGGCGTTCCACGAGAGTTAGGAGTGCACCTGAGCATTACTATGGATTCCATATTACTGCAGAAGGTGAGACACTTATTAGTGATGAGACACTAGTAAGTCAAGATGACCCTAACAGCTACGAGGAAGCCATGGCAGGCCCCGAGTCTGCTAAATGGAAAGAGGCTATGGATAGCGAGATACAATCCATGTATGACAATCAAGTTTGGAACTTGGTTGAGAATGTACCAGGTCGAAAGACTGTAGGGTGCAAATGGGTCTTCAAAAAGAAGACCGACATGGATGGTAAAGTACACACTTATAAGGCTAGACTGGTTGCAAAGGGCTTCTCTCAAATTCCTGGAGTGGATTATGATGAGACCTTTTCTCCGGTAGCCAAGATTAAGTCTATTCGGGTTCTGTTAGCCATAGCCGCATTTCATGACTATGAAATTTGGCAAATGGATGTCAAAACCGCTTTCCTTAATGGGAAGTTGGCTGAAGATGTTTACATGAGTCAGCCAGAGGGTTTTGTCAGCAACGAGTACCCTAATAGAGTGTGTAAGCTTGAGAAATCCATTTATGGATTAAAGCAAGCACCTCGCAGATGGAATCTTTGCTTTGATGAAAAGGTCAAGGAATTTGGCTTTTCTAGGAGTGAAGATGAATCTTGTGTATATGTCAAGGCTAGTGGGAGTATAGTTAGCTTTTTGGTATTGTATGTGGATGACATACTACTCATAGGAAACGACATTCCAACCCTGCAGGAAGTAAAGTCCTGGCTTGGAAAGTGTTTCGCTATGAAGGACCTTGGTGAAGTTGCCTATATTTTGGGGATAAGGATCTTGAGAGATCGGAGTAAAAGACTAATTGGACTTAGTCAAAGTACCTACTTGGAGAAGGTTCTGAAGAGATTCAGAATGCAAGACTCCAAGAAAGGAGAGTTGCCCATCCAGAGTAGCGCCAAGTTGAGTAAGACCCAAAGCCCTAGCACTGAGGCTGAGATAGCAGAAATGAGTCGAGTACCTTATGCTTCGGCTGTAGGTTCGATCATGTATGCTATGACGTGTACTCGACGTGATGTAGCCTTTGCCTTGAGCATGGTTAGCAGGTTTCAGGGGAACCCTGGCAAGGCACACTGGATTGCGGTAAAGAATATTCTCAAGTACCTACGAAGGACTAAGGACTGGGTCCTTACCCTCGGTGGGAGTGATGACTTGAGAGTTGTAGGGTATAGTGATGCTAGCTTCCAGACTGATAGGGATAACTTCCGCTCTCAGTCGGGCTGGGTCTTTACCCTAAATGGAGGAGCAATTTCTTGGAAGAGTTCCAAGCAAGAGACAGTGGCAGATTCTACTTGTGAATCAGAGTATATTGCAGCTAGCGAAGCGGCAAAGGAGGCGTTATGGCTGAGGAACTTCATTGGAGACCTTGGAGTTGTACCAGCTATTAAAGAGCCGATGGAAATTTTCTGTGATAGTGAAAGTGCTGTGGCCTTAGCCAAGGAACCAAGGGATCACGAGAGATCCAGACACATCGACAGAAAATACCATTTCATCAGACATCGGATCGAAGAAGGACTCCTCGTGGCAAAGAGGGTATCATCAGATGAGAATCCGGCAGATCCCCTCACGAAGGGACTGACTCGGGTTAAGCATCTCCAGCATGCTCGGAGCATAGGGCTGAAGGATGATATTAGATTTAGTAGTTAGATAATCTCGAAATTTGTAAAGTGTAATTGACATTTGATGATGAATAAAAGTGTTTTATTTATGAGTAAAGTGTTGCTATCTCTTGTCAATCGTTTACTATATTTCTTTTGCATGTTTTGACTTCCAGAATAATTTTGTTTGGTATAACATATTATTCAAACCTCCACAGTCGGTCATATGTCGGAAGTAGGTATGAATCAAGACTGTCATGTTTGGTTGTAGAGGTCTGGGACAAGGCTACAACAATCATGAGTGCTCATAAGTTCTGAGCATTGGACTCAACCCACGCTCACTGGAATCACTTCATGGAATTCTATCTCGAGTGATCGTGAGACGGTAATATCATATAAGTCTTTAAACCTAGAGATATGATTTGTTACTTACAAGTTGGTTATGCATTGATTGTACGAAAAACGCATTGGTAACTCGATGTTATAAAATTGTGCTCTTGTGTGTAATTCAATGAGTAGTAGAACAAACATATGAGTCGAAGTTTATCTGTTCCTTCTTGGATTAGAAGCTGATATCTGGGCCCCTCGATGATTTTGTTTTGACCTATGTACCGGGCCCGGTCAGAACTAAATTGATGTGTTCAATAAAGTTCTTTGTCAAACAAATCGGAAATCGGAAAACAAATGTTGGACAATAAGTAAGACATTGTTCCATGTATTTGTCCGACTGATATCTAGAACAGAGGATTATATGATCACTTATCTTAAATGGCGTACCATCATCTTCTCAGTTTCGAGAAACCTTGTAAAGAGCTACGATTGCCGATCGGTTCCTGATGTCATACTTGCAGTAATAGTTATTAGACTTATCCAAGTGGGAGACTGTTGGATAAGGTGTCTAAGTCCATAACTATTTCTGGTATGTACTTGACCCGACCCGGCATGGTCCATTTGGGTTGCATGGCACCATGCAATTGGATAGACTAAATGAGAGAAATAACACTTGGAGATTATTAATATATTATAAGTTCTAATATACTAATAATATTATTTGATTAGTTTGATCAAGAATTAATTTAGAATTAATTAAGTGATCAAAAGATAACTAATTAAATATATGGGTTGATTATGTAAATCATCCATATCTTGTATAGTGGGCTAAAAGGCTCCATGGACTATCAAGTTGGGTTCCACCCATAGGATGCTCCATGGATGCTCCATGGGAGTTACAAACCCATGGGTCATGGAAATGAAGAGTCATGACACATTAGGGTTTAACCCTAGATGTGTCAACACTATATAAGTAACATGTTCTCCACCCAAAATCGGCTACACTAAGAATTAAGAGGGCTTGGCCGATTTTGAAGAAGTGAGTATTCTCTCATAAGTTCTTCCAAGAGCATTTGGTGTTGTGTGAAGCATTTGAGGCATCACACTTGGGGTGCTAGGCTCACAAGGTTTCAAGGAACACAAGCAACAACAAGGTAAGTTATTCTATCTGTACTTTATGTTAAAATTGTTCCCCATGTATGCTAGATAGGAATATAACCTTGGAATTCAACTTTGCATGACAATTAGACAAACATAGATCCAAGGTTATTAGGGTTGCATGTACACTTAGGAAGTGTTAGAATGCTCAAAACCCATCACATATCTTGGTGACTCTCCTTCATATCTTCGTTCCCTTCATAGACCTCTATTAGGGCTTCCCACAAAGCTTTAGCAGAAGTGTACTCTTTGAAACCTTGAGCAATGTCTGGAGATAGGACCATGGTCAAGGTGGCCAAAGCCTTTTCTTGCTCTTTAACCTTCTTGAAGTCTTCATCTGTGTAATTTTCAATCTTCTTGTCAACCAATTGACCTGAAACAATAGTGGTTATTCTGATGGGATCTTTTATTATGCTTCTCCATATTTTGAAGTCCTTCATCTTGATGTACTTTTCAATTCTATACTTCCATTCTGGGAAACCTTTAGCAGACAGGAGTCTAGGAATTCGGGTGGTTGTGTCCATTACAGAATCCAGCTCGTGGTGGTGTGTTTGACTTTGAGAATCCATTATTATTATTAAATTAATATGAAACATAAATTAAATTATTTAAGATTAAATTAAGTTTATGGTCAAACACAGTCAAAAAATGTTTGCGACCATAAATAGAGTTCACAGTCAGGGGAGAGTTCGCGGCCGTAAACTCTGAGTTTACGGTTGTAAGGTGTTCGCGGTTTAAGGTTCACATTCCAAGAACAATCAGTTTACGGTTTATGAATAATCCTTATTCACGGCCCAAGAACAAGATTTACGGTACAAGAACTGTGAAGTGTTTGCGGTAGTAAGCTCTTATTACGGCTGTAAGCTAAGGCCGTAAGCTCTGAAACATGAGAGAATTTGCAGATTTTTGACGAAACCGAAAACCCTTTTGCAGTAATCACCATCTTTAGTCGCAAACAAATGAGAACCCGGTCCAAAATTGATTGTAGAGTGCTTTTGACCATGGTTTTGCTCTGATGCCAATTGTAAGGTCCTAAAACGGATCTTACCAGTGATCAAACAACAAATACAATCAGTTAGCAATAAAGAACAAGTAGAATAGAGAATCAAACAAGCTCGCACCTGCTTTTCTATTAGAATCACATTTGGTACAAATTACAGTTTACAGGAGCCGAGAATACTGAGGCATCAGCTACTACAAAAGACCTAGCAAACCTCTATTTATACCGTATTGGGCCGGCCTTGGGTTTATGGCCGTAAATAGCTTACGACCGTAAACTTGTTACAGGTGACCCTAAGCTCCAGAAAAAATACTACATATCAAATGACCAAAATAACCTATTACATAGAAAGCCTAGACCAAACCACTAATTAGACCCTTCATTAGTCTAATATTTATTGTGACAATTTATGAGCGATATTGTTTTATAAGTCTTAAACAATACTTTTCAACTACTATGTACAGACAGGGCCAGAGATGAAACACTAGAGGGCAAGACCATTTTGGCATTTAAGCACTTCTGAAATCCAACAACCCTATGCGCCCCTTCAAACCAGATTCCCCGTACTGCGAGTAGTTAAAAGATATTATAATAACACTTTGTATATTTTATAATACTTAGCACATATACGTTTTATAGGTTCATAATAACAATAATGAACTTAAACATAAGCTAAACTTAAAGTAGGGTAAGCATAACTCACTTACAAGGTTTCTAGAGAAAACTTAGAACTCCATGGTTAGAACTTCGTCACTGAATCTTATTTTCTAAAAAGATTCTTGTAGCGCTTCCGCACTCACCTTGCTATATTAAAACTAGATAAAAAGAAGTTGATCATGAGGAAACGGAATGCTCGGGGATAAGAAGGGAAAGACTCTTGAATCAAGAGAGTGGTGCAAGAAATATGAGAGCCTAGAGCCTCTTATTTATAGTAATTGAATTTTCAAAAACCACCCTTTATAGTTACTTAGGTGACTAAACACCCCTTTATAACCCTATTTTAAATAGATTTAACGATATTTATACTGAACTAATGTCGAAAGTACTCAAGACTAGTCTTATAACGACCGCATTGTCAATACCTTTTAATAATATATACATATTCTATCACACCCCAAAACCAGAATAGTGGAAATGTCTTGGGGTGGAGAACATCATGTACAGTATCATAACAATGCATAATAGTAAGCAAGCAACAACATCATCCATTGCATTAATAATATAATTTAATACAAGTGTGTTATGTTCAATTATAATAATAAGACACCAAAAATGAATAATCAAAATAAAGACGAGTCTGGAAGTGCTCCGTCTTCTCAAAACGTATCATCGGTACTTGTCTGCTGGTGACCTGAGAATACAAGTAATTTTGAAAGAGAGGATCAACATTTAAGCTGGTGAGTTCGTAAGTATTTTAGTGATAAATGTTTGTATGCTTTGATGAAAAGTGTTTGTAAATGTTTGATGTAACAGTTTGTGAAAGGGATTGTATGCGTTTGAAATCTCCTAGAAAATCATATATTTCCTACTAATATGGAAAGAAGACTTCTACCAAGACCCAATTGTTTTGTATGTTTGTTTCTCTTAAAATGATGAAATGTAGTCTTCTACCAAGACCCGACTGCTTTGTATGTTTGTTTCTCTTAAAATGATGTAACGTACGACCCTACTGTTTTGTATGTTTGTACTTGAAATAGTATGTAATGTGTGTTTTCCCAATGTTTAAGCCTATCTTTTCTAGAAAGTAGTTTCATTACTTTTTATGTGAGAATATCACTATATAAATGAGATGAGAAAAATGAAAGTGCACAGTAATGTTTGTATAAAATACCTACTGAAACACTAATTACCTTAAAACTAGTTTGTTAATTAAGGTTTGGATGTGATGTGATTATAACCATGTTAATTAAGGTTTTGATGTGAGGTGAAAGTGCCGGCGGCGAACTTCACCTTGTCAATTTCTAAACAGGCACAGATTTCGAAAATAGACTCGATTTTCTCAAACCATCGAGTCAGAGCAATAACACCTCCAGTTCCATTCAAGGGTGTGGGTTTCGTGTTTATAAAATCCTTCTAGGAACACTCCTTCCGGTGTCCCTAACTACCTTCCTAGTTTTGGGGTTGAGTGCCACCTCCTGGCCCGCCTGAACCACTGGGGTTCATTTGCGACATGGCAGCAGCCACAGCAGCAGTAACCGCTGCTTGGAACATAGCGGGATCAAATGGAGAAGGTGGTGGAGGAGGATTGTTGTTCTTTGAGTTGGGTCTTTTCCTTGGAGGCATCTTGATCTAAAATGGTCAGGAAAGAGAGGATAGTAAGTCCTCTGAATTGAATCAAGAGATATGGAACAAGAAATATCTCATTATGGTAGATAAAGTGTTCTACTATGCGATAATATATAGGAAAGCTACCAAAGCAAGGGAATTTATCGCTAAGGGGAATGAGTAGCAACACTTGAACGAGGATTTTTATAACGAAGTTGGCTCTAGAAAATACTCCCATAGTATTTTATGTTTCGTTGAGACGATGACTCATTGGTTGGATATTAGGTAAGTTTTAGGCCTGCTACACACCACGATCACTCCTAAGCACATGTTGGCCATGTCTCGAATGAATATAGTTGATCAGGCTATATTGACCCTAGAGACGACTACATAACTGCCCAGGTTTAACTGCAGTGTACAACACCCAATTACTTATGTTTTGTTCTACTCGTGGTTACGATTTCTGGCGTTTAGATGTTCTTGTATACTTTTGAAAAATGCTTATATTTTAAAGTATACTTTTAGTTCAGAGCACTTCGTCCCCTTAGTGTTTAGAGTTATATACCATGTAAGGTTCGGTATACTTAGTTCACTAAAAACAAGGGCTCTGATACCAATCTGTCACACCCCGAAACCGATGGCGGAAACGTTTTGGGGCAGAGGACGTCATGTAAAGTATCACAACCAATGTACATAGCAAGCATAGTAAACACAAAACATTACATTACATAGGAATATTTACATTTGTTTGAAAGCAAAGTAATACATGTTTTATTTATACATCAGTATAACAAAAGTAAAGACGAGACTTCTATATGCTCCGTCTTCTCCAAAAGAATGCATGATACCTGTCTAACGAGGACCTGAGAATACATGTAGTTTTAAAAATATCAGCATAAAGCTGGTGAGTTTATAAGCGGTTTGTTTCTGGTAAAAGAATAAGTTTTCCTTTGGTTTTACGAAAAGTGGTTATCCAAGAAAATCCCATATTTTCTTATAAAGAAGTTTAGTTATCCAATTGTTAAGCAGCCTGTTAATGAAAAGTTAAGTTATCCTAGGAAAAACCCTTGTTTTCCTTAAAAGTTGGTGGTTGGTTATCGATCCGAAATGAAGTGTACAAGTATCTACCATACTTGTAGCGTTAAGTGAAGTATCCTGAAAGCCTGGTTATCCTTGAAAAGTACATTAGTTTTAACACGTATATAAAAATAAGAAGTAGGTATTAAACTAATAATAAAGTAAATCTCCATAATCTAAGTTGTGAGTTCCATAACCATACAATAAACTAGATAAGGCTCGTAACGGGGCCAATATCATTTTATGACTTTTGTCACCCGTGGACCAGTCGGTCCCACTGTAGCTAGCAGCCAGGTGTGGGGTAGTCAATCCCGTATAGATCTATACACTCAAGTCACGTTTTCCCTCCAGGAGATTCTGGTTACAGGGGTAGTCCTACACTCTCGTATCCAGGGGGAGTGTTACAAAGGACGTGTCTCCAATCTTAAGATTAATGAATTTAAAAGTAATAATACGGAAAATCCTGTTTTATTGGTCCTTCACTCTCGTATTTAGGGGGAGTGTTACCAAGGACGTGTCTAAAGTTCTAAGATTAATGTTATTGGTCCTTCACTCTCGTATCTAGGGGGAGTTTTACAAAGGACGTGTCTAAAGTTCTAAGATTAATGTTATTGGTCCTTCACTCTCGTATCTAGGGGGAGTGTTACAAAGGATGTGTCTAGAATACTGAGATTAGCAGTTTTACAAGTGATGATATGGAAAAATCATTTGTGAAATATAAAATATAACATTTTATAATGAGTTTCACAATTAGTCTGAAAATTAACTCTACAAGTTAAACGGTTTGTAATACGGTTTTTTATGTTAAAAGCAGACTGAACATGAAACATTTCATACGAAATAATGAGTTTAAGTACAAAATTTACTTGTACTTTTGCTTGTATCCCCCTGAAAACATGAAAAACACGGAAAAAGGTGTAGGGGTATGAACTCACCAGATGAGAAATATACCGGTTAGGATGCTAAGTGTCAGTTTAGGGCTTGAACACTCGCGAGGATCCTATTTAACATGAGGAGATACATAATTGTATCTAATTAGACTTTGAACCACTAATTAAGTAAGATAATGCACTCCGAGGCACGAAAACACTTTATCTCAAGTGTTAGGAATGATACGGGTTGCATCTAAGGGGGTGTAGGGCCTAGTTATGGAGTTTGCTCTTCAAGAGTAAACTCTTAGAGGAGATTTCAGCCCAATGACCATATCCCCATGAGTTTACGGTCGTAAACTCATGGGTGGAGTGTTCTTGGTTGCTCAAAGGTCTTATAACACTTGGGGAATTAAGCTAGGTTCAATTCTAGGGCATAGGAAGTGACTAGGGCTTCAAATGAAACACTTTGGGGAGTTCACGATTGTAAACATAGAGTTTACGGCCGTAAACTCTTACTTGTCTCCTCACTTCATGTTTTGATGGTTCTAGCTTAAGCATACATGTTTCTAGTCCAATATACAATCCATGGAAGGAAGTTAGGGCACCATTTGACCTTCTTAGAGGAGTTTACGGCCAAGGGACCAATCCTTGGGGGGTTTACGGCCATATTCTCCTTAGGTCATGGTTTTCTTGATGTTTAAGGTCCCTAATTCGATGATGGTTGATTCTAGAAATTAATCCAAGCCATGGGAGGTGTTTAAGGGGCAATTTAACACCTTAAATGGTGTTTACCGCCTATGAAGGAGGGTTTACGGTCCAAGAATGTTCTTGGGCCATAAACTCATGTTTACTCCCCAATGACAAGTTTTTGGTGTTCTAAACTCGTACATGCAAGTCCTTAAGTCATAACTAAGCACTAGAAGTGATTTGGAAGGGTTTTGGGGCTTCAAAACCCCATTTATGGGTGTTTGCGGTTTGGGGTTGTTCTATGGCCGTAAACACATGATTTTTATACTTTTGGATGATTTAAACACGGATTTGCATGCTAAACAAGCTAAACAACAAGCTAGGATAGATTACTTACAAGTTTGGAGCTTGAAAGAGGTGTTTTTGGATCAAAATTTGAGTTGTAGAGAGAGAGAGAGAGTAGAGAGAGTGTGTTAAGAGGGTGGAAAAGCTTCAAATGGAGGTCCACTCACCGTTATATAGGGTTTGAGTTTGTGGCCCGGTGGAAATCTACCCGGTACCAACGTTAAACGGGGCTTATGGTCGTACCCGATTAAGTGGTAGTAACCCGACATGGTCGTGAATTAGAAACTTTTAAAAAGAATATCGAGGGTGTTTCATGTGTTTTTAATGTGTTCCAACACTTATGAAGTCATAATAAAAGTTTCAATTTAAATAACCTAATCCAAAATGTTAACGGAACAATTTTATAAAGACGGGTTTTATTAACGGAAACGGGTTAAAGTAACAAAATAAATTTCAGGTTGTCACATATAAGTTTAGAAAGGAGTTTTGTGAAATATGAAAAGAGTTTAACCTTTGGAAAGTATTAAATGTCAGTTTATATAGTGATTTGAAGCAGTTTGTTTGATAATACATCTAAAATATAAGAAATTCTTTACTTTGTAGTTATAATCACTTATGATTGATTATATAAGTAACATGTTTTCTACTTGTATCCCCCCATACAAGCATTTAAAATCATTTAAAAGGTAAATTAAGGGGTATGAACTCACCTGCAGTGAGTGATGCGAATGTAAGATCGGTATAGGATGCTAAGTGTCAAGTGAAGTCTCGAGCACACACGGATCCTATTTAGCATATAATGACACATATATGTATATAATTAGTTTTTATACAACTAATCATGAAAGGAAACCACCTTAAGGACTAAGAGACACTTGAAACTAAGTGTTACAATCACATATGATTGTATTAAGGGGGTTTACGACCACACATAGGTGTTTACGGCCAAGGGATTTTATGGCCGCAAACTCTTGGAGATCACCCTAAAATCGTTTGTTCCAGGTATTTAGGATAATGTTTCTACTAGGTAGCAAGTGTATGGAAGGAATACTCATGATTTAGAAGCCTTAAAAGGTTGTTTTCGGCCACCAAGAATAAGTGTGTGTTCTTGGTGAAAGATGATGATCTTGAAGATCTAACCAAAAGAGGTGATTTCATGGATGAATCAAGAGATGCTTACAAGGACAAGAAGAAATAACAAGAAGGATGGATGAATCACTAACAATTTTTGAAGATGAAGACGAAGATCCTTATGATACCTAAGAGAGAATTCAAGTGTTCTTGAGGTGAAAGTGTAATAAATGAATAAAATTTAAGGAATATGATACTTAGGGGCATGAGTTCATGACTAGCAAGAGTTTACGGCCGTAAACTCCTTGTTTGCAGTCGTAAACTCATTGAGATGGACTTTAGGGCTTGAATTATGTACAGTGAACTCAAGAAGATACTTCCTAACACTCATAACTTGGATGTACTAGGTTGAGAAAACTCAAATAGATCCCTAACAAAGCTAAAAGATAGCAGAACAGGTATGGCTATATATATATATATATATATATATATATATATATATATATATATATATATGTGTGTGTGTGTGTGTGTGTGTGTATGTACTCAACCTGAGAGTAGCATGGTCCATTTGGGTTGCATATCATCAGGACAATTTGTTAGGATGGACTTTTGAGAGAAGAGGCTATATACGATTTATTAATATATTATAAGTTATAATATATTAATATGAAATCATATGAGTTAATTAGTTTTGATCAAGAATTAATTTGTAATTAATTTAGTGATCAAAAGAGACTAATTAAATCTATGGGGACTAATTATGTTAATTAGTTATATTTATATGTGTTGGGCTTACGATCCATGTTGGACCAAGTTTATGTATGGATACATAAAGAGTTGGGCCACATGAACCATAGATCATAAGACCCATGGGTATGGATTTGGGTTGTACCCATGACTCTTGAAATCACACATATAAATATATACTTCATTGCCCAAAATCGCTACATGTGTATTCTTGGAGTTCATGGTGATTTTGGGTGCATGGAATTCTCTCTCAAGTTCCTTCTTTGTCCATGATGTGTTGTGAATCCACTTGAGGCTTCACACTATTGGGGCTAAGCTCTTAAGGCCAAATACATCAAGACTTCAAGCCATATAAAAGGTATGTTACTCTATCTAGTATCTTATATGGTTTATGTAAAATGCATGCTAGTTATAGGTTTAATGCCTTGGAAACCACTTGCATGTATAATTAGTGAAAACATAGATCCAATGTATTTAGGGTTGTATATGCATCATATGATGTTGTAATATACTAAAACCCAACAACAGTGTCAAAGACTGGTTGGTTTCAATTATACTTGATGCAACTAGCTAACAAAAACCAACTTTTTGCTGTTTGGACAACAGTCTCGACGAGTCCAGTGTATGACTCGACGAGTCCATGAACAAATGCATCCAACTCGTCGAGTTTGTTCATGCACTCGACGAGTTGGACCGCTTGACAACATATATTCATGTTTTTGGTCTGTTTTGGATTAGAATCATTACCACAAAGTGTTTTTGTTCATAAAATTTGTTTTTGGTACTATGGTAATGTTTATTCTCATCCAAATAGAGTTATAGTCAAAGTTTCAAGTTTTTACATGTTTATATGTTGCTTGAAAATTGTTGATTATGAATGTTCATGTTTATGAGTTTGCTTAGATTAATAGAAAAATTATGTGATAGTTGTTTCAATCCAAATTAATCTAGAAGTTGTTCATAATACGTGTTTTTGTAACTTGTCCTCAAGTTACATGAAAAGTCACATTTATGAATTTTAAAAAACTCGTAAAATTTCCATAAGTTATGAAAACGAAGAGTCACATTTTTTAAATGCTTTTAAAGTCTTCCATAACTTGTCCTCATGTTATAGAACTTGAAGAGTTTTTTTCCATTAAAACTACTTTAAACTCATAGGTTATGGAAATCAAAAGTTTTTGAATTGTTCAAAACTTGCCCTCAAGTTTTGGAATTTGGAAAGTTACCCCCCATGTATACTTTAATTCCAACCCTTCGAATTTTGAAAGTTAAAATTCAAACTTTATGGTGAAAATTGGTAAATTGTCATTTACCTAACTTCAAATATTTTGTAGCTTGGATTACGGCATTCCTCTTCCAAGTTATAAGATAGTTTGTTGGGCCATAGCCTTAATATTTCATATTGGGTGTTATGTTAAGGACCTAAATCAATTGAAACTTGAATTTCTCTCTCATAGATGTCTGAGTTCAGACAACTATGGTCTTCCTCATCCTTTTGGATAGAGCTTCACTTCCTCCACCTCCTCCAATAATTCTCCCTGACCCACAAGTTCAAGGTCAGTCAATCCCTATTTGGAAAGCAAAGTCTATATGGGCTTACATCTTGGAGATTAAGTCACATATTGGCAAGCTGGGAGAGTTGGGCGTCAAAGTCTTAAGGAAGTTGACTGTTGACTGGGTTCTTCAATCATTTCCTAAGTCATATAGTGAGTTCTTTAAGGACTACTAAGTGACAGACCATGACATGACCCTTAATGATCTTACATATTTGCTCAATGCTACTGAATCAACAATGATTTGGAGCAATGGTAAAGAAAATTTGATTGGAAGATCAACTTCCAAAACTTCTATAGATATTTACAATGGTAACATTAAAAGTCCAGAAAATCTTTCTCTTCCCAATGGAAAGGGATCGGCCATGGTCAATTCATTTGAACCAATGGTAAAGAGACATGCTAAGACTGGAACAGTCTCATGTATCATTTCCAAAGAGTCCATATGTTTCTATTGCCAAGAGAAGGTACATTGGTTGCGAAGCTGCCCAATTTACCTGAAAGATCATAAGGATGGTAAAGTCAAAAAGTTTGACTCTACTTCAGGTAAAGTCCATTATCTAACTCTATGAAGTCTATTTTGGAGATTCTTAATACATGATGTAATGTAATTACATTTTGATGTTTTGGAAGAATCAAAGGAAACCTAAAAAAAGGGGTATGCACATTCTGATCGCGAGGATGGATTTCAATCGCATGGTTTGGTAATCATAATTTTGAGTTGCTGATTAGAGAGTTATGATAGATTGCTTAGGAATTGATATAAACTTGTTTTTCATATGTATTTGCATTGTAAGGATAAGTTTTTCCGCAAGTTTTAAAATAAAAGAAAATTTTTGATTTTATTTATTTTAAGGATCCTTACAATGACATTTGTGAAAAAATGTTGTTTATATGGTTCCATTGATAACAATATTGGAAAATGAATTTGATTCTTTCATTTGTGGTGGTGTCATGGTTTACCAAATAAGGAAAAATTCTCATCACCCAAGTTTCAATTGGATAGAAACTTGGAATCATTCAACTTGTATTGTATGATAAATGAGAATTTTCTTCTTTGGGAAATTTAAACTAAGTTCATGTTCACGTGTATGTGTGAGTCAAGTGAACGACAAAGGGATCAGGTAGACTTGTTTTTGCGCTGGTCAAGTCCACCACAAGAAATGATAAGATTATTCGTCGTGATTTACTAAGGTTTAGTAAATATGGTTATGCTTACAAGTTTAAGTGTAATTTTGAAACATTGTAAAAGTTTCAATGTAAGGCAGAACGTATAATAAGAATTAAATTAGGCAGAAAGATAAAAGTTTCTCCAATCTGAAAAGATGGGAGAGTACTTGAGTATCTTGTTTTATGATTATCTTAGTGATTATGAAACCATATCACAATTGATTCTCTAAGGACATCTTAGTGCATTTGTTTGGCTAAGAAGAGGAATCGTGAATTGTTGAAATAGCTAAATCAAGAAGATGAATCATACTTCATTCCAAAACAATTCTTAGAGTTATACTCCAAGATTGTAACTTGAGTGACATGATCTTAAGGAAGGTTTACAACACTTGTCAAATGTAGAGTAAAATTCTTTCTTACTCTTGTGCATTTGAAATTGGTAAGTTGTGATGTTTTGGATAAAACAAAGACTAACTAAGACCAATTGTGTGAAGTGTTTATCTTGATATGAATCCGCAATAACTCTTGAATATTTGTTTTGTCAAGGAATGGTTCTTGACAAAGAGTATCTCATATGTCAAGAGGTCAGTACGAGTCTTAAAAGATCTTGAGATAGTTTCAACAACTAATCAAGAGTATTGTTAATCACTAGCTTATGAGTTTAGATGTGTCACTAACCTTGTCTTGTGATTAAGGTTATGAAAAATTACATGGATAGGAGCACATACACCATAGAAATCTAAGTGTCATAAGGTTTCTCTCCGATTCATGAAAATGATGGTGAGGAAACACATTCACTAAGTAGATTTTAAGTAGATAGCAATTGTGACATTTGCACTTTCACAGTCATTAGTGGAGAGCGTGTGGATAACCGGCACACTAACATGGACTTGTAAGGATGGAAAAAGGTCTAAACATTATGATTACGACATCCCTCTTCATAACTTTGTAACTGTTTATACATACATGTGAGCTATCTAAGGAAAGGTGTATGATTTCGATAAAGTCTTATTAAATCATTTCGTATCAGAAATCTGAATTTTGGTATGAAAGTTAATAATGTATTGATTTATAGAAGTCCAGCTGATTTCTGGATACATGTCAAAGCTAGTGAGAACATGGCAAATAAAAATTATTTTTATAGAAAAAGACCGGTGAAGTATCATGTCTTTGTGTAACACATCATGAATCGTGTCCCATATGCTTCGGGTATAGGATCAATTACATGTGCTATCATATTTATTTGTTGAATTTTTTCCAAATACCTAGCGCATTAAGAGGCAAAAAGGAATATAACTAGATATGACTAAAATGATTGAGCAATTGTGGAGGACAATTTGAAGTTTACCAAAGATTAGTTGCTCATGGACAATTGGAAGTATAGAGTTAGGACCATATTGGCATATTCTGAAAAGAGGCAACTCTCGTTCAAAAGTGATAGTCAAAATGGGAAAATGGAAATGTTTCCATGGGTGGAAGTTATTCTTTGAATCTGTGTAAGATTAGAAAACTTAATGCAAGAAGGATGGTCAAAGGAATATACTTTGAATGTGAGACTTCGTTTGCAAGGAACTGCTCTTAATTGGAATACTTTGTAAAGTCTATTGCCAAGTCTTTGTGACCTTTGAGCATAGTCTTTACAAGAGGATCATTGCATATAAGTTTTGAATCTAATAGACTTTAGTGAATGGCAAGAACTTGGTATTCTTACATTTACGATAAGGATCTAGGATTGTGAAATGAGATTCATTGGAATTATATTCAATTGATCTATTCCACAAAGTAAGGATCATAGGCAAACATAGTATGCATACTTGAAGTATGGCATAGCTATTGTTTAGTTAAACTTAGTGTACATGCTTGGAGCATGGGACAACTAGTGTTTTAATTCAAGTAAAAGTTGATAAATTCGAAACATTATAGAATGAATAATGAGTAATCAATATGGTGCTTAGATAAAATGTGTTTTATTTACTCTCAAATAGTGTTTGGGCCATATAGGATTAGTATTATTCTTGTGTTTCACTTTGCATGTTTTGACTTCCCGAATAACTAAATTATTCAAACCGTTCACAATCGATCATACTTTGGAAGTAGGTATTCAGGCAAGACAGTCATGAATGGGTCTGTGGTTTGTCTTGGTGTTTTAGACATTTAGACATAGTTGCAATGTTCATGAGTACTCCTGGAATAAGATTCGAGTATTAGATTAAACCCACACACATTTGAACCACTTCATGGATTTTATCATGAGTGACAATGAGACGATAATATCTTATATTCTTAAAACCTAGAGATATGATTTGTTGACTATGAGTTGGTTATACATTGATTATACAAAAAACATCAATAACTTGATGTTATAAAATGTGCCTTTGTGTATGATTCAACAAATGGTTAGTACAAGCATATGAGTCGAAGTTTATCCATTCCTTTTACCCTTGGAGGGATAAAAGCAATATATGTGGCCCCTCGATGATTTAGTATGACAAACGTAAGTGCTCGGCCGGGCCCGGACTGATTTGATATGTTTAATTAGTCATTCTTCATAAATCGGAAATCGGGAAACAACACATGGACAAAGAGAATGATTATAATCCACGTCTCAGTCCATATGGTATCTAGAATGGAGGAATATATGATCCCTTATCTAATGGACATGTCATTGATTTGTTCAGAGTTTGACAGCGGCTTTTAAGAGTTACAATTACTAGTCGGGATTTTGGAGTCATGCTTGCAATAATAGTTTTAGACTTATCCAAGTGAGTGACCGTTGGATTAGATGTCTAAGCCCATAATTATTATTGGTATGTACTCGACCCGAGAGTAGCATGGTCTATTTGGGTTGAATATCATCAGGACAATTTGTTAGGATGAACTTTTGAGAGAAAAGGTTATATATGATTTATTAATATATTATAAGTTATAATATATTAATATGAAATCATATGAGTTAATTAGTATTGATCAAGAATTAATTTGTAATTAATTTAGTGATCAAAAGAGACTAATTAAATCTATAGGGACTAATTATGTTAATTAGTTATATTTATATGTGTTGGGCTTACGATCCATGTTGGACCAAGTTTATGTATGGATACATAAAGAGTTGGGCCACATGAACCGTAGATCATAAGACCCATGGGTATGGATTTGGGTTGTACCCATGACTCTTGAAATCACACATATAAATATATACTTCATTGCCCAAAATCGCTACATGTGTATTCTTGGAGTTCATGGTGATTTTGGGTGCATGAAATTCTCTCTCAAGTTCCTTCTTTGTCCATGATGTGTTGTGATTCCACTTGAGGCTTCCATACTATTGAGGCTAAGCTCTTAAGGCCAAATACATAAAGACTTCAAGCCATATAAAAGGTATGTTACTTTAACTAGTCTCTTATATGCTTTATGTAAAATGCATGCTAGTTATAGGCTTAATGCCTTGGAAACCACTTGCATGTACAATTAGTGAAAACATAGATCCAAGGTATTTAGGGTTGTATATGCACCATAGGATGTTGTAGTATACTAAAAGCCTACAATATGTATACATGTATATATATATATATATATATATATATATATATATATATATATATATGTGTGTGTGTGTGTGTGTGTGTGTGTATGTATGTATGTATGTATATATATATATATATATATATATATATATATATATATATATATATATATATATATATGATTTATACTTTATTTTAATACGTAAATATGTTATTATAAATTATAACTTGTTCATAAGAACTCCATTTTTGACGTTCTTTATATCCACGTGTAGCTATCGAAGAGATCTACAACTTTCATTTTGACTCCGTCGGCTAATTTTGACTTTATTTTTCGGCCATATTTTTATAAAATTAAATGATTTGGCTAAAATCATAACTCTCTCATATAGACTCCGTTTCTGGCATTCTTTTTTTTTTTTTCAAAATTCCTATTTTAAGGAGTACTACAATTTTCTTTTTGGTGGCATTAGCTAAATGTCAACCATTCTCTTCGTAGCTTTTTACATCACACATTCCTTGTGCGCGATTGACTTTTATATATTGTAAAAATAATATCTAATTCATACATATTTGGATTTTGATGAAATTTATATTTTTAGGAACGGGACGACATGCTCTTTCTATATATATATATATATATATATATATATATATATATATATATATATATATATATATATATATATATGTGTGTGTGTGTGTGTGTGTGTGTGTGTTTTGGCGTACTTATTTGTACTATTTATGGAAGATTCAACTAATTTTTTCTATTTTATTATATTATAATAATCATAAAACACATAATATTCACATCATTCTTCTTTATTACATCAAATAGGTTACAATTGTTGACCCTAACTGTTACATCATAATTTTAATGCTTAGCCAGAAACACACACGTTACAATTTTCTCCTCCTTAGGATGATTCCGTCTCGGAATCATGCATCAGCAAACAGATGTAGATAATGACTCATCATGTCACTCTCTGTTTCCCAAGTGAGGTTCGGCCCATTCGTATGTTTCCATCGTACAAGCACTAATTCAACCATCTTGCGTCGCAATTTCTTTGTCTTGCCATCAACAATTGTTTCAGGCTCTTCGATTAACCTCTTATTTTCATCCATCATTTACTCCGAAAGGGGATTTATATCGGGTACTACTCCCATGAAATTCCTCAAATAACACACATGGAAGGTGTTATTAATACCATCTAGTTCTTCTGGAAATTCCATCATGTAAGCTTGGTTCCCAATCCTCTAAAAAACCTTGAATGGTCCAATAAATATTGGACTTAACTTTCCTCTTTTTCCAAATCTTATAAGTCCCTTCCATGGTGAGATTTTGAGTAATACCGAATCTCCAACTTCAAATGTCATTGGTCGTTGCTTCTTGTCGACATAGTTCTTTTGGCGATCCTGAGCTGCCAACATCCTTTCTCTAATCACTTTAGCTTTCCGGCAGTCTGATGGACTATTTCGGGGCCCATAAACTGCTTTTCTCCAGCCTCAAGCCAACAAAGCGGCGTACGACACTTATGTTCATACAAGGCTTGATAAGGTGCCATCTTAAAGCTCGAATGGTAAATATTTTTGTAGAAAAAATCTACTAGGGGTAATTGCTCATCCCAGTTACCTTTAAATTGTAGGGTACATGCTCTTAACATATCTTCCAATGTTTGAATTGTTTTTTTGCTCTGACCATCGGTCTGCGGATGGTAGGCGCTACTTAAACACAACTTCGTACGAATTTCCTATTATAGTCTCTTCCTAAATCTTCATGTGAAACGACTGTCACAATCCGATAGAATCATTAATGGTATACCGTGAAGCCTTACTATCTCCTTCATGTAAGCATTTGCAAGCTTCTCCATTGACCACCTCTCATTGCTTCTATGAAGTATGCACTCTTTTTAAACTGATCCACGACTACCCAAAATGCATGGTGATGTATTCCCATTTACCCATGGGTAGGTTCTAAACTCCCATATGGTTTCTTATTGTCACACCCCGAAAACCGAAGGCGGAAAACATTTCCGGGGTGGACTACCACGTTGAGTATCAAATCCAATGCACATAGTAAGTAAAGTAAAACAACCATTACATTACATAATAAAAGTTTTACAGTTGTTTCAAAAGTAAAGTTTGTACAGTGGTGATACATAGTATATATAAACAAAAGAAACGGATCTTCATGTACACCGTCTTCAAGCAAAAAGGATCTTCGAGTACCTGTTCTAACGCTGACCTGAGAACACAAGCGGTTTGAAAATCAGCATAAAGCTGGTGAGTTCATAAGCAGTTTTTGTTTGTGAAAATGTTTCGAGTTTCCTTTCTGTTTCTGAAATGTTATATGCATCAAGAAAATCCCATATTTTCTTAATAGTTGGTTATTGTCTCACAAATGTAAAGTATAGTAAGTTTGTACACTGAAAATATGTTTATTCATGTGAAATTGTATAGTTGGTTATCTTACTTGTTAAACTGTTCTGTTTACTTATCATGTGTTACCAGGAAAGTCCCATACTTTCCTTATTGTATGTTACAAATTGTAAAAGATGTAATGTTATCCAATTTGTTACTCTTTCTAGTTATGTAAGTGTTACCTAGGAAAGCCCCATGATTTCCTGCATGTTGGTTTCTAATGTAAACGATGTTAAAGATGTAAAAGATAAAATCGTGATTAGGTTCCATGTTTTCCCCAGGAGAGTCCCGTACTTTCCTGAATGTTAGATACAGTACGTGAAAGATGTAAAAGATGTAAAAGATGTATAAAGTGGTTCATTATTACTATAAGTAAATTTCTGTTATCCTAATTGCGAGTTCCATAACCATACAATAGACTAATACCTGTGGCAATAAGTAGTCCACATGTGGCAATAAGTAGTCCACATACTTATGACTTTCGTCACCCTTGAACCATTTCGGTTCGGCTGTAGCTAGCAGCCAGGTGTGGGGTAGTCAGCCCCGTATAGATCTATACACTCAAGTCACGCTCTCTAAATACTAGAGATTCTGGTTATGGTGTAGTCCTCCACTCGCGTATCTCGGTGGAGTGTTCTCCGAGGACGTGTCTCCAATCATACAGGATTAACAAATTTACTAGTAATAATATGATAGTCCTCCACTCGTGTATGAGTGTGGAGTGTTACCGAGGACAAAACAGTGTACAGGTATTATGTTCAAATGTTTAATGTCATACTTTTAACTGATAAAGTGTGGAAAACCATTTGTGAAATATATGTAAAACATAACAGTTTTAAGGCCTATTTCACAAATACAGGTTATCTGATCTGTATGTTCAATCTGTTATCAGTTGAGGTAATCATTTATGAAAGCATATGAAATATGAAACACACATTTGAAAACATGTTTTGAGTACAAGAATTCCCTTGTACTTTGCTTGTGTTCCCCCCTGAAAACAGTGAAAACAGTGAAAAAGGGTAGGGGTATGAACTCACCGGACTCGGAAATACGTTGATTTTGAATACTAGACGTTGGTTTGGGGTTTGATTACTCGCGATGTCCCTATGTAAAATGAAATAATGTCCATATATATACAATTAGGGGTACATTCACTAATCGTATGGAACATTACACTCCAATGAGGTTAAACACCTCAAAACAAGCGTTCAGAGTGACCCGAGTGACATCTTTGGATGTGTAATGACACTAGGGACTTGGGACTTGAGTTTACTCCCCAAGAGTAAACATTTTAAGGAGTTTACAGCTATTGAACACACACATACATGATTTTACGGCTGTAAACTCATGTGGGTGTGATTTTGGGTGTTTAAATGGCTTAAATGGACATGGGGATTGTTGGAATGGATTTCTAAAATGCCTTGGAATTAATTGAATGAAATTAGAACACTTAAAAGGGAGTTTACGGCCATCCCATAAGAGTTTACGGCCGTAAACTCACCTATGGCCATGGAAAAGTTGATTTGAGCTACAAAGGACAATCACATGTGATTCTAGTTAATTTTCCAAGCCTTGTTATGAATTTAAAACATCATTTTACATACTTTTTGGAGTTTACGGCCTAGAGGCATGTTCTAAGGTCGTAAACTCTCTTATACCCATGAAAAAGATAGTTTTTGATGCTTAAAACAATCACATGTGATTCTAGAAATTTATACAAGTCATTTGAGTGTATTCGATGCATCATTAACATAGTTTATAAGTTTACGGCCAAGGGTATGCTCCTAGGCCGTAAACTCTTATAAGTGACATTTTTGATGTGTTTCAAACCTTTAAACTATTTTTAGATGCATCTAGATTTTACCACAAGGCCATTGGTTGAGTTTCAAGGCATTTGGACATGTTTTAAGGCTCTAAATCCCCATTTAAGAGGAGTTTACGGCCCAAGAATATGTCTTGGCCGTAAACTCTCTTTTGTCCCCCAAAAATCATGTTTAAAGTGTTCCAAGTCTAGATTAGCAAGCCTTAAGGTCATATCTAAGTCCCAACTATGATTTGGAAGGGTTATTTGGCTCAAAACCCCCTTGAACATGAGTTTACGGCCCAAGAATGTGTCTTGGCCGTAAACTCACTTTTGTCCCTTAAAATCAATGTTTTAATTGTTGTAAGTCCCTTCCATTAAGTCATTAAGCCATTACTAATGTCTAACATTGCTTAGGAGGGGTTTTAAGGCTTAAAAACCCTTGTTATATGAGTTTACGGCCCATGAAGGTTCCATGGCCGTAAACTCATGAATATAGTCTTAAATCATGCTTTGAACTTGAATTTGAAGGCTAAGAAGGTTACAACAAGCTAGGGAAAGTATCTTAGAGATTTGAAGCCTTAAATTTGAGTTTTGATCCCTTAAACTTGGATGAGGAGAGAGGTTGGAAGTGTTTAATGGTAAATTGGCCAAAGGCTTCAAATGGAGTCTTAAACACGTTTATATAGTGTTTAAGTTTTGGACACGGTGAAATTCTACCCGATACCGGCGTTAGACGAGGCTTTTGGTCGTACCCGATTGAGTTGTTGTAACCCGATATGGTAAATTCTAGAATTATTCCGATCACTAAAATTGGGTGTTAAAATGTTTTCTAAATGTATTAAGACATCCATTAAGTCATTTTAAATGTGTACCAGTTAATGACTTAATTAAACGGAAGATCGGAAATCGAATTTGAAAACGACGATTGGTTGTGCGAATTGTACTACGAAAGAGTTACAATAAATGATACGGAAATTTCGGGTTGTTACATTATCCCCCCGTTAAAGGGAATTTCGTCCCGAAATTCAAAGTTTAAAACACAAGACAAGATACAAATCATGGATCAAGAAAGAGTTGTGGATAGTTCTGTTTCATTGAATCTTCCCGTTCCCAAGTGAATTCCGGTCCCCGCTTGGCATTCCAGCGAACCTTCACTAACGGGATGCAATTTTGTTTTCTACGTTTGACTTCTCGATCCATGATTTCGATCGGTTCCTCCACAAAGTTAAGGTTTTCATTGATCTCAATCTCGTCTAAGGGAATTGTTAGGGTTTCATCGGATAGGCACTTTTTGAGATTTGAAACATGGAAGACAGGATGAATGTTACTGAGTTCGTGAGGTAAATGAAGTTTATAGGCAACTGGACCGATCCTGGAGAGGATCTCAAAGGGTCCAATGTACCTTGGATTATGTTTCCCACGCTTACCAAAGCGTATAGTGCCTTTCCAGGGCGAGACTTTTAATAGGACACGGTCTCCAACCTGGAATTCTAGTGGTTTCCGACGATTATCAGCGTAACTCTTTTGACGATCACGTGAGGCTTTCAATCGGTTACGGATTTGAATGATCTTTTCAGTGGTTTCGCGGATGATTTCAGGACCAGTGAGAGCACTGTCGGGGACTCGACTCCTGGCTAACTGTGTATCCCCCACCTCGGCCCAGCACAGAGGGGATCTACACTTACGACCGTATAGGGCTTCAAACGGAGCAGCCCTAATGCTGGTGTGGTAACTGTTGTTGTATAAGAATTCGATTAAGAATAGATGTGTGTCCCACGACTTTCCAAAGTCAATGACACATGCCCTAAGCATGTCCTCCAGGGTTTGGATTGTTCTCTCACTCTGTCCATCGGTCTGAGGATGATATGCCGTGCTCATATCTAGTTTGGTTCCAAGGGCTTTCTGGAGGGATTCCCAAAATCTGGAGGTAAAACTGCTATCTCGATCAGAGATAATGGATACAGGTACACCGTGTAGACGTACTACCTCTTGAATGTAGATTCGTGCAAGTCTCTCCATCTTGTATGATTCTTTGATCGGAATGAAGTGAGCGGATTTTGTCAAATGATCGACAATTACCCAAATGGTATCGTACCCACTAGAACACTTGGGTAGTTTGGTGATGAAGTCCATGGTAATCATCTCCCATTTCCACTCGGGGATCTCGGGTTGTTGGAGCAGACCTGAGGGTTTCTGATGTTCAACTTTGACTTTGGCGCAGCCAGACACTTGCCCACGAATGTAGCTATCTCAGCTTTCATGTTTGGCCACCAGTATTGTTTCTTGAGATCCAGGTACATCTTGTCCGAACCCGGGTGCACAGAGTATTTGGTTCTGTGTGCTTCCTCCATGACTATTTCCCTGAATCCACCGGATTTGGGAATCCAGATTCGATTCATGAACAGTGAACTCTGTCACCTCTGATCTCAAGTTTCTTTTCCATCTCTCTCAAGGTTTCATCTGACATGTTCTCGTGTTTGAGGGCTGTTAACTGAGCTTCTCGGATTTGTATGGGTAAGTTGGAATGGATGGTCATCGTCTGGTTCTTCACTTTGTGGCCTGCACTATCCTTTCGGCTAAGGGCATCTGCTACCACATTGGCCTTGCCGGGGTGGTAATGGATTTCACACTCATAATCATTGAATAATTCTACCCATCGTCGTTGCCTCATGTTTAAGTCTTTCTGATTAAAGATGTGCTGCAGGCTCTTGTGATTAGTGATGATTGTGCACTTGGTTCCGTAGAGATAATGTCTCCAAATATTCAATGCAAAGACTACGGCTCCTAGTTCCAAGTCATGTGTGGTATAGTTGACCTCGTGTGCTTTCAGCTGTCTTGAGGCGTAGGCAATCACGTTTCCTCTTTGCATAAGCACACCGCCTAAACCTTGATTAGACGCATCGCAGTAGACAACGAAGTCCTCTGTCCCTTCAGGCAGAGACAGAACAGGCGCGCTGCATAAGGCTCTCTTCAACGTTTGGAATGCAGTTTCTTGTTTATCACTCCAACAAAAGGGTACACCTTTCTGTGTTAGAGTGGTTAAAGGTTTGGCGATTTTGGAAAAATTCTGAATGAATCGTCAATAGTAGCCAGCAAGACCCAAGAATTGATGAATTTCTGTGGGTGCCTTTGGTGCTGACCAATTCTCTATTGCTTTAATCTTGGAAGGATCTACATGAATACCCTCCTCGCTTACCACGTGACCGAGGAAAGTTACCTTCCGTATCCAGAATTCACATTTGGAAAATTTCGCGTATAGCTTTTCGGATCTAAGGGTCTCCTACACTAATCTCAAGTGTTGCTTGTGGTCTGCTTCGCTTCGGGAGTAAACGAGAATATCGTCAATGAACACGATGACGAATTTGTCTAAGAAAGGACGGCACACCCGGTTCATCAGGTCCATGAACACAGCCGGTGCATTGGTTAGACCGAAGGGCATCACTACGAACTCGTAGTGTCCATACTGAGTCCTAAAAGCTGTTTTGGAAACATCATTTTCCTGGACTCATAACTGATGGTACCCTGACCGAAGGTCTATCTTTGAAAAGTAGCTGGCTCCATGGAGTTGATCGAAGAGGTCGTCTATTCTTGGAAGAGGATATCGGTTCTTAACGGTTAACTTGTTCAGTTCACGATAGTCGATACACATCCGAAAGGATCCATCTTTCTTCTTGACAAACAGAACCGGAGCTCCCCAGGGTGAGGAACTCGGTCTAATGAATCCTTTACTGAGCAACTCATTGAGTTGACTGGATAACTCCTGCATTTCTGCCAGAGCTAAGCGATACGTAGATTTTGCTACGGGAGTAGCTCCAGGAATTAGGTCAATACGGAACTCGACCTGACGTTTGGGAGGAATTCCTGGAAGTTCTTCGGGAAACACATCTGGAAAGTTACAGACTTCGGGGATGCTCGCGAGGTCTCTAACTTCTTGTTTCTCGTTGATCACATGAGCTAAGAATGCAACGCACTCCTTTCGTAGGAGCTTTCGAGCTTTGATGCAAGAAATGATATGAGGGTTGGAACTGGGTTTATCGCCATAGATTACGAGAGTTTGATCCGAAGCAAGATTGAGACGGATAGCTTTTTCGTAACAAAGAATATCAGCATGATTGGGACTCAACCAATCCATGCCAATGATAACATCAAAGCTCTTAATGGAAATGGGCATGAGATCTATAGGAAATGAGTGATCGTTTAAGGTAAGCGTACAACCTATGAATACATCGTTAGCGCTTTCTTTCTCACCGTTAGCCATCTCGACGGTAAATGTTTCAGTTAGTGGTTGAGGATTTGGTTTTAGATTATGTTTGAATGCATGACTAACAAAATTCCTTTCAGCACCCGAATCGAAAAGAATACTAGCATATGAGTTGTCGAGAAGGAACGTACCCGAAACAACCGTGGGATCAGCAACTGCTTCCTCCCGTCCCATGGTTAGAATTCTTCCAATGTTATCAGCAGTTGACTTCTTGGGACAGTTCCTTTTAAAGTGCCCAACTTCTCCACAGTTGTAGCAGGCTTGACTAACACCTGCTCCAGATGATTGGTTGGCTGATTGGGTAGGGGTTTTGCAGAATCGAACTGTGTGCCCTTTCTTACCACAGTTGGTACAGGATAGTTCTCGACAAGGACCAGGATGATGATGGTATTTGCACTTGTCACAGAGAGGAAGATTTCCAGTATATTTACTGGTAGGAGTTGGAGCTGTGGATCCCATGACAGAAGCAGCAGCAACAGGGGTAGTAGTAGCAGCATGGACTGCTACCGTCTGCTGTTTCTTGGAAGATCCTTGAGAAGATTAACCCTTCCTCTTCTTCCAGAATTTTCTCTTTTCACCACTCCTTTGAGTCGGCTCAGAAGTGATAGCGATTTCCTTACCGTCATCGTTGTGATCAATCAGAATTTGAGCTAAAGTCTTAGCACTATCATAGGTATCCGGACGAGTAGCCAAAACATGACTCTTTGTCGGTTGAGATAACCCCCAAACGAACCTTTCGATCTTTTTGTTCTCAGGAGTGACTAATCCCGGGAAAAGAAGTGCGAGATCATCAAATCAGGAAGTGTATGCAGCAATGTCGGAACCCTTCATCTTCAGGTTCCAAAGCTCGTGCTCTAGTTTCTGCATTTCACCACGGGGGCAGTACTCGGCAATGAGAAGTTCTTTCATGGCTTCCCAGCCCATGGCATTGGCTACGGGTAAAGTCAGAGATTTGACTCGGCCATTCCACCAAGTCAAGGCTTTATCAGCGAAGGTACAGGCCGCGAATTTAACTTTATCAGACTCCGCACAAGCACAGATTTCGAAGATGGACTCGATTTTCTCGAACCATCGGGATAAGGATATGATACCTCCAGCGCCATTGAAAGAAGTTGGTTTCGCATTCATGAAATCCTTATAGGAACCCCCTCTTTGGTGTCCTTGGTTAACCTCGGGGTTTTGAGATTGAGGACCACCACCTGAACCACTAGGGTTCATTTGTGACATAGCTGCTACCATTGCAGCTGTCATCATCGTCTGGAGCGATGCTAGATCGAACTGAGGAGGAGGTGGCGGCGAAGAAGGATTGTTGTTGTTCTTTGAACTGGGTCTCTTTCGGGGAGGCATCTTGATCTAATAAGATCAAGAAAGAGAGGATGGTAAGTCCTCTATATTGAATCGATAGAGATGGAAGTTATATGATTCGAATAAGCGATAAAGCAGGAAAGAGTTATCAAACAGATAATTGATCGCTAAGAATAATCACAGAAAGCCACTCGAATAAGGATTACTACAGAGGATCGGAATTGAGAAATACTCCCATAGTATTTCAAGAATTGTTTACGACCATGATTCGATGTTTGGGATATTAGGGTAAGTTTTAGGCATGCTGCATACCACAGTCACTCCCAAGCACAAGTTGGCCGTGTCTCGAATGAATATAGTTGGCCAGGCTATATTGACCATAGACACGACTACATAATTGCTCAGGTTTAACCATAGTACACAACACCCAATTACTTATGTTCTGTTCTACTTGTGGTTACGGATGACGACGGTTCGGCATACTTGTATACTTTTGAAAAATACTTGTAGTTTGAAGATACTTTTAATTCAGAGTACTTAGGCCCTTTAGTGTTTATAGTTTTATACCATGTAAGGTTTGGTATACTTCATTCACTATAAACAAGGGCTCCGATACCAATCTGTCACACCCCGAAAACCGAAGGCGGAAAACATTTACGGGGTGGACTACCACGTTGAGTATCAAATCCAATGCACATAGTAAGTAAAGTAAAACAACCATTACATTACATAATAAAAGTTTTACAGTTGTTTCAAAAGTAAAGTTTGTACAGTGGTGATACATAGTATATATAAACAAAAGAAACGGATCTTCATGTACACCGTCTTCAAGCAAAAAGGATCTTCGAGTACCTGTTCTAACGCTGACCTGAGAACACAAGCGGTTTGAAAATCAGCATAAAGCTGGTGAGTTCATAAGCGGTTTTTGTTTGTGAAAATGTTTCGAGTTTCCTTTCTGTTTCTGAAATGTTATATGCACCAATAAAATCCCATATTTTCTTAATAGTTGGTTATTGTTTCACAAATGTAAAGTATAGTAAGTTTGTACACTGAAAATATGTTTATTCATGTGAAATTGTATAGTTGGTTATCTGACTTGTTAAACTATTCTGTTTACTTATCATGTGTTACCAGGAAAGTCTCATACTTTCCTTATTGTATGTTACAAATTGTAAAAGATGTAATGTTATCCAGTTTGTTACTCTTTCTAGTTATGTAAGTGTTACCCAGGAAAGCCCCATGCTTTCCTGCATGTTGGTTTCTAATGTAAACGATGTTAAAGATGTAAAAGATGAAATCGTGATTAGGTTCCATATTTTCCCCAGGAGAGTCTCGTACTTTCCTGAATGTTAGATACAGTACGTGAAAGATGTAAAAGATGTAAAAGATGTATAAAGTGGTTCATTATTACTATAAGTAAATTTCTGTTATCCTAATTGCGAGTTCCATAACCATACAATAGACTAATACCTGTGGAAATAAGTACTCCACATGTGGAAATAAGTAGTCCACATACTTATGACTTTCGTCACCCTTGAACCATTTCGGTTCGGCTGTAGCTAGCAGCCAGGTGTGGGTAGTCAGCCCCGTATAGATCTATACACTCAAGTCACGCTCTCTAAATACTAGAGATTCTGGTTATGGTGTAGTCCTCCACTCGCGTATCTCGATGGAGTGTTCTCCGAGGACGTGTCTCCAATCATACAGGATTAACAAATTTACTAGTAATAATATGATAGTCCTCCACTCGTGTATGAGTGTGGAGTGTTACCGAGGACAAAACAGTGTACATGTATTATGTTCAAATGTTTAATGTCATACTTTTAACTGATAAAGTGTGGAAAACCATTTGTGAAATATATGTAAAACATAACAGTTTTAAGGCCTATTTCACAAATACAGGTTATGTGATTTGTATGTTCAATCTGTTATCAGTTGAGGTAATCATTTATGAAAGCATATGAAATATGAAACACACATTTGAAAACATGTTTTGAGTACAAGAATTCCCTTGTACTTTGCTTGTGTTCCCCCCTGAAAACAGTGAAAACAGTGAAAAAGGGTAGGGGTATGAACTCACCGGACTCGGAAATACGTTGATTTTGAATACTAGACGTTGGTTTGGGGTTTGATTACTCGTGATGTCCCTATGTAAAATGAAATAATGTCCATATATATACAATTAGGGGTACATTCACTAATCGTATGGAACATTACACTCCAATGAGGTTAAACACCTCAAAACAAGCGTTCAGAGTGACCTGAGTGACATCTTTGGACGTGTAATGACACTAGGGACTTGGGACTTGAGTTTACTCCCCAAGAGTAAACATTTTAAGGAGTTTACAGCTATTGAACACACACATACATGATTTTACGGTTGTAAACTCATGTGGGTGTGATTTTGGGTGTTTAAATGGCTTAAATGGACATGGGGATTGTTGGAATGGATTTCTAAAATGCCTTGGAATTAATTGAATGAAATTAGAACACTTAAAAGGGAGTTTACGGCCATCCCATAAGAGTTTACGGCCGTAAACTCACCTATGGCCATGGAAAAGTTGATTTGAGCTACAAAGGACAATCACATGTGATTCTAGTTAATTTTCCAAGCCTTGTTATGAATTTAAAACATCATTTTACATACTTTTTGGAGTTTACGGCCTAGAGGCATGTTCTAAGGTCGTAAACTCTCTTATACCCATGAAAAAGATAGTTTTTGATGCTTAAAACAATCACATGTGATTCTAGAAATTTATACAAGCCATTTGAGTGTATTTGATGCATCATTAACATAGTTTTATAAGTTTACGGCCAAGGGTATGCTCCTAGGCCGTAAACTCTTATAAGTGACATTTTTGATGTGTTTCAAACCTTTAAACTATTTTTAGATGCATCTAGATTTTACCACAAGGCCATTGGTTGAGTTTCAAGGCATTTGGACATGTTTTAAGGCTCTAAATCCCCATTTAAGAGGAGTTTACGGCCCAAGAATATGTCTTGGCTGTAAACTCTCTTTTGTCCCCCAAAAATCATGTTTAAAGTGTTCCAAGTCTAGATTAGCAAGCCTTAAGGTCATATCTAAGTCCCAACTATGATGTGGAAGGGTTATTTGGCTCAAAAACCCCTTGAACATGAGTTTACGGCCCAAGAATGTGTCTTGTCCGTAAACTCACTTTTGTCCCTTAAAATCAATGTTTTAATTGTTGTAAGTCCCTTCCATTAAGTCATTAAGCCATTACTAATGTCTAACATTGCTTAGGAGGGGTTTTAAGGCTTAAAAACCCTTGTTATATGAGTTTACGGCCCATGAAGGTTCCATGGCCGTAAACTCATGAATATAGTCTTAAATCATGCTTTGAACTCGAATTTGAAGGCTAAGAAGGTTACAATACAAGCAAGGGAAAGTACCTTAGAGATTTGAAGCCTTAAATTTGAGTTTTGATCCCTTAAACTTGGATGAGGAGAGAGGTTGGAAGTGTTTAATGGTAAATTGGCCAAAGGCTTCAAATGGAGTCTTACACACGTTTATATAGTGTTTAAGTTTTGGACACGGTGGAATTCTACCCGATACCGGCGTTAGACGAGGCTTTTGGTCGTACCCGATTGAATTGTTGTAACCCGATATGGTAAATTCTAGAATTATTCCGATCACTAAAATTGGGTGTTAAAATGTTTTCTAAATGTATTAAGACACCCATTAAGTCATTTTAAATGTGTACTAGTTAATGACTTAATTAAACGGAAGATCGGAAATCGAATTTGAAAACGACGATTGGTTGTGCGAATTGTACTACGAAAGAGTTACAATAAATGATACGGAAATTTCGGGTTGTTACATTATCCCCCCGTTAAAGGGAATTTCGTCCCGAAATTCAAAGTTTAAAACACAAGACAAGATACAAATCATGGATCAAGAAAGAGTTGTGGATAGTTCTGTTTCATTGAATCTTCCCGTTCCCAAGTGAATTCCGGTCCCTGCTTGGCATTCCAGCGAACCTTCACTAACGGGATGCGATTTTGTTTTGTACGTTTGACTTCTCGATCCATGATTTCGATCGGTTCCTCCACAAAGTTAAGGTTTTCATTGATCTCGATCTCGTCTAAGGGAATTGTTAGGGTTTCATCGGATAGGCCCTTTTTGAGATTTGAAACATGGAAGACAGGATGAATGTTACTGAGTTCGTGAGGTAAATGAAGTTTATAGGCAACTGGACCGATCCTGGAGAGGATATCAAAGGGTCCAATGTACCTTGGATTATGTTTCCCACGCTTACCAAAGCGTACAGTGCCTTTCCAGGGCGAGACTTTTAACAGGACACGGTCTCCAACCTGGAATTCTAGTGGTTTCCGATGATTATCAACGTAACTCTTTTGACGATCACGTGAGGCTTTCAATCGGTTACGGATTTGAATGATCTTTTCAGTGGTTTCGCGGATGATTTCAGGACCAGTGAGAGCACTGTCGGGGACTCGACTCCTGGCTAACTGTGTATCCCCCACCTCGGCCCAGCACAGAGGGGATCTACACTTACGACCGTATAGGGCTTCAAACGGAGCAGCCCTAATGCTGGTGTGGTAACTGTTGTTGTATGAGAATTCGATTAAGGATAGATGTATGTCCCACGACTTTCCAAAGTCAATGACACATGCCCTAAGCATGTCCTCCAGGGTTTGGATTGTTCTCTCACTCTGTCCATCGGTCTGAGGATGATATGCCGTGCTCATATCTAGTTTGGTTCCAAGGGCTTTCTGGAGGGATTCCCAAAATCTAGAGGTAAAACTACTATCTCGATCAGAGATAATGGATACAGGTACACCGTGTAGACGTACTACCTCTTGAATGTAGATTCGTACAAGTCTCTCCATCTTGTATGATTCTTTGATCGGAATGAAGTGAGCGGATTTTGTCAAACGATCGACAATTACCCAAATTGTATCGTACCCACTAGAACACTTGGGTAGTTTGGTGATGAAGTCCATGGTAATCATCTCCCATTTCCACTCGGGGATCTCGGGTTGTTGGAGCAGACCTGAGGGTTTCTGATGTTCAACTTTGACTTTGGCGCAAGCCAGACACTTGCCCATGAATGTAGCTATCTCAGCTTTCATGTTTGGCCACCAGTATTGTTTCTTGAGATCCAGGTACATCTTGTCCGAACCCGGGTGCACAGAGTATTTGGTTCTGTGTGCTTCCTCCATGACTATTTCCCTGAATCCACCGGATTTGGGAATCCAGATTCGATTCATGAACAGTGAACTCTGTCACCTCTGATCTCAAGTTTCTTTTCCATCCCTCTCAAGGTTTCATCTGACATGTTCTCGTGTTTGAGGGTTGTTAACTGAGCTTCTCGGATTTGTATGGGTAAGTTGGAATGGATGGTCATCGTCTGGTTCTTCACTTTGTGGCCTGCACTATCCTTTCGGCTAAGGGCATCTGCTACCACATTGGCCTTGCCGGGGTGGTAACGGATTTCACACTCATAATCACTGAGTAATTCTACCCATCGCCGTTGCCTCATGTTTAAGTCTTTCTGATTAAAGATGTGCTGCAGGCTCTTGTGATCAGTGATGATTGTGCACTTGGTTCCGTAGAGATAATGTCTCCAAATATTCAATGCAAAGACTAAGGCTCCTAGTTCCAAGTCATGTGTGGTATAGTTGACCTCGTGTGCTTTCAGCTGTCTTGAGGCGTAGGCAATCACGTTTCCTCTTTGCATAAGCACACCGCCTAAACCTTGATTAGACGCATCGCAGTAGACAACGAAGTCCTCTGTCCCTTCAGGCAGAGACAGAACAGGCGCGCTGCATAAGGCTCTCTTCAATGTTTGGAATGCAGTTTCTTGTTTATCACTCCAACAAAAGGGTACACCTTTCTGTGTTAGAGTGGTTAAAGGTTTGGCGATTTTGGAAAAATTCTGAATGAATCGTCGATAGTAGCCGGCGAGACCCAAGAATTGACGAATTTCTGTGGGTGCCTTTGGTGCTGACCAATTCTCTATCGCTTTAATCTTGGAAGGATCTACATGAATACCCTCCTCGCTTACCACGTGACCGAGGAAAGTTACCTTCCGTATCCAGAATTCACATTTGGAAAATTTCGCGTATAGCTTTTCGGATCTAAGGGTCTCCAACACTAATCTCAGGTGTTGCTTGTGGTCTGCTTCACTTCGGGAGTAAACGAGAATATCGTCAATGAACACGATGACGAATTTGTCTAAGAAAGGACGGCACACCAGAGCTCAAACCTTGCAGTTGATCGAACATATCGTTAATCCTTGGCAAGGGATACTTGTTGTTTATCGTTGCATTGTTTAGCTCTCTATAGGCATATCCCCATGCTTCTATCCTTCTTCTACTCGAATAACACCAGAGCTCCCCAGGGTGAGGAACTAGATCTAATGAAACCGTTTTCCAACAACTCCTGAAGTTGCATCATAAGCTCCTTCATATTTTTCGGTGCTAATCGGTATGGTGCTTTCACTACTGGTGTCGATCCTGGAAATAAGTCTATTTGAAACTCCACCTATCTATTAGGGGGCGATCCAGGAAGATCTTTGGGAAAGACTTCTGGATAGTCACACACCACTGGTATTCTTTGTATCCCCTTCTTTGCATCTATCACAAATGCCAAGTATGATGTGCATTCTTTAGATAAACATTTTCTGGCTTTCATCAGGGAAATGATTCCACAGTTCACTCTATGTTTGTCCCCATACACCATAAATGACTCTTTTCCTGGTGGGTTTGCTCTCACCATCTTCTTCTTGCATAGTATTTCGGCATCGTTTGCACTAAGCCATTCCATTCCCTATACGATGTCGAAACCATTCAACTCAATGGGCAATAACACCTTGTGGGATTTATTCCCATTCAAGTCGATGATGATTTTTTAATGCAATCACTAACATGTATGAATTTTCCACTAGCAACTTCCATAACTAGAGCATTATTAACTTTATCTACAGGCAATGCTAGTCTCCCACTAAATTTGTGTGATATAAAGGAGTAATTTTCTCCCGAATCAAACAATATATTGGCAGGCATTCCATTTACGAGAAAGGTACCTGAGGTGACATCTTCCATATCCTTTACTGCTTCCAGGGTCATCTGGCATGCTCTTGCCTTTGGCGTCGGTGGAACATTTGGCCTTACTGCCTCTTTCTTCTTCGGACAGTCCTTAGAAATATGCCCTTCTTCATTACATCCAAAAAACACCTTCTTGTTGAATGTGCACTCGTTGGCGTAGTGCCAAGACTTTCCACATTTGAAATAAGTGACTTCCTCGCCACACTCTCCAAAGTGCTTCTTTTTTCACTTCTCACACCATCTTGCTTTCCCTCCTACTCCTTCGAACTTCTTTCAACCAGTCTTCGAGAACTTGCTCTTCTTGTTGGACCTTGAAGATCCATAAAAATTCATTTTCTTTCCTACCTCATACCTTTCTCCCTTAACTAGGTCTCGACATTCTTAGCTAGTGTAGTGGTTGTCTTCAAAGTACTTGCCATTTTAACTGTTGGGCCAAAGTTTGATGTCAATTTGTTAGCAAAATTCTCTATCTTGGCGAGTTCAGTAGGAACCAAGTAAGGGAATAACTTCATCCTCTCGGTGAATACATTAGCATAGTCATCAATACTCATCTTTCCTTTCTTTAGGCTCTGAAACTCGTTGTTTAGGTCTATAAGATCTACTTCCAAGGAGTATTGCATTTTCAACTACTCCATGAATGCTTCCCAGGACATCCTCAGGACTTCTCCTTGTGGCATTGTATCTGCCAATAACTTCCACCAGATTTAAACTCCGGTTTTTAGTTGTCTGACTGCAAAGACGGTTTTCTGCTTGTTACTGCAGTTGCAGCATTAAAATATCATTTCCACCTCAAAGATCCAATCTATAATCTCCACTAGCTTTAGGCTTCCTGAAAGGCTTGGTGGTTTGGCACCCAAGAAGTTCTTATACATATGCTCATCCCTGTCAATCCGTCCATCTTGGTTATTCCTTCCAACCACTAGCGGTTCAGCTTGGCTAACAATTCTGCTATAGTTTCCTTCTTCCAACTGACCCTCATTTAGTTCAGGTTGTTCAAGAGGCACAGTAGGTTCATCCCTATTCTATTGAAGTAGATCCCTTGTCACTTCCATCAGACGATACAACATCATTTGAATCATTTCTTATACTCCTGCCATAGTGATTGGCTCGGGTACATCTGTTACCTCTGGTGCACACCCAATCACAAGCTGTTGGTTAGCATTAGCATTTTCAAATCCGATTTAGGTTCTCTCCATGTCGATCTATACACCAAAGTGGGTGAATTTAGATATTTGTTTACAACTGACGTTTAATCCTCATTGTCACTCCGAAAAGTCACATGCTAGTTCTAATACCTTAATTATACATTTAGAATTATGAATACATAAAGTTTCCAAATCCGGTCAGTAACAGACCATAGATCTGATCAAATAATAACATACAAGGCATCTTTATAGTTATAACATAAATCATTTAGCACATAAAAGCAATTTAGGCATCTTTCCTAAAATAAGCTAGTGCTTGTGTCTAAAAAGTAGCAGACACTCATCTCAAAATCATTCCTTAGCATTCTAAGTTTAACTCTAGAAATCCTACAAATTCCAAGTTCGCTTAAACTAATGCTCTGATACCAACTGTGGCATCCTCAATTTCACGGCCAGAAAAGACCGATTTTTTTATGCTTTATTTGAAAACCAGAGTATACTTTTGAAGAAGTATGTTTCAGAATTTGTTCCCAAAATATGATAAAGAAGTTATCAAATCATTTCTGAAGAAATGTGTTTTCATTATATTAAAAACCTCGGGATGTCATTGTCAATATAGAACAAAAGCATAAACAAAAACATCATAGGCCTTACAACACTTTATTTATTTCTACTGGCCTATACTCCACAATCTCTCATTAGATTATCACATCTATGCTCTTGTGCCACTATCTGTAATATAAGAAACTGAATGGGTCAAGATTGGGAACCTGGTGAGCACATAGGGTTTTCAACCCATAATAATTAAGTTTATTAATTTCATTAGATCAATCAACCCGATTACCCATTCCCGTTATCCTCACCTTCTATCCTTAAAGCATCTAAATTAAGGGACCTAGCCTAAGGATCATCATCGAGATGAAAATACTGCTTAGGGAATTCCTCAGCAATATATGTCAGTAAGGAAACCATGAGGGCGGATGGAGTACACCTGTGAACACATCGTTCACAAACACCTACAGGTTGCGCGCCTGCCAGCGTACCACTAGCTGTCTAGAATAGTCCATGGTCGTCATGTATACTCCGCAGATGACTAAGTCAGCTTAGACATCGAGGCCTCTCATCATTTTAATCATCTCTCACCGTCTATTTTATCTACCGATCTTTACCCATCATAATTATAGGTATAAAATACATATACAGTTTAAATCAAATAAAAGATGTATATTTTGTTCATCCAACATTGATATCAAGAACATAAATAATACGCACACATAACACGTAATTTACATTATATACTTCCTATCTGTGTGTAGGTTGAAAGTAACTATGCACTCACTTGTTAAAGTGATGATTCCAAACTCAGGAAACGCTTCGCTTCTAACA